>NC_073360.2:11428500-12117500 GCF_027580225.2 Misgurnus anguillicaudatus
CACTTTGGTTTTTGTTGTCTAATATTTCATGATGGTCTTGTCATAATTATTAAATAACATCCTAAAATCTTTTCTTTTCACTGCACCACTTAGGCTATATGCACAACATACGCTTGTTGATTATGTTTATAACTTTATATGGTGTGATAAGGTGAATGTTAATCAAAAGATATCATTATTTTCTTAAGCTAAGTCTAACACAATGATTTTAAATGTTGTTATGGGGTATTTTTTAATGTGCATGATTAATTTGGATTTGTGACATCCCTAAAATACATGATTTAATTTTAGACTGGGCTTATGTTCTGCTATAGAGATATAGGGGCAGTTTCCTAGTCAGGTCTTATCCTAGTCCAAGACTAAAATGCATGTTTGATCTGTCTTAATTTAAACACATCTTGCACTGATATATCTTAACATATATCATTGCCATTGTTTTGTCTCAAGACGCACACCAGTAATGTTTTTTGTAAGGTTTGTTTGTAAAACTACTTGAATGCCCTTATATAACCTAGCAATAGGCCTAGTGCTAGATTATTCTAAACCCTGTCGGGAAACTTCCCTAAATTGTAGTTCTATGATATATTATTTATTTTAGGTTGTTTACTGTATGTGCACTCTCAGAATATAATTTACACAAGCTGTCACTGGGGTGGTACCCTTTCAAATAGTACACCTTTGTACCTAAAGAGTGCATATAATGGGTACAAATTTACATCTGTACCTAAATGGTAAATATTAGGACCCATTTAAAGGGTACCGTTCCAGTGACAGCTTTTGTACCTTTTGTTTTGATAGTGTAGGGCCCAAAATTTATTCAAGCCCAGGGGCCTCCACCCTGTTAAGTCCTGCCCTGCTTAGTACACATTGTAACAACAGAAAAGTCAAGTTTTAAATAGGAAAAATATCAAAACTCTTTGGTTATTTTTTAGCGCGATGCTAATGGTCTAATCAGATTCAATGGATTATGCTAAGCTATGCTGGGGGTGCTAGCGCCGGACCCTGAGATCAGCTGAATGGATTCCAAAACGGTAAAAATCTAACGTTTAAGTCTAGGGGAGCTGGAAAATGAGCATATTTTTTAAAAAAAGTGGAGTGTCACTTTAAAAACCTTCAAAGGCACCATGATCAAATCAATACTTGAAGAACAGGTGGACCATTTCATATTTTTGTACATCCTGAGGTGTACAAGGCGCAAATGCACAAATGACTCACTTAACTGGAGGGGTTTTTGGTTGATTACAACAGCTTCTGTTCGGATGGGCTGAGCGTACGTTGAGTCACTCGGATCTGTGGGATAGAGCGTACTTCTGGACTGACAGCTTTAATAAACACAAACTCCTGCTGCTGGGGTTGAGCAGTCAAAGCCACCATGCTTTAAAACAACCGTTTATCCAAAAATGAAAATTCACACTCGGTCTCATATCGTTCCAAACTTTGTTGAATTTCTTTTCACAAATTTATATCGACCGTGCCTGTTGAGCTCTAATAGTTGCTTAAAAACACACAAGCAGCTTTTCGCACTTTCGGTGACTGGCACACGGTCATTTGCCGATCCCATACACCTCTCTCATCCCTGTACTTTTCTGTCCTCTCCTTATTCACTGTTAAAATAAAGGCAAAATGGCCAAAAATATAACTTTTAATAGGCATAGATGAATAATAAGAGCTCTGTACATGGTAATGACATAATGTGAGCCTCAAATCTCTTTCTTATGTAAACCTTGTGTTTGCGAAATGCTGCTGGAAAACAGGCCAATATCAACCTAACACCGACTGTGATGTTCGGATCTACACCCGCAACATTAAAATACACATTAAATTAAGTACAATCTTGTTACAGTGCTAAAAACAAAGTTGTGACTGCTGAGGTAGTGCAATATGCTGAAGTTCTACTATTGATCTTACAGTTTTGCAGGTCTATACTGAAAAAACACAAACTTACCACTCAGAAATATCCATTAACAATCTTCAAACAATTGATTATTCCTCAAATTCAGTACAATACAGACTCAAACATAAGGGGCCCTATCATACACCCGGCGAAGTGCAGCGCAATGAAACGCAATTTCATCTGAAAACGAGTTGTGTTCAGGCGCATTGTTGGCGCGTTAATATTTTGAGGCAACTAAAATAAACTACGCCATTGACACGCAATATTGTTTTTGTTATTTAAAGAGCGCATTAGTAATATATGCGCCTATAAACGGGAGACAACGCGCGTTTGCTTATCACACACATGGATGCGCAGCAGCACATAATTTTAAATATGAAAAATTTAAGGATTAAAATGTAAAAGATTATTATTGAGTCTCTTGGACATAAATGAGAACCGATTATGAGACATTAGAAGGCATAAAGAGCTGCTTCACCTGTAGCCTGGTAAGTAAATAAATGCTTTGCTTTAAAAGAACAGTATGTAGGATTGTGGCCAAAACTGGTACTGCAATCACACAACTGGTGGAAAATACACAACATGACAACATAAACATCAGTTGAGGGCCGCAGCTCCACTTTTCAAATGACAATATCCTGGCTGGACCGCTGTTTTGAGTGATATAAGTATTTGAAATGAAAATTATTTCTTAATGTCTAGTGACATATCAGGGCCATTTTATGATTTATTGATATCAATTTCTTACATACTGTTCCTTTAAACAAATGCAAATATTGCATCTATTTAAAATTTTTTTTTTTTAAATGCTACCCCACAGATTAAATTTATATGATGACTTTGTACCTGTGGATATGATGAGAACAGTTTTTATGTAATTCTTTTCAAAGCACTCACAGTGCTGTCCGAGTGCTGAAACGTGTAAATTCGTTATCTTCTCTTTGTTATAAATAAAGAATTTTTGGAGTGCAAACTTTTTCTTGCATATTTGTAAATTATTCTTTGAGATAACACTTATGATTGTAGGGTATCCATACATTTACAGCAATTAAAAGCCTGGTAATTTTCATTCCATGACGGAAAGAAAACAACTTTTAAAGGTTTAACTACAAAAAATATCAACTTCAATACAAACGAAAACAAAAAATCTTAAACCGGTGGTCTTCTTCCTCCGCTTAGTTCATTTTACAAATTGCACCTTAATAGGGAATCGGCAATCCAATACTCATTACGAGAATAGAAACAACCCTTTTAGTCTCAAATAATTTTTCCTGTCATTAAATTAGCAAAAGTGGAATTGGACACGCCCGTTTAGATGGTGCGCTTTAGCCAATTTAACTCTGTGGACCCTTTACCAGGTCCAAAATTAAATATTATGACTTAATATAAAATATTCCTTTTATTTTATTGGTCTGTCACATATGAGATACTGTTTGAAAGCTTAGACTCTCTACTTTCTGCAGATATGCATCACTTTGAGATATATTTTACTGTAAGAAAGTTATTTACACTTAATTTACACTATCAACCCCAATATTTTTATATTATTTAATATTCACATATTTCATATTTTTCAAGTATGACAAACATGGGCAAATCTTATATCAAATGAAAGCTCTCACTATCAGAAATAATATTTTTGTTCTATTGTTATCGCATATTCAACAATCGTCGAATGAATAATGAGGTAAAAAATCTTCTTTTGTAAACGTATGTGAAACTTGAGCGTGAACTGCCTCAGATAGCACACATAGGTAACAACCTGCTGGTAACAACCAGAACTATCTGCAGTCTGCTAGAGCACACAGAACCAGAGTTATACACTATCAAAGACGTGTTTAAAACACACAAAAAAGAAAATTTGGTGGTTCATCATATGAAAAACAACCATTTTGTCACAAACAGCAGCTTTTTATGTAACTTCAAAGGGTTTTAAATGATACAAAGATATTGCATTTATTCCACTGTATGTCATTATGGGGACACTTCAAATATTTTAGGCAGAAATTGAATAAAAAAAGAGTATTATTCCTCCCTTAAATTGTAATAGGATAACTTTTGCATAGATTATGATAGAGAAAAAAATAATTTTTCCTCTGTAAGCTGACAATTGCTGGAATAAAACAAACTATCTGCAAGTTTCGTTACCACTCAGGGCCAGAGTTATACACTTTTAAATACAGACTTTAGAAAAAAACAAACATCAAAAAGTGCCTATTTATTTTTGTACTTATTAGAGGACTAACAACACATACAACAATGTTTAGCACTTTCAACGGTGTTTTATGTAATTTCAAAGGGTTTCCTGTAAAATGATACCAAACTTTTGTATGTGTACCTCTGCATGTGGGTATGGGAAGCCTCAGAGTAGACAATGCGCTTAGATTGTTAAAAAAGGGTCCAAGGTCTGTTTGCACACACACAGAGCTACTAAAACAGCCAATCAGAGCAAAGCTTAAAATTATTTTTCATGAGCCTTCAAAATAAGGCAAAATAGACCATTTCATTCTAAAGGCAAATCCAAGGGTTGTAAATGGACATGTAAAACCGTCTCTGAATAATTTCTTGCACTTAATAAAGCCACATACCTTCTATGTAGATATCAGAAAAAAATGAACATTATTTCAATGCATTCTTTGGCACCTTTAAAATATTTATGTGTTCTGCCTGTGTGGGTTTACTCCGGGTACTCCGGTTTTCCCCCATAGGCCAAAAACATGCATGTTAGGTAAATTGGAGATGCCAAATTGTCCCTCCCCAACTTGTGTCTGGATTAACTTGTGTGAATAAACTTGTTTTATTTGTATGGATTAACCAGTTTTCGCCATGAATATAACAATAGATGCTGGAGAAGAAGGAAGAAAGAAAGAAAGAAAGAAAGATTTGATTTCTGTGTGTTCATGCTGGCACACTTCGTCAGCGACGCTGACCTGCAACCGATTCAGATCCATGCAAAAGTCGGCAGCTGCGGATCTGGCCAGGAGTCGTCTGCTGTCTGGGAAGTTGTACAAACTCCTTTATGTTTTTTTGATCATGTCATTTTATAGACTGTGCTCGTTTCCCTTTTGGGGAAAGCAGCGTGCAGTTTGAAACAATACAAGTGTGTGTAAATAATGACAGCATTTTCATTTTTTGAGTGTACTATCCTTTAAGAACATACAATACTTATGCTTGTTGATCGCCATTTCCCAGCCATCAATCATCATCCACACAGACATATGTAAGTGGGTTTATCTCTGAACATGACTGAATAAAGCTGAAACATCCCTGCGTTTCCCCAAACAGAGAAAGTCTAAACACATGGCACAGCAGTGCATGACTATATTTGTGCTTCATTAGTAATTAGGGCTGTCAAAAGATTAATCGCGATTAATCGCATCCAAAATAAAAGTTTGTGTTTACATAACATATGTGTGTGTACTGTGTCTAAATATTATGTATATATAAATACACACACATTCATGTATATATTTAAGAAATATTTGCATTTAAATACTGTATATACATTTATATAACTTATATTATATATAAATATAAATATTTTATATATAAATATAACACATTTTTCTTAAATATATACATAATTGGGTGTGTTTTTATATATAAATAATAATTATACACCGTACACACACATATGTTATGTTAACACAAACTTTTATTTTGGATGCGATTAATCGCGATTAATCTTTTGACAGCCCTATTAGTAATAGATTTATATTTACATACGATTCCATTCCTTAAATTCCTTTGTAAAAGCAATAAAAAACAGATCTGTACATTGAGTACTGGTCACGTAGGAGAATGTTCTTCGTTCGGCCTCAAGGCTTTAACACCACATGGGCAATACAGTATATGTTTGAGAGACTCCCTCTGACTCTCAATACAAACATTACCCAATAATGCACACCCAAGCATGTCTTTAAATTCCTGCTATCTGACTCGAGACGCTGAAAATATTCATAGTATTGCCATGGCTTATTTCAAGCTGCGATTGTATAGCCAGATCTGTTGTTGAAGCATTATAAGAGCACACGGATCATTTACCCAGTCCGCACACACAAACATGCGCCCTTGCCGACTGACTGCTCATCTTGAGTCCGCTCACATTTCCAGTGCCCTGCCCACAAATCCCATCACATCCACCTAATCAAAGGCATTTTTCTTTGGCCTGTAGGGATGTGCACTTCGCACGAGCAAGGTGAGGGCAGTGAGGAACTTTTGTGGTGTGAATAGAATATTCATTGCGAGGATCATTGTGTGTTGTCGGTGTGTTTTGAATGCCTCTGGGTGTGGTTTTGGATTACTGGGTCTGAATATCTTTCACTTTGTGGAGACAGTTGTATTTGGGGTGATGTGTGTGTCACTTTTTGATGTTTAAATATTATCTTCATTCTGATATAGATCAAAGCGTTAAAGGGACACTCCAGCTCCCCCAGAGTTAAACATTTGATTTTGACCGTTTTGGAATCCATTCAGCTGATCTCCGGGTCTGGCGCTACCACTTTTAGCATAGCTTAGCATAATCAATTGAATCTGTTAGACCATTAGCATCGCTCTCAAAAATAACCAAAGAGTTTCGATATTTTTACTATTTAAAACTTGACTCTTTTGTAGTTACATCGTGTACTAAGACTGACAGAAAATTAAAAGTTTTGATTTTCTAGACAGATATGGCTAGGAACTATATTCTTATTCTGGCGTAATAATCAAGGACTTTGCTGCCGTAACATGGCTGCAGGAGGCGCAATGATATTACGCAGCAGTCGAAAATAGTCCCCTTAGTATCTTTAAATATCAGGGGACTATTTTCGGGCACTGCGTAATATCATTGCGCCTCCTGAAGCCAGTGGCGGCTCGTGACTGCTCATTCAAGGATGTGCTAATTCAAAATAAGTGTTCGGATTGTCACGTGTGTGGTTCCCTTTTCCAAAATATGTGTCCTGCATGTCGAGAGATCCTGTGTGCATCACGTGTTTTGTCAAAATGGGTGCCTGCGGCACATGTGTCAAAACCGTATATGATAAAAGAGATGCTCACGTTCCGAAAATACACGCAAGACACTCCCTTAACAGTAAACTCTGATTACGCATGAGATTATGTGAGTATCTGGCAAACTCAAGCGCCTCCTTTATCACAAACCCTTTAGACGCGTCTGCAGCAGGCATTTTTTTTGGCATGACATGTGATGCACACACGATCTCTCAAAGTGCAGAACACATATTTTGAAATTACAAACCACACACATGACAAGCTAAATGCATGTTGTGACGAACTTCGCATCAAGCGTCCTTGAAAAAAGAAGTCACCGGCCGCCACTGCCTGAAGCCATGTTATGGCATAAAAGTCCTTGATTATTATGTTAAAGTTAATAAATAGCATAAAAATAATATGATAACAGGTATATAACATTACAGTTTACAGTGGCTTCATAAATTAATTTAAAAGAAATTATAAAAGTAAACTCAACTTATCGTACCAGTTCGTAAATTACCATTTATCTATTTGTAATAATAATAATTCGTTACATTTATATAGCGCTTTTCTGCAGACCTCAAAGTGCTTTACATATGAGTGGGGGAATCTCCTCAACCACCACAAATGTGCAGCATCCACCTGGATGATGCGACAGCAGCCATATTGCCCCAGAAAATTTCAGAGGAAAAAATTTATATACTTTTGAGAATTCTCTCCACAGTGCTGACAATGCATGTCAAAAACACAGTTTGTGTGCGTTTCCTTATCAGAATCAAGTTTATTCAATGACTGACTTTTAGTCAGTAATGAATTTTGTGTTGTAATGCTATTTATAACACTAAAATAACTAAGTCCATAGAACTATGTTAAAGAAAATAACACAGTAAATACGATTTATTTAATATTTTTAGGACAGCAATGCTTCAATTTTCAAAAAAAAAAAAAAAACTAATAGACTTTACATAAACGATTCAAATAAATCTAAAACTTCTAAAAAAAAAAGTAACATTTACTTAATTATTTAAAATATGTTTTTCATGCATTATTAGGTAAGGTAAGTTGTACTTAAAAAAAACAGTAAATTTTACTTAAAAAAAGTTTGTGCAAATTGTTATTGAGAATTTTTTTAAAGTAAATTTTACAAGTTGTTTTTTTCAGTGTAGGAAGAAATCCCTCACAAAAAAGATATAATTATTTTATTTTAAATAACATGTTTGGGCAATGCAGTAAAAATAGCCTACATTTATCTCCCATGTTTTCTATAAGGAAAATTTCCTGCATTTCCCCAGCTGTTGTAATGAATTTTTGAGTGAGAAGACCTTTGTTACAAGCAATTACCTCTGAACTTACCCACCTGTCTCATTACATTACAGCTCAACGGGATACCACTCGATTCATCTGCTAATGAAAAGCACTGTAAAGCCAATATAAAAGACCAAACAAAATACACACTATTCGGCGCATGCCAGCAAACACTGAATTCAGCCACGCAGCCCAAGTGCAATTGGATGCGTGTCACCCGATAACCTCCGTTCATTGGAGGAAAGAATTAGAAGTCAGGGGTCGACTTTGATCAAATGCATCTGGCCAGCCATAATTCTCCAAAATACGGGAACGGCACTTTGCCGTGATGTGAGGAGGTTAACATTAAGCAATAAAAGGGGCTGAGGAGAATGTGAATGAAGCTAATGAGAGGTGATAAGATTCATTTTAGACCTCAATTTCAAGGATGGAGAAGCAAGTGGTTCAGGAGACTATGATACTCCCGCAAGAAGAAGGGCTAATGAAAGATATTAGCCTTTGTGGAAAAGACTGATATCCCCGGATCTCTCAAAGGTGAGGAGCAATCTTCAGGTTTCTGACAGTGATGTTGAGTGCGTGAAAGTGTTTTATGAAGACATTAAAGGAATTTCCTGACGGGTGGCTTGCATTAGCCCTTAAACTGTTCACCGTTGGATTAACCATGATAAACGTCTCTTTACTTTGAAAACTTTTGTTTTGTCAGTGCTGCTAGAGGAAGCCTAATGTGTTGGTCAGATTGGTGTCTGGTTGGTTATGCACATATACTTTATTAGTCAGCCTTCAATCGTTGATTTTAATCTTTGACATTCTATGTAGAAAACTGTAAATCACAAAAAATTTTGTATTAAATTATCCTATACATGTTAAATTCAGAATAATAGGTTTAGGATGAATATTTTTATTGTCATAAAGTAGTTAATTCCATAAACGCTTAACAACCCTATAGTTTATTTCTATAGACTGTGGCTGTGGGGTTAGGTGTATCGAGGGGCCGTCAAGTACTTTTGCAACAGGTCCATTCGGATCCCGTCTACATTTTGACAACGCTTCCATTAGAAAGCGCAAAGCTATGCTGTTGCAGTAGGATTCTCAGAAAACACAATTACAAATTTGAGCCCGCTAAAGCTTCGGCGGTAAAACGGAATTGTTAACACTTGACCCGATGATGAAGTGGCAAAATTGGTTTCCAGGGAACGGCTTTAGCTCGGAGTAAAAACTGAAAGAGGGAGCACGAGAACACAGCAGAGGCTTTTATGTGAGTCAGCATGGGGAAATCAAATGGCGGCAATGTAATTTTCACTCTGACAGGAAAGAAATCATTCAAGTTAATGTTATATTTCCTCTGTGAGACCAACTCTTTACATTTCCATCTTTCTCTCTCTCTCTCTCTTCTGAAGTTTGCGGCGTACAAGGTGTCAATTATTTAAAAGGCTTGTTGTTGCTTTCACTGACAGGCACTTTCTACGAATGTGGTACTGTCACCAGTATGTTCTCTTATTTGCATCATTATTTATTCCCATTGGCTTCCTTGGTTACCCATTAGTCTTGTTTAGTTCACCTGTGTCTAGTTTAGTTCTCTGTATATCTATACCTGTTTCTGATCAGTTATTTGTCAGTCCATATTTGTAGATAACATGTGGTATGTGTGGTCTGGACTCCTGTGCCTTATTTCAGATCTTGTGTTTGTCTGTAAGTTGCCTTAAAGTGAAGATTGAAGTATTCTTGTTTTTTTTGTATCTTCTTCTTCACCCACACGTAACAGGTACACTGTAAAAAATCCCTTGTTGCATTTCAATTTCTAAGTTTAATAAACTTGAATTTACTATTCATTTCAACTTTCTTTTTTATTTCAACACTGTAAAAAAACTTTGCTGCCTTAAAATTTTTTGTTAAATCAACTCAGATTTACAGGTCATGTCAACAGAGATGAGTTGTCACAACTTATAAAATAAAGTTGATAAAAGTCAACTTAATTTTATAAGTTATAACAACTCAGCTGTAGTTATAACAACTCATCTCTAGTTAAGATAAATAATAGTAAGTTGAAATGACTTGTAAATCCGAGTTGATTCAAAATAAAATTTTAAGGCGGCAAAGTATTTTTTACAGTGAAGGGTTTATTTACATAACTGATTTTACATAAAATTCCTTCTCTGACAATTAAAATCATACAACAATTTGGACATTATTTGTTAAATTGCATTACTTAACTCTTTCACCGCCAGCATTTTAAAAAAAAGTTGCCAGCCAGCGCCAGCGTTCTTCGTGATTTTCACAAAAGTTTAATGCCTTCCAGAAAATGTTCTTCTTCAAATATATAAACATACAATATATCAAATGAAAGAACAGACTCTCTGCTTTCAAAAAAAAAAAAAAACATTTCATCCTACCTTCAGTTGTTCTTTTGTAATCAGCTTTTGATTATGGGTAGGTAACAGGTTTCTGCAAAAACACCACATTTTGAGCAAAAAACAGAGATAATTCCATTTTTTGTGACTGACTTTTCATAGAGATCCCATTCAGAGCGATCTTTAAAACAGACACGGACATGCAGCCGCTTGCCATAGGGCAATACTTCCGGGTTTAAAAAGTTGCGGAAGGGCGCCACCTGATGGATAATTGCGGAAAGCCGGAAAAACTCGTCTTTGTCGGGAAACCGTTTTCTCTTGATTGACGAGATATCTCGTCAATGGCGGCGAAAGAGTTAAAGGTGGAGTGCACAATGTTTGAAAAACGCTTTGGAAAAGGAGATGGGCCGACTACCAAAACACACTTATAGCCAATCAGCAGTAAGGAGCGTGTCTACTAAGCGACATCCTTGCCGGGTTGCGTATGTGTGGGGCGGGTCTTTTAAAAGAAGGTCCAGATTCTTTTGGGGTAGGGGCGTGTTTCTTTAGGTGATTTCAAATATCAACATTGGCTTTCAAACATTGTGCACTCCGCCTTTAATTGTAGCATAAACAAAACTATTTTAGCATATTGGTAAATTAATTTTGGTAACATGCAATGGCGTCAGGTGACTTCTTTTTTCGAGGGCGCACGATGCAAAGTTCGTCACAACATGTATGTAGCCCATCATGTGTGTGGTTTGTAATTTCAAAATATGTGTTCTGTGCGTCGAGTGCGTCTATGTCCATCACGTTGTCTTGTCAAAATAAATGTCTGCTGCAGACGCGTCTAAAGGGTTTATGATAAAAGAGACGCTCGCATTTGCCAGATACATAATCTCATGCGTAATCAGAGTTTAGTGTTAAGGGAGTGTCTTGCGTGTATTTTGTGAACATGAGCGTCTCTTTTATCATAAACAGTTTTGACGTGTGTGTAGCAGGCACTTATTTTGACAAAACACGTGATGCACATGGCTCGCAAAAAACACAAGCAACACACGACACTCCAAACACTTATTTTGAATTTGCGCCCCTTAGAAGAGCAGTCACAAGCCGCCAAATTTAGCAAACTTTGTATAAAATAATTATCTAATAAAACATTTCCATCACAGTCAACAATTTGATCTCTCAGTGAAGTCACCATGAGCTCACAAGATCCCCATAATGTTGTCACAATGTGTGGGTCACAGTTATCTAAAAGTGTAACCACTCCCTGTGAGCTCATACTACCTATAAAGCACACAATTTAAAAAGTGTGTTGCTCAGAGAGCTAATATGCTAGTGTTTGCTAATTGGACACGTTGCTGAGACGTCAGCATTTAATTGCAAATGATATCGGGCCAATAAAAGAAAAAGTGAGAGAGACATGATTGTCTCTGCATTTAACCCATCCACTGAACTATGGGGCTGTTTACACTTGGTATTAAGATGTGTTTTCATCGATCGGATCATAAGTGGACGAGAGAGACAACTTACATTTACACCTGGTATTTAAATCCGTCTCTTTTGTCCACTACTATGAGGGGGTGGTCTGTGAGACGGTGGGCGAGTCTCTCTGCTGTCATTTAAACGCGACCTTGAGTAATTATGAGTTTATATGGACGCGAACTAATATTATGTCGGAGTCCTTTGCTTGTTTAGCAAGTAAACATGCTGCACAGTGTTTTGTAAGTGTGTATGTTAGAGCTTTCTCTGAATTTTATTTAGCGCAATTGATGAAATAGGATCACGCAACTTTCACACGCTTTCAAAACGAAACTATGGAGATCAGACGCTTTAGTTTTATCAATGAAAGGCTGAAAATAGCGCTGTTCACTGAATGTTCACGCCAGAAGTCAAAAAAAGACGTAAAACTTGTGTTTAGTACCTCAGATTAGATAAATGGGCGGAGAGAAGGTGGTCGCGTGTGGCTGTTCGAATGCATTCACATGTGCGTTCCGCAACTCCAAAGCGATTCGATCGAAAGTGGTTTCGACTACCTCTGAATGTGGTTGAAAGTGGTCGAAAGTGGACGCGTTCAAAACGTTTTGAACGCCGTTTACACTTGGCATTAACGTCGTCCACTTGTGATCCGATCGACGAAAACGCATGTTAATGCCAAGTGTAAACAGCCTCAATGAATCCATCCACTGCAAGTCATTCAAAACACACACATGCACATACACATGGCAACTATCACTGCAAACACCCCAACAATCACTTCCTGCCAGCTGTGGGAATCGAACCACCAACCTTGTGTTACAAACAAGTCTGACTCTCTAACCACTAGGCCACAATGCTTGGACAAAACAAATCTGTGAATCCCGGTCACTTTTACCTCCAATCTGTGTGAGCTTTCTAAAACCTTTATTTAGGCTTCTTAATGCCATAACCTTGTTGTTGACATTTTATTTGGCATATACATTACACACCATGTGCATGGCTGTATAAAATGCTGTGTAGAAAGTGTCCTAAATTTGATCCTATGATCATTCCTAAAATATTTCTTAGAAATTATAGGTAAGAAGGGTGACGTTCTACCTTTGGGGCAACATTTTCCAGACATGTGTGCTGTCTTGGTATGACAAAATTAATGTGCAGTGCCCTTACATTATAACCATGAAATAAGCACACAGTGACGGTACATTCACATGGGGCGTAAGTGTTAACGCTTCCCGTTCACTTTCAATGGGTGATGTCATGCTTGCTGAACTGAATTTTGGATCCGTCGGCGCTTCGTCAGTGCCGTTGCTTGCGACAGAAGTTGAACATTTCTCAACTTTTCAAGCGGCAAAGTGTGCGTCAGCCAATCAGATCGCCTTATGCAAATAACCTAAGCAGAGCCAGCCAATTACGTTTATGGAAGACCGGAGCATGTGTTGTGGCCACTGTGATTGGCTGTTGGCCAGGCTTCAGACAAGCCTGCCGTAAAGCGTTAACGCTTTCATCCCGTGTAAATGTACCTTGAGTGTACCACGACCTCACATCGTGACCATAGTATGAGCTCACTGTGAGTGTGCCATAACTTTGCATTGTGCCGTGACCTCACATCGTGCCGTGACCATAGTATGAGCCCACAGTGAGTGTGCTGTGACCTCACATTGTGCCGTGACCCCACATTGTGACCATAGTATGAGCACACAGTGAGTGTGGTATAACCTCACATCGTGAGCAATGTGAGTTCACTCATACTATTGTCACGATATGAGGTCACAGCACATTCACTGTTGTTCACGATGTGAGGTCATGATACACTCACTGTACCCTCATATCATGGATTCAATGTCAGGTCACGGTATGAGAATGGTGTGACGTCACTATGATCATCGCGTGATCTCACGTGTTGATTGGGATGACAACGTTGTAGAAAAAAAACACGCACACATGACAATGCTGTAAAATAGATCTGCATTGCCACGGATCCACAAAGACGACTAAATCTGCTGTATTAGGTGCACCAGACCTTGTTAAGAAACACTTCTACAGAACGATGAATGCAAACAATCAAGACAGAGAAAGTTTTGATTTGACAGATGATGAGGTAGGTTTATTACTACGCGTTGGAGATAAACTTTGTTGGAAACGTGTTAAACTCAGCATTAGGGGTGGGCGATAAACCGGTAGTCGCGCAACCACTGCTCATTAAGCTTGTGAGCATTTTTCACGCTTTATTGGCCTTAAATACATATATGCGTCCCGTCTTTGCAAGTATTCTCATAAATAAACACAACCATTTAGAGCTTAAGAGAAAGTGAACAGCTAAAATTTTAATGTAAAGCTGCTTTGAAACAATAACCAATTGTGAAAAGCCCTATATAAATAAAATTGAATTGAATTAAAAGAGAAAACGCATGTGTAACATAGGGTGCAGACTTTGGTCTTAAAGGGGAAGTTACCTAATTTTGCTCCTTTCTGTCACTCGTGTTTATGAAAGATTTATGAAGGTTTCTGTGAGAATTAAGATTTTAATACAAAACCTTATTAAAACATAAAAAAACTCTACCGTGATAGATATCGTTATCATGATATAAAATTAATCCTATCGTGATAGAAGATTTTGGTCATATCGTCCACCCCTACTCAGTATCTTGAGCAGCACAAACACAGTCCTGTAGGCCTCCATTGTTGTTTTGGTTATGCATATAGACTGAATTAACACATGCACATGATGGGCCCTATCTTGCACCCAGCGCAATTGACTTTGTCTGGGACGCACATATCATTCGTATTTTGCACCGGCGCACAGCGGGGTTTTCCCTTCACAGCAAACAAGGGAATGAACTTGCGCTCCCTGGGCGGTTCAGCGCAAAAAAGTAGGCGTGTTCCGGCGCAAACCATCCCTGATGCTATTTTGCAGTTTCAAAAAACAATTGCACCACTGACCAGAAAAAAGTAGTCTAAAGTCAGTGGCGCGTTGCGTGTTGTTCATTATGCTATTTTACGGGCGCATGCTTGACCAAAATGCACAACGTGCACACACTTTGCTTATCTAATCTACACAGATGCAACAGTTATTTTTGCAAATCATAAATTGTTACAATAAAAAATATTAACACATGAGATAAGGGAAATCATTGTGGTGAGCATTGTGGTGATAGTTTTTATTTATTGTGTGGCTGCGTTTAAAAATTATCATGCAAATAACGATTAAAATATTTTCATAAGTTTGTTGTGTGGCTGTATTACGTTTATTTTATGTAAATAATAATTAAAATCTTTTCATAAGAAACCTTAATGTATGTGAACTTGATTTGTAAGTGTACTTTGGGGTTGAACTGGTTGCGTTTCTTGGCTTTCAGCGGTGAGGGTGGACGCAGCGATGTCCTCTGCAGTGTCCTGGGCAGACCCACCTCCCGTTACACGGCGTGCCCGATTTATGCTGACAAGCTTGGGTTTTCCTCGTCTCCTGACATCATTGTAGCGCTTGGCGCGACGATGGGGATGCCAGCTGATGAGAAAATTGTGTCTATATTTCCTCTTACGCCTGTTTAACCGACGCTGATTTGGGCGGGTTTCTCCTATCCCCATACAAAACAACTTCTCTGTCTTTGACTGCTCTTACAAGAACGTCGGTCTCCCCAGCTGTGAACCGCTCCTGGTGTGCGTCTGGTAAATCCGTCATAATAATAGCAACCCGCCATGGAACTTGCGCACTTGCGTTTAAAGGGAATGTTGGATGACGTTCTGATTGGTTTATTTGACGTTACGCCCAAACCACACCTATGAATAATGAACCTACTTCAGACCAACCCCTTATTGATTTGCGCCTGGCGCAAGAGTTATTTCTCCTGCCAGGAAAAATGGCAACAGCGCCCAAGATCCGCCCACAAAGTCACTTGCATTTTGCGCTTCGCTCTTGCATTTCAGATCGTTAAAATAGGGCCCGATGTCATCATAATCTCAGATTCACGTTTATGTAGTTACACTGAAACGGCAAGGCGTCATTATAAAAAACTTGACTTTGACGGCATCAAAAGTTAGCATGAGTCAAGTAAGTAAAATGGCATCAAAAGTCAATATTTTGTAGGCAATCGCCATGTGAGTGTATATAATGTAAATGACAGGAACATGTAGAGAATGATACTGGGATCATTTTGTATATGTAATAGTTTTGTGTGTGTTGCTTGGTCGTGACAAGCTCCACCTGTGCCACGCCTCCAAGGGATCAGGCTTTTTCAGGAAAGTAGCAATAGAGCTGATCTGTCTTTTATAAATCTGATAAAACTAAAGACTCTTCGGCGATATGAAGGATGCAATACTTCTCTACAGGTATTTAAGATTGACATGAGATTATCAGAAATGTGACCTTTAAGACTTTCAAAATGTTTCAGGCTCTATTTTCACACCTTTTCTGTAAAGCACCTGAAGCCATTGCCGTGTTTAGTCAGCGTGGTAGAGCTGCACTCCTGGTGGCATCGGTGTCCATGCACCTGTAACTGCTTAAAATACATTTAAAATTCACATCAGGAAAAAAGTCAGGAGCCCAACAAAGCATGAAACGAAATTTCCATTAGCAACATTAAACAGTATAACTGCAAGTGGCATCAAGATGTCTAATAAAGTCTTCAATTAGCGATAAAAATGCTTGAGTACATTAAAATGGACCTTATCCAATTGAGCTACATACAGTCTCATAATCATTGAATATTTCAATTAAGGCCCACTTCATTAGCTATCCATCACATAATCAAGCATCACTAATTGGGAACATTGCAAACATTTAGGCAGTCATTTTCCTGTCCACGTCCTGCACTTTTAATGTAATACCCCCATTAAGCGGGTTTGTGTATTCAAATCGCTAAATGCTCAAGCGATTCACCTTCAATTAAAATATTGAATCTCTATTTTCAGACTCTGCTTTTTTTAATCAGCGAGACCGCGGATGTCAAGGTTATTTAACAGTTTGTGTCTAAAAGCACGTCGCCATTCAAAACGGTTGTATTGGGTGACACAGAAACTTGGTTAACAGCTGATGACTTTGAAAATGAACGGACTTATCTGAATGAAATCATATAGGGATAATATATGATATCTGTCTTTGCCTTGACTTTGAACTTCACTAAATCTCTTTTTGAATATATTTCTGTCTTCTATAGTCTTTGCACGCTGCATTAATTCATATCTTATGTTTCTTTATAGAGTTAAAAGTGTCTGTGAAATGAAATAAATGTATACTTGCAAAATTATATAAGCTAATAAGATGACTTGTATTTCTTTATTTATTTTATTCAGTTTTTAGATTGACACTAGAATTACAAAATTGACAAATCTGCAAAGGACAAAAACATTTTAAATACATTCTCTAAAACCACATCTTAATATCTAAATTTTGCTTCTCAAGCAAATGTATTTTGTTTAAAGGATATTCATTTTCTAAAGAATATAAACCAAAAAAATCCCAGCAGGGTTCTGTTGTGCATAAGATGAGCTCTTACAAGAGGTTGTTATTTGAGAACATTAAATATGACCCTGTCTGTAAAATCCAGGCTTAAGTCTCATAACGTAATGATGAGGACCATCAAAGTTTGATTTCACATTGATTTCAATCTTTGACATGACCTTACTCATTGAATATTAAAGATTTCAAGATTATATTTTCACAGGATGATTTTATATAGAAAAAAGTTTGAGAAAAAGTATAGAGAAAAGGGTTTTCACAGACTGGGTCACATATAATGACACTTCTAACCTCTCATATAGTTAAATAAACTCCTTGTGTGGCTCCTCTCTGTATCCACATCTGTGCCGACAACCCAATTAATGACAAATGCATTATTCGTTCATTTCTCTCTCTCTCTCTCTCCCCCCAGTCCTGACTTGTTTTTATAATAAAAGCACAGATGGCGAAGAGCTAGCGTACTCCCCTTAGACTTCCTCGTTTTATAATCGACATGACACGATGCAGGTCTGTGAACACACGCTTGAGTCAGTAGGTGGTTCATGGTGGGCTTTGTAATTATTGCAGACAAGAGCAAACACGTAAAATGAAAACAATTTCGAAGATTTAATTTGGGTCTGATTAAAAGATACCGGCTGATGTTGATGGCGAATCATCCTATCAGGTCCGGAATGAATTGAGTCTGTTAGATGATTACATCTGTTGATAAGAAACGCATTAATTTCAAATCACCCAACTGTAAACCAAACAAGATCTGCTAATGCTTTGGACAGAAATAAAAGCATACATATAATGAAATAACAACCAAACATAATATGTAGTTTAACTGTCATATTTTATCCAGAGGAAAATGTTCGCTCAAAAGATTTAATGGAGTTCTCAGTTGTGTTTTATTTAGGTGTCAATCTGATGTTTCTAATACAATTGCTTAAGAAAAATACATTGAGAGTATGAAGTGGTTAATGTATAGATCAAATAGTCTGCTATTGTGTAAATGTAATGAGAAATGTTTGGGTTCATGTTAAAATCTTCAATAATATTGACTTTTGATTGCAGACTTGGCAAACGTGAACTCGGTCTGGACATTGCTGAGATCTCCTTAGTGAGATTACCTGAGATGACCGGAGTCTTAAAGGTGACATAGAATGGTTGAACGGGGTATTTATCCTTGTTCTGTGATGTGACATGTAGACAAAATGTTTTTTGTTTGGGTCTGTAATGCCTTAGAAGCTTCCTAAAAACCTCTCTCAGATAGCTCTATTAGGGTGGGGGATTTTAAACAAGTGGTTTTGCACCAATTTGGCTCCCCCTACAGGCTTAACTTGCAATCTCATTACTGATTGGCTGACTTTGCTGCCACTCAAAAAATGTAGCCAATTATTTTAAAGTGGAGGGGCAGTTAGATGCCTGTGATGTCATAAGCATCAGTTTTTCAGACTGGGCCGTTTTCTGGCTGACATTTCTAAAAGAGGAATTTCTATGAGACTGAGATGTTTAGCACTTTTTGTATGTTTGTGAATGCGAGTAGACTACCATTATTCAACAAAGACAAGGTAAAAATGGTTTTTCATTCTCTGTCCCCTTTAAGATCTTTGCACACTGTAGTCCATAATTTCCGTATGCAGGTTTTTTCCCCGTATTAGTTATCCTACGAATTTGTCATGCACAAACTTTGCACATGGTATCTACTGTAATGCATATTAATTAATCTGTTGGCAAAAATTTCACAAAACAATACAAAATGAAATCTTTGTAACGTTATTCACTGCGAATGGATGCAACAAGTTATCATTTAGCAAACTTGAGCAAGGCAGCTTTCTGAGTTTCTCCCTACTGGGGGTTTTGACTAGAGGGGATACAGCTACAGTATGACCAAATCTCACGAGATGTTGGGTTTAGGGTTAGGTTTGGTTGTAGGATTAAGATGAAAACAGCGCTCATATGACCAAGATTTCACAATATTTTGGCCGTAGCTATATCCCTTCTAGTCACAACTGAGGACTCCAAATTCTGCTGGGTTATTTGTAACCCAATGCTGTGTAAATACGGGACATAACACATGTCAGGTTATAAATATACCTATGCTGGGTTGTTGTTAACCCAAATATGAGTTGAAATATCCCAGCATTGCATTAAAACAACACCGCATAGGTTTATTTATTAACCCAGCATTGTTCTGTCCAATATTAACCCAGCAGAATTAAGTCTGTGCATTCACTACACCAGAATGAGTTAAATGCAGAGGTCACATTTCAAGTGTGGGCTACCATACCTGAAAATCATGGCGCTTTCTATTTGTCTTTATATTCCGCCTCTTTGTATTCCTTACTTTGATTGTCATACTTGGTGCGAGACGATGTGGATCAACTTGTCAGACGCTATTCTTAATTTTGTTGTTCGCTTGTACGGTGTCTCTGATGTCCAAACACCTCTAAGAATGCTTGCTATATGTATGCGAAAAATATAGAAAATCGAACCTGAGCCGAATATTTTTTTATGACAGACGAAAGTTTCGGAGGCAGTGTAAAAACGTGATTGACACAACATAAGGTCTTTTATTTATTTTTAACGTTTCAGAGTTAATGTGCAAAGATCTTTAAGCAAAACTTTCCATTTGCTCTCCATTTAATCTCATTGATGTATAGGTGAAATTACTGAATATAAAATAAACTTTTTGCATGGGAAATTTCGGTAACACTTACTAATAACTGCACACTATAAAGCATTAGTGAAGCATTTATTAAGAATTACTAAATAGTGAATTCATCATGTATTAAACATTAATAGACATTAGTAAGTAGTTTATAAATGCTTTATTCCTGATTTATAAGCATATATGTGTTTAATAATTGTCTTTTCATACTTTATTAATTATTAATTCATCATTTCTCAAATACATATTACATTATTTACAGACCAGTTATTAAGAAGTTGTCAGTGGTTTATAAGATCATTTAGGAATTGCAAGTAAATGATTAATAAACTATTTAAACATTCATTAATACACCTTATTATATAGACATAAAGTATTAAGTTAGTCAGTGTGTTAATAAATGATTTATTAACACATATTCCTGCTGTAATTCATGATTAATTCAAGTAGTTATAAAACATTTAGAAGTGGTCAGTTAACTATTTTTGTGAGCCCATCTAAAGTGAGGACTACTTGTGCTTTGTAAAGCTTTTATAAAGGAGATTTTCTCTTTTAAACATTAAAAAGGAAACAAACACAATACAGAGTAATACAGAACATAGAAATATTTTTCAAAAGCAAAAATTTAACTGTACAACTGTACACCTCATATAAAATGAAAAATAAACCTCTCATAAAAAAGCAACAAAATGAACAACAAAGAAAGTGAATATTAATAAAAAAGCAACAAAATAAAAGAGATAGAAAAACAAATATAATCAACAAATGATAAAACAATATCCGACAATTACGTTTTATATAAATTACTTTTTTGTTTTATATATTACTCTGTGTTGTGTTTCCTTTTTCTGTTTAAAAGATACTGTAACTGCACCATTACAACTCCTTTATAAAAGCATTATAAAGCATAAATATTCTTCACTTTAGATGAGCTCACCAAAATAATAACTGACCACTTATAAATGTTTTATAACTACATGAACTAATCATGAATTGCTGTAGGAATGTGTTAATGAAGCATTTATTAACACACTGACTAACTTATTACTAAACGTCTAAATAATAAGATGTATAAGTTATTAATCATTTACTTGCACTTCCTAAATGATCTTATAAGCCACTGACAACTTTTTAATAACTTGGTCTGTCAATAATGTAATATTTATTTTAGAAATGATGAATTAATCATTAATAAAGTATGAAAAGACAACGATTAAACAAATTATATATATGCTTATAAATCAAGAATAAAGCATTTATAAACTACTTACTAATGTCTATTAATGTTTAATAAATGATTAATTGACTATTTAGTACTGCTTAACTAATGCTTTACTAATGCTTCATAGTGTGCAGTTATTATAAAGTGTTACCGAAATGTCTAGCTATTTATTTATCAGCACTGCGCAGTTTGATCAGCATATGGCATAAAAGCAGGGCCGTAACCATTATAGACATTGAGGGGCCTATCATACACCTGGAGCAATGCGGGAGTGACCCAAGTGTTTTTTGCTAGTTTCAGCCCGACACAGTTATCCTTTACGTCTAGCGCCCCAGCTATTTATATAAAAAAATGCATTTGTGCTCATTTGTGCTCCCCTGGGTGTGTTGGTCTGAAATCGAGGTTTGTTCAGGCGCATTGTTGGCGCGTTACTACTTTGGGGCATCTAAAATAGACTATGCCATTGACCAACTAAAACTTGGTCTAAAGTCTAAAGTCAATGGTGCAATTTTATTTGTTATTTAAAGAGCGTGTTAGTAATATGCGCCTATAAATGGGACAACAATGTGCATACATGTGCAGCACACAAAAGTTTTTAAATATGAAAAATTAAAGGATTCAAATGTAAAAGATTATTATTAGGGAAGCAGCATGGAGCGAACACAAGTGGCTTATCTAACACACCTGATCCAGATCATCAGCTCATTAAGGGAAAGATCCATGAACAGAACTGGGTGTGTCAGTAAAGGGAGACATACAAAATATCCAGAGCTGTGGGTCCCCTGGGACAAGATTGAAAACCACTGGTTTAGACCGTGTGGTTAGATCATTAAAATAGGGCCCTGAGGGGGACATGTCCCCCCATAAACAGAAGTCGCCAAATTGTCCCCCCAATATTCCACATTTAAGCAGGGCTCTAAACTGCCGCATTTGCGACCGCGAACAAAAAATAATTTGTAGGTACTTTTTTGGCAATTTATACATTATATATTAATATTTGCATGCTATAACTTTTAATGTGCACTTTCTGCACACAGCAGCCTACATCATTTGTGGTGTTGGCGTAAGAAAATGAGACGCAGCACGTAAAAGTTTCACAGAGTTGAAAGTGCCAAAATATGGACGTGTAGATAAAGAATTTACAAACGGCTCTCCGCACGTTTCAGCACTTGGACAGCGTCACGAGTTTTTTAAAGCATTACTTAAAAAATTTTCTCATCTCACCATATCCACAGGTACAGAGTCATCATGTACAATAAATCCGTGAGGAAGCATTTAAAAAAAAAAACATTTAAAACAGATGCATTTATTTACTTACCAGGCTGCAGGTGAAGCAGCTCTTTGCGCCTTCTAACGTCTCATTAGTCCTCATTTATGTCCAAGAGACTCAATAATAATCTTTTACATTCAATCCTTTAATCTTTCATATATTTAAAAGTGTTTTTGTGTTGCTGCGCATTCATGTGTGTGTTAAGCAAACCCGCGTTGTCGTCCCGTTTATAGGCACATATTACTAATGCGCTCTTTAAATAATAAAAAACATATTGCGCCATTACTCTTTAGACTTTAGACCAGGCTTTTGTTGGTCAATGGCGTAGTTTATTTTAGTTGCCTCAAAATAGCAACGCGCCAACAATGCCCACACCTCGTTTTCAGACCAGAACGCCCATGGGAGCAAAAGGGGGCACAAATGCATTTGCTATTTAAACAACGTGGCGCTAAAGGTGAAAATTATAATTGCGCAGGGTTGAAACTAGCAAAAGACACTTGCGTCGCGCATTGCGCTGCATTGCCCCGGGTGTAAGATAGAGCCCATGGTTTAATTGTACATACTGTATATCCCCATTCTATAAAGTTTGCCACAATTTATGCTATGAGGACAGCAACAACAACATAAGAAAAATACACCCTGACATTTTATCTGCTGTTACCAATCACCCAGCTGACAAAAAACACCTTGTATGTTTTTGTTTGAGACAGACACGGATCACTGGCTTTTTGGGCATTTACTGAATGTCACAGCTTATTGTGTTATGCTGGGTTAAAGGTCCTGAGCTCAACTAGAAAAATCTTTCCAAATACTGTTAACCTCCCTTACCATCAGGACAAGCTATTGAAGCCATTTTTTAAATTGCTGTAATAGCCTAATGGAACATATTTTCAAGAAGTAAACAGTAAAATTGGGTTTTAAATAAAAGACTTTATATACAAATGACACGGCTTCTGAAATGAGAAATAAAGGTGGGACGGGACTTGAATTCATCCATTAAGAATTGATGGGAAGTTGGGTCATGTTGCTATTTGCTAATCGCTGCGAAGCCACAAGAGATCGTTTTGAGGAGGGAAGGAGAGTTTTGAGGTTTTTATTTAAGATTGTGAGGGCACATGATGTTTTTTTAAAGACAATGAAGCTCACAGATGAGTCATTTGTAAAAGAAAATACCAAAATATAAAAAAACATTTTAATTTAAAATTTCTTTCGAAACTTTAAAGCTGTTGGCATATATGATAACAATCTGTCCTTTTTCCTTCAAATTTGCAGTCTAAAATGCTAAGTCATGAGGTGGCCTATATATTTCGGAGAATGTGTTTTAATACACTCAGGGGTGTCATGCACCAATGTTTTTGTTCTGAGCCAGCACCAGTGGCAAGTTTAGCTCACTTGATGCGCTAGCCAATATAACTAATTGTAGTAATAATATACAGTAGGCTTATATTATTGTGCAAAAGTATTAGGCCATTATCATCGATGTTGTTTTTACAAAGTTTTTATATAAATATCCGTATTATATAAATATTCAAAAATATTCAAATGTACACGCCCACAATTTTCAGAACAAAATGGCTTCCTCAGGCAAAAGTCAGTATATATATATATATATATATATATATATATATATAAATTGTACCCATTATATATGAATATCAGTCATGTGACATTTTACGTCATTCCAGTTGCCTGCCGCCATCTTGAGTACCTACCGAGTACCAGTAGGCTACTGACAAACATTGGCTAGCTTGCTACGATTTGTGGATTTCTTATCTTTTACTGTCTATGATTCTTTTGGATATGGTAAATGGCTACCATATCTGTAAGCCATATCCGCACCTTGACAGTTATGAAAAGAAACGCTACTTTAAAAAAATATCTTGGTTAGGGTGTGATGCCTACTCGATCCCTGATGCGTTCTTCCAGTCGCTGTCCGTTGCTACCAAACTACCACAACTTTTACAACACTAAGGCGGCGCGACACAAAATGAAACTTTGCTCGAGGTATCACCTATATCACTACACATGAACACGAGCATTGAGAGCATTGTTTCTGTAAACAGATTTTACTAAAAAGAAAGGTTTTGAACAACTGACTTTGGCTGTTATGATGTCCACTCGCAATCTTTGCCAGACGTAAAGAATCGATTTCCGAATGCGAATCCGAATGAGGCTCTTTTTTCAACTAGAATGTCAATATTGTTTTTCACTTGCAAATTATTCATGCATTTATATGGAACTATGCTTTAGGAGTTATCCATCTTTACTCTCCTACCTCCTTACGTCGCATTTGAAGATTGATACATCTTGACTGGCAAGATGGCGGCAAGCGGACGCCAAAACAACCAAAGTCAGTTGTTCAAAACCCTCTTTCCAGCAAACTCTGTGCACACAAACAATGTTCTCAATGCTCGAGTTCACGTGTAGAGACACAGGTGATACTTCAAGCAAAGTTGTGTCGAGCCTTCTTAGTGTTGTAAAAATAGCGATTTTGATGCTCACAACATATTGAAGGCATAGCTTCTAGTACTTTTGCTATCACTTCAGGTACTCAAAATGGCGAAAGACAAGTTTGAGATGTGAGTGACGTCAGCTGATATTCATGAATAGAATCAGCAATGTCTGGCTCTCTCTCAAGGCTTTTTTTTCCCTTCTTGGACTTTTCCAGCCAGGAGGTTTTTTTTCCTAGAAGTTTTTCAACCCAAAGGGAGTCAGCTGACATTGGCTTAACTTTGAACTCCCTTCTATACGTTACATTATTACTACGCTCGTTAGTACGGTTTAATCTTAGCCGCTGTTTTTTGCTGCTTATGTTGTCCATCGATTTTTCTGTGTTTTCTTCTGCATCTTAATGTAAAGCTGCTTTGAAACAATTATGAAAAGTGCTATATAAATAAAATTGAATTGAAGAATCTGGAGAAGGTATGACTCCATTGGAGTGACTAACTTTTGACGATGACGAGTTTTCTGCCACATTTTACCAAAAAACAAATGTCTATTAAAAACCTCCTTAGCTTAATGATTCTTCCCAAGCTACACCATGAAGGCTGTCAGTTTACCTTTGCAAAGGTGCTCTGAATTACAGATTTCCTTCAATAACTCATTTGCGTGTGAGAGTGAAAATTAATGGAGTTTCAGGAAGAACTAAACATTTGTCCTCTCTTTGACCTTGCTTTATCTATACAAGCATACGTTCAAAATAAGTCTCTAGCAGAGAGTGCTTATGTCATGTGGGAGGTTTTGAAACAAGCTAATTCACATGTGTGGCCTTGCAAAGCCTTGACTATAGGAAATAGAGCTAAAACCACTTAATCTTCCTAAAATCAAGGCTAAAATCTCTGTCGGAGAGATGCCAGGTTGTCTATGTAATGATTAATAGGTTATTGTGAAATTATCCTCATTGGGATATTACAGATACTTTTATTAGGAAATTGTCAGTTAACACACTCTAAAAAATCAGAGGTGGGGACAAGTGAAGTCCAAGCAACACATGGTGAAGTCCAAGCAAGTCTTAAGTCTTAACCATCAAGTCTTGAGTCAATTCTCAAGTCACAGTTCAGATAAATCAAGCAAGTCAAGTCAAGGGTTCACCCTAACAAGTCAAGTCGAGTCCTGATAAGTTTCAAGTCAAGTCACAGTATTAAAATAAATAGGGGTAATTTTTTTCGATAGGTCTAAAATTAGCATTAGGTACAGAAATCGAATCAAATTAATAATAACACTGTCTTTATTGTATGATTTAAATATAATTATAATTTTTTAGAGCTACAGAGTTGTTTTTCTCTTTGTCTTGGATTGTTTGATTAACATTAATGACACAGACTTGAGTAGGTTAATTGAGGTTACTGTCTCTTTAAGAGAAGCACAGACTGGTTTCTGCCTCTAATCTAAACATAAACTTAAGACAAAAACAAATGTTTTTATTGGAAAAAGAATACTTTGTGGAGATCATTTTGTTTGTATGTGCCCTGTCAAGAACAGAAGATTTTATGTTTGCTTGTTTTTTGAAACAAGTCTCTCTCGTGTGTGCACTATTGAGGGCACTTAAACGTCTGCGCACACACACACAGAGGACGAATTACAAACAGCACAGCATAAACAGTCACTCCACATAAAAACTTTGTTGTTTTTCAGTGCTCTGTTCGCCAAATGTATTTTAATGAGACAGTCGCGCAACTTTAGTCTACACATCAAGTGTTCTGATCTGAATGGTGTAGGGATGATCACTAGCTGGACCAGACACATTCAACCGCACGTGCGTCTGCGCTTCGTTACAGAAAGTTGCTCACTTTAGTGCCTTTTGGTTAAAATGTTTAAAATCAGTTGAATGTTAACATTTGCATGCGTATCAGGATAATGGTCACATTTCTAATAAGAAAAAACATAATATGCAACCAGGCCAAGTTATGACAAACAGGAAAGATTAATTTATTAAAATAGTAATCGTTATAGAGTGAAACTGACTATAAAGAGATGACTTTCTTACCTTTTCCTTATGGTTTTTGACGTTGTGGTTGTCCTGTCGGATATTCTTGCGTTGCATATTTTGCATCTGGCAAATCTTTTTTTATTGGCACGATCCAATTCAAAGTCTTTATAGCCAAACAAGACTATTTGTGCACCTCGACTAACGTTACTGCCTGCTATGTTTGGTGCGGTTTGAGCTGTGCAGTGTAGGCACAAACATTGACTAGTGGTGCTGACGTCACAATAATATTTTTTTTATTTTATGGATTTTATTGCTGTTTGTTTATAATTCAAGTCATTGTCGAGTCTTTCACTTCAAGTCAAGTCTCAAGTAACTTGTTCTCAAGTCAAAGTCAAGTCATTTTCATACTTTAAAATACTTAAAATAACACTAAATTGATACAGTTTGGTATGACAAAAATTCTTGGTTTAAAAAAAATGTTTCATGCCCCTCTCCTATATATGTTTTGCTTGCAGATGTCTTATAGGATGTATTTAAAACAATGTAATTAATACTGCGACTTCAGTGTCTGACATCTTACTAAAAAAACCAAATGAGGAAAAAGAGGAAGCATTAGATCATGATTCAGACTATTATAACAAACTGAACTAACAAACACCAGCAAACAACATTGTAAGTTGGTTATTGCTTGAATTTATGGATGGGAATCACATAACTCTCAGGTTCATATTGCAAAAACAAACTTAATGTGAGATACAACAAGCATATAGACTAGATATACACTAAAGATGAGATTTTAATGACAATGATGAGATACAGAATATGATTTATGTATTTTGGATGTGATTTAAACCCCTGCGTGGTGTCTTTATCGTGTTTATAGCTGAACATTTTAAAATAAACAATTAAAACCTTTATTAAATAAAATTGTTTATTTTTCAGAAAAAAATTTCTTGTCACTGTTTTAGCATTCTAAGTTATGTTTTGTGTTAATATTATTCTGTTTATGTTGCGTATATTTCTAAGGTTGATTAATTTGATATACTGTTGAATAGTTTAATTTACATCAACGTGTCATATTTTCTAAAATAAATTAACATTTTTCTGATTCCATATTTATTTTAATAAGTGAGAAACATCTCCGCTGTGTCCTGCTGACAGGCGCGGTGGGCGCGTGCAGCACATGACGCAAATTATGGGTCCTCCCAAGGCCTTCCACCTTGAAAGACCGAGTGCTCACCTTTTAAGGTCGCATGCTTAGAAGGTCGCAGCCCTTGAATTGGGACACAGCTTATATGTGCCCTTGCGAGGATGCGCGCAAATATTATTCTGCGTGCATATTTGCACATCTCTTGTTAGCGCGTGCTTTATCAGTACCTTAGATTTTGGTCTGAATAAACGTAACATACTTTCGCACACCTTGTGGCCAGTAGGGGCCCCACGGGGCCCCACCCAATTGCATGGTTTGCGTGGTGGGTAAACACGCCACTGTTAATCCTGAAAATTGTGACTCGAGTCAGACTCTAGTCAAGTCATGTGACTCGAGTCCCCCTCTGAAAAAATGCGTGGGTTATTTTCAACTCGCTAGGTTGTAATTTAACCTATGCTGGGATCTTTTAACCCAAAATGCTGGGTTGTTTTGGGTAAAAAATATATAAACATTTTCTGGTTTAATTTAACCCAGCGGCTTTTTGTCCCAACCATAAACAACCCAGCAATTTAGTCAGATGAACAATCAGAGACTGAACACACAATGACTACCAAAGTTGGTCTGTTGATCTTGAGGAAAGTCATACAGGGATCAAGCTAACCAGCTTCGGGTTAACATGCAGCTATAGCATCACGTATACATTGGCATTCATGCAGTAGATAGATGTATATGTCTCTATTCTATTCCGAGACGACTGAATCCAAAGGAAAAACTTCGATCATCAAAGGTGGAGCATGTGAAAAGCTTTGCCCTGACCGCAGTCATGATGTGTGTGTGTATATGAATAGGGAATGAGGGATTTCAGTGGAAGAAAGTGTGAAGGGAAAAGCTGACTCTAGATCAGTGGCTGCAGGCAGCTGCATCCATGCTTGCATATGAATGACTGCATGCATGTGGAGGGAAATGAATTCATGTGTCGTTTAAGTACTAAATTATATGATGTAAAAGCATATAGTCACGTATTTTTTTGATTCTTTTTCGTGCTATTATCACGAAATTTCGTGTTTTTTCGTGATCGTAAACGAATTCCTGTTTTCGTGTGATTATCACGTATTGGTTACTCGACTGTTTTGTCCTATTTTCTTACCATTGTCGCTTTGGTTTAGGGTTAGATTTACATAAAATGACATTCCTAACCAAACCCAACTCTAACCCTAACGCCAGGCGACATATAAAAAAAAATCAGAAAAAATTGTATAGATCAATATATAAAGTGACATTCTATTGCAAGCACCAAATCTAACCCTAAACCGAAGCGACAATGGTTTAAAAACAGGACAAAACAGTCGAGCAACCAACACGTGACAATCACACGAAAACAGGAACCCGCCACACGACCACGAAAAAACACGAAATTTCGTGATAATAGCACGAAAAAAGCATAAAAAAAATACGTGACTATATCACGAAACTTTGTGAGACTGGGTAGCGTAAATATTGGTAGCATCTTGTGGCTGTAAATACACTGTCAGGAAAATGGTCAAAAATGGTACCCTTTCAAAAATACACATTTTCACAAAAATGTTTATTATATAGTACATCAGTAAATATTGGGTGCATTTTAGTACCTTTAGTACCATATTAGGACCTTTATTAAGGGTGTCCCAGTGACAGCTACAGTAGGGACCTTTTTCTGACAGTGTAACAATGTCCGACATCTGCATCTATGGATTTCATAGCTTTCCCCTTCAGATTGTTGACCCTTCAGCTACTAAATGCTGATCACTAATATCTATACAGCCAGAAAGTCATTTTTACCATTCAGTGTTTTTACCATTTTGCTGGCGGCGGGCCACTGCTCCTCTGAGGGTGGTTGCTCTTGGGATCAGGAAATGTATTTGTGTCCAAACAGGACATGCATGTCAAGACGTTCAGCTTACTGTAAAGGTGTTAGCACCCTAGGATGAGCTCATCACTACAGCTGTTGTGTGAGCCCACCGTGCCAAGGTGTGGGGAAGAAACTTGGGGGGGTGTGAAACAGTCAAGATAGCACAAGAATAAAAGGTTAGCGTTATGGTTTCATTTATGATGTGCTTGCTAGTATGTAAGAGTATAGCGGTATACAGAAATCAAGGTTCGGTTTTATGATCACGGGTCGATACAATAGAAAAAAGCAACAAATCCCAAGCAGACAAAACTGCACTAACGTCTAAGCTAAAGTAACACATTTGCTTTGAAAAGTACCAGAAGTACTAAAACTCTACCGAGGGTTCATTCATGTCCACATGCGCACCTGATACAGTACAGCGGCGCAAGTTTTAATAACTTTGCATTGGGGCAGTGATAGTGATCCTCACTCTAGTGGGCGGCACTAATAATTAAAATGCTGAATGAATGAGTGGCGTTATATTGGCTGCGGTTCAGCTCAGCCTTCATGTCGTCTCTTTGTGAACTCAAACGAAGCTTTTAAGATTGGAAACCTGAAACAAACAACGCTTGACTTTGTGAATAACAGTCAGAACCGAGAGCTGATTCAGCTGTTTGCCGAGATCAAGCCCAAGGTGATTTTGAAAAAGTAGCTTCAAAGAAAGACCTGCAGTAAGCACCGGATACGCCTGCATACATACTAATATGTGCAAGTAAACAGCAATAGAGAGAGAAAGAGATGTGGTTAAATTAAACCATAGACCTAAGAAATCCTTTAGTGACTCTATACAACCCTGACGCAATATACAGCATTTAAAGATTAATATAGCATAAAATTAACCCCTTTGCCTTTGGAGCACCATTAGGCTGAATTAATGTTTCCATGTTATCATCATTTATTCAAATGATTTTATTTTACTTTGATGAGAGCGAAACTCATAACCGCATGTACCTCACACCACCATGTTTCCATGAAAAAAAGTTTTACGTAGTTATAAATAATACATTTAGTCTTGAATAATGCAGATCTCAAAAGAGTAGGGGAGACTGAGGATGGTTGCAACACTTTTTGCATTTCTCAATGATTCTCTCATAGTGGATTACCCAAACCATTTAAAGTTGAATGAAAAATATCATTCTTAATATCTATCTGAATAGAAATGTCAGATGTTGTAACTTGAAGAACTACATAAAAACCTATAACCTAAAGCTTTTTGTCACACAAGCATCTCTGAAAATGAATGTATTATTGTAGTTTGATAGTATTATGTATTTATTTTTATACAGTATCAAGTGTATTAGTTTTCTTGTTTTATAAACGAAGTAAACGTGCAGATGTTATATACAGAAATTGAGACAGAAGGAATAAAAGCATTTGAAATGCACCAAAGTTGCATTTACTTTGATTTAGTTTTATATCTTTTTTTAACAACTTGTTGAAACAATTCCCACCAGCCCTGACAAAACATAATATGTGTGTTAGTCACACTTACCTTGACACTTGCTAAATCTGTCACTTAAAGCTCCCATTTCTTCTTATCTCATGTTAATCTTGAGTACCTATCTATAGAGTAGGATTACCTCATTCATAGTCTTTAGTTTTATCAAATGTATAAAATTGGCTTAATTCTCCCTATATCCAAAAACACACTTCTTCTTTCGTGCCGTTGTTGAGTCTTGATATAAAACAAAGCTGTTGTGTGAAGACTTCTAGCGTCCTTTCCGGGGGAAGTGCCCATAAAAGAAATGATACGTAAAGTCTACCCATGCTAAGTAAATGTACCCATGTTTAAAAAAACTTTTCCGAACCCTGGCGAATTGCATTTGGCACAGAAATACTCTGTAACACATCCAACTGCTTTCTTGACACTTTTTTGCATTTGTTTAGCTTGAGGAAATCAACTCTTAAACTGTGTTAATAAGTCAGAATGCATGAAATAATGTTGAACCCCCCACCCCTAAAAGTCAACAAAATGATTCAAACCAAAGTCCCTTTTTGGAAGTTGTGCCATTACAGTAGGTGGCCATGTTTGCAATGTTTGCAAAGCCTCCTGGCTCATGCAAGACTAAAGTCCTATCTACTTGAATGGGGAAAGACAGATATCTCTAAAATAATGTGTTTGAACATATTTCTGACCAACAATTAAACCTGACATAACTTTTGTTTCTTAAACTCAGATTGCACTAAAAACACTGGTAACACTTGAGACTGACATGACACCTTCATAATCATGACATGACACGTGTCATGGAGGAGTTTTTTTTATTTGCACGTTTATGACAACTTTCATTAAGTATCATTTGTTCAATTATGTAATTTTTAATGCAAAGATGACATTGTTTGAGATAACTTGAAATAAACCAATCCATCATAACTTGTCATAAATCTGTCATAAACATGACATACTGTAGTAAAGTAAATATCAAACTTAAAAAACTACCTAGTTTTATGGATTCACATTACATTACATTTACATGTATGTGCACAATACATAAAAAACTGACAACTAACAGAACTTGGTCTTCCTTACACAAAGGGTTCTGAAATTTTCTGACATAGAAGAAAAAACTAACAAAACATTTAATTAATTAATTTAAATAACTGTTTTCCAGCGATATGGACCCAACCTATAATCTATTATTGTACTGTTTTCATTTAATTTTAGGTAAATCGGACTCCAAATGCAATAAAATATAATTTTATTTATTTATCATTTTTATTAAATGATTGATTTTATTTGTTAAACACATAGAAAAAACTTTAAAAAACATTATGAATAGGGCTGTAATGATTAATCGTGCAAATGCGCATTTTCTCAGTGAATGAATCTTAATGAATTACAGTGAATCCAGGCACACTCAAACAGAACAGAAACTCCAAATGTGCCACAGAAGAAGTACTGCAAACACTGGCGGTGTCCGAAAACTCTAAATTGCTGCCTTCTGTGGCAGCATTCCAAGGCAGGAAGGCATCAAGACATGTCTGAATCCTATGTTAGGTTTACTTCCTGACTCCTGAGATCTTATCCCACAATTCCATGCATGTGTGCGCATAGGGAATGTGATTGTCGCACCTGGTCGAGTTTGAAAAAATAAAATGGCGGCCAAGAAAGCGCCTGGAGCACAAATTTAGTGTAAATAAATGTATATATTCACTTTTAAAACCTTTAACTTACATTTCTAGTGAGAAATTATTATTGTAATTTTCAAATATGTGTTTAGTTATCACAAAGACGCTCTCTGTTTAAATTTCAACCACACTGCCTTTGAAGTGTTTCTCTTAGCTGCCTTCATGCCTCCGAAGTCATTGCCTCATGAGGCAGCGAGGCAATAAGTCAGCTGCCTAATTTTTCAGACGCAGCCACTATTCCAGGAAATGTCTATAAGAATATTTATATTGCCGTTCTTCAAATTGTTTCAGGTATTTTTATGATAATAAAGAATATTTTGAATGATTTTGTTTAACGAGTGTTGCACATTATAAATTACTCAGACTCTTAATGATTTTAGATTGATAAGGACTTCTTACTGACCAAAACGCTGTAGTACATGCACAAGCTGCGCATGAAACACAGAATCGGAGCCTTGCGATTCAGAATTGATTTCAGACAGGTTGTTTCAATTGAACACGCAATTTATCGTAACAGCCCTAATTATGAACTAAATAATATTAATGAAGTTGTTATAAAACTATTTGACAGAGTATTAACACAATGACATTTTACTGACGAATTATATTTGTACCACTGTAGCCGAGGTCAAGAAAAATATTCATGATGCTGTTAATAACTATATGACAGAGTATTAACACTTAATTACAAATTCAATTTGTATCACTGGTAAAAAGTGGTCAGTTATGTTGTCTTCTTGGTAATGTCAAGTTGTCATAACAAAGACATCTCAAACAATGTCATCTTTACATTAAAAATGACATAACTGAATGAATGACACTTAATGACAGTTGTCATAACATGCATAAAATCTCTTTCATGTTCATGACACGTGTCATGTCATGATAATGAAGGTATCATGTCAGTCTTATAACCAACCCTTCAAGTAAAGTGTTACCAAAACACCTTTATTCAAGGTTGTTTAACTACTGAGCATGCACACATTTGCATGCACCTAACATGATTCTGAAAAGTTGGTTCAACTAAAAAAAAGTTACCTGTTTTCCTTCAAATTTAATTCTACTTAAAAAATGGACATGGAATGAACTTTTTTGAGTTAACTAATATTTTTAATTTGAATTAACTTTTAATTGAATTAAAATTTAAGAGCAACCTGGTAACTTTATTTTATAAGTTGAACCAACAAATATTTTTACAGTGTAGTAGTAGTAGTGCTCAGTCTTGTCATATCAAACATCTTTAAGTGAATTATGACAAATTTATAGAAAAACTTAGTAGGACAAACAAGTAGCCCATTAAAAACTTTACTTTTAACGTTTTTTTTTATAAACGCAGTAATAATTGTTAAAACTGCTCTTGATCTACTTAGTGACAGTATGATGTGCAATATGAGTATATCATTGGTCTAGTATGTCGTTTATTAACAAAAAAATACAAGACATGTTACAAAACATCCCCTGTCTTCCCTATTTTCTTATCCAAAATGCATAAATGTTATAAAGCACTTTAATATGTTCATCTTCATTTAAAAATTTGATTTTCCTACGCCAGAACAAAAATACTGATGTTGCATGACAAATGTAATATATTTTAAAAGCTACTTTGACAAATACGGAGGCAACAAATGATTTATCATCATGATAAATTCAAATGGAAATTAAATCAACAATACCAAGCGTTCACAGCCCAAGACCTTGAATAGCATCTTTTTGATGTACACCGCATATTGTGATGTTGTTTGAGTCATTGGCAGAATCACAAGAGCGTGCCATTTCACGACAGAAAATGTTCAATATGCTGAATAATGCAATGCCACGGCTCTCTTTGGCTTTGTTCTGGAAGCTTTATTTCAGACTAGAGCTGCTTCTGTCAGTTCAGGGATGTGACTGTCATATACAGTACTATCAATGAGACATCTGTAGGTGATCCACAATGGAAACGGGCACATTTACAAGCCAACAGATAACTAGTTAATCATAATTTTGAGCTATGTGGGTTTTTTACAAGAAAGATCTAAGTGGTACTTGTCTGTGCAAAACTTGAATGCACGATGCTATAGCAAATCTCTAACGTGGGTCTATGTGATTTTAAATCCGTTTTTAGTAAAAGAAAGATGCTTGATTTTTTAGAAAAGCAACAGCACACCTCTTACAGCAAGTCAGGCCATTTCAGTGTCAATTCATGTCGGTGGCACAAACAGTACAGAATGTGTTAAAGTAATACCTGGCATGAGTTTTAAAAACCTCTTACTCTACATATAAGCAATAAAAGTGATGCTCAATCTGCTAATTTTTCAAGCATCTGCAATAGCCCCGTCCTTAAATTCTGTAGTGGAAAAGATTTGACAAATGTACGAGAACCAGGTGAGCATGAAACTGCATGTTTGAGACACCGGTGTGTTTGAAACATCTGAGCATGACATCCTCAAATCCTGTCCCTCTGAGTGAAGGCCAAAAAGAGGGATTACCTCTGATGTTACAACGGATTGTGTCCTCTCAGCTGCCGTCTGTGACAAAACGGGGATCAAGGAAGCAGGATCTGGCAACCGCTAAAGATTGGCAACAGGGAACAGATGGTCCGGAGGAGTGATGTGGACAAGCAAAAAAGGATGCAGGCCTGAAAATAGATAAGAAGGGAATGTTGATGAGACCGATGGATATTCAGCCCAGGTACTGTTTAACTTCAGCCCACACTGAAAGACAATATACTCGTAAACAAACATTTCAAAATGGGCTTTACAACCACAAGCCATAAGAAAACCTTTTGCGGGCATTTATTGGCTGGTGCTTTTATCAAACTAGGAGAATCCTGAGCTGGAATGGATGAGAAATGTGTGATGCAAGTTAAATTGATAGTTACGTTATACATTTGTGTGGTAAAATTCAATTCAGTTGTATTTCTTAGCACTTTTCACAGCGTGCATAGCAAAGGGGCTTCACAAAAATACTTGAGTACAAAAAAATCAAAGCCAAAGATCTTCAGATGAAGTTCAACCCATCGCTGGAGGTGATGAAACATTGAGTGCTCATTGAGACTGTACTGCACTTGGGTTACTGTATTGGATTATGGTTTGGTTTAGCTACCTCTGAAATTATAATCGGTCTCTTGCCCACCGGCCAAGACCTGCACACTAAGCAAACGAGTGAGAAGAATCATTATGGACACCACATACCAGACCACGACCCCTCTGAACCAATGCCCTCTGGACAGTACTTATGAGCATTGAGCTACATCTAGGCTTTTGGCTTTGAGCCTTTTTAAATCTCATTTTAATATACAGTACAATATCGATACTCTGCAATGCAATATGTCAAGTAAATAATATTTATAAAACTATCTGGGCGTATTGTATGGTCATCATTTTTGTGCCACACCAATACACAACACTTTTGTCGAAATTTTATACAGCCATGGGCTGAAACGGTCCAGCATTTTTTAGAGTGTTCATAGAGTTGAACATAGTGACTCTTCTAGGACATCTGTGTGTACTTGAAAGGGAATTACTAAAATCAGCCTAAAATATAAATGTTTTAGGACCATCTGCTAGATCAGGTTCACTTTAGAAGAAATCCTGCGCATGGTGGGCCAGGCTCGGGCAGAGGAAGAGAGCCTGGAGACCAGGGCGGAGCCGGAAGAGCAGGGAACCAGGGCGGAGACCAGGAATGAGCTGGGCTAAGCTGAAGACCAGGGTGGTGCTGGAAATCTAGGCAGAGATGGGGACCAGGGTGAAGCAGGTGGTGATCTGAACCAAGAAGAAGCCAGGGACTTCTTGACCAAGGCAGAGAGTCCAAGAGATTCAGCCATCTTGGCTACCCTACTGAAAAATCTAGCTAGGACCAGCATAAGCTGGTAGCTGGTTCCAGCTGGTTTAAGGTGGTCTACGCTGGTCCTCCCAGCCCGACAAAGCTGGTCATGCTGGTGGGCCAGCTGATCTTCCAGCCTGACCAGCTAAGTCCAGCTTAAAAAGTGACCAAAACACAGCTAGACCAGCTTACTACACCAGCAAAACCAGCTTCCTACACCAGCAAAACCAGCTAAAACCAAGCTGGAGACCATCTCACCAGCTTATGCTGGTCTTAGCTGGTTTATTTAGTAGGGTAGGGCAGGAAACACGCAGGACTTGGGTTTGGCCGTGACAAGAAACTGAGGAGACTCAGGTTCAGCCATCTTGACAGTGACAGAAAGCTCAAAGGACTCAAGGACAACAGAACCTCTGGAGGAGCCGTGGAGCTGCGTGTCCCAAACACTTCACAAGGCCGTGGCCAAAACTGGGAGAACTGAATATAAGGTATAGACTAGAGGTCTTCTCGGGTCCAAAGAAATGTCCCTGACCCGAAATGACTCAAATCACTTTATGTCCGAACCCGACTTGCATAAATAATTTTTTTTTAAAAGAAAGACCCGACCAGAGACAAACCCGAGAAAATTAGACCCGAGTCCAACCCGAACAAGTGGCAATTTTTTTTAACCTATCTGGACCCGAATGTAAACGGCACTGACGTGTGTGTATTCTGCAGACCCACATGCAGCAGTCAGACAGAAAGAAACTCCGGTGGCCTCGCAACCAATTTGGCGAGCTGTTCCATTTGTTTGAAAACAACACCCAGATAACCGCTAAAATATACATTTAAAATTGACTGACATATCTGTCTCAATGAAAATTAACCTACCACCAGCCACACAATGTCGCAAGCGCTCTTAGCAAACAGATGAGAGCGGTCTGAAAAGGACATTGACGCACCCACGCTAGAGAGTTCGGGTCTTCTCGGGTCCGTTCAGCAAAAACACATTCATTTTAAATGACCCGAGAACTGATGCCGCTACTATTGTACACGACCTGTGTCCGAGGCGCATGTGAAACTTTTAGACCCGAACCCGATCGGGTCTCGGGTCGAACCTCAGGTTTTCAGATCTAAGTGGACCCGTGAAGACCTCTAGTATAGACCTCTGATGCCTATGACACCACCAGACTTATGACCACCGGGACAGGCCCCTTTGACGTGGGACAGGCAGGCTTTTGTGACCGCCTTGGCTTGCACATTTTAAAGAAATATACTTCAAAGCTGTTTTGGTCATTAGGCATTTTTAAAAATTGTGTTATCTTTTGCATGGGTGTTTTTGAAGCTGATTGTGTGCTCATAGGTTGTGGGACGTGTCATGGTGGAAAGCATTTTGTGGTGGCACATTTTGCTCACTCACATGTCTGAGTTTCTTTGCACAAAACAGGCCAGATGGTGACTCAACTAATCACCAAACAAAACAGGTTGCATCATTTCCCAATTAATGCTATCAGTTTAGTAACAAGAAAATTACAACTCCGAATGTCCATAAGGCAGCGGGAGGGTGAATAAAAAAATTAAAATATTTTAAAATAGAATATATCTAGATGAATCATAACAGTCACAAAACTGTCACAAAGATAAGTAAGGTCCAGTTTTTCCACTTGAGCCCTGCCCCCCAACATGTCTGTGCGTGTCCCTGCTAAAATTTAATTTAATTATATGTTTTTGCTTTATAGCTAAACAAAGAAAATGGCATTTTGGCAAACTCAAGCATACATTGTAAAAATGCATGCAGCATAAAGTTAAAACAACTTGGTTTTGCAAGTCAATTCAACCTGCTGTTTTAAATCTTGACCTAAATAATTTTAACTTGTTTTTATAAGTTAACTTAATTTGTTTAGTAATAATTTGTAACTTATAAATACATGTTTGACAAAAATGCTGCATTTTTTACAGTTTACAGTGAAAGAGATTTCAACCCAAAAGGTTAAACTGGGTTCAGAAAATAAACATACCTTTCAGGGTGGGTTAAATTTAACTCCTCGCTTGTTGTGTTGAAATGTTAGAATTAGTATTCATTAAAATAAGGGCTGTCAAAAGATTAATCATGATGAATATATATATATAAAACATTTATATCATTTATATATATATATATATATATATATATATATATATATATATATATATATATATATATATATATATATATAATATATATATATATATATATATATATATGTATATATAATATATATATATATATATATATATATATGTATATATATATATATATATATATATATATGTATGTATATATATATATATGTATATATATATATATATATATATATATATATATATATATATATATATAAAACACACACAGATCTTGATATATTTTATTATATATAAATAAAATATATATATACATAAATAACATTTTCCCAAAATGTATGTGTGTATTTATATATGCATAATAAATGCACATAATACACACATAAATATATTATGCAAAACAAACTTTTATTTTGTATGCAATTAATCGTGACTAATCTTTTGACAGCCCTAATTAAAATATATTTTGGCAATAAAAATATTGGAATTTATGTTACTGAAGGAACCTGTTTTGCATCTCTTACACCTGTTTCAGGATTTTTCAAGGTAGTTTATATTGTGCCAACTAGAGACAACAGTGTGCCAACTACTGTACAAAACATCTTTCAGTTTGCTTGCTTTTATCCATGAAAAATAAAAACACTAAATAAAAATGCCACATGGTTTTCAAAACTCTTGTGAACTTAGAAGACAACTTGATACATTATAGGAAATAAAAAACTAACAGGAGGGAAATATACAGCAGTTAAGGTTAAGACTCCCAACATCTAGTTAACAGTGTAATAGTGTGACAACAAAGTATTGATAAGGAAGACAAATGCAAACGCGAAAATGAAAAGCTCCAAAATTAATGTGGGGAAGGCGAGCATATTTATTTTTAAATGAAGTGCAAATTTGAAATGCATAAGGCTATGATAGCGTGTGACAACAACAGCTGCAGCGGTGCTCTCACCATCATTGGTCCAAATGCACATATTCAGTTATGCTAAAACGGCATCTATTGCCATCGAATTAAAATGAACACGATCACGTGGACCCAGCCAAGAAAGAGTACGATCTTGTCATTTGTCATCTTCTTTTTCAATTTTTTGTTGTTGTTTAGAGTTTCGAAAAAGAGAAAATCCATCGTGGATAATTAAATCCGAAAATCGGTCCATTTTCCATGCAGTGGTGTGTGAGAACGCCAGCTGCCACGGGCCATCATTACCGTACACCAGCAAACACAGAGCAATCAGCACGACGTATCTACGGTGGCAGTAACGTCTTCCTCGTACCTCAGCTCGGCCTCAGCGGAGGATATCAAACTCACCGTCAACCATTCCAGAAGATTCTGGATAATGCAGGTGTGGAGATTAGCGCAGGTCCTGTTTTCCATTCTGGGTTTATGAAGGAACTGAGCTCCATCATGCATCATATCAACCACATTTTCAAATTGTTAACATCAATACTGTTGTGGTAGTTCAAGGCAAAGATCATCATTCATCACTAACCATACTGTAAGTTTGAATATAACCCTCTAATGGGTTATATGGTCCATTTAATCAAAATGTAATAGAACTGCAATGTCTTTATATATCAAATCTTTAGTCATTGGTATAACCTCCAGTAGTCTTTTGGTATAACCAGCACAATCATACAGTGTGCTATTTGTACCCAATAACTCCCCAAGTTGTGCAATTGGTTGGATGCTATTACTTTAGTGAGCACACTTACAGAAAAAGAAGCAAAATAATCCATTGATTTTCATTAAAGTAAGGACCCGAGCCAACTGACCGTCTTTACATTGGATTTGAAAAGAAGACAATCAAAGCACAAAGAAAATTCTGGACTGGCAAGAAAACTGGGTTTTGTCAGTTGTAAGAACAAGAGGGTTCGTCTGAACCCTGGCCAGCCGTGTCTGACAAACACACTACTTCATAATGCAGCCTCTTCAGCTCGTCTGGTTACGTGTTTCAGCTTGGTACGGCTTTTCACCGCTAAAGAAACGCTGAGATTACTTGCGCACTTGTAAGCCTGTCTTTCTCTCTCGCTCTGAACGTCCGTGATTGTCTGATTGATTTGATTCACAAAGCCTGATTGTCAAGAAGATCTCTTTTTTAAAGTGAGGCATCATTTCTTTCCAAGTTCCAAAAATGTAGAGTGTTTGATAAAATTGACGTGTACACGTATGGGTTGTTGTTCTCATAGGGATTACATACTAGCTCTGGCAAAACGCTTCATGGATAAAAATGCATAATTCTTATTAAGGTTCTCATTTGTCAACAGATGTCTACTTGCCACAGATGTTTGTACATTTTAGTTTTCACACTGTCAGTCCAAATCCGATTTTGGTGCATATCTGATTGGAATCCAATCACATTTAGAATGTGTGAACGGCCAAAAATCGCATGAAATCGGTTTCTTTCGAATCCGTTTCAGGCTACACCCAGAGGTGGTTTGAAATCCGTTGAAAAATTGCATTTCTGGAAATCCATTTCAGTCTGACCGCTCTGGGGTGCGTTTCCCGAACAACGACACAACTCGCTGCTGAACCAACATAATACGATGCATAGTTGGGGAGACAAACTACCTTGTCACGATTGTTTCCCGAAAGCAAAGTAACTTTGTCGCACATTAGTCGTTTGAAGCATGTTGGTTTAACAACATAGTTGATGATCTCACGTGGTAGGTGAAGCAGAGGTCTACATGGAAGACCCGAGACCCAAAGACAACCCGTACGTGTTCAGGTCTATATTTTAAATGATCAGCCGGGTCCAGGTCGGGTCTCAATCTATTACTCTGGGTCCCGGGTCTGTTCAACATTGTGGGTAATACCCGAGGTCGATCGGACTCGGAGAACACAGACTCACATTTAAATAAAATATTTCAAAAACAGCAACAAAAACTTAGATGAACTGTCGCATACATTTTTTCTATGACGCTCAAATTGCATTAAAAAGTTTATTTTTGGTTGCTCCAACCAGGCAGCTAACGCGCATGTGCTCTTGCAATGTTACTATGGCTACCAGTCAGGAGCTTCTGCAGTGAGACGCAATGACTTTATCTTTGACAATTGGCTCTTTTATTTAGAAGGCGGGACCTATTCCGCCGTACCGCGCATTTTGCACTGACTTCTCTAATTTTTATAATAATATTATAAATTGACCGTCTTGCTGTTATATCTGCTGTTATATTGCTAGTATGCCATATAGACCCGTTTATTTTTGCTTATTTTGTTCAAAAGCATGATCAACGTGAGTCTACAAATTGTAATAACAAGGAACTATGCTTCTGACGACAGGTGAAGAGCCGTTGTTCAAACCACAACTCAAGTTTGCGATGCAGCTTGCGAATATTAATTTGAATGATCGTTTCAGGAAACACCAAATCATTGAACTTTGTCAGTAACGATGAAACTTACGACAGTAGTTGGCTAACGATGCTTTTGGGAAATGCACCCCTGAAAAGTTGTGATATACAATATGGACAAGAAGTCTGTCAAATCGGATATGCACCAAAATTGAATATGGACTAACAGTGTGAACAAGGTTAATGTGTCTTTTTCACAAAATGTGTCTTTTATTGTTCCTTCAGTCTTTGCAATATCCCATCCCTATTGAATTAAAAACATTAAAAAAGAAAGATAAAGATACTCACCGGACACAATTATTGGCACCCCTAGCAATTACTATGAGTAAAATATCTCTGAAGCACATTCCCATTGATATTAAAATTGTCTTAGCACACCAAGGTGACTAGAAACATGATGTTGTCCAGTCATGACTTCCTGTTTCTCAGGGGAAATATATTTTAAGTAACACAAAGCCCAAATCCCCTTATTCATTCATTACAATGGGCAAACCCAAAGACTTTAGTTCTGATGTTCAGCAAAAGATTATTAAGCTACACAAAGTAGAAAGTGGCTTTAGGAAGTAGTTAAACCATAAAAACATCTATTTCCACAATCAGGGAAATAAAAATGATGTTTAAATCAAACGGGGATGTTGCAAATCTGCCTGAAATAGGACATGTGTCTATATTGTCTTAATGCTCAGCAAGGAGAATAATTCGAGTGGGCAAAGACTCTCCAAGGATCACAAATGGAGAACTTCAGAAATCAGTTGAGTCTTGGGGTTAAAAAAAAAATATTAAGGAAAATAGCAAATTACAAGTTGTTTGGGACACAGTTTAAGAAATCCTCAGCTCAAGGCACGAAAAAACTGTATTTCGTGCCATGGACACCAATAAATGAATCGTTTTTTTGTGACTACAACATGACTTTTCATGAGATCATGTTGTGCAAAGTACTTAAAGACATTAGTATTAGCTTTTATTGCTATAGACGTCACTAGTTAACTTTTTTTGTAAGCGTATGATGCTGAGATGCACTTAATGATGTTTTTGCACTGCTGTTCATGGTATTATTGCAAATTCTTTATGTAATATAAAAACCTGCTATCACGTAATTCTTTTGTTAGGGGCCATTTTCACATTAGATGGAAAGTCATGTCTAATTAAATATAATGCCTGTTATTAATCATATTGACTAAACATCTTATACTCAAAGGAAATTTATTACCATTTTATTAGTTAATACCATTCTGATTTTTATTTATTTTGAAAACACAAAAGTTTATAGTAATACTATATATTCAATTTTTTTTATTCCTTTTACAGGTGCTGGTCATATAATTACATGATCATCAAAAAGTTGATTTATTTCTCATTGGTAATAATTACAAACGTGTTAAAATTAATGTGTTGTTAGCAGCAAAAAAAGCACAAAAAAACCCCGCGAAACAGATCTCAAAACTTTACTCATGCGTTTGATAAGTTTTGTTTGCTCGCACCCCTCAACCGCGAGCCCGACACGCATATTAAGGCTTCAGACAACATGCAGTACAACCAAATAGAAAAGACAGCACGCAAATGACAACTGAGTTAATTTTTTCTTGCATAACATTTTAACACAAAATTCAAATCTCAAAATTCCGTGATTATAGTAAACAATCATTTACACATTAAATAAATATACCTGTCATTAATCTTGACTAATACATCTTAATACTCGAAGGAAAGTTAATACCATTTTATTAGTTAATACCGTTTTTTGTTTTTTATTTGTGAGAACACAAAACTATGCAGAAATACCACATATTCAATTCTATTTCATTGCTTTATATTCTATATATAAAAAATTCCCCCATTTTCTATGGTTTCTTCTCTTGTAAAGCTGCTTTTAAACACTGCAATGTTGTTAAAAAGTGCCACATCATCCACTTCTAGTGCAGAATTTAAGAAAACATAGTTGTTTGTTCGACTTCCAACAGAGCAGTGACATTCGTGTCGGCCACTATTGAACTGTGCCGGAAGCGGCCGTGCACAAAGAAGTTATACGTACCAGCGTGAAAATCCCCTATCATAACGTTTTAATACAGATGACGCGTTTTGCCCCGCAGTGTTTACAGACGTATCCACACACACGCTGCTTGAAAGTTGAGCACACCTGAAGTTTACGTCCACATTTCTTCACCAAAGTTGTTTAAACAGCTTACTATCTACTTGCCGAATTTCCGATGTCCTCAGCACACCCTCTGTGAAGCCTAATATCAGTGGCGCCCCCAAGGGGGGGCCAGGGGGGGCCGCGGCCCCCCCATAAAAGTCACTGGCCCCCCAGTGGCCCCCCCAAACAGAATGAGATTTTTAAAAAAAATTATTATTTTTTTTTAGATTTTTATATTAAAATAAGAGTAGTCATATGTATTCATTAAAATGTACACTAAAAGCACTATGTAAAAAAAAAAATACATTTGTATAATATGTTAAATAGAATACAACCTTAACCCCTCCCCTCTCCTTAACCCGCGATTACGCGCAGACGCACTACCATCCATGTGACGTACACGTGACGTCCTGTTCGCTCCTGCTCAGCCATTGCATGCATTACAGAAGAAACTCACAAACTAGTAAGTAAAACTCAGTTAATTCTACGTTATATAAAGCATATTGTTTCAACTTAGATAATCACTGTCAGGGTTTAAATTGGGCTGGGGCCATCCGAGGCTAAACCCCGGCACCAGAGACTCATGCCCATTCAAACTGACCCTCGGTTTTTGAGCCAACTGGATTTTGCATGCAACCTCAAAATCAAAGAAGCATCCATTAATCTGTTGCTTGTCTTTTAATCTGTTTATTATGCACAATATTATCAATTCTGTGCTGCATCCTTGTCACTTTCACTTGTCATTTTCGCCGCTTTGATCCTGTTAAATTTCTTTATTCTGGCGTCATCAGCGTCGGAGCGCGCTCACAAGCTTTGCTGTTGCATTTGGCTATCTGAGGAATTAAAACGTCTAAGAAACGCCCACAACATTTCCAAACCCCAGGACGGTAATGTGCAGTTAACCTCCTCTGTGTAGAAAATGTATAGTTTAAAATGTGACCGTCTGGACGTTATATTAGTAGAGATTTCTAGATTTATCTTCTTGGCACAACGCCAAAGTTCGCCAGAGTTCACGGGGGCGCAGAATCACACATGCTCACATACGAGGTAACATTTAATGCAAGAGTCTGTTACTCTAATAATTTTATATTGTTTTAAATCGTTATTGAACATTACAATCAATCACGTGGCTATAGCTTATGTCATTTTAGTTGTTTATGTAATTTATGGATTTAAAATTACATTAATTTCATAGGATAATGCAGTTGTTTTGCAAAATGCATTAATGACACAATTAGAAGTCATTAAACAAAACGTAAATAAACAAAACATGCCGTTTCAGATGTAAATATGATGCCAATATGTCATTAATCCGATTGAATAGTATTTGATATAAAAGTTAGTCAACACTTTTGTTTCGGAGGTTTTTGCATGAAGGCTGGGGCGCTCAGCTTGTTAGAAATGTAAGTGCCATAGAAAAGACTGAAGAATCTATAATATTTCGTTTGATGTCTGTGTATGCACACATTTCTGTGAGCTGTGCACACTGTGCCCCCTTAAAAAAGCCCGGCACATAGGCTGAAGGTCTCGCTCTACTCTTGCCAGTGTACCCGCTGCACTTGTGCATGTGCACTCGCTGCCTGTGGTGCCGCGAAGGGAATAATGTGTTTCCATTCATTATGGGGCATACTCACCAAATGCAAGTTCAACGATTTGCGCGAGTAGATTACATACAAAGTTAATGCAAAGACGCAATCAGACAGACGCGTTCTCGCAAGGGGCGATGCGAAATGCCAATGACGCGAATTGGGCTGCGCAATTGCCGAAAACACGCGCTTTTCCCTACAAACGCGTCTTTGTGTGTGTGTGTGTGTGAGAGAGAGAGAGAGAGAGAGGGAGAGGGAGAGAGAGAGAGAGAGAGAGAGAGAGAGAGAGAGAGAGAGAGAGAGAGAGAGAGGTAAGATAGGTGCCCACGTCGAGAAAACTATATATAAGACTTGAAACTTGTTAACGACTAAAGTATGTCACTCATTTAATTACAGTATGTTAACTGTATAACACTGGATATAACTCATTGTATAGTTTAATAAAATAATGTATTTTAAATACACAAATCAAACGATGATCGGTCGATACTCATCTTTGATAGATTAATACTATTCCACCATCTGATCTTTAAATTATTTGCAATTTTTATTTGTCTCTAGTAAATCATATAATAAATAAGAATAACTATACAAGTAGCATTAAAAGCAAAGGGAAAACTGTTGACCATTAGATTCAGGCATAATAATTTTTTTAATTGTGCCACCCTAAGATTTGTACTGGCCCCTTTGTGCCCCCCCATGAAAACAATCCTGGGGGCGCCACTGCCTTATGCAAACAGTACTGTTGTTTAAGACGAATTTTTCGGTTTGGCGTCGCCTAATGCAATGTTGTTTGGTCACGAGCAACTTCGCGACTGTCAGAGTTTACCACAGACGTGAAGACAACAAAAAAAGGACCGTGGTTATGAACGACGTGGATTGTTTTCAAATGCAACACTGAGCTCGCCGCACGCCACAGGTAACTTCCGCTTTCTCACTTGATACTAATGTGTGAATGATGTCTTACTGGTAAAAAGACGGAACGTCACTGGGTGTGTGAACAACACATTTTTGTATTTACTAAATTAAGTAAATTAATTCTGGTAAATTCATGGTAATTTACTGGAATTACTGTGTAAAAAAAGGCTACTGACACACTGTACCGCCTGTGTGACAACTAGCCCCAGTTTCCCCATATCATGTCATAAAATGTAATCCACACTGAAAGTCATTTAAGCAAGATTTGCAATGTCAAAACAGCAAGTCCCATCAGCTCCAGATGAAATTAATTAATCTCAAAGGTAATATGAGTGCTAGGCTCATTTAAACTTGTGCTCTGTGTTCCTTTATTTAGCAGCTAGAAACCTGTCAAAACATTCAGTGTGATATATCTGTGACTAGTTATCATTACTAATCACAGCCATCACATCTGTCTACAGTTACTACCATCTATCTTTTCTGTTTTAATAATTTATTTGATGTTTGATTCTTATTTTTCATGATCTTTATAAGATATTTGGTAGAAGAAGCCTCACATTTACTGCTGAATAATATTTAGATATCAATTTAGATGGTGCAATATTGAATCATCCTTTATATTACTGGACGGTATTAATAGCCATTCATAAAAATTATTTCAATTCAACATATATTTTTATGTTACTTTCAAATTAAGTTATGTCAACTTATTTTTGTAAATGCTGAAATACTTTTTTTTTATTAATGTAATACAATTTCTATTTAATATACATCTAGAAATTGTCGATTTAAAGGTATTGCGGAGGATTTTCTTTTTCTGGGTGGATCATCAAGACTATTGGTCCTCCTAGTTGTCAATCAGGAGTGTTGCGCAATTGCATTTTTTAAAAATTCGAGAAAATCCTCCGCTATACCTTTAAAGGAATGGTTCACCCCAACTTGCAAATTCTGTCATCATTTACTCATTCTCATGTTGAATATTGTTACAAACCTGTATACATTTAGTTGTTCTGATGAACACGAAGGAAGATACTTTAAGGAATGTTTGAAACCAAACCGTTTATATGCCCATTCACTTCCGTAGTATTCTTATAGCATGGAAGGTAATGGGGCTCATGATTGGTTTGGTTACAAACATTCTGTAAAGTTAAGAAGAGCAAAAAAATGTATTGATATGATATTTAGTGACATTTATAGTTAATGTAGTTTCATGCAAGTATTATGAATTTGTGGGCATTGTGATAAAATGAGGGCTATATGTCAACTTAAGTGCCTAGTGAATAAAAAAAAAACGCTTTTGGGGAGCTGCTCAAGATGTCCTTAAACATTTTACAGTTTTCAAGATTGGTTTTGCTGTACACTCCCAGCAAAGAGTGGAAAAACAAAGACCATTAAATGGATAAAAAGGTTTTTTTAGGAACTAGGTGTTAACCTCACTACAAGGGGTTAAATTAATTTCACCGTAAGATTGGGATCGAGCAAACATGTTTTGCAGTGACAGAAGGTTCCAATGCAACAGTAAAAGCTCTTTTAACGCTCTCGCCCGGCTCGGCTGTCGAACACATATACTCCCTATAAGAAAAATATGTTTTTTCAAAAAACCAATTTGCAGTCGCTTGACTCTCGGGGTTGCTATGACATGTGCACTGTGGGCATATTTGCTAGAGCGTTTCATGGATTCAATTAGTTCATCTGTGAGCCACAAGGAGTGTTTTTCTCTAGGCAACCATTTTGATTGAATATTTATAGATTTGCGATGTAATGAGATCTGTAGAATGCTGACGTACATGTCTGCTGCACGCAACATGAAACTTGGGATGAAATACAGCTGTGGCCACCGTTCAATAAAATGATGCTAATCTCATCTCTATTTCAGAACTTTCAAAGAGATCTTCTAACTGGTTTAATGTGCAAACCATAAATAATCAGATTCACGTCGTAACATATACTGTAAATGGTGAAAAATATTATTGCATGTTATTTAAAGTTCCAAACCTCTAAGCCAGGGATGGACAACTTCGGTCCTGGAGTTACTAGTATGCTTAGTAAGACCTTAATTGGCTGCTTCAGGTGTATTTAATTATGGTTGGAGCTAAAGTCTGCAGGACACCGGCCCTCCAGAACTGAAGTTGCCCATCCCTGCTCTAAGCTGATTGGATGTGCGGTTTTCCAAGAGATGATATTAAACTGATATCTAAAGAGAAAACAAACTAATTTAAGGTTAATAAGACTGTATTGCATCATTAAATTATCATCATTAAATAAATGTTATAGGAGTGGTTCTTAAACTTTTTCAGCATGCCCATTCTTGTGTAGGATCCTTCCCCCCATAAAAAAATCATGACATAAAACTGGTCTTATTTTTTTACATTTTCTTACATATCATTTATGATAAATTAAAATATTTTAACTAATAAACTGGCCCCCAATTTGAGAATTACAGTACAATTACAATTTTATAATTATGCCAAATATTCTGTAAGTTAAGCATTACTGAAAGATATAAAGGTTCTGGAAACATGGTAATCGAGTAACATATGTTGAAGACAATATGACCTAGAGCACATTTTGTCTGCCAAGAATTTTTTTTTTCAAAATAAAGTCAAGGACTGGAAAGAATAGAAAAGCGATTCCACTCCAGATTCACTTCATGTTTTTGCTTTCTCCTCTTCACTCCTGACAAATTCAAACACAGCTCAGTTTTTCAGCTTTTTTACCGTTCACATACTACAATCTGAAAAACAACAAGCTGATACATAGAGGAGAGGAAAGTCCCAATGCTTGTATATTAACCCTTTGTAGGTCACACACAGTTTTTTTTTTCTTATTTACCCCTTAATTGTATGTTTTACAGACCTCAAACAAACAGTTGAGGGGGGTTTAAAAGTATTTCATGCATTCTGAATTATTAATAAGAGTTGGTTTTCTCATGCTAAACAAATGCAAAGTGTCAAAAAAGCAATTGGACGTGTTACAGAGTATTTCTGTGCTGAATGCACTTCGCCATGGTTCGTACAAGTTTCGGAAAGTTTTTTTTTTTGATCACTTATCATTCTTCTTCCTCCAAACACGTTTAGTGGAATTATGACCAAAAAGTTCTATTTTGGTCTCATCTGACCACATGACTTTCTCCCATGACTCCTTTGGATCATCCAAATGGTCATTGGCAAACTGAAGACGGGCCTGGACATGTGCTGGTTAAAGCAGGGGAACCTTCCGTGCCATGCATGATTTCAAACCATGACATCTTAGTCTATTACCAACCTTGGAAACGGTGGTCCCAGCTCTTTTCAGGTCATTGACCAGCTCCTCCCGTGTAGTTCTCGGCTGATTTCTCACCTTTTTTAGGATCATTGAGACCCCACGAGGTGAGATCTTGCATGGAGCCCCAGTCCGAGGGAAATTGACAGTCATGTTTAGCTTCTTCCATTTTCTAATGATTGCTCCAACAGTGGACCCGTAGCCCTTTCCAGCCTTGTGGAGGTGTACAATTTTGTCTCTAGTGTCTTTGGACAGCTCTTTGCTCTTGACCATGTTAGTAGTTGGATTCTTACTGATTGTATGGGATGGACAGGTGTCTTTATGCAGCTAACGACCTTAAACAGGTGCATCTAATTTAGGATAATAAATGGAGTGGAGGTGGACATTTTAAAGGCAGACTAACAGGTCTTTGAGGATCAGAATTCTAGCTGATAGACAGGTGTTTAAATACTTATTTGCAGCTATATCATACAAATAAATAGTTTAAAAAATCATATATTGTGATTTCTGGATTTTTTTTAGATTATGTCTCTCACATTGGACTACGGTGACAATTTCAGACCCCTCCATGAATTTAGCAGAGTGTTCAAATACTTATTTCCCTCACTGTAGTTTGTTTATCCGGGATAGCAGCAGAGTTTTGCATGTGTGTTTGTTTAACGCTGGATTTCATTGAAAAGTCCCAACCAGGTCATGAGTTGCATGCGGTAAGACTTCTGTGTTATGTTGGTAATAGGCAAAGTGCATATTATATAAACAACACGAACATGTAGTGAATCATAAATTATCCAGTCAGTGTTGTATAAAGTGTTGACTCGTGACTCGCTTCTCCCGCAGTTCGTAACTCCTCCTTCCAAATTTTTGTGTACGTTATTGGAAAGAATCTGTAAAGCTAATTTGCCTTTTATAAATCTGATAAAAGTAAAGACTTTTTTGAGATATGAAGAATACTACTCTATAGGGTACTCAAGATTAACATCATATACGCAGAAACAGCGTGTGTTATGGGCGCTTTAAGCTGACCAATAAGGGTCAATATCCATCTAGTGTAAAAAAAAAGATGCACAATGCACATACAGTATATCAAAAAGATACACATCTTCTAAGAATGTAAACAGAAATACTAAATATAAAAGTCGTACTAAAATGTTTTCATAGACTATTTTAACCATATAGACAGATATGTACGTTCTTCATAGATATGAAGGACTTTGCATGCCTGAGACTATTTTATTCAAATGTCGTGCTGAATTTGTACTGATCTTTAAAGTGAATAAAGTGTGGTTCAATCACGCTGCTGATGTAGTCATTTACTTGTCTCTGTGTCTTTGTCTCGTAGAAATGAGAACCTTTGACTGCTTCTAGTTATGGTCTATTAACTACAATACTTTCTAAAACCCTTAAGTGAAATTCATTTTCTATGGCCCAATGAAATGATGAAGGTTATATCCATTTGCTATCAGCCTTATGTCTTGTGCAATATATCCTGTGTGCTTTTTATATTGCTTGAGTTAGTTGCTTAAATCTTTAGCCAGCTGGCCCTTCAGTTTATCCGGTTTCACCGTATTCAACAGGGCATTTACTGTAACCAAAACCAGAATTTTCGTGTAAAATTGGAAGATATTTGGTGAGCAGCATGTGAAATCACGTGTAAAATCTTTTTGATGGGTTTGGACTACAGGCATGCTTTTCATCCTGTGTTTTCAGTCATGGATGGTGACCAACTCAATTCGGTCCACCAGTCTTAAGATTTGTGGAAGACTGCAATTCTGCCACATGGTTGAGTGTCTATAGCTCTGGGTTTCACTTGGTGCCCACCTGCTACTACCACATAGTCTCTGAACCAACAACATCTACACATAATTAATAAATTAATAAGATCACCCTGTCAATTTAGTAATATTCTTCTGATCAATGGAGATAAACAAATGGTTGAAATACTTGCATTCAATTGGGGGAGTAGCAGTCCTAACAATGTTTCAGCTAATGTATTTTGCAGAACTGTTTGTGCTTAAATTTTAACGCAGCCTCATAAATGCACGAATGCTGCCAAAGAAGCTGACATTTGCAGTATCAGGAATAAGGTTAAAATTGTGCCCTGTGCGACTGGCAAGGTCTTGTTGCTAATGGAATGCCTGCAGACTCAATTAAAGATGCTAACAACCTGGATAAACAGCATTTCTTTTTCCCAAGTTAGAATGCAAAACAAACAACAGCGAGAGCAACAACTTAAAACCTTCCAACCACCGACATGAATATGCAAGCATGCTTCGCAATGGTTTGTGTTAATCTGTCATTTAATGCCATTTAATCCATCAGTTTTTCTATTCACATCCGAAAAAGTTCAATTCTCTTCTTTTGTCATGTCAAAATTACTTTCTTGCTTATAGTAGTGACAATTAAGGCAAAATTCATTCACATTTTACATTACATTAGCTACAATGTGTAATTGTAATTATAGTGACAGTAATAAGTAACCTTTCGATCTCTCTTAAAGGAATAGTCTACTCATTTTCAATATTAAACTATGTTATTACCTTAACGAAGAATTGTTGATACATCCCTCTATCATCTGTGTGCGTGCACGTTAGCGCTGGAGCGTGCTGCGACACTTCAATAGCATTTAGCTTAGCCCCATTCATTCAATGGTACCATTTAGAGATAAAGTTAGAAGTGACCAAACACATCAACGTTTTTCCTATTTAAGACGAGTAGTTATACGAGCAAGTTTGGTGGTACAAAATAAAACGTAGCGCTTTTCTAAGCGGATTTAAAAGAAGAGCTACATTTTATGGCGTAATAGCACTTTTGTGTGTACTTCGACTCGGCGCAGTAACACCCTCCCTCTCCCATTATGAGAGTGAGAAGGGGAGCAGATTTTTCAGGCGAGTCGAAGTACTCCCAAAAGTGCTATTACGCCATACAATATAGTTCCTCTTTTAAATCCGCTTAGAAAAGCGCTACGTTTTATTTTGTACCACCAAACTTGCTCGTATAACTACTCGTCTTAAATAGGAAAAACGTTGATGTGTTTGGTCACTTCTAACTTTATCTCTAAATGGTACCATTGAATGAATGGGGCTAAGCTAAATGCTATCGAAGCGTCGCAGCGCGCTCCAGCGCTTACGTGCACGCACACAGATGATAGAGGGATGATTCAACAAGTCTTAGTTAAGGTAATAACATATTTTAATATTGAAAATGAGTAGACTATTCCTTTAAGTGACTTAAAGTGCAATTGATCGATTGGCCACTAGTGCTGGCTCCAAAAGGTAGTCAATTCCCCTAGACCCCCATGTTAAAAATGGCCGACTTTACAGTAGAAAATAATATGTTTACAGCCTGGTACAAAAATAGTTTTTGGTCTGTATAGCTAAGTTTGCCCTTCATGACAACTGTGAGGGGGGTGAATTTTTTTGTAACTCCTCCGTTTAAATGATATTAAGCTTTAAAGTTCTGCATAATTGAGGGCGTGGCCACTTGAGTAAGTGGTGAAGATGGCGACGGCAGGCAACGCCTACTTTAAGCTTAAAAAATGATCTTCAGAAACCAATGGGTGACGTCACGGACACTACGTCCATATTGTTTTACAGTCTATGGTAATGCTACCCAGTCTCACAAGGTTTCGTGATATAGTCACGTAATTTTTGATTATTTTTTCGTGATATTATCACCAATTTCCGTGTTTTTTTGTGATCATATAACGAATTCCTGTGTTCGTGTGATTATCACGTATTGGTTACTCAACTGCTTTTTCCTATTTGGTGCTTGCGTTAGAATGTCACTTTATACATTGGTTTATACTATTTTTTCTGATTTTTTTATATGTTGCCTGGCGTTAGGGTTAGAGTTGGGTTTGGGTAGGGATGTCATTTTATGTAAATCTAACCCTAAACCGAAGCGACGATGGTAAGAAAATAGGACAAAACAGTTGAGTAACCAATACGTGATAAACACACGAAAACAGGAATTTGTTTTACGATCACGAAAAAACGCGGAAATTCGTGATAATATTACGAAAAAAGAATAAAAAAATTACGTGACTATATAACAACATTTCGTGCGACTAATGTTGCGTTTACACCAACCGAGTTTCAGGCGTCAAAATCGTGTCTAGCGCGCAAATGAGGTGGAATCGCGTCTTCCCATTGACTTAACATTTAAAACACTCGCGCTTCATGCCTCTACCGCGGCTGGTGTAAACGCAGCATAATTCCTTATGCACTAAAAAAATTATTCATTAAATTTACTAAATTTTTTAAGGTAAGTGGTCACAATCAATTTATTTAAGCTACATTTAAAAAAAAATAGAAATACAAAACAAAACAAAAAAACTTTTGTTTTAATGTTAAATAAATTTATTGCAACCACTAACCTTAAAAAAATTGAGTACATTGAAGGAATCATTTTTTTCAGTGTGTATACCAAATGCTTCTGTATTGTATTACTATAGTAACCTAATTGTGTAACTTTCACTGACATGCACATGAAAAATGGTACTGTTACCTTATTTACCCCTAAAGTACCCATATTAAAATACTGTAGTGCAATTAAGTATTTACTATAGTTAATTGTTAATAAATTCCTAGATAGAACTTTGCCAAATATTAATATTAGTAAATATTAAAGTATGCTATAGCATTTACTACATTAAAAAACCCTTTAAAAAGTTCCTATTATGTACCAATTACTGTAGATACAGATGTGTTGGTTTCCATTATGTAAATACCAATATTTTCCTTTGAAACACTATATTATGCACTCTTTGGCTTCAAAGATGTACTTTCTAAAAGGGTACTGCCCCGGTGGTAGCTAGGGACCCTTTTTTTGACCAATTATTCCGATAATGTACAGTTCATGTAAATACAGTATATTATGGGCAGAAATAGTATGCAAGGTGTAGTATATACCATAGCATACCACAGGTTGCTATTGTAAATACGAAAGTATAATGTACAACAATATTTTTTTCCATAAACGGATGCATATTAGTACATAAAAAGGTACATTAGTATCCAACTGGTACAAATTTAGTACCAGAAGGGTACCGTCCTAGTGAAAGCTGTTGTAACAAGTCCTTACTGACAGCACTGACAAGTTTTATTACTGTCCTGAAAAAACCTGAATCGCAATCGATGTGAATTAAAACTCAGTCCGCTGCGCATTAATAGACGGAGTTTGAACATCTTTATATTGGTAAGGCGTCTCCGTGTGTCAATCTGAAGTGGGCGGGACCCGCGTCTGCTGCGGCGCTCTGGAGAGCCAGAGACTCAGTCAGGCGCTGAAGTGGCACTTTATCAGTAGTGTCAGTGCGGGCAGCATCTCTCCTCAACCCGGCTACAGTAACCGCAGCACACAGCAGATCCCCCGGATCGGGACGGGAGGTTGAGTTTTGCTCCATCCTGCGGAGTCCATCCATGCGATCCGAGCCCGCGTGAAAGCCCACGATCCACCTGGATACGCCAGCATCAGCACCACTGTTAGGAGAACGCGGACGCGAGAATATGATGCTCCAGCAGCGCTTGCTTTTCATTCTCTGCAGCTTCTGTGGGATTGTCATTAAAGGTAAGAGATGCCCTGAGAGGTGTCCACGGTGGGATGCCCCCAGGGCGTGGTGGGAGTGGGCAGGGGGGTCAAGTGGCAGTGTGATAGCGCACGTTATCGTGCGACTTTAATTCCAATCCGTCCCGTGTTTGTAACAGGTATGTTGTGGCTTTAGGATGACAAAGCAGATTTGAGTTCAGTACGCATGATATTGGAGCGCACGTGTGTGATTGGGTGCGTGGGAAGTTGTTTGTATACTTGCAATAATTTACGCTTAAGCATTCCCTTTATAAAACGCATAAACTTTGGAGACGCAATGATCGCGCGTCCGCTACATATTTCAACTGTCCTTATGATTAAGAATACAGGGTACGTTATAATGCTTATGCTATACCAATAACAGTTACGCAGAGTTTTAATTATTAGTAGGTTACTCTCAGTGCGTAATTTGATGTCTGTTGTGTTTAGTGCACATGCAAAACAACAAGTGTAACTTGCGTGATTATGGAATGATTCATTTTGTATGGGTGCATTACAGCTTTTATGACAAGCTGGTTTGACCAAGGTTGGACATGTGGATGTTTGAGCGCTCATATCGCATTTGACTCAGGCATTTGCAATGTTCTGCATCTTGGGGTCGTCGTAGCATAAGATTCTCTTTTCTGGTGTGCAAGTGCAGTGGAGATCTCCATAATCTTGTGCGTGCACTTAAGGTACATGGATTGTAAAACTGTAAGTGCTAAAATTGTAAAATACTGAATGCATAAAATCAAGAACAGAGTGAGGCACACGGACCTAAATGCTGGTGGTCAGACTGCAATGGGCGAGCGCGCGCGCTTCTGTCCCACTTTAAGTGTGTCAGAATCCCGCAGGCGGAAGCGCGCCGCCGCGCCCCACGGGTCAGACCACCGCAACACTTTTGGCTCTCCTAAATTTGACTCGTTTTAGATTAAAGTGTAGGTGTACGCTGTGGTCACCCCTGTAATAATGTACTTGCTGGACTTTTATCGACTTAGATTGCTCTCTTTCTATAGATCTAAACGTGGTTAGTGCACGACCAGTCAATATTATATTACAACATATTAATATTGACTTTAGTATCAATGTGTCCCAATATTGTGTAATGTATAAATAATCATAAATTGATTCATAGTACAAAGACAAGTGAGTAAAACATACAGTAATTTTGATTTATAAATAGTAGGCAGAACTCTTGCATTTTGCATTTATGCATGTGGCAGACGCTTTTATCCAAGACGACTTAAACTGGGTATCAAACCCAAGACCTTTGCGCCATTAGCGCACAATGCTACCCGACAAAGTCATGGTGGGACAAGGTCATGGTGGGTTTGACTCCTAGGGAACGCATGAATGGAGTGCAAGTGTCTGCCAAATCTGTCAAAGCAGTTTTTATCGTGCTTGAGTTTCGCAGATTGTTATATAAGATAGTTAAATGCTATTTGTTATTTATTTATACAATCAGATGGTGATTATAGATGTGTTAACTGTTTGGCATTTAGACAACACTGTTGCATGTTATGTTCAATCCCCTGCGTTCTCCTTGCTTATGTGGCACTCCAAAAGGTCACTCTAAAATTCATTTTAATATTAATATTCCAAAATACGACGCCTTCTGTCAAGAACCTCATAAACGAATCGCCAGTTTATTTCGGCACCTGCTTGATCTTTATCCCCTTTTAATCCGAGAACCAATGACAGTGTGTTGCGGCTCAGCGTGAACGCCCACAGTGAGAACAGCCGGTGCTTTTAGTGAAACATTTGTGGATGGAGTTACTTGCACGGTTGATGTAGTCATTCGATGGAAAGATGTCCCAGCCTTGATAAGAAGTGACAGATAAATTGCGGCTGAGCTGTTGACTCGCATCCATGTATGCGGGGAGGATCTCTATGACATCACTCTGATATAAAAACCTATGATTGGCAGAACCTGTGCATATAACAGTGCTGTGGGGGGAAATTTAACAGCATTATGTAAAATTGTAAATTTGAGGGCAGGGGAGAAAAGAAAAGTGTATCACACCGCTGACCAGAATCAAACCCGTGCCTCTCACATGAGCACCATATATATTTTGCATGATTGCACTTTCCATCACATCATCCCAATTAACATTGCTTACGTAGTTGTAAATTCAGCTTTCCTATTGCTCAACTGGTAGAAAATTGTTCTAGCAACACCAAGGTTGTGGGTTTGACACCCAAAATGTATGCTATTGTATGTTGCTTTGGATAAAAGTGTGTGCCAGCTGTACTGTATAGTGCAGTATCTGCAGTACCGTTCAATGCTACAGAAATCTCTTAAGCCACATATCAAAACACTGTTGCATTGTCCTAATAGCTATATAAAACTCAAGGTCTCCAATTACATCTGTAACCACACATTTAGGTCAGGACTTCACAGCGCCTCCACAGCAACATTCCCATCAGAGCAGGTTCTTTCCCACCTTAGTTAGCGATTCACAAAAAACAGCCATTTGTACAGGATATAGCTGGATCTCTGCGAATGTGCCATACAAATTGGGCCTAGGGGACTAAAAGCCCCGAAACATCTTGCGTCCCACTCGCCCCAGGGTCTGCCTAAATGTGTGGATAGATCCTCTGTCAGCTGAGCGTTTAAGGTAGCGTGACGGGCGGCGAAGTGCAGCATTAGCGTATCACAGCGTTTGGCGTGACGGGCAGAATGCTTTATTCTCTCTCTCTCTCGCTTAAGGATGCTCTCCGAACGGCACGCAGGGTTAGCTTATCCCAGCAGAATGGGCTGTAAGCTGCTGAGTGCCGGCCATGGAGCAACGCTGCGTACAGCCGCATATCAGTAATCCAGTAAAGGAATGAAGGCTGCGTGCGGAGAGGAGCCAAGACTCTGCTTTGTGCCGCCTGACAGATGTACATCTGCACGGATGAGTCAGAGAGGAAAGTATGTATGATGTGACAGCTAGTGTTTTAACAGTTTTGTATGTGTTTTTGTACCAGTTTAAATACGTAGCAAACTTTTGTAAAGATTGTTGAAAGGAAACCATGTGCAGACTCACTGCTTTTATGTAGACTTGCCTCTATTAGAGAAATATGAACTTGTGATGTAAACGTAATCATTATGGTTAAGCTTTCCATTAAACACACATTGTAATAAGAAATGTGTAGATTGAATTGAGGCAGTCATGGCCTAATGGTTAGAGAGTCGGGTTTGTAACCAGAGAGTTGCTGGTTTGAGTCTCGTGGATAGCAGGTTGCGACTAAGGTGGGCACCCCATGTCCCCCAATTCTCCTTGAGTGCTGCAGTGATAGCTGTCCATTGCTTCTGGTGTGTGTTCATGACTTGCAGTTTGTGTGTTCACTACTCACTGGATAGGTTTAATATGGAGGTCACATTCCAAGTCATTATTTCACTTTCATTATTTCACTATTCTTTATTAATAAAATAATCTAAAGTGACTTTGTAACATGGTGGTCTAAGGTACTAAAAACATGATCAGACATTCCCAGTCCAGACCAGTAGTAGATCCCCTAAGACCCACACCAAGGCTAATATTGCGTTCAAGTCCCCCTTGGTTGTTTGTATTTAAGAGAAGGATAGTCGTGTTTAAGTCACTTTTGTCGGCGCAAGATTGCAGTGTTCTTATTTTAATGAATTACACGCAAATACAGCCATGTTTGTAACTCTACTTACAGAAAGTGTGTTTTGATTTTTATGTTTTTATTAATTTATAAAGTCACTATATACAGTAAAATTACATATTCGTTGTTATATTGCAGATGTTGCATCCATTGTGTCTGCCATGTTTCTCAATGACACGCCTTCAACTCATAAACTCGGGACTTAAAGAAGACATATTATGAAAATCTGACTTTTTCCATGTTTAAGTGCTATAATTGGGTCCCCAGTGCTTCTATCAACACAGAAAATGTGAAAAAAACACAGTAACTTATTTTTGGTAAACCATTCTCTGCAAGCATGTAAAAAAATGCTCATTGAAATCTAGCTCCCTTTGTGATGTCAGAAGGGGATTATTCCGCCCCTTAATCTGCACTATTCAAATGCAGAGATCAACTCATTTGCTTTTTAAAGGACACCCAAAAATGGCACATATTTGCTCACACCTACAGAGTGGCAATTTTAACATGCTATAATAAATTATCTATATGGTATTTTGAACTGAAACTTCACATATGTACTCTGAGGACACCAAAGATTTATTCTACATATTAAACATTTTTGTGAAAAGTCCCCTTTAAAAGAAAGCACGATTTCTAACTCATGTTTTGTGGTGGCGTTCGTGTGTTTTCATCTTGTAAATATGATATGTCCGACATGACTTGAACGCACCATAAACACATGAACACCCAAAACATTGAATAATTCAGCATTTACAGTATCCTATTTGTTTAATTGTTCTATCTATGTTTAAAAGTTTCTCCACCAGTGGCGGCTGGTGACTGCTCTTCCAAGGGGCACAAATCAAAATATGTATTTGGAGTGTCGTGTGTTGCTGGTGTTTGCAAAATATGTGTTTGTTGCGTCATATGAACCATGTGCATCACATGTTTTGTCAAAATAAGTGCCTGCTGCACACGCGTCAAACCCGTTTATGATAAAAGTGATGCTCACGTTCACAAATTACACGCAAGACACTCACTTATCAGTAAACTCTGATTACGCATGAGATTATGCAAGTATCTGACAAACGTGAGCGTATCTTTTATCATAAACCCTTTGGATGCGTCTGCAGCGGGCACTTATTTTGACAAGACACGTGATGCACATAGGTTTACACGACGCGCCAAACACATATTTTGAAATTACGAACCACACACATGATGGGCTACATACATGTTGTGATGAACTTCGCATCGTGCGCCCTCGGAAAACTGTTCTCCACATAAATGGGAAAGCTGAAATCTGTTATTTTTGCCTCTCTATCGCCATCTCTGTTTGAAACATTAAATTGCAGGTTACTTAGCATTCATATATTTACATATATTGAAAAACAATTGATATTTTTCAGTGAAATCTGACCCGACAACTTATAAATTGTTATTTTAAGTTTACCATAGTGATTTGTGGTATAGTAAGGAATGTTTGTTTATTTCTAACATTAATTTACACATTGCAGCTTTAAAATGTGTGTAAAGTCATTTCAGAGAATTGTTTCTAAACACATTATACATTTGCACTATAAATGTTACATTTATAAATGCCCAAAAATAGTCCCCTGCTATTGTAATGGCACTTTTCCATTGCATAGTACCCCACGGTTTGGTTTAGTTTGGGTCGGGTCAGCTTACTTTTGGGAGCTTTTCGATTGGGTGCAGTACGTAGTACCCGATACTTTTTTTGTACCACCTCAGTTGGGGTTCCAAGCGACCCGAGCTGATACCAAACGTGACGCGAAAACACTGTAGATCACTGATTGGTCTGAGAGAATCGTCACGTCATCGCTATAATGTAAAAGATTAGCTTTACCTCAATGCTAGCTTGCACTGCCTCGAGCAAACATGTTGTCATCTGCTCTGCTATAAGTTCCCAAACTCCTATTAAGCGATGAAAAACATCCACATGTTGAGAATCCGGGACACCATAACAGTTTTTTCCAGACTTGCAGTTTGTGGCGGAACATTTGCGAAGAGCACATCAGCATTATATGCTTTAAATGCAACCTAAATGAGGCTCCGCGGAGCGCCGTCGGCTGACGCAGCGGGTGTTTGTACAGAAACTGTCATGTGAGACAGAGGTAGTGATAAACACGATGTGCAAACATCTATTTGTGGTGGCCAATTTTAATTTTGTGGCGGACTGATAAATAAATAAAGAATGGGAATGTACAACGACGCTCTCACGTGTATGATGTCACAGCAGGCAGCGCAAATATAACGACACGCCTATAATCCCTCCCACTGCAGTGATACTAAACTCAATGGAAAAGCTAACCAAGCCAAAGTGAGGTGAGCTGACCCGACCAAAACTAAACTAAACCGTGGGGTACTATGCAATGGAAAAGCGCCAAAAGTAACCCAGGGGACGGTTTTTGATTGCGTATATCATTGCGCCTCCTGTAGCCATGTTACATCAGCAAAGTCCTTGATTTTTATGCCAGAATGAGAGTATAGTTCCTAGCCATATCTGCCTAGAAAATCATAACTTTTAATTTTCTGTCTGTCTTAGTACACGATGTAACTACAGAAGAGTCAAGTTTTAAATAGGAAAAATATTGAAACTTTTTATCGGTTATTTTTTAGCGCAATGCTAATGGTCTAATCAGATTCAATGGATTATGCTAAGCTATGCTAAAAGTGGTAGCACCAAACCCGGAGATCAGCTGAATGGATTCCAAAACAATAAAAATCTAATGTTTAACTCTAGTGGGGCTGGACAGTGAGCAAGTTTTCAAAAAAAGTGGAGTGTCCCTTTTTAATTGGGGATCTTTTAATATTCAAATTTGGTGGGTGGTTACAGTTTTTCTCAATTGCTAAAACACTATAACCAGGCTTTTGAACTAAAATTTCAGAATCATAACAGCATTTTTCAAGAAGCACAATCATTTTGCTGAACAATAAACACTACTCCCCTGCTTTAACACATGAGTCAAATTTGGTGAACTTTTACTTCAAAACTCTACACACAAATCTCTACATTTCTCAGTGCTTACACCATGTGGTCATATGGAAAGCACTAGCATTCAATACTGTTCACTCAAGTCAGCACAGCTTAGGCTCAATTAGCAAACAATTACTAAGCTGGAAACACTAAAAGTAAAAAATGAACACACATCAATCAGATCCTTCAATAGATAGATAAAAGGGCCTGAATCAACTCACTGAGCTTTGGAACAATGGATCCACAGAGAAATTAAGGAATAGGTCGAGGTGAAGGAGGAAGAAGAGGAGGAGGAAGAAGAGGGAAAGTAGGAGGACGTGGTGAAGGGGGAGGAAGAGGACATGATGAAGAAATAGGTAGAGCAGGAGGAGGAGGAGGGAGAGGAAGAGGGAAAGGAGGAGGCAGAAGAGGAGGCAAATGAGGAGGCAGAGGAGGAGGGAAAGTAGGAGGACGTGGTGAAGGGGGAGGAAGAGGACATGATGAAGAAATAGGTAGAGCAGGAGGAGGAGGAGGGAGAGGAAGAGGGAAAGGAGGAGGCAGAAGAGGAGGCAAAGGAGGAGGCAGAGGAGGAGGGAAAGTAGGAGGACGTGGTGAAGGAGGAGGAAGGACGTGGTGAAGGAGGAGGACGTGGTGAAGGAGGAGGAAGAGGACATGATGAATAAAATAGGTAGAGCAGGAGGAGGAGGAGGGAGAGGAAGAGGGAAAGGAGGAGGCAGAAGAGGAGGCAAAGGAGGAGGATGTGGTGAAGGAGGAGGAAGAGGACATGGTGAAGGAGTTGGAAAAGGAGGAGGACATGGACGTGGTGAAGGATGAAGAAGAGGACATGGTGAAGGAGGAGGAAGAGAAGGAGGACGTGGTGAAAGAGGAGGAGGGAGATGAAGGGCCACTCTAGCTGACCATGTCCTTGTCCATGGTATGACTATGAGGGAGGCTGAGCAACGAGTAAAGCCTAATTTGAGTCGCTTCACTGTTGCTTCTCCATCTTCAGAGCCTTCAGGGAGGAAAACTGATAAAAGTACTTACAGTATGACTGCTCTGTACAGTAACTTTAGTGTGCATACACTGTTAGACTATGCTACTGAAATAAAGAAATGCATCAAATTGCCTTCCATACAGATCGACAGATCAGTAGATGAATGCCAGGGGTGGATCAGGCAAGAGGATTTTACCCTCGCTGTTTGGCTAGGACCAATATAGACTGTGATGTGGACGAGATTCTCTGGCCTGACCCAGAACAAAGACGGGATGTTGAGGAGGAATAATAAAAAAAATTTTTTAAGTTGTGCTGTGTAGCACATGAATGAATAAAAATGTGCTAATGCATACACTGAGTGTGTCTTTTGTGGTCATGTGAAAAGGTTTTTGAGCGGGAGAACCACAAGCAACTTACCAGTTTTGGATATATTGTTTTGAATTTATTGCACCAGTGTGTAATACTATTTTGTAGTGTGTGTGTTTTTGAAAGCTTGTGTGTGTTGTCTGAGGGAAAAGTCTGGTTTTTCAGTAAGAGGGAATGGTTTTGAGTGAAAATTTGATGTTTGGGGTATTGGGTGAGATGATATTGTGTTTACTGTTTTGAGAATATGAGGCATAGTTTCAAGAAATGTGTTTAAGCAACTGAGAAAAACTGTAATGACATTTTTCTGTAGTGTGACACACTGAGAACACATTTAATATCAGAATTTTAAGAACAGTTATCCCTATATTGACTTTTTTCTGTTTTGGAATGGATTTACTTCTTTAGAAACTATTTTCTATGTGTAATCGGAATAAACAAACAGGATAAATGTATCATTTTTATTAATTCTACCCTTCCTGCATACTTTTTAAGTTCATTTATAATAATAATAATAATTCAAAAGAAAACACGTGTACTTCTCATTTAGCTGTGCAGTTTTATTTTGCGTGCCAGTCTTTGCTTCCAGCCTCAAACCTGACACGTGGGGTCAATGCTGGCGTTTCATTAACTGCAAATTGAACCTGTTACTCCCCGCAAGAAAGAAATGATGTTTTTTAGTAAAATGATTAAACTGACATTCGCCGTAGCCCAGAGCACTGTCTGGCCGGCAGTCGTAAAGCCTTCAGGTCGGGTGAATTTCTACATTACCTGGTGTAATTGCACGAGTCCCGGTACAAATGTGTCGGATGCAGATTTCGTGAGGTTTCTGCTTATTGGCTCAATGTTGCTGATTAATCTAAGAGCGTGTGGTAATTCGGTTTGTCTTGTCCTAACTGCGACCATTACAGCTCCACATGGCAGATGTCGTAATGACATGTTTGTTCCTGCTGGCTGTAATGAGGTTGCTCTGAGCAGATTTAGACACAAGTGCTATTAAAGTAGTGTGCCGCTGAAAGACTTCTGTAATGAAAGAACAGATACTCCACGCTTGAGAAGACTAAATAACTCTAGTGATAAATGCTGCCGTGACACGCACAATTAATAAGATCACGTACCTTTGGGCAAACAGACATACGGAGATAAAGATTGCATTTAAAATGGTGACGTGTAATATAGCTTCTTTTCTCCAAATGGAGATAAAGAGATAAAGTGATAAAGTGAAGTCTACTCCTACAAAGCTTCTAAACTTTTCTCTTTTAGACTTTACTGTTTGTTTTCGGCTAACTGCTGTACATGGCTTGCTTCACAATGTCATAGAAGAACCATTTTTGGCAGAATGGTTCCATAAGTAAGGGATAATGTAAAGCAGGGGATGGGGAACCCTAGTCCTGGAGGGCCACTGTCCTGCAGAGTTTAGTTCCAACCCTAATTAAACACACCTGAAAAATCTAATTAAAGTCTTCAGGATTACTTGGAATTGAAATTCAGGTGTGTTTGATTAGGGTTGGAACTAAACTCTGCAGGACAGTTGCCCTCCAGGACCCAGGGTTCCCCACTCCTGATGTAAAGTATAAACAGCAGGTTGTTATCGCAGAAATAAGCCCAGACAGTGTGATCCGGACCCCACGCAAAACGAAGGGTCTTGTATTGTACTTAAGGGGCTTTTTTTGCAATAACAACCATCAGGGGTCTTCACCTACTCTTCTTCGAGGGCCAGATTTTAAAATTGTAAATATGATGCGAGCCAAAATGAATTTTCAAAAAGAAAATTAATTTTCAAAATTTTTGATTTTCACAAAAGTTTCACAAAATGCCTTTCAGGAAAATTTTTTCCTAAAAATATATAAACATACAAATATATTAAATAAATTTTTTTTGCTTTCAAACAAACAAAAAACAAACAAAACCCGAAAAAAACGCATCTATATTTTTTCTCTGCTTGTAAACTGTTAAATATGGATATTTTTCTTAATATTTTTTTAACAAAAAGCTGAAATAATTGCATTTTTGTGAAGGAATTTTGTTAGAGATCAGATTCAGAATGATTATCAAAACATACAGAGTTTAACATTTGAAAATAACATTTTTCTTCAGTTTTTTCATAAATTGGGTAAGTGCGCCATCCATAATCGTGGTATTGCAGATTAACATAAAAATTCATCAGGAATACTCTGGATAAAGAGTTAATTACTAAAAAAACTAAAAATATATATTTTTAAATATTTTAAAAACAATTGCAGTTTAACATTGCAAGAGCCTGCAAGAACTGTTAATAGTCCATCTATGATCATCTTTTGTTTTTAACCATTTAACTTTCATAAATTGTTACATTTCAAGTATTTACAACCTATAGTCAGTCTTTTTTTAATAACTAAAATTGCACTTCATGTTTTCTTTGTTAAAGATTTATAGGCTAAACCGCCTTTCTATTGTACATTGCATTCGGACACGACTGTCGGAGTTCGCCCCCTTGTGGCAGTCATAATGAAATGTTAGTTTAATCGTAAATCCACGTCAACATGGAAGAGAAGCTCATTCCAGTGCAAGAGACTATCAGTAATCAATCGTTTTTAAAAGATTCAAGTGTTACTGATAAAGGTAATAAAAAATAGATTAATAATTTTCACCTTGCACACTGTGTTGATTGGAACACACTGAAATACATTACTTCCGGTCAGCATGTCACATGCGGTGTAGTCGCACAAGTACTTTTTTTAATGCATCCAAAGCTTAAATTGGATCAGAAAATTATGTACCGGCAGATGGTTGGCACCCCACGCATCCCCTTACCGACGTTCCTTCCGGTTTATCGGCCATCATTTGTCATTTACTGTGTAAAGGTAAAACTTAAATAAGATGACTGGCGAGCCAGAGAAAGATGATTGGAGGGCCGCATTTGGCCTGCTGACCGGCAGTAAACTAACCCTGCTGTACTTATTACGTGGCTATTTACCTCATAAGTACGAATGCAGACCTTCCGCGAGGAAAACTCATTTATTTTTAAGGTAAGACGTTCAAATGTCATGAACACACTATTTGGTTTAATCATTTGTAAATATAATGTCATGTGTGTTATTATAAGACATATTGGCATTGCTGTGAGAAACTTTTTAAGCACCTTTATTTTTAAGAGTGTGGTCACCAGCTTTTTAAGCATGAGCTCGACCTTGATCAAAAAAAGCTGAATGTATGTATCCAGAGTTGATCGAAAAACTGCAAAGCTGAAACAAATTATTTGAATTTAATAATGAAATGATTGGGCAACCAGAAAAAAACAATTGTTAAATGTTAACCTTCTGAAGAAACTGCATTTGCTATTAACATTTAAGAAATTTGATTTGCATATATGAGAGCGCAAACTTTGTTACAGCCTCATATTATGTTGTGAGCAGAAGATATTTTGCTGCAGTGCCTTGTTACTAAATAATTCAGGGATTTTCTTTTAAAACATATTATCTCAGCTCTTGAAACTATATATATAAAGACTAATTAACAGAATCGGCCTGCCTTAGCACTGGAAAATACTTTGCCTAAACAAAACATTATACAGCGAGAAGTACTGTAGTGCTAATAAGACACTCTGAAAAATCGAATAGGTTAAAGTTATGATATCTGAAAGGTCAATCACTGCATGCGACATCAATTCATATTGTCATCTTTCACATGACCACAAAATCATAAACCTCTTTAGAAAACAGATTTTAATAATATTTCTAATAAATGTGATACATTATTGTGTCAGCCATATTCAGTGCTGTATTATCACATTCACCGAAAGTAAAAACGAGGTTTGTTCAGGCGCATTATTGGCGCATTGCTATTTTGAGGCAACTAATATAGACTACTTCATTGGGTCTAAGGTCTAAAGTAAATGGCGCAATATTGTTTTTGTTATTTAATGAGCGCGTTAGTAATATGCGCCTATAAACGGGACAAAAGTCACACACATGGATGCGCAGCAGCACATAAACGTTTTTAAATTAAACAGTTCTTAAACTGGTGGTCTTCTTCATCTGCTTAGTTTTTCAGTTTAAAAATTCCGCCATGTAAACAGGGAATCGGCTTTTCAAGGGGATGGGAGATGAGACTCTCGTTGGTTTATTCCACATTACCCCCCAAAACACACCTATTAATCATTACGAGAATATGAACAAGCCTTTTAGACTGTGTGCTAGGCGCACAAACCATTTGTCCCGTCGTTAAATTAATGAAATTCGGACATGCCGTTTAGACCATGCACCGTTCCCTTTAGACCATCTGCTTAGATCGTTAAAACAGGGTCCTAAAACTGTTTAAGCCTTTTCTGTTTCCACTAGCAATTATGAGTGTTTCCCACATTTTCCCTGTCTGTCATTTATTACCATTATAATTAACACCTTATTTTTACAGCATTTATTAATCTTTGTTTAAATTTACATTTGGGGCGGCTCAGTGGGTAGCACAGTGGGTAAAAAACAAATTTTGCTTGTTCTCCATGTGTCAGTGTGGGTTTACTTCATATACTCCAGTTTCCGCCCACAGGTTAAAAACATGCAGCAGGTCATACATCCAAAAACACACTTCTTTTTTCGTGCCATTGTTGAGTTTTGAAATTAAACAAAGCTGTGTCGCGTGATAAGATATTTGCAAGTTGTAGCGTCTCCCGCTGATTGACGGGTGGATGGGGTTTTCCGGGGGAAGTGCCCATATAAAGAAGTGATACGTATAGAAAACCCCTGAAACGTCAGTTGGACCTGTAATTGAAAAAAAACGTTCCGAAACTTGTAGGAACCCTGGCAAAGTGCATTCGGCACAGAAATACTCTGTAACACGCCCAAATGCTTTTTTGACACTTTGCCTACGTTTAGCATGAGGAAACAACTCTATAACCGTGTTAATAAGTCAGAATGCTTGAAATACCATTGAACCCCCCCTTTAAGTTTAAGAAAATGTAAACCTCATCAAAAATGTCATCAGCTTTAAATGTTGTGCTATTGACATTTTCAAACATAAAACAATGTGTAATCTGCATTTGTGAGAACCGCAGTTTCAAGAGACGGCTCTATACTCAAGCAGACACACTTTCAGCGTTGGCTTCTTTTGGCGTCTAGATATAATGCATGTCTGAGAATGAAGCAGAGGTTCATCTCTATCTCCAGACCTGACCTTTAAACACACCCTCTCGCCCCTCTATACTCTTTAAAGAACGTCCCGGCTCTGCCTGCGGATGAGAACCGCACAATGAATCTCATTTACTCTGAGCAACACCAAGCAGTTTGGCTTTTTCTTTCTGCAGTCTTGCTGGAAAAAACGCTCCTGTTGTTTTGACTAGACACTCACTGCATGAGTGATTCACCTGGTACAGCAAAATAAGAATCATGTTACATTTATCTCTGGCTTACATTGTACATTTACACAAAAATATCTGTTAAATTTGTTTATTTTGGTTTGTCCAACTTCCAAGAATCACCTAAGAGATTTTATGAAGTTACTTTAATCCTTTATTTGAGTGATATTTACAAAGCCACTAAATAATTTTTTATGATCTATAATGTTAAAAAGCTGAGAAACGTGTGTGAGTGTTATCCAAAATGCATGGTGATATGTATCAGTAATGCCAGTGATGCAACCTAATGGTGGCAGATGGAGATAACAGCAACCCAAATTGAAAGCGTAATCAAAGATTAAACAGGCAAAGGCGAGGGCTATTTAATAAGTGGTTATTGCTGTGATACAAGCGTGGAGATGGGCAATAATTGATTTCTGTCCTTAATTTCATTTGAGGAGACAATTTAATCTAATCAGAGGAGAGAGGCCTATGGCAATACATCTGCCTGGTGAATGTAGCAGACCTCAAAACAAAGAAACAATTTGAGAGGTGAGTCGAAAGGCATGGCTGAGAGAAACTGTCCTGTTAAATTGTTTGGATGGCACTATACCACGACCACACTATCTGTCACTTATCCATCTTTCTTATAAGTGAGACATAATGCTAGCAAAGCCAACTTTCGGTGATGGTGAGCAAGGTGCACACTTTGCATGTTTATGCCCCGGTATTGATTTGATCTTTGAAACGGTTCCCACGGGTGAACGAAGCAGACGGCTAAATATGGGCAGATGTGCCACTGAAGGCCGTGTGGAAGCAAGCTGGGCGTTCGAGGTGGGATGCTGAGGTTGGGGATAAAAGCTCAGCAACTCAGTGTCCTCGTAAAGATGAATCAGCGTGCAGTGAGAATTGCATATCGATAGCGTTCTGGGTGAAGTCCTGAGCGGCCATGACGGAAGTTACTGAAGGAACGGCTTCAAAGCTGGAAAGATTTTTAAGTGAGAGAGAAAAGGCAAACTAGTCTCACAGAGCCAGACTTTTGACCACCAGCATAATGTCTGGTTCACTTTAAAGCTTATTCTGACCATGAACCGCCCACTAGAAATGAAGAGACAGTCTAGCTGACATACAGTAAAAGTTGACAATTTCTGAAATTTGTGTGCAAAGTGCATTTTTTCCTGATTTGATCATAAACTAGCATATCTTGTACCATTACGCGTCAAAGAGTCGCACGATATGTTGTTGTTGCGACCAGTGTTGGGGAAAGTTACTTTTAAAAGTAATGCATTACAATATTAAGTTACTCCCCAAAAAAGTGACTAATTGCGTTACTTAGTTACTTTTCATAGAAAGTAATGCTTACGTAAATTTTAAGTTACTTTTGTGTTACCTTTTCTTACTTGGCTGAGGCTTAATCTCTTTCAAGCCTTGCAGGTGTTTTTTATGATCGCAAAAATTTCAAGCTTTGGCCTGCCATCTCCGTTTCTGACTCAAACTGTTAAATTGAATTAATTAAACTGAAAAGTAACTCACATTACTTTATTAAAAAAGTAACTGAAATATTAATAAAGTACATTTATAAAGTAATGCGTTGTAACTCAGCTGATATGGCTATATTGTGGATATTGTTACATAGTAAAACTTATAAATTCAGATTATTTTTCTCAGAAAATTAAACTTATAAAACTTTCTTAAATATTTGTATCTCAGCTGATAGGGCTGATCGTTACAGCGTTACTTTACTTCAGAAAAGTAATAGTATTACGCAATGAACGTTACTTGTAATGCTTTACGTGTCCTCACTATGACACACCCCTTGCAGCATTGTTCCTGCATTTTGTTTCACACAGGAAGCGTTCTGGAAATGTTTCTTGCTCCACTATTACTACAGTAGTCCCAATTCTAGGAGCAACCCCATTACTTGTGTTCACACAAAAAGGACTCTGACAGTTTTATGGCAATAGGATCAATACACTGTGTGAAAGAAGTTTAAAGACCGCGTAAAGGTCTTTTCATTTTAGAAAACTTTTTTTGAACACAGTATAAGTGTTAGATTGTTAAACAGTCTTTCCACATTTCTGTGTTCAGGATTATTTGGGCGGGGCTAAAGCGGTGGCTCGATGACGCACTGGAGCCACGCGCATGGCCCCGCCCCTAACACAATCACCTGCATCCATTCAGGTTGTAGCGGTATTGAAAGTTGCGAGAGATGTCAGCTTTCCCAAGAGTGGGCGTGGTTTCACCGCAGACAGCGGACACGCCCCCAGCTTTCGAAAACAAAGAATCCTGCACGTTTTTTCAAGATTTCCAACTTATTTTATTTATTTATTTATTTATTACTTTTCATTTCAATTTGGCTGGGTGTGTAATATCAAGACTTTAAAGGGAACATATCATGAAAATTGGACTTTTTCCATGTTAAAGTGATATAATTTGGTCTCAGTGCTTCTATCAACCTAGAAAATGTAAAAAAGATCAACCCAGTTACTTAGTTTTGGTAAACCATTCTCTGCAAGCATGTGCAAAAATAGGTCATTGAAATTTGGCTCCCCCTGTAATACCGCCCCTTAATCTATACTATCCAACCACTGCAATGCCATTTAATGCAGCTCATTTGCATTTAAAAAAATGGGCACATTTTTGCTCACACCAACAAAGTGGACATTTTAACATGTTATAATACATTATCTATAGGGTATTTTGAGCTAGAACTTCCCATATGTACTCTGGGGACACCAAAGATTTATTTGAAATATTTAAAAAATCCCCTGAAAATGTCCCCTTTAAGTGAAATGTTTATCTAACCCAACAATTCTTTTGATCTGAAGGTGTATGCTTAAATGTCTGAAATTAATTTTTAAGAGAAAAATTGTGCCAACATATTAATATCTATAAATAATATAGTTTTGATTTAATTTGACATTTTAATAATTAGGTTTTAAATCTAAACTGTTGAAAAAATATTAATAAATGAATAAGTGATTCCACTTAACTTTGGTAAATCTAAATCCACCAATTTGTTCTTCCTCAGCGCTTTCAGTATTTTATTAATTCTGTATTATGCTGTGGTATGTAAAAACAAATGCCTGACAGACTGATAAAAAATCTGTCCAGTTTGATAATAAACATTTGGATCACTTTCAGTGACAGATGGGCAAATAATCTTAAATATATCAGTTTATTTAAAGACAGATATGATGCTGCAGTAAAAATGATGAAGAGCAGCTCCGACTCTGAGACTGCTACATCCAAAAGTTCCTGTGAAGTTTCATCTGCTTTAAACTTTTGTTGCTCCCACTCATCGCCTCATCTCACACTTTTGTTAAAAAAGTCATATTTTAAGTGTATGTTTATGAAAAACTTCTCTGAATGTCACTGTTTTAACAGTTAGTTGTTAATTATATATTTGATCTGCTCTATAACTCATTATCTGTGGATTCGGTGTGAGGCTATAACATGACATTTAATGTTTTTTTTACAAGGTGTAATTAAGCCGTGGTCAGAATGTGGGTTGAATGTATATATTGTGTTTCTACATACAATACATGTACAGTATGTGTGGGTTGAAGATACTGGTCACAAATTAGGTTTCATAAGTCAGTAATAGAACCAATCAGTGACCAATGTTTAATTAAAACTAGTTTGACATCTTCATCTTCGCCCTCTTGGAAGACAACTCACAAATGAGGTCTCCTTGTCAGACGTTAAAATTACTTTTAATCGTATAGGGGTTTCACAATGCACATTGTTTCAAGGCAGCTTTGAGAGAAATCGTATTGTTCCTACCAAGCCGATTCAATTGAAAACTTAATAGTAATTCAAGATGGGGGAAGTCGTGGCTATATGTCATGAGTGTTTGGTCAATAGTGGGTAACCAGAAATCAGGTATTATAGTGTAATTACTGTAAGTAGATTTTTCGTAGGTTGAGGAAAAGAATATTGATCAAGCTCACTTTAATGATTAAGTGACCCGAACTGGTTTCTGTGGTGCATGTAGATGTGATGTCATTGCTGTTTTACTGGTTAAGGCTTTAGCTTTGGTCATTGAGGAGCAGACAGTGTCCTCTTAATGTCCCTCGCTGTCCGATTAAGAGTAGCATTTTGTCCTCTGTGGACTGATTTCATCGCTGACCTAAAGGATACAGACGGTCATCATCGACACAACTCTTTCTTTTTCTCGCTGTCTGTGTCAAGTAGCTGGTGGTTGGCATTTGGCACACAGCAGTGATGTGGAAGATTGAGCCGGACTGAAAGTGGATCTGGTGTCCTAAGGATAAATCCAGAGAACAAGACAAGGGAAACAAATTAAAGAAATGGCTGTGACTAATGCAGCATAACTGAATTGAGGGATGAATTACAGCTAGTTTATGCTTGGTTTAAAACAATTGCCTAGGTTTAGAGAAAGAGTATCTGAATCAAGAACAATTTTAGGAAGTCTATTACAAAATTTAGGAGCCATGTTTTGTGAATTTCAATATTCTAAGTATTATCAATCGTATGTGATGGATTATAGTGAAAAATATGTTTACTTAGTACTTCAGAAGGTAGACATACAAAAATTTAGTAGACTTTAGTATTTTCTACTGAAGTTAGTTGTTTCATATTAATTATTAACAATAAAATGGGACTTTTTGTACAAGATGAATGTTATAAATATTACTCAGTTAATCCCAGAAGTTTGTTATGAAAACTCATGCTCTATGGGGCATGATCTCATGAGAATATCGTCGCTGTCCGATGAAAACCACGTATGTCCATTTTGCCGATTTTGAGATTTTTCAACAAATTTAATGTCCAGGTTCATTTCCGTATACAGTATGCTTCACATATCTAAATGGCCAATGAAAAGTTGTAAAATCATGTCATCTGATTTTCACGTATATCCATTTGGTGTCAAAGCTGTCAATCACGCCGTGTATCTCCCGCCCTGTGGAAGCATTTCGCCGGTCTCGTGAAGTTTCATCGAAGCTCAGCACTGGATAGCCGAATAAACACAGCCTGGTGAGACGATTCACATGTTTACATGCGTACTTTTCCCCTGCAGATCGGATCACAGATCGGAGTACACCACCCCCTTCAATACGATCCAAATTTGCATCCGATCGTCCTCAATCGTATTGATTAAGGTGTTTACATGAAGGCTTTTCAGTACAATCGAGCCATCAATATGATTACAAATGGATTATTTGGTTGCATGTAAACGTACCTACTGACTTTCTTTCATCGAGGTAAACGTTTCCCCTCTGACGCCAGACGTACGTCTAGGAGTGACAATATTACGGTAGGATTGTGCAAACAAATGTGTCTAGCATTACCATGTCAGTGTATTGATTCATTGTCCCTTCATAGTTTGCAAGAGACAGTTAATAAATGTATAATTAATATTAAATAAACTAAGCGTATTTAATAAACTAAGACGTAGGCTGTTTAATAAACTGAGCGTATTCATCTGTCAATATAAAACGCGACTTGGCCATTCTAATTAATGATCGGAAGAACGCGTATCGACCACCATTACTGTAAAATATGCATGTATGTCCATTAAACTTAATTTTGGTCAAATGTGGATTATATCATTACACTGGCAAGAATATGGTTACATGTAAAGATGCCGTACCAAGTATGACAATGCTACATTCAACTGCTTTTGAAATACGATGTTTTTTTCACTTCCTGAAAAATAACCGTTTTGGACATACGTGAGTTTCATCGGGCAGCGACGATATGTGTGTTACATAAACTGTGGTTGTACCACACCTACATTTACTTACGTTTTTATACTCACTGAAACGTATAATATCGACGTATTGACAGGACTAATATATTAATTATTTACATATTAACAGCTGTACAGATGTATTCCTGTGTATTTGTATGTATTCCTATCCATAAATAATAAAAAAATATATTATTTTATTTTATTTTATAATAAAATAATAAAACAAAATTTGTTCATTTTACGAAAGAAGTTTAAGTAAACTCAACAAACCATAGTAGAGTCAACAAATCAAAAGTTTATTGTACATGAAAAATTATGATTAATGATGACAAAAAATTTGAATAATGCCATTTTATAAAATCCTTAAGTAAACCCCTTTAATTAAGATTTAATAAGTCCATAACACCGAATCAACCAATCAAAGTGCAGTTGCTCAATACAACTCATCATATAGACCTTTTATTTAATACAGTTTATCAAACATATTACAAATATATTTGAAATGCAACGTTACATTCCAACCCGTTTGTTTGTTTGTTTTGTTCAAAAATACATCAGAACAAGTTAATTAACACATACTTGGCCACTTATTACTCACGTACCTATCTAATGGTGCTACACTTCTGCAAGAGGGTACAACAAGAGGGTTTTGTTGAATGAACTAGATTAAATTAAGTTTGCATTGTTAAATTGATTTTTTTTTAAGTTATCACAACATGAAAGAATGAAGTAAAATTGAAAAGTGAAAGTTCATCTTTTTGAGTGTACTCAAATTAATGAAATGTTTTCAGATGTATTTTCTGACTTATTTAACTCATTCCCCGCCAGCCTTTTTTTTTAAAAGTTGCCCGCCAGCATTTTTTTGTGATTTTCACAAAAGTTTCACAAAATGCCTTCCAGGAAAATTTTCTTCTAAAAATATATAAACATACAAATATATCAAATAAAAGAACAGACCCTCTGCTTTCAAACAAACAATAAACAAACAAACAACAGGTGAACAAAAAAGGTTTCATCCTATCTCATTTTTCTCTGCTTATAAACTCTTAAATATTGGTATTTTTCTTCGAAAATAAAAATTTTGAGAAAAAAGCTGAAATAATTGCATTTTTGTGAAGGAATTTTGTTAGAGATCAGATTCAAAACGATGATCAAAACATACACGGAGTGTAGAATTAACTAATAATTTATTGCTTCAGTTTTTTATAAATTGGATAAAAACTCATCAGGAACATGTTTTTTTCGGGCAAATGTTTTCTCTTAATTGGTGAGATACCTCGTCAATGGCGGAGAAAGAGTTAAGACATTTTAGTGATTACCTAATAAAATTTGCATGACTTTCAGAGAATTACATAATATAAAACTATAAGATTTTAAAACCTTAAAAATTGTATAATATTTCTGTAATTATTTAACCATTTTGTAATATTTGGTTTGTTTGACATGTCACACAAAGGTGTTTTCTCCTATGTTGTTTTCCTGTATGCAATAATATTTACACCAAAACACACCAAAACACAAATCCACATCTTTAAAATTCATATAATTGTGAGGAACAGACCCAAATTCAGCCCTTTATCCAGCGATCCTGAACCTGTTCTCTTCAGGGACAATAAAACGTCAAATTAGTTATGAATTTGAATTCAAATATTGCACCTCAAGAAGCTTTATGACACATTGCTTCAAAGCAGTGATATCAAACACTTTTGAAGTTTGAGTAGGTTTAGGGTTAGAACTGTATTAGCGGCGTACATTTTTTTTTAAATGCTATACTGTTACTCAAATTTCCCTACACATTTATGTAAATTATGTTGCAGAATATAAAACATTTCGTATTTTTTAAAAATATTTGTATAAAAACGATTTATGATTATTATAAGGTTTAGGGTAGGGTTAGGGTAACATTATGGATAAAATGGTTAAAGAGAAATTATACAGCAATCTTTATCGTATAAAAGATTTGTCAACGTTTTACATTTTGTTGCTGTAAAAACGTAATAATTTTACGTTTAAATGTTGCAAATATGTCTACGCTTCAGCATCTATTTAAATGTGCAAAAAAGTATGTTTTGTGTTTTTGAAAGTTATGTATTAACTACGTATTAACAGTGCCATTGTCTCAAGATGCACACCATTATTGCTTTATGCTTCCACATGATACCACATGAACTTTTGGTATGGGACGCAATATGCGAAATACCTTCACACAGGCTTGCGTTTTTGGTCTGACGCATTTGTATACGTATGAGTGGTAGTTGAGTGTGACTGCCCCTTTGGAGCATTTTTACACCGTTTGCTGCAGTCCAAGTCCAAATGTTTTCGGCACCCCCAAACCCCAAAATCAAAAAAATGTGTCATCGGAGCATGCAATTGTGTTTGACTTGGATAAGTAGTTAACTTTTCTTTCTCATAGACCTACCCAAAATGATCAGCCTACTGCTCATAAAACATTCGCTGCAGGCTCAGGAGATTACAACACCAATTTAAATGGAAAGCTTTGGAAGTTGACCTATCAGGCAGCTGAAGACATTGTTAATTTGGCAACCCATTAGGTTTATAATTTACATACTCCATCTTTAAAAAAAAATAATTAAAACTAATTATAACTATAACAACCTTTTATGAAATTACCCTTTACAATACCAAATGCTAAATAATGAACTCATGCTGAGTGTTGCATTTAATTTACAGCAATGTTGTGTTTGGTTTAATATAATACATGATTTGTTGATGAAAAATAAAAGGTTTTATTTATTTTTATTCTTCAAATAAAACAACGCTGACTATTAAATGAAATCTAGCGGACATCTCTAATGTCTCCTGAGTGATTAAAGAGCAACATTTTCTTGTGGGTTGATGAACTCTATGAAATCTAGTTCACCACCTCTCTGCAAGCTGCGTGGGAGTTTAATTCATTTTTGTGTATCAGTAAACATTACATTTAAACATAATGTACAATACAAGCACACACATCCAAGACAGATTTTCGGCAAAGTAAGGGAAAACTCTGAGATAAACTCAAATGAAATATGGTCGTTACAGAATAGCCACCAGCACAGTGCTGCAGATCAACTGTCGCGCATAATTATTTTGAGATGGCATTAAATGCATGCCTGTGCTTGTCTGAATGTTGGAGAGAGCGTACACGGTTCAGCACCTCTCTGCCGTCAAGTCTCTGGTCCACTTGCTTTAACTTTTCCAGTGGTTGTTGAATGTGATATTTTGAGCTGAGATACACACAGTAATGTTGGATAATGGTTGGAACACTCGGTGCACCTGCTGGTTAATGACTCTCGGCTATGTGCTAGCCAACACTGAGATGATTACAGATTTAATCTCATCCAGTCACTGTGTATGTGTTCGGCCATCGAGGCTTTCTGCTAAATTACCTCAGTTATCTGAACCTGTGGTTCTCCTAGATAATGGCAAGATTTTTGTCTGTCTCTCTGTACATTGTTTGACTGACTGCTTTGCTTGCTAGAGAACTTGTTTTCTATTCATTTACCTGTTTGTTTCTTTTACAAAATATACTGCAGCGATTTCACAAAATGCTTTTGCTGATCTAGCAATGTGTCTATTAACTCATTCACCGCCATTGACGAGTTATCTCGTCAATTATGAGTTAATATTTAACTAATAAATATGCCTTTCTGGACGAATTTCAAAGTGAAAGTGTTATCCACTAGATGGCGCCAAACCGAATTTATCAAAAACGGAAGTTAAAAAGATTTAATGATTGATTTTAAATGCCTTTATGTTTGATAGTCATTCTGAGTCTGATCTCTAACATAAATTCCTTTACAAAAACGCAATTTTTTTAAGCTTTTTGCTCAAAATGTTGTATTTTTGAAGAGAAATATCCATATTTCAGTGGTTAAATTAAGTGAAAAAGTAAATATATAATGAAACGTTTTTTTCCCCATTTTGTTTGTTTGTTTATTTGTTTATTGTTTGTTTGAAAGCAAAGGGTGTGTTCTTTAATTTGATATAATTTGTATGTTTATATATTTATAGAAGATCATTTTTCCTGCAAGGAATTTTGTGAAACTTTTGTTAAAATCACAAAAATGCAGGTGGGCAACTTTTCTCAAAAAGGCTGGCGGTGAATGAGTTAAAAAAAACTTTGGCCACATACAGTACACACTACAAAGTTTCGAGAATGACAAAAAAATTTAACCCTATGAGGTCGACAAAGGCACATGTGCATTTTGATGATTTTTTTTTTATTAAAGTTAAATCAACTTAAAATACCCCTTATGCAACAATTATTGTCAAACTATCATAACAGTGACATTTTTATGAATCTCATCTGTCGACATGATGTCAGTGAACCCAACCTGATCTCATGCGTATTCTTACATATTTTACGAGTTGGCTAATTTGTATGAATCCATACGAAGTTAATCATGCAAAAATGAACGATTATCATAAAATAAATGAAAACCAACCCCTTACCCCAACGTCACAGGGGCAAAGTCAAGTCATCCAAAAATGTATGAACGTGGTCGTACAAATTCATACGAATTAGCCACCTCATTGGTGAATCACATTCAGTCAGTTTTGGCCAAGGCTCGCTCACGTCAGTAAGGAGTATGTGAACGAGCGTATTGCTGAGTTATCTCGTCAATTAAGAGAAAACATTTGCATTAAAAAAACGTGTTCCTGATGAATTTTTATGTTCATCTGCAATACTGTAAATATACTGTAAATTGTATTACCCAATTTATGAAAAAACTGAAGCCAAAACGTTATTTAATAATTTTAAACTCTGTGCATGTTTTGATAATTGTTCTGAATCTGATCTCGAACAAAATTCCTACACAAAAATGCAATTTTTTCAGCTATTTACTTTTTTTTAAAATATAGATAGGATGAAAAAATCTTCCAGTTTTGTTTGTTTATTGTTTGAAAGCAGAGGGTCTGTTCTTTCATTTGTATGTTTATATATTTTTAGAAGAAAATGTTCCTGGAAGGCATTTTGTGAGACTTTTGTGAAAATCCCCAAAAATGTGGCGGGCAACTTTTCAAAAAATGACTGTTAATGGCCAGGGATGTCGCTAATAACAATGGTTTTTTAATTCTACATACAGTAACTATTCAACCAAAATGTCTACTACTGCTCCACTGAGGTAAATAAGATCCATTTACATGTAAAACTTGTTCGTAAAAATACCACCAGGTGACACAAAGGGACATTTTATTTTATGCTTTTATTTTAACATTTTAACGCGTAAATTAAGATAAAAAAAGTATTGTAATGTTGTGTGATATTTATATTGTAGATTTTTAAAAGCATTTTCAGTTTTTCTAAATTTATATAAAATGTATATAAAAATCATTTTTGTTTCATTCTGTCAATTACTGACAGCATTTCTTATTTTTTATTTCTTAATAAAATAATTATACAAATAATAAATAAATAAATTGTTTTTATTTGCATTTTTGCAGAAAACTAAAACTAACAAAAATAGGCAATGCTTTTAGATCTTGAATATTGCAAAGAAACATGTTTATATTCATTTTAAAACAACACAATGCTGTTGGTTTACATGCATTTTAAAAACAATTTAAAAATGGTGGAATTTTTAATCACATCTTTCATGTTCTCTTTTACATTGCTGTTGGGGGACCTTATTCTCACTCCCGAGGTTTACTTTTGATGTAATTCAACAGACACTGGACTAAAATGAACACAATACATGTAGAAATGATGATTAAAGGCAAAACTGGAGTGATCTGTATATTAAAGCAATAAGCCCCGTGAAGCAGTGGGTTACCAGTGCATTTTATAGCAGCTAAGGGGCGTTGTAAGGCATGACACGAAGCAAAGTGCCTAAACCCCCTTAGCTGTTATAAAGTGCTCTGAAACACCGCTGCTTCGCGGGGCTTATTGCTTTTATAAAACGATTTCTTCATATGCATAGCAGGATTTTATCAAATAAAATACAAATAAGTTAAATAATTATATTAGTAATAAATATTTCTCTTCCGCCAAACAAAGTAGTTCCTCAGAATCAAGTGTGACTGAAACAGAGCGCAGTTCCCAACCAACACAGACGCAGCAAAGACACAATGAAAATATGATTAAAGACTCTGGTGTTTATTTTATAAATCAATATTCATCTAATTGTGATGATCAATTTTTTTTTAAGTTGCCACCCAGTTTTAGTTTAATGCCTTACAGAAAAATTATCTTTTTTAAATAAACATAAAATCTCAAATTAAAGAACAGACCCTCCGCTTTAAAAAAAAAACAATGTTTCATTCTTCCTTCATTTGTTCTCTTATCACCTCTCAAATTTTCAGCTAAAGCGGAGATAAATCCATTTTTGTGAATAACTTTTGTAAGAGATCAGATTCAGAGCCATGAACAGTACTACATGGTGTTTTTAGTGTTGAGTGAATGTGTCAGTGTTTAAGTTGGGTAAGATCGCCACCTAGTGGATAAAAGCGGAAATATGAATTTGAGGTAGAAACTCCTCAGGGAAGCGTTTTCTCTTTATTGACGAGATGACTCAACAATATTTATTGACATTTATTTGGATATCGCCATTAATTGTGCAATTGTAGAAAAATTAATCATATGATTAAAGACTGTGGTGTTTATTTTTATCAATACTAAACCGTGGGTTCACGGCTTAGAACGCGTTTCAACCAATCAGAATGAAGAACCAGAACTGCCCGTTTTATAAAGTCCCTTTAGTCATACAATAATATCTGTCATTGCAGCGCAAACATGTCTCCTTTCTGTGAAAGTTGATATGTAGAATAATGTAGTGGGAAACAGGCTTTAAATTTTCAATTGCCAGTGCAGGTTGTCTTCTTCAAAATTTAAAACCACACACACAAATAAACAGGTGCAAATAAACAATGCTATTATCCGGTGCTATTCATTCATTGCAAATTCCCCCCATTATACTTTATGCACAGCTTGCACACACATGCAAAAGACATATGCTGCCATACTGTACAGTACATACACACGCTCCAGTTGTGTCAGTGTTTTATGTAATGGTGTCTGGTTTTAGCCCTGAAAGCAGCGAGCGATGAAAATATATTTTTGACCTTAATTAAGAATATGTGGAGTTACTTATCTATAGCGAGAATGAACTGAAACCATGGAAACGGAAGAGTAGCAGGGCTCAGAGGAACAGGGACATTATAGCTGTTAAGTATCTCATATCGTACAGCGGCGTGGTCAAAGTTCATCTCCATGGCCAAGACTGCAGAACCAGAACGACATCTCGGGTCGGCCGTCTTGACGGAGATGGACAGTGTTTGGTAATGTTTCTCATCGTTCTCAGGAGAGCTAAGGGTTGTCTGGATGCCTGTGAGAAAGTTCGGATGAGCGAGGGTGGACGTGCGGAGAGAGAGGGGAATGAAAATCTCAGGACTGGATTTTATTTTCGCTTCCACTGAATTTCTGTAGAGGCATCGGTTTAAGGGCTTAAGAGTTCAGCTTTTCCTGGGATGAGTTCAGGGGAGTGTGAACAAAGACACACACAACACACTCGCACCGATCACATAAGGGCAAGAGATATGCAGGAATAAGAACACTGTGATAAAAATATGGAGCTGCGAAAATAATAATGTACTGAACTGAAAATTTAGTTACAGTGATTTTATTTATAAAGTCCTTCTGGACTTTATCGAGATGTACCAGGTTATTTGTTAACCTTATGTGCAGTATATACTGTTTCTGTGAAAGGATGTGGTTTCTAGAAAATTATGAATCTGTTATACATTTAAGGCAGTGAAGATTTTAACCAAAAACTAGAACTGGGTTCTTAGATCAAGAGTATGTTTCTTTAATGTACGTTGTCATATGTTTTTAATGCTATAAATGTATTAAAGGTAGGGTATCTGATTTGATCCAGAAACATTTTTCGTTATGCTGGTTAAAAGTCTCCTCACATCGTGATAGCAATCACTATGTTAAGTTGTTTAAATGTATTTGTAGAAATGTGTGTCATCTGTGAAAGGCACAGGACCAAAAAAGGTTCAACCAATCATAGAACTCGTTCCGAACGCATGTTGCCTTTTTTGTCCCTCATTCGTAAGCATAATTTGAATGCTACCGCGCAGCCTGTTCACACAGACACCATACGTCATCATCGCGTTCACGTGCGCTCACCTCCTGTCCGTAAACAGCGAGAAGTGCAAACTTTTCTGCTGAATTGACAACCAACACAGGAACCACAAAACGAAAGACATGTTTTATAACAACAACAGCAAAAACTGCCTGGATCAGCAAAGAGCAAAAATCCAAATTAACATCGATAACTTTACTGCTTTACCACGAGATGTAAACAGCTGTAAGAGGCAAAGGGTGTGAAAGGGTCGTTACACTGTTTATTTTAGTAAGGTAGGTGCGCGATATGTTTGTATTGAGATGGATTCAGATATTTAACTTTGATGAAACATTGTGTTGCTTATGAAATTTGTGTTACGATATAGTTACTAAGTCTACACCACCGAAATTGTGCTTTAACTTATTCTGATGTAAACCAGTTGTTTGTGTTGGTATAATGTTATTCACTTTGTACTGCAAAGTTTTCTTACTGGTGAATGAGACATGAGATGTGACCGTCTGATCTGTGCGTGTTCATGTGTTTTCAAAGAGGCGTGACTGGATGGCGGTTTACATGGAGGGTGGGATCGTGATTTCATTGCTAGTCAGCTACCGTTAGCATTTTTCAAAATTAGATACCCTGCCTTTAATGTAACAAATGTAATATTTTTTAACAACATATAGTGTGATTTTATTGTACAATCGGAGCATGTTGTCACAATACATGTTCTGTATAATAAACTGTACAGCCTAAAACATTTTTAATAATTGTTTTACTGTTAGGCTGTTTAATTTCCATTACGACAACTTAAGCCAGGAATACACTGCACGATTTTTGCCCTCCTATAAGATCATTACTTCATCACACTGTGCGACATTGATTGTTTAAACTCGGGTAGGACAGGCATATAGACTGTACGATGATGACACGGAAGCTTTGGCGGCAGCGTCACACGTTGCGCAACGTCACTAGCATGCGCTCGTGGTAAACAAATACCGGCGCACAGGTCGTAGAAGCAAACACACTGTGCGGTGATCATGCCAAATTTCTGACACTGTCTGAAAACTATTGTAGGCTATCTTTGTACGCAAGACCAGGAAAACGGCCGTCTTTGAACCTCTCTCACTGTACGACATAGGACCACCGTTGGAGAGCCACGATCACAGAAATCGCGACGATGGTTTCACGATGGCAATCTTTCGTCTGGGACAGCCAATAATCGTGCAGTGTATCCCGGGCTTTACACATATAGTGTGACATTATTGTACTATCGAGGCATGTGATGTCCTCACAATATACAGGTATGTATAATGAACTATGCATTTATTTATTTTAAAACCTAGCATTTGGTCAAAAAGGGAAAGAAACAGCTGTTGGGTTAAATTAACTCAGAAATGTTTATATTTGCAACCCATCATTTAGAGCTGAAACTATCCCAACATAGGTTACATTACAACCCAAATGCATTTTTGACTTAAAACTGTGTTAAATATACCCCAGCATTTTTTGGTAGATTTGTTTCCCGGCCAATAGCAGAGGAAACGTTCAGTGTTTTATTTTGTTTGACAAGGCTGCTGGTGTGAGGATAAACACAATCAGTTTTAATTAATTTAATTAACATATTTATTTTACCTTTAATTAAATAAGGTCCGCTGCAGACATACCCAAATTTACTGCACACTTCTCTTTGTTTTCCCCTCATAGGAATTAATAGATGTGTCATTTGCACCACATCCCTTAAATAACCAGTCAATTAATAGAAAGCAGATGGTGTATAATTAACCACGATGTACGTATATCTGATGTATGTTAAAATAAGTACAGGGAAAACAAACAAACAAAAAGTTGCTGTTTTTTACCACAACAACTTACACTAGACATAAATAAGGTGTATTGGGGGGTTATGTGGCCTTTGTCAGCTGCTAAATTCTTAAAATATAAATATATGTTGCGTTCAGATGCAAAACCCTCTATGTGCGTCTGACACGTTTTCTTGTAAATTAGCTTTTTTTGTCAGGCTCTTATGTTGTTTCAGTAATTTCACTTTAATGTCAATGCAAACATTTTGAGTCAGTAATTGAAATGCCTTATATTCACAAATGTCACTTTAGTCATTTCTTACCGTGGGTTCACACCAGCCGCGTTTGAGGCGTCAAATTCGCGTCTACTGCGTCTAGTTTGGGGCTTGAACATTTTGAGTTTACTCGCGCGTGAAATTCTAGTCATCGAGACATTCACGCGGAAATTCGCGTCATGGGAGGGGCTTCTGCGACTCCGCTCGCTTCCTGTAATCACGTCACTACTAGAGCAAGCTCCTGATTGGTTAACATGGCATGTTTCTCAGCCAAAGTTAAAATTTTTCAACTTGTGCGTTTGCCGCAGCCATGCTCAATTAGTGCCATTCGCGCAAACTAGACGTGCGAATAAGGCGGAATCGCGTCTACCGCGCCGTGCTAAACGCCTCATTCGTGCCGCTAGACCTCCAGACGCGCGTCAACGTGTCTTCACATTGACTTAACATTGAAATCACTCACGATTGACGCCTCTAGCGCAGCATTAGGTATTTAACCAATTTGACTATCTTTCGCTGCAAAATCCTTTAAGTGCATGCAGAAATCTCCACTTCTAAAAAGGCACCATTTAACATATGGCACAGCAGTTTCACAGTAAATCCTAGAGAAACAAATTGAAAATATATGTAGTTAGCAAACATTTTTGTGTTATGTCCAGCTTTGTGCCCACCATGCATCAGACAGTCAGTGATTCAGTGATCAATTTGTAGGCGGTCTACATGAATGAAGCGTGATTTAAATTAGTGTAGGATTTCAGACCTCCCATATCATAACTAAATATTGCAATAGATGTAGTTTTGGGCTACACATTGTCTTTTACTTCCCTCACTTTCCCAAACCTACCGTTAGCCCCGCAGCCACAATGTCTTCTTTTGAATCCGCACATCTGAGTGTGTTTGAGATGGTCTCTTGTGATATTTTGATGTAATTTTAATCTCCTCGGAGCAGATGTGCGCAAGAAAACTCAGTTGTATAAGTCGAAGAGTGGGGAACAAAAGGGGTTTGGAGAAACTGCTGCAGAGAACCCCCCCAGCCCTTAAGATAGGGTTGGAGCAATAAAAAGATGTGCCAGGCTGCAGAGCTCCTGTAATCTGCATGGACGGCTTTGCTGCATTTCAACAAACTCGTGGCCAAGACACACGCTGATGCTCAAGTCTGTGTGCCTGAGGTTTCAGTCTGTAGTGTTTTCTTCTCCCTGTCTTCCTTCTCAAGCAGAACTGATAGAAGTTAATAATCTAACAAAGGTCAGTTTATTTCACTCTTCAGTAACAGCTGTTGTGTTTACAGAATTGGATTCTTCTGTTCAGTTTTTCCAAAGCAATGACATACAATAAGCTACACAGTACAGTGGCTCTCCGAATAAAGCATTAAAGCATTTCCATATGATTATAGACTAGCCTATATGTACTGTACAGTAATAACGAAGAAATTGGCAATTTTACAAAAAGTCTCGTAGGGTGTTATTTCTGAGATGCTTACAAGATGGTAAATTTGTACGCAGTGAATCGTATATAAACAATACATAATTAAAATGTAAGTACTCTGAAAAAGAGAGTATAAAACTCAAGTGTCTGTAGACCTCTCACGACTGTTTTAAACACAGCTAAATATTTCCATTCGGGACGAAACAAATGATTGGCTTGGGCGACTATCACTCTCTCTCGCGGGCATGGCACCACCCCTGTTGCTATGGGATCTGCCCACACATGCGCACACCCGATTGATTTAAAGTGAACGAGGCACTCTAGAAAGAGCAAAAGTACGGCAGAGAAAGAGCATTCAGAACTCACAGTACCTGCATATGCAGTCAGCGAAGGCAAACGAGGCAAAAAAAGGAATAAACGAAGCAATCAAACGAGAGTAAATATCGCGTGGCTTTTCCTCGAGTCGACGATGCGGTCGCGGTATTGTCTCCGGAGTGAAGTCCTCATCAGAGTCAACAATGCTTTCATTACGGAAACTCTTACATGCAAAACACCGTATATGTTATAAATCTTTAACGAAATTCACCTTCATCACAGTGTAACTGATGGTAAGTAAAAACTTGTATCAATGCAATCTGTTTTTAGCTTTGTCTTATAAATTTAACTAGCTCGTTTGTTAGCGAATCAAACTAAATATATTTTAAACTTTACCAGTATCCATATGCTAGCTTTAGGGATGGGACGATTACCGGATTCACGATTAACCACAATAAAATGTCAACTAGAACACCTGGGCAAAATACAGGAAATACGTCATGTAATAGTCAAGTGCAAAGACCGCAAGTGTGGTTATTTGGATGAAGCCACAGTGTACTCCACAATCTTTAGGCTTTGATTGATAAAACTATCGGCTGATTTCATCAATTGCTCTGAAATATCACAGAAAGCTCTTACATATACATTTACAAAAATCTGTTTACTAACAACACAAGCAGCGGACTCTGACATATTAATTTGCATCATTTTAAACCCGTCATTTCTCTCGTTGTGGTTTAATGAAAGCAGAGGGACTCACCCACAGAACACCCCCTCAGATATCAAAACAGAAGTGGCCGAAAGTGGACAAAAGAGGCGGATTAAAATACCAGGTGTAAACGTGAATGTGTCTCTCTTGTCCACTTGTGATCCTCATAGTTACGAACTGCCCTGCGATTGTGTTGACTAATGCAAACATTTTGTAGCTCTTCACATACAGTAGAGGGTTTTTTTGGACCCTTTTCTTTCTTCTCTTTTCAAGAATTTGAATATGTACCAGCGTTGAGACTGATTAGTTAAATTCAATAATTCTCCGTGCAGAATAAAGTCATCAAGCTATTAATGAAGGGAAAATTAAAAGCTTTACTTGGCCACTTGTTTTTTGTTCCCCCATTGCTCAGGGCAAAATGGTTCCTATGGAGTGCTTCAGTGTGTAGCCTGTAACCGTGTTTATGATGGGCATGCCAGTGAAGAACAGATGGAATGAGATCTCCCAAAGTGAAATCCCCCCAAAGCATCTGTTAACCGCCTTTGGTCAGAGTGTTTCTGTAGCTCAAGTTGTAGTGAATGGTGTTTGAAACATCAATGTTTGTGGGTTTGATTCCCATGGGAGACACATACTGGTAATTTGCTTACACTCTTTAAAATCAAGGTGTTATAAAATAGTTCCTTAAACAGCATTGGCATAGAAAAACCATTTTTGTTTCCCAAAAAAATATTTCTCACCATTTTATAGTCTGTAGAACCAAGAGCAATTTGTGCAGCAGAAAAGTTCTGTGGATGTTAAAGGTTATTTATGGATCCATCCAGCCTGACAATGAACCTGTGAGGAACCTTTATCCCTAAAGGAGGTCACACACCAGGCGAGAAGCGCTGCGTCACGTTATGTATATAAAAATTGAACATATTATTTTCTATGAATGTGCACACACTGGTGGCGGCTGATGCTGCTGTAATCCCTGGTGTGCGACCTCCTTAAGAGTATAAAGTTTTTCACTTCGGATAAAAGCTTTTGTCCAATGCATAAATGCAAAAAAAAATCATCCATACTTTTATTGGCTAAGAGAGAGCTTGTCATTGTTGGACTGAGTGCACAACAGATTGCTTATGATTCTTTATAATTCAAATCAGGTTTGCACAGTATAAGGCATAAACTTTATAAGGTGAGAAAGTTGTAAAGGTGCTTTCATGGTATATAACAGGATTGCTTTGGATTTATGCATTCCCATCATATGTGTGAAATCTTATTTGTACATAGACTTCTACCAGATCGCTGGTATGCCATATTTGCTTTCATAACATCATCTTTGGGGAAGAAATTTTTACAGACAATACTTTTTTCTTTTGTTCAGGTTTCTGAAGAATAAACCTGGCACAATAGGGTCAGTAACACAACACTGAATGTTTCCATACTGATATGTGGAGACTTTAATATTCATTTTTCTTATAATCCAGTGAGCACTGTTAAAAGCAGAATGATTGCTTAGCTTGCCACCGGGAGTTTGTGTGAAATATAGAGATGTGAATGCATTGAAAAGCCCAGTGTAGCAAGTGTATTATCTACAGTAGCACCTTCACACTGTTTATAAGCTGAAAGACAGCAGACACACCGAACCCTGCCCAATAGTAAAATGAAATTTCAATCTTAATATAAATCAATCTATAGGTATTTAGCTTTAATCCGAAATGAGAAGCAATGTGTCAAACATTTAAATGATGACATAAAGAATATCAGGTCAATAAGGTCCAGAACAATTATAATGTGTAGAAATCTCTTTCTGAAAGTAAAATAAAGGCCCATGTATTAAAAAATCAGGTAATGGCTAGTAATACCTTAAAAAAAAAAAAAAAAAATGTATATAAATAAATGTGTACAAAACTGACATAAACACCAGAAGACAAAGCACAGACATAAATTCTACATCAAAGTCAATCTGATCTCACAGGCATAAATTAAATATGAAATGATTAAACACCGGCATAAACTTAACATGAAAAAATCAAAACACAGACATAAACTTAGCACCAAAAGACTAAACACAAACATAAACTCAACATGTAACGACTAAACACAGACATAAACTTAAAACCAAGACTTAACACAGACGTAAACTTAACACCACAAGATTAAACACAAACATACTCAACATGAAAAGGCTAAACACAGAGATAAACGCAACACGAAAAGACTAAACACAAACATAAACTCAACATGAAAAGGCTTAACACAGAAATAAACTCAACACGAAAAGACTAAACACAGAGATAAACTCAACACGAAAAGACTAAACACAGAGATAAAGTCAACACGAAAAGACTAAACACAGAGATAAACTCAACATGAAAAGACTAAACACAGAGATAAAGTCAACACGAAAAGACTAAACACAGAGATAAACTCAACACGAAAAGACTAAACACAGAGATAAAGTCAACACGAAAAGACTAAACACAAACATAAACTCCACATGAAAAGGCTAAACACAGAGATAAACGCAACACGAAAAGACTAAACACAAACATATTCAACATGAAAAGGCTAAACACAGAGATAAACGCAACACGAAAAGACTAAACACAAACATAAACTCAACATGAAAAGGCTTAACACAGAAATAAACTCAACACGAAAAGACTAAACACAGAGATAAACTCAACACGAAAAGACTAAACACAGAGATAAACTCAACATGAAAAGACTAAACACAGAGATAAAGTCAACACGAAAAGACTAAACAAAAACATAAACTCAACACGAAAAGACTAAACACAGAGATAAAGTCAACACGAAAAGACTAAACACAAACATAAACTCCACATGAAAAGGCTAAACACAGAGATAAACGCAACACGAAAAGACTAAACACAAACATACTCAACATGAAAAGGCTAAACACAGAGATAAACTCAACACCAAAAGACTAAACACAAACAAACTCAATAAAAAGACTAAATACAAACGTAAACTAGACAGGAAAAAACTACACACAAACACACCACGAAAAGACTAAACACAGAAATAAACTCAACACCAAAAAGCTAAAAACAAACATAAACTCCACATGAAAAGACTGAAATCAGAGATAAACTTAACACGAAAAGACTAAACACAAACATTAACTCAACACGAAAAGACTAAACACAGAGATAAATTCAACACGAAAAGAATAAACACAAACATAAACTCAACACAAAAAAAGACTAAACACAGAGATTAATTCAACACGAAAAGACTAAACACAGAGATAAACTCAACACGAAAAGACTAAACACTGAGATAAACTTAACACGAAAAGACTAAACACAGACATAAACTCAACACCAAAAGAATAAACACAAACAAACTCAATAAAAAGACTAAATACAAATGTAAACTAAACAGGAAAAAACTACACACAAACACACCACGAAAAGACTAAACACAGAAATAAACTCAACACCAAAAAGCTAAAAACAAACATAAACTCAACATGAAAAGACTGAAATCAGAGATAAACTCAACACAAAAAGACTAAACTTTATTATAAGAGTTTATTTTCTTTTAATTGTAATTTTAAATTCTCATGTATCTTGGTTTTTATTTTGATTTTATTTCTCGTATTTTTACATATTTTTTTCTCTCATATATTGTTTTCTCATTTCTATTTAAAGCACTTTGAATGACCTCTGTGTATGAATTGTGCTATACAAATAAACTTGCCTTGCCTAGCAAAAGATAAACTTTACAAGAAAAGACTAAACACAGAAATAAACTCAACACCAAGACTAAACAAAGACATAAACTCAAAAAAAAAAAAATGAACACAGACATAAACTGATATCTGAAATATAAGCTGACTGCAGTCCCTATCTGTGTTAAAGCACTAAATGGCCACTTACATGTTAGGTGGATGTAATCTGGCTCCGTTAATTTCTCTGATGAAGCTGTTCAAATTCACAGCTTGTTACGGTCTCCAACTTTCCCTCCCAGCTCAGCTTTAAACTCTAGCATGGCCAGCACACTATGGCTATGTCTTTCATGACTTGAATTTATTTTTTAATCCATACATAATTCATTGTTTTGCATCGACTAAGTGCCATATGCTTAGTACGCAAGACCTGAGACAACGGTGCTTCCTGCATGTTAATACTGAATTGACTTGCTCTTGTTAGGAGTCCACTCTTTAACAGGCACCCCTGAAATTCAGTTTTTGGTGTGCACCCATAAATCTGCTATGTGCTCTAAATAGATCAGTGAAAGTCTGATATCAAATAATTAAAAAAAAAATGTGTGATATTGAATTCTACGGTGGCCGACAGGGGTCACTGCACTGCAATGGAAGAATAAACACAAGCAAATCAAGAAAACATCCTAATCAGTTTGAAAACACATGCACTGCAGACAAATACAAAAACGTGTTGCAAATCTTCACAATACTAACAAATGCAAAAATGCTTTACCAATACTTGCAACACTAACAAATACAGAAACGCGTAGCAAATACTCACAACACAAACAAATACAGAAACGCATTGCAAATACTCACAACACAAACAAATACAGAAACGCGTAGTAAATACTCGCAACACAAACAAATACAGAAACGCATTGCAAATACTCACAACACAAACAAATACAGAAACGCATTGCAAATACTCACAACACAAACAAATACAGAAACGCATTGCAAATTCTCACAACACAAACAAATACAGAAATGCGTAGCAAATACTCACAACACAAACAAATACAGAAACGCGTAGCAAATACTCACAACACAAACAAATACAGAAACGCATTGCAAATACTCACAACACAAACAAATACAGAAACGCGTAGCAAATACTCACAACACAAACAAATACAGAAACGTGTAGCAAATACTCACAACACAAACAAATACAGAAACGCATTGCAAATACTCACAACACAAACAAATACAGAAATGCGTAGCAAATACTCACAACACAAACAAATACAGAAATGCGTAGCAAATACTCACAACACAAACAAATACAGAAACGCATTGCAAATTCTCACAACACAAACAAATACAGAAATGCGTAGCAAATACTCACAACACAAACAAATACAGAAACGCGTAGCAAATACTCACAACACAAACAAATACAGAAACGCATTGCAAATACTCACAACACAAACAAATACAGAAACGCGTAGCAAATACTCACAACACAAACAAATACAGAAACGCATTGCAAATACTCACAACACAAACAAATACAGAAACGCGTAGCAAATACTCACAACACAAACAAATACAGAAACGCGTAGCAAATACTCACAACACAAACAAATACAGAAACGCGTAGCAAATACTCACAACACAAACAAATACAGAAACGCGTAGCAAATACTCACAACACAAACAAATACAGAAACGCATTGCAAATACTCACAACACAAACAAATACAGAAATGCGTAGCAAATACTCACAACACAAACAAATACAGAAATGCGTAGCAAATACTCACAACACAAACAAATACAGAAACGCATTGCAAATTCTCACAACACAAACAAATACAGAAATGCGTAGCAAATACTCACAACACAAACAAATACAGAAACGCGTAGCAAATACTCACAACACAAACAAATACAGAAACGCATTGCAAATACTCACAACACAAACAAATACAGAAACGCGTAGCAAATACTCACAACACAAACAAATACAGAAACGCATTGCAAATACTCACAACACAAACAAATACAGAAACGCATTGCAAATACTCACAACACAAACAAATACAGAAACGCATTGCAAATTCTCACAACACAAACAAATACAGAAATGCGTAGCAAATACTCACAACACAAACAAATACAGAAACGCGTAGCAAATACTCACAACACAAACAAATACAGAAACGCATTGCAAATACTCACAACACAAACAAATACAGAAACGCGTAGCAAATACTCACAACACAAACAAATACAGAAACGCGTAGCAAATACTCACAACACAAACAAATACAGAAACGCATTGCAAATACTCACAACACAAACAAATACAGAAATGCGTAGCAAATACTCACAACACAAACAAATACAGAAATGCGTAGCAAATACTCACAACACAAACAAATACAGAAACGCATTGCAAATTCTCACAACACAAACAAATACAGAAATGCGAAGCAAATACTCACAACACAAACAAATACAGAAACGCGTAGCAAATACTCACAACACAAACAAATACAGAAACGCATTGCAAATACTCACAACACAAACAAATACAGAAACGCGTAGCAAATACTCACAACACAAACAAATACAGAAACGCATTGCAAATACTCACAACACAAACAAATACAGAAACGCATTGCAAATACTCACAACACAAACAAATACAGAAACGCATTGCAAATACTCACAACACAAACAAATACAGAAACGCATTGCAAATACTCACAACACAAACAAATACAGAAACGCATTGCAAATACTCACAACACAAACAAATACAGAAACGCATTGCAAATACTCACAACACAAACAAATACAGAAACGCGTTGCAAATTCTCACAACACAAACAAGTGCAGAAGGGCGTTGCAAATTCTCACAACACAAACAAATACAGAAACGCATTGCAAATACTCACAACACAAACAAATACAGAAACGCATTGCAAATACTCACAACACAAACAAATACAGAAACGCATTGCAAATTCTCACAACACAAACAAATACAGAAACGCGTTGCAAATACTCACAACACAAACAAATACAGAAACGCATTGCAAATACTCACAACACAAACAAATACAGAAACGCATTGCAAATACTCACAACACAAACAAATACAGAAACGCGTTGCAAATTCTCACAACACAAACAAATACAGAAACGCGTTGCAAATACTCACAACGCAAACAAATACAGAAACGCATTGCAAATTATCACAACACAAACAAATACAGAAACGCGTTGCAAATACTCACAACACAAACAAATACAGAAACGCGTAGCAAATACTCACAACACAAACAAATACAGAAACGCATTGCAAATACTCACAACACAAACAAATACAGAAACGCGTAGCAAATACTCACAACACAAACAAATACAGAAACGCATTGCAAATACTCACAACACAAACAAATACAGAAACGCATTGCAAATTCTCACAACACAAACAAATACAGAAATGCGTAGCAAATACTCACAACACAAACAAATACAGAAACGCATTGCAAATACTCACAACACAAACAAATACAGAAATGCGCAGCAAATACTCACAGCACAAATAAATACAGAAATGTGTTGCAAATTCTCACAACAGAAACAAATAAATGTGTAAATATCTGAAAATAATTTGTTTTTCCTTCTATGGAAGCCAATTGTTACAATCAGCTGTGTGCTTAGCATCCCTATCCCTTTAAAGCTGCAATTCGTAACTTTTGCCTCTCTATTGCCATCTCTGTTTGAAACATAATATTGCAGGTTACTTAACATACTTATTTTATGTATGGAAAACTATTGTTATTTTCTGTGAAGTCTAACCCGACAGCTCATCTTATAAATCTTTATTATACGTTTACAATTGGGAATATTTAACGTTCAAGACTGCAGCTTTAACATTATCACATAAATAAAACAAAATTATTTAATGCTGAATTTTTATTGCTCATTATCAATTTACGTTCGCAAATGCATTAACTAACATTAACAAATACGGCCTTACTCATAAGTGGTCACACGTTTTATAAAAGCATTACTTTTCTAAGCATCTAGTAAATGTAAAATATAATTTACCATAGCAGTGCATAGGCTGCTTGAATCTCTGCCCTGCGGACACAAGGTTTCTCTGTTTGCACCTGTTTCCTGCCCTCCATCCCTTTAAACATACAACACGCGGTCCGTCCGGTACCTGTGGTCTTGGCCGTATAAACATGTTAGAGGTGGCAGCTTGTTGGACAGCACTGGAAAGATCTTCCAGGCTCCCGGCAGGAAGCTCCTTCGCTGTCAGCTTTCTGTGGCGAGCAGCATTGCGGTTTGTCACGTCTCCTGCGTGGGGCTGATCCTTCAGCCATCTGTCCTTAGTCATCTCCAGCATGGCCTCGTCCACTTCTCTCAGCGACACATGCTGTAATTACAAACACCAGGCCGACAGAGGCCAGCGTGGTGCACGGCATGGAGGCCATCTCTGTTACAGTGTCACTCGGGTTACCTACCAAGATTTAGTTGCATGCATGGAGGCAATTTTGTGATGAATACGTCCCCTAGAGCTTAAGAAGCCCAGGATGATGATTATGTTGGAAGTTATTTCTTAACATACGGTGTATGGACCCAGATTTGATATTTTAATCAATGCAATACGCAAACTGTTAAAGTTAACAAGAACCAGTTGGGGTTTCTGTAGCTCAGTTGGTAGCTCAGCAGTGCTTTTGAAGTGCAAAAGATTGTAGGTTCGATTCACAGGGAACACACATACTGATTAAAAGTATAGCTTAAATGCACTATTAGTTGCTTTGGATGAGGGTCTGCCAAATGTGAAAATGTAAATGTAATAAGAATTGTCCTTAAACACAATCAATGGTTATGTAAACGTACTTAATATGCTCAACAATAGGCAAAATCCAGCTTGATTTCAAAATAATTAGTACATATTTTATGAGTTGGCTAAATCGTATGAATTCAAATGAAGTAAATTAACAAAAAGGTACGATTATCATAAAAAAACAAACAAAAAAACACCACCCCTAACCCCAACGTCACGAGGCAAAGGCAAATCGTATTAAAATGTATGAATGTGGTCATACGAATAAATACAAATTATATATGTGCGAAATATGTGCGAATTCCAATGAGATAGCGCTGGATAAATAATTAAAGGGACAATTTACTGAAAAAAATAAATAATTTACTTACTCTTATGTTGTTTCTTTTTGTCAATCACATAAGGCAAAATTTTGGGGACTGATAGTAATAGTGAGAATTCACAGTTAATTCATTCCATACAATAAAACTGAATGGTTACTGATGGTGACAATTTTGATGTTATAATAAATAGTCAGTCTGTGCCACCTAATGTGTTCGTTTGAGAAATAAGACTCTACTTAAATGATTACTCAATATTCTTAAAAAATCCTGAAAATGTACTCACCCCCATGTCATTCAAAATGTTCATGTCTCTCTTTGTTCAGTCGAGAAGAAATTATGTTTTTTGAGGAAAACATTCCAGGATTTTTATCAATTGAATAAACTATATTGGACCCCAACACTTTACAGTTTCAATGCAGTTTAAAATTGCAGGTTCAACGCAGCTTCAAAGGGCTCTTAACCAGGGGTGGGCAACTCCTGGTCCTGAGGGCCGGTGTCCCTGCAGAGTTTGGCTCCACCCCTTATCAAACACAGCTGAAGAATCTAATTGAAGTCTTCAGGACTGTTTGGAAATGACATTCAGGTGTGTTCGATTAAGGTTTAAGCTAAACTCTGCAGGACTGTGGCCCTCGATGCCCACCCCTGCTCTAAACAATCCCAAATGAGGCATAAGGGTCTTAACTAGGGAAACGATTGTCATTTTAGGCAAGAAAAATAAAAAATATGCACTTTTAAACCTCAGCTTCTCGTCTTGCACCAGTTTTGTGACACCCCAGCGCAACCTCACATAATTGCGTAATGACGTAGAAAGGTCACGTGTTACATATATGAAACGCACATTTGCGGACCATTTTAAACAATAAATTGACACAAAGACATTAATTAGTATCATCCCACACTAGACGCGCACATTGCGTCCACGTATGTGCGAGAAGGAATCCGCGCGCTACAAGCACTCTCGCGCAAAGTAAAGCCCACAAACCCTCTCATGCGTGGAAAAGCATGCAATGCGCATGTTAATGCGAAACTATGATGATAATAATAATAACTATCGCCAACTATCTCATGAAACCCGCTATTAGCGATATGTCTGACGATTGTTGATACACAATACTATTGTCTATCTGCACAACCCTATTCCACATACAACAACGTCAGAAAGGTTCTCTTTATTCACACTTGTAAACACTGGGGCGGTAATTTCGCATACGTCATCCGTGACCTTTTGACGGGATGGCGCATTACGTGAGGTCGCACTAGCGCGTCACATAGCCGGTTTAAAAGTGGTTATTTCGTTTGGGATTGTTTAAAGCCCTTTGAAAATTTGCGTTGAATCTGCAATTTTAAACTGCATTGAAACTGTAAAGTGTTGGGTTCCAACAAAGTCTATTAAAATAAAATAAAAATCCTGGAAGTTTTCCTCAAAAAACTAAATTTCTTCTGGACTGAACAAAGAAAGACAGCCTCAAATTCACACTTTTTATTTAATAACTCAATAGTTAAGGCCTACATAAGTTTGCCAAGGTATTCATTGTTGTCTCTGAGACAACATTCCAATCAACCAATCAGATCTGAGAAATAAGAATAGTTATTGTAAGGTTTACAATTAGGTTTAGGTGCTTTTACACCATTGTTATTCACTATTCACTAATTATTTCTACTTATTTTAGTTTAAGATGAGAATAGTGGTATTCTACAGTAATGTTGTTCCAGGTATAATAACTATTTCGACCTTCTAACTTCACAAAATCATGTTGTGCCAATAGTTAAGGAAATGTATTATTTTTTACAATCAAATTTGAAATTATTATGACAATGAAATGCAATCTTCAGTTACCCTGTCATCCAACAGTGTGATTATCTCATAAACTACATCCACTTACTGTATAATTATTTTTGTGGAGCTGTTGTAAATATCTGTTGAATAAATCGTTACTCGCTGCCGCACAAACACAGATCTATACAAACTAACACAAATTTATGAATCTGCAGTTCACCCAAGACTTAGATCTCCACTTAGCTTAGAGATAATTCATGAAAAACAAAAATTTACTCACCGTTATATCATTGAAACCCGCTATGGCTTTCTTTGTGTGAACAAATTTGTGTGCTGTTTTGGATCGTGGCTGCTTTAAAAAAATATTTAAAAAAGAAACTCTGTTTTGGTTCCGAAGAACAACAAAAAAAGAGTTTTTATGTACAAATTTGTATTTAGGTGCGGTTCACAATTTGCGTCTTTTGCGTGTGCAAATACATTATTTTCAATGCGTCAAGCACGCTCAAATAGAGAGGCACCGCAGTGCTGCAGCAAGTTGAAAATATTTCGACTTTGCAGAATGCCGCGTCCGGACCACATGTGACAAGAGCCAACCAATCAGCTTTACCCTTTATGACTCAACACTGGGTCATGTAAACAATGGATCAATCGTATTAATTCAAGATGGAGGAACAACTGCTTATATAGCTGTACAAGGCTACACAGAACGAACGAACTGTCAGTTTTGACACAAATACTGTAGAGAAAACAATGCATGGAGACACATTAATGAATCTATGGGGACTGCGGCTCAATGTTGCTTAGCAACGGCACACGCCACCGGAGCACAACCACCCAAAAGCGTTGGAAAGTGTCGCGGTCACGTTTCCACGCGGTTTTAGACTCGAAATGTGAACCGCTCCTACCACCTCCACAACTAACCAACCTGATTCATCCTGTTCATGGGGGTCAAAGTGGTAAATTTACAGTTATATTAATCAGTGGCTTATGGCGGAAGTTGAGTAATTGTTTTGTGACTCTATCAATGACCCATCATTGCACTTGGGTGATCCTGACACGTATGAATCGACAATGAAAGTGTGCCCACACAAAACCCTTTAAATGAGAGTTTTGCCCAAATCCATAAGCCATCACATTGAGGAGCTAAAAGTCTCATTAACATATTAAATGAAGTGTGACATATTTTGTAGGGGATGACTTGGTGTCGGTAATTAAGCCCCTGAGTTACGCAGGCAGTAGCAGAGGTGAGCCGTTCTTCAGCATTGACAAAAGGAAATGAGGTAATGAGTGAGAGCTTGTCTATGACTAAAACAGATGGAACTGTTATGTGTGAACATTAATAAGTTACAGATCATTGAAGAGAGAGGGAAATAGTGAGAGAGAAAAGGGCACCAGGGAAAAAAGAAAGTGGTTAAAAGAAAAGAAAGTACAAAACAACAACTTGACTGACAATATAAAAAAGTGAAATTTGGGGCAAGGCGGGTTTAAATACTGAAAAACTTATAGGGCCAGTTTCGCAAACAGGGTTTAGATTAATCCAGGACTAGCCTTACTTATATTAGGACATTTAAGTGGTTTTTACTAACAAACCTTACATAAAACAATGCTGGTGCGCATCTTGAAGCAAAACAATGGCATTGATATATGTTAAGATATGTCAGTGCGAGATGTTTTTAAATTAAGGCAGCTCAAACATTGGCATTTTAGTCTGAGACTAGGATAAGCCCTGTCCGGGAAACTGCCCCTTACTGTGTTATTAACTATCAAGTCTATATGTTTGTATAATGCACTGAAAAAAAAGATTCATTGAATTTAATCAATTTTTTTAAGGTAAGCTACATTTAAACAAAAAAGATTAGTAAAGTAAAATAAAATCTAAAACTTTTGTTTAAATGTAGCTTAAATAAATTGATTGCAACCACTTACCTTAAAAAATTGATTAAATTCAATGAATCATTTTTTTCAGTGTGTGGACATTTTTATTTGCTTGTCTGTCCTGGGTTCATCCTCATTGTTTTTCAAAGTTGCATCTGTTGAAGCTTAAATTCCCTTACTGCATGTTAAACAATCCTGACAAAAACCTGATTATGCGATCGCATAATTCAATGCATAATCAACCAAAGTCTGCATATTTATGCGGCAGCCGCATTTTTTTTTTTAAATATGCTGCATTTTCGCCGCATATTCTGCGTGCAAAAGATGCAGGGCTTGCATGATTTCACAGTCCCCACATTTTCCTAGCAAACATCACATATATCTTACACTGAAAAAAATGATTCATTCAATTTGCTAAATCTTTAAGGTAAGTGGTTGCAATCAATTTATTTAAGTTACATTTAAACAAAAAAAATAGTAAAATAAAATGAAATTTAAAACTTTTGTTTAAATGTAGCTGAAATAAATTGATTGCAACCACTTACCTTAAAAATTTAGTAAATTGAATGAATCATTTTTTTCAGTGAAGCAGAAAGCTGGAAAATGTTGCATTAACTCAGTGCTTCTCAAGTATTTTCTGTCACGCCCCCCCCCCCCCCCCCCAGGAAGAAGTAAACATTTCGCGCCCCCCCCCCCAACTCTCTGCCGTGACTGTAAATAGTATAATTTGTCTATAAAATTGCACATCTGCAAAACATTGTATCCTTATTAACATTAAAGAAAACACAAAAAAAATACCGATCAACTTACAACAAAGAATAACTTTATTAACATTGTTTTTTAGTCTGTAACAGAAAAGACTTAAAAATGCATCAATTTGCCTGAAATAAAAAAAATAAATCCTTATTTAAAGTATAATATTTTTTGACCATTTGATACTGAAAAATTAAATTAAATATAATCAATAAATAATAATAAAAAACTCAAGCGGCTTATCAGCCTGATTGGGGTGTAATGACTTTAAGTGACAGTGCAAAAAAAATAACTTCCTGAAAAAGTATTTTCCCTGGGGTATCACGCGCCCCCCCTGGTGTCGCTTCGAGCCCCCCCTGGGGGTCCCGCCCCACTATTTGAGAAGCACTGCATTAACTTCACACAAGCGCAGTATGTCCCCTGTTGCCATGGTAACGTTATGAAGTGACGTAATTACGCTAAGTGAACATCAACGAAAAGCTGCAAACAGTTTTTGCAAGTTCTCACAGTTTTTGCAAGTTCCCGCAATTTTTCCAAGTTCCTGCAATTTCATTGCATAAAATTGCATAATTATTCTGCATATTTCATCGCATTTTTTAAGAAAACGTGTCGCAAGATCAAGGATTTTTGCCCGCAAGTGTGGGTATGCATCACTTACATCACCATAAAGCTGTCATTTTAAGAAATGTAATTTTCTACAAAAATCAGTTAATGGCAGGGTGCACAATTTTTGAAAAACGCTTTGGAAAAGGGAGTCGGGCTGAGTACCAAAACACACTTGTAGCCAATCAGCAGTAAGAGGTGTGTCTACTAACCAACCCCGTTGCCTGTGTTGCGTATGTGTGGGGCGGGTCTATCAACAGAAGGTCCAGATATTATTGGGGTAGGGGCGTGTTTGTTTAGGTGATTTCAAATTTTAACATTGGCTTTCAGAGATCATGCACCCTGATTTTAATGAACCGGTACATAAACATACTCCAAACTTTATCCTCACCTTACAAGGATTCATAACAGTGAACTTACAATAATGAGTTTTTATGTCAGATTTCACGGTAAACGTCAGAAAATATAATTACAGTGTAAAGTAACCTGCAATTGTATGTTTGTAAACATAGATTGCGATAGTACGGAGCCCCTAAGGGGACATGGAGCAAAAATTAAATAAAGTTGAATTTCACTTACGTAAAACTATCGCGTGCGCACGTGAAACTATCGCATTTTGTTTCGCGTGCGCACGTGAAACTTTTGTGAGCACGTGAAACTAAACTTAAAAAAAATTCTGCACATGAAGGTTTCGCGTGAGCACATGAAACTGAACTTTAGTTTTTTTTGCTCCAATGTCACCTTGGGGGCTCGGTACGATAGAGAAGAAAAAGTTAGGGACGGTAGCTTTAAAGGAATAGTTCAAAATTATCCCATATTTCAGCTCTAAAAGCACAACAAAAACTAATCTATATGGTTATAAAATGTCTTTTGAGATAAAGCGATGGGTTATTGTTATGTTGAGTCAGCATTCAGCCTCCAGCCTAAGCTTAACTCTATTGTGAATACGCGTACAACCATAGTTTAGAAAGTTTGAAATGTTTCCTTACAAAAACCGTCGCTTTATCTCAAAAATCATTTAATAACTGTATGGATTATTTTCTGATGGATGAATGTGCTTTTTGGAGCTTAAAAAATGGGACACTATCCAGTGCCATTAGCAGAAACGAGCCAGGATATCATTTTTTGTAACTCCCACTGTGTTTGGCTGAAAAAAAGTTTTTTAGAAATTGAAGTTGAGTAAAATATGGGCCATTTTGTATATTTAAATATATTTATCAGCTATATTTTACATATTTAACAGCAAAGTAAACAGCATGCACAACAGTGGGTCATTCGTGTTTGTTGTGTTAGATTGCTTTCAAATGTTTCCATTCGAATTCACCTTACAGAGTGAAAACTTTTTCGACTTTATCCACTTAAGAGAACATGTTGGTTGTCTCAATGCGAATGGAAGGTCAAAATGTAGAGAAAAGGCTGCACTTTTAAAATGTAGATTTGAATAGCATTGAATTGACGATTTGAATGCTAAAACCTTACCACCGTATGTAATGCCTCTTCAGAACCTGAAGCAGCTAAGTAGCTTTTGGATAAAATAGCGGATAAAAGCAGATATAACGGTAATGTGCTACTTTGGCAGTCTTTTAGTTTCTTTAACATAAAAATGGAGCTATTCAAGGTTTTATTTTTAAAGTGACCCCAGATATATCCTTGAAGTGCTGTACAAGTAATCCAATTAAACTAAATATCTCATAATTGGAAATAATTTATACTGTAAATAATCTGTAGTATCCAACACAAATGTATAGTATTTATTCAAATGTACATCATAAGAGGTTTTAAGTGTAATGTCCCTGGAGTTCACAATGTCGGATAATAGCGAAGAAATCTTGTATTTAAGGTTAATAATTTATGGTATTTATGGTATTTATGTGAAAAGTGTTTTAAGCGTTGGTAGCTTCGCTTGCATTTGCAAACATATTAGCACTAATTGGCTCAGTGTTGTAGAAAATTAGTAGCAGTTATTGCAGCAGAAAAATGTATGTGGCTTGTTTGTGTTGAAAAATTCAAGAGCGCAGAACGCATTTGTATTCAATCTGCATGACAAAAGAAAAGCTTTGAATCAACTTCTTAAGAAATGTTATAAAATATTCAACTGACTCACCAATATTGATTATTCAATATGACAATGGCTGTGGAGTTCACAAATATGAAAGCAGTTTACTAAAAAACAACTATTTGTAATGATCCCACATGCATGTGATTAAATAAGCCTGTGAGCTGCGTTTTAAAATATTGACACCATCATCAGCTATTCTGCGTACAGTATAAAGCGTTGATGAAAATGAAAGGTTTGCACCGCATTTTGATTAAACCTTCCCACTTTCAATTAGCAAATCTGTGTGTGATGTAGTGTTTCGAAAGTGAAGAGTACCTAGATTATAATGTCTTTCTGCGAGATGCAATCATTTTGTCTATTTATCATCAAAGAACAATGCAGCACGCATCAGTATTAATGATTCACGTAAACCCTCCATACTTTCCAGACTCCCTAAAACATATTTTCCCTATTGTCTGCCATTGTAATAAGCACCAAGGATTGTAATATAGCCTCTAGATGTTTAACTTTTTTCTCTGACTGGATTTACTTGAGAAAAAAAATCAATTTGGTCTTTACAGTGGTTTGTGCCTGGTGGGAATTCTATCCCGTGACCTTGCTGCCGGATAGCTGATTTACTCGGCATCGATCGGCACTTTTTCTCCTGCATGCTTTGTTGAGCTCATCTCATATAGCTAATAGGCTGTTCTTAACAATCTAATATGCTGTACGTGTATATAGTGACTCTATAGACAGGTGCGTTTATAATTAATGAATCGTACGCTCCTGCACATTATAGACTCCTAATGGCACCACTTTGTTGAAACATTTCCTACACGCTCAGCTGAAAATGAGTTTACACAGATGTCCGTTTCATGTTATGTTTAACCTCACCGGTCCACCGATGTTCATCCATGTCAGTTTCACATCAACTGACATAAATTTGTAATAAAAATAAAGGTCAGAAATGCAGTAAAACTGACTGGACCACCCAACACGACAAGTCTTTGCAATTCAGATATTAAAGTCAACTTAGTCAATAAGTGCAACACATTTTACTTTTCTTGTTTTATTTATTTCTATTTAAGTTTAACTATAGACCCCTTCAAGGTTTGTAAACATTGAATGATTATCGGGTGCGCGCGCAGCGCGGGGTCGAACTGTTCATACCATTTAGGCTTTATAATTTAATCTAACAGTGCTGAAAAATGATGACTTACCTCAAATGAAGTGAGCACTACAAACACAAGCCTCTTTGATCTTTGCATTGTCCCAGTCTGCACGTTAATTGCTTGCAGACGCAGATGTTGCATTTTTTTGTTTTTGAGATTCTGCATGAATCGCGAAAACTTAACGGAAGACCTCGTGCGATTTTCACAGTCCACGACGTAAGTAGGCATTTTTGACGAGACCGAATAATACGCAACTCAATCTGCTGTAATGACTTTTCTGACCCCGACATGCGCAGTGGGAACAGCCTGTGGCGTAAACCGTGAAGGGGTCTATAGTTTAAATGTTTAAATGTAGGGTTCACACCAGCTGGGGTAGAGGTGGCAAACGCGAGTGATTTACATGTTAAGTCAAAGCAAAGACGCGATTAGGCATCCTGCGGCGCGAATTGAGCGTTGCCGCGGGAAACACGCGTGTTGAAAAATCTTAACTTCAGCGGACTTCCGCACCACGTTAACCAATCAGGACCTTGCTGTAGTAGTGACGTGATTACAGGAAGCAAGCAGAGTCGCAGAAGCCCCTCCCATGACGCAAATTTCCGTGTGAATGTCTCGAATGACTAGAATTTCATGCGCGGATGAAGCGAGTAAACTCAAATGTTCAAGCATCAAACTACACGCGAATAGCGCAATTTTGCCGGTGTGAACCCTACATTATGTGCTTTGGACTGCATCGAAAAATGTGTCTCTGGCTGAAGGTTGAACTACGCGCTTATAGAGTCTGTGAGTGGTCATGGGTGGGGCGTAATCAATGTGACATCACATTGATAGGGGATCCCCAACAGCCTTTGTGTGACTGTTGCGGTTTAAAAGAGATTACACAAAGAAGAATAGATGGATTTGTATAATAACAGAATGTTTCTGCACACACTGGCGACTCATTTTCTGCCAGAAACACATTTAAAATTACACTCTAAACATTTATTACATTGATTACACTGCCTTATGTTCACAAATGTCAATTTATTTATTGTTTTCACTGCAAAACCCTCTAAGTATGTGCAAGATCTCCAGTCACTTTTTTACTGTCCTTTCTAAAAAATTCAGTCAACATCCTAATATATTTGGTAAACATCATTTGACCAGGTAAAAAAACTCTTGCATTGTGATGTGCATGTGCCATCACTCATCCAAATCTTTTACCGTGCATTTAGAGGACTTTGCTGAAAAATCAGTGTGGCATTTAATGGATTCTGGTTGTTGTGATGATGTAAGGAATACTGTTTCCGGGTCCAAACCTCCACTCATTTCAATAAAGGATATTATTTGAACAGCCAATTATGAGCACTATTTATTCATATCACACATTTAAGCAAAACATTTATAAACTCACATGTAAACTGCAGTCTCAGGCTCCCAGAATCAAAGACAGCTATTATAAAGTCAGAATATATTAATAATTCATTAAAAAAATCCATGTCCATATATCCATGTCTGGTCATCTTGGGGTTAGGGGTACACTGTAAAAATTCCGTAGAAATTACATTGTTATTGCAGCTGGGTTGCCGGTAATTTACCGTAGATTTAAATTTATGTTATTTACTGGCAAGAGTTTGTTAAAAGTTAAATTAATTTTAAATATTAAAAAATAATTATCTTTACAGAATAAAACTATACAATAACAGCCTCATGCAAAGCATTCTGGGAACCAGAAATCATCATCAACCTTTTTCTGTTTTTTGCTTCAGATTTTGTTTCCCAGAATGTTTTGCTTGATGCTGTTTTTTAGTTTGACTCTGTAAAGACAAAGACTTAGACTAAATGTTTAATGTTCATTTAACTTTGAACAAAATGTTGCCAGTAAATAACATAAATTTAAATCTACGGTAAGTTACCGGCAACCCAGCTGCAATTTCTACGGAATTTTTTTACAGTGAGTTAGTTTTTTTTATGATAAATTGCACGATTAACTTTGTACGAATTCGTACGAATAAGCCAACATGTGAAATATGTACAAATTCTTGTGAGATCAGGCTGAAAATTCGGTCAATAGGTGGCGTTTAGTGTCTTCTGAGTCTTTCCAATCATGTTGACTACATGATTCAGGTTATCAATAAAAAAGGTTTCAGACTTAAATGTTGATGAAATTTCTCAAAACTCATTAAACAAAATGTAATTTAACAGAAAATTTACAGTTATTTTGTGATTTTTAACATTTAAAATTTTCTGTGGGTTTTTTGTGCATTCATTTCCCTTCATTCAATAAGAAACATAAAATCAAATTTTCTCACCAGACAGACAGACAGACAGACAGTAATGTTTTTGAGGTGAATTTGATGTCAGACTGGGCTTCAGGTAAACCCTCTCAGTGTAATTTCATGAAAACTGCTCACGAGGTACAATTAGTGCCATTTGCATTTTGAGTTAATGCATCTAAATGCGTTATTTGCCTGGGTTTCATACATAACCTTTTTAATATATCATGCAAATGAGTAACCTCTAAATGGATAGGCTCAAAACAAAATATAAATAAATAAAAAGTTCCTCTCGATATGCCAATGTCAGTAACACATTCATTAGAATAAAATATGGCTGCCTGTTCACGGCTTTAATATGCGTACAGAACGGTTTTATTTGAACGGATCCCGAGGCGTCGAACTTAAATAAGCATCTCATTAAAAGTGTGCTTGAATGCTGTATGGTTGGTGGCACACAATGATCATGCCTGCTGGTTAAAGTTTTGATTTAAGATCTGTAATTAACATTCACTGTAGACAACCGTAAGTTACACTGGAACAAAATTCCTGCGAGCAATATTTCGACACACATAACAAAGTGCATAAAGAGACGGGAAATCATGACTATTTTATAGCCTCCAGAAAAATGTTGCTTAAAATGTAAATATCGGCAAGCAGTGGGTAATGAGTTCAAATGTGTTTTCGTTGTCACGAAACTAGGAACTACTCTTATATCACCCAACATCTCCCATCTCATCACCTCTTAAAACACTTCGTGTCTGTGCACAGGAGGTGTCAAGACGTACGGCCGCTCATGCTCATTTCCATATCTTTTAGCAGATAATGCAAAATTAACTTTAAATTAAATTCCCTCTTGAACGCAGGCACTGTCTGGTTATTTGGTCCTCTCATGCAAAGCGTAATCTTTGTGAAATTGATTTAATAGTTGTTTAGCGAGACGCCTGCAAATAATGAAGGATCCTTCCATACAGAGAGACCTTTGTCGAAATTAATTTGCTTTGTGCCAGACAAGAAGTGCCTTTGCAAAATCCTTATTTACAGATATTCACAAATATTCACTTTTAGGACAAATGGTGCAGATAAGCAATTTTGTCCATTTAATTTTTTTTTATATAAATCATATGATTTGCATAGAGAATCGCATTATTAATTGCTTGCTTATTAGCATTCAAGGTTTGTCGGTTTGTCTTATAAATCGAATGATGAATTAGACTTCAGATTTGTTCCAAAACAATCTGATATCAAATATGGTTATTTTTATTGCATGCATTATATAAAGTTTAAACATTATTTCCAGCCTGGTTAAAAGAAAATATTTGGGAAAAAAAAATATATATATATTGCAGCAGATGGTATCATTTGCATGTGTGCATGTAATCACAGAGCAATTGCCTATAATAGTATTCAAATGCATGTGACCTTGAATGTGTGCTCGGACTAACTTGTCTTTTTGACTTCACACCTTTAATTAGCAGATTATTTCAGACGTATTTCTCTGCGTGCATTGCAGTTTTGTCTGTTGCTATCGTACGTGCACGGCCAGAGGTCATTATTCTCTATATTACATTTTTTTCATTTTTACATAATTGTTCACTGAATTGAGACATGGACTATTTTTGAATACTACCATACTACTTTATTTCTGCATTATGCATGCTGTGCATGGTACCGTATGCCAATTTTCTGTACAATATGTATGCAATACCCAGATGGCCTGCTGCCAGATAAAGCACACTGCGTGCAATACGGTATCCCACAATGCAATGCACTTAACTTGGCCTTTCATTTCCGGTGTCACAAACAAACCCCATTCTTTATCCATTATTTGAATGAACTTAGAGTTGAGTCTTTTTATACAGAATTGGATTACAGAATAAAAGTCTAGAATATACATTCATTTAGTGAGGTCATGTGACAACAACATAGCACACTGCTTTTAGAAATGTTTATTGTTGTGCTTTAACGTTTCACTTACATTACTTTAAATATAAAATTAGGACCGGGACTTTAACGCGTTAATTAAGATTAATTAATTACACAAAAAATAATGCGTTAAACATTTTAACGCATTTTAATCGCACTTATTAATAGAGTCATTCGTAAGTGCTGCAGACCCTGTTTTAGTTCGAGAACTCCGGGGTTGTGATGCAGTGTAAATAAAAGTAGACGGAACCTAAACGAACAGCTGATTTTAACGTGACAACGCATCAATTTCAAAGTAAAAATGATTTATTCTGGTAAATGGAGGTTTGCAACGGAGGTTTTGCCCAATAAACATCTATCAACAAACTACAGATTATTTTAACATGTATCCTAATGTCTGTTATATGTTAATGTTTGAGTATTGTTGGGTTTAAATATTGTTGTAATGTTGTTTTGTTTCAATTTAATTAGTTTATTACGAGTTTAATTTAAGTTTTGTTTGCTACTTTAAAACGAATTTCGTTTCAAATAATTTGTCTCGTAATTATAAACAATGTTTTGTTGTTAGGTTTTTGAATATAAATTAAAAAGAACATTAAAAGCAACACCGTGCATCTCATTGATGCATATGCGACCGAATGCCAAAACATGCAGTGAGTAGCCTATATCACTTACTTTTCAAAAAATCAGCCTGGCAGTGCCCAGAAGTTAAATTTACACGCGCATTTAGAGCATACTGTAGCAGCACGTTTGATTTGCGGTGTGCTTAAGACTTTTAAAAATCAACTTCATATTAATTTTAATAGGCTACTTTGACGGAGGACACGCACAGAGAACAGCGACGGCAGGTAAAGGAAAAAAGTTAAACGAATAGAGTCAGTTTGTAAGAACATTTTTAAATTGACTATAAGATCATCAATATGAACTCTGAACAATGAACTATTATAAACATAACAGCAAGAAAAGCTGAAGAGGAACTCGCAACATTAAAGCAATAAGCATTTATGTAGGCTAAAGCTATATATCACCTCTTATTTTTTTAATTTAGTTAAGTTTCAATGGTAACACTAAAGGCGCGTACATTATGCAGCGCTTTTCACATCCGAATCCCACTTAAGAAACCTATAAACGATGTGCAACTTAAAAACTATATTATGCACATTTTTATATATTTTAATTTTAATATAGGCTATATAGTATATTATGTTTTGTTGTTTTTATACGCGAGGTGGGGCATCCGCGCACATAGGTACCAGAACACAGACAGTCAAAACCTGAGAAGTCCCGAACCCTGCAATATTAAACAAACTACTTTAAGAAATGCGGGCCAGGAAGCGGGTTGGGTATAATATATATATATATATCTTTCTTTGCGGTCCGAGTTGCGGGCGGGTTGTTTATACATTGACCCGCGCATCACTGGTAAGTGTCGATAAGAGCATGGTTGTGTGTAAGATATGCACATTCACATATCACCGCAGCACATCGAGCCTCAAGTATAATCTCAATGCAAAACATACAGCAGCTAGCGTGGACATTAGCCCGACTCCGGGTACAACGACTTGGATGAACAAAAATAAACAAGATTTTGTTAAGCTTATGTATTCAGTCATTATTCATAAAAATCCATGTAAAAATACTTCTTAATGTTCTCAGGTCAAATATTTATATGAGATTACAATGCGATTAATTTAGATTAATTAATTACAAAGCCTCTAATTAATTAGATTAATTTTTTTAATCGAGTCCCGGCCCTATATAAAATAAAATAAAAAATATTATAATACATAGGCAGTATATCCTAAACCATGGGTCTTCAAGCGGGGACTGCAGGGGGTCCGCCAAATGTTGTTTAATTTCTAGTATTACACTACAAATTACACTAAATGTACTTTAATAAACAAAATAATACATGCATAGTAGTGTTAAAGGCGGAGTCCACGATGCTTGAAAAACGCTTTGGAAAAGAAGGCGGGCCGACTACCAAAACACACTTATAGCCAATCAAATCAAATCAAATGCCGGGTTGCGTATGTGTGGGGCGGGTCTATCAACAGAAGGTCCAGATTCTATTGGGGTAGGGGCGTGTTTGTTTAGGTGATTTCAAATATCAACATTGGCTTTCAAACATCATGGACTCTGCCTTTAATGTGCTGTCTTAACATAATATGGCTGTGTGCTGTGTTAGTTTCAGTCCTGGATTCTGATTGGTCAAAAGTTTTGCTTTACTCTGCGTTGCGTTGTGCCTAATATGATAAAGTAGCCTCTCGTAACTTAGTGCTTACTTAAATATCCCTGTTTTACACATTTTGTATTGGGGGTCCCTGCTCCATGCATCTCTCATCTAAGGGGTCCTTGCCCCCAAAAACATGTAAGACCCCTGCCCTAAAGTGTAAACCACACATCATGCCGATGGCAGGCACACATGTGCCATCATTTCCTTCACTTCACTCAGCCTATGGCTAAACATCAACATGCTGATGTTTAAATCTGATAATTTTATCTTTTTTCTTTTATGTTTTTTATTTGATTCAAAGAGAAAACTGCATACGCATCACATGCTGTTCGGAGATAATGAGCTCGGTTGCAATGTCCTAATGTTTCTCTATCCATTTGGATGGATATACAAAAATAAATCCTCTTTGAATTATATATTTCCATGCTGTTCAAACAGACAATCTTCGGTGTTAGAAACCCATCTGTATTTTACCTCTGAACTGTGCCTGTGAGGAAGACTAAGGCACTGTGCTTCTCTCTCTCTCTCTCTCTCTCTCTACAACTAGAGTCGGGATCTGTCCCCAAATCACCAACCCACATTTTATTTAAAGATGTTATATATGAGGACTCCATGATCTGAGCCTCAGAGGGGTCCGGTGGGAAATGAGAGCAAGATGGGTTGGTTTTAAGTTTTAAGGAAGCGTGCAATGATGAAAGCGCGTGAAACTGAGAACCAAGTCTGTGTGCGGTACCCGCACTAGTGTTCATGAAGTAGGCTACACCTGGGGATAAATGCTGAGCCAGGATTTGTTTTTTGACAAGTGATTTGATTGCAGACTGATTGCAGTTTTATATATATATATATATATATATATATATATATATGAATAGGGCTTTTAACAATGCATATTGTTTTAAAGCAGCTTTACTAAAAAGTGTTTTTAACAAAAGTTAAAAAAGTTTACCAACTTAAAAAAAAACTTTTTGCTTCATGAACTGAGAATTCAAATTACATTCATGCATTTGGCAGACGCTTTAATCCAAAGTGGCATTCCAAGGTATACATTTTTATTTGTGTTTCATGGGTTCAAACATGTGACCCTTTGCGCTGCTAATGCAATGCTCTACCAATGAGCTATAGAGGAACAGCTATCTTGGCAAAGGCTGTTGGCAAACCATCCTGTCAGTGCTACCTGTAGTGGAAGCATAATGCGCACTTCCTGTTTGGCACTGCATTAAGGCTCTGCATTAACGCAAATAATGTTGTAAATAATGTTTAATTTCTTGCAAAAACAATCGATTTGCTTTGTAAGACGTCAGTATGTCACCAATCGTGGGGATTACTTTTGTATTGGATATACAGTATCTGCTTTTAGAACTCTTAAAATTGCGGATATGTTGACTTGGATTATATGATAATATATATTCTTTATTGTTCTACGAAAGAAAAATATTTCACCAACATAATGGATGGCCTGTAGGTGAGTAAATAAACAGCAAATTTTCATTTTTGGGTGAACTATTGCTTTAAATCAAAGTCAGAATACAACTCGTTTTGAAAAGTGTGTTTACAGATTTGCGCAAAACTTTAACGTAATTTTTAACTCATTTTTTAATAAATTGGGTAAGTGCGGTATAGACCTTTTGCGAGTAGACGTCACAGTTACATCACTGCAGGCTGCGCGTGCAATGTGGTGGCAAAAAAACAGTGGAAATGAATTACACACAAGTGAAACAAGAAGGATAACTCACTAGAAAATGTCTTGTTGTGCTGACGAGTGTCAGAAATAGAAATGCCAAAAAAAAGATGACCTTCATTTTTATAGTATACTGTCGTCGAAGACACCATTTGAAGATAAGCCCTTAAACGGACAGACTGGAGTGATGAAATTATCTGAAAATCTTTTAATAATTAGAATAGAAAATAATTAGAAAAGATATCCGGTGTTCTGTCGAAGTCTGAACCGTCTATGTGCTTGTTATATCATTTTCATCACGTTATGTTTATTATTTATTTAGAAAGATTTTAGATTTGAATGGGTTATACTGAAAAGCAATAATATCACCATTTATTAAATATTTCATATTTTTTCCATTTTCTATTATTTCTTTTTACCTTATATCTTGTCTTCTTCCTCTTTGTTCTAAAATTATGATTTTTACATACTTAATAAATATATAAATATAGCACACACACATGATGTAAAGTGTTATTAATAAACAAGCCTATGCATATTAATTTGTATGTTAACATAATAGTTTTATAATAGTTTTAGAACAAACACAAAACACACTATAAATATAAGGAAGAAATAATAGAAAACAGGAAAATGATGAAATATATAATAAATGGTATTATATTAAATACATGACAGTATTGCTTAGTTTTTAAATGTACTTTAGCGTTTCATACGTAAGCAATAAGGTACGAGAGGCGGAGTGCCTGCAACCCCTTCAGCCGTTACTTATTCACGATACAGCACTTGCCTCGAGTACCTTATTGCTTTTATAAAACGGTTACCACACAATATTAAAGTAAATAAAATATTAGGGCAACTTTCATGAAGTTAAATCAATAAAAGCATTCCTTCCGCTAGAAAAAATTGTCCCTGACTGCGAACAACAACATGAAAGCTCAAATAAAAACAACAAACTGTTCTCAGGCTTTGTCTTTATATGTTTATGTGTTGCTAAGGGTGTTGCTAAGGGCGCAGTGATATTAAATAGAACCGTTGGGTAAAGCGGTCATAGCAGTGTTTTATTGTGAATAAAGCACACCTGTTGACCAATCAGAATCAAGGATTGGAACTAGCCGTTTTATAATGTAAAATAATTGCTTTACAAATAAAGAACAATACATATATATTACATACATGCACACATATCAGTAGCCAAGCCATTTAAACTTTTAATTCATCCAAAAAATAAACGTAACATGATGAAAACGCTATAAGAAACATTACATTAAAGAGAAACAGACTTTGACAGAACATCGGATCCATAAAAATCACAGTTTAATACTTAAACACTTCACATCGCTATTGCAGAGCTGACACTTTCTGCCACCAGTTGGACTCCGCCCACAAAAAACGTCATCTCTGTTTGCAAACACGCTATTGCAGATTAACAGAAAGATTTATCATGAACACGTTTTTTATGCAAATGTTTTCTCTTAATTGACGAGATAACTTGTCAATGGCGGGGAAAGAGTTAAATGTCAACAAAACACTATTGCGAAATGACCGTGTTTCCATTAAACAATGATATGCGACTAAAACATAGTTTTTCTCGCGCTAAGTCACTCCAAACATCACGTTGACTGACTGTCCGCACCATTCGCACCGCGCTTACCGCGCCACAGGATGCCTAATCGCGTCTTTGCATTGACTTAACATGTAAATCACTCGCGCTTGCTGGATCTACCGTGTCTGGTGTAAAATAATAACTGTGTGACTTACTTGCATCAGGGAACCTCGCACCTAAAAATGTTTTTTACAGTTTCCATTGCAGTTTTGCGGAATACACCTTTTTCGAAATGCCTGAAAAACGAAATTGACGTGTCTCCATTGACCGTAGTTTCAATTTGCGCAATTTAAATGGTAATGGAGACACAGCTATTGACATTATAGTAACATGAAAAAACAAAGTAGAAAAAAGCCTTTTACTTATTAACTAATTATGACTGTTTTAGGTTAAAAAAAACCTAACAGAGAACAGTTCAAATAAATAAAATAAGCCAGTTCATGACCTAGTTAACACAGAAAAAGTCTACTTCACATATTCAAAGTAAAATAAAATTAAGATTTACAATAATTTACAGGTAGGTGTTCAATGAAATGCAAAAGTTTTGCTTCTTCATAAAGCTACACTTAAAGTAGACCATTGCAAAACCCGACAACGACCCATCATTGTGCTTCAGTGTGTGTTCAGGCAAAGCAGAGGGATCAGACTTTTAAAAGCCATTTACGAGCGAGTAACAGCTGAAATGTTTGAAGTTAGTCACAGCTGTATGCCCCTATTCGGTCTGGCGCTAATATCAATAATTGCTTTTTTACCACTGTGTCCTAAGGATATCGCATTTCATTACATCAGAGACCGAGCGCTGCCAAAAACTGCTTAACGGGCGATTCTACAGAAAAGCCCGTCTGACGGAGATAATGGAGACATTTTCTCAACATACAGTACTGTACCGAGAAAGCCGAAGCGGATGAACCTAAAGTCAATTTTTTTCTGCGTTAACGGTCACATGCGCAGGCTGCGTATCCCATTAGTTTAAAGGTGCGGTCGGCTTGTAAAACCTTTTAGACCTGCGAATGGCTTTTTGGTGCCTGAGTACATAACAGGTTTATGCAGAATGACAAGGATATTATAGCTAATGCTTGTAAGCCAAGCGAGAAATTACTCTGCACTAAAGGAAATGTAACATACGGGAAGCAAAGCCGCAGCATGACTAGTGAGTCGGGCCCTGTTTGGCGTGGTGCGAGTTTTGCCCTCTTTAAAAAGTTCGGGAAGGTTGGGAATAACTCTAATTGATAGTTGACTTTGGTGGAAGTAAAAATTATAAAGTCATTGTTTGTCATCAACAATAAAATGATCTATAAGTTCAAATACTGAAATGGCACCAGTAGTTTATCATTGTATATAAAAATTATTTTATATATATTATATTAATTCTAGCTATGATAAAATATTAAAAATTATTTTATATATATATTATGTTTATACTAACTATGATCAAATATTAAAACATATTTTATATATATTATATTTATACTAACTATGATAAAATATTAATTTATATATATATATATATATATATATATATATATATATATATATATATATATATTTATACTAACTATGATAACATATAAAAAATATTTTATATATAATATATTTATACTAACTATGATAAAATATTGAAACATATTTTATATATATTATATTTATACTAACTATGATAAAATATTATTTTTTTATATATATATTATATTTATACTAACTATGATAAAATATTAAAACATATTTTATATATTATATTTATACTAACTATGATAAAATATTAAAAATTATTTTATATATATTATATTTATACTATGATAAAATATAAAAAAATACTTTATATATTATATTTATACTATGATAAAATATAAAAAATACTTTATATATTATATTTATACTAACTATGATAAAATATTAAAAAAATATTTTATATATATTATATTTATACTAACTATGATAAAATATTAAAAAATATTTTATATATTATATTTATACTAACTATGATAAAATATTAAACATTATTTTATATATATTATATTTTTACTGACTATAATAAATATTAAAAATTATTTTATATATATATATATATATATATATATATATTTATACTAACTATGTTAAAATATTAAAAATTATTTTATATATTATATTTATACTAACTATGATAAAATATTAAAAAATATTTATATGTTTTATATTTATACTAACTATGATAAAATATTAAAAATTATTTTACCAACTATGATAAAATATTAAACATTATTTTATATATATTATATTTATACTGACTATGATAAAATATTTAAAATTATTTTATAAATATATTATATTTATACTAACTATGATAAAATATTAAAAATATTTTATATGTATTATATTTATACTAACTATGATAAAATATTAAAAAATATTTTATATATGTTATATTTTTATGATACTATGATAGTTTCATAATTGTATTATTATATTAACAATTTTGCTATTTATTTTATTTAAATTAACTCAACTTGACTCCCTTAGCGATGTTTGGGAATCCTACAGTATCTTGAGGTCATATTTCTTTGCCAACACTTTGCATTCATGGCTGATTCAAAACAACAGCACTTAGCTTGACCGATCTGCGAGCAGGATATACTTTATTTCAAAATGATCACAGAATTAAAGAACCAGGCACGCTACAGCACTTATAATAACAAAGAGCCAACAACCACAGTGACAAAAATCGAACAGTTTTGCTATTAAAACCAACGTCTAGGGTCAAATAGAAGCTCCACACTGCATCGTTCTTGATAGGATGGCGTGTGCTGCGCAGCTGAAATTTGTGTCGGCACACATTAGAAGTTCCCCTTTGTACCCTCGGCATGTTCTGGAGCCAGCCGGCATGGAGCGGTAGGGTGCGGAGGGAAGGGCAGGGGAGTGTGGCTTGCCTGAACCCTGTCAGTTTGATAGAGTGAATACATTGTGAGAGATAATGGAAACTTTCTATTCAATGAGGAGCAGAATAAAGAAAGCCTTCCCTCTCATTCATCACCATTGATTACCGTAGGCACCGAGCGCCGACGTTTGAGAGGGTGAGATGGGCGGCGCGGTACGCAGAGCTTCGGCTGCATCACGTTAAACAAAATAAAAGTGGGTGAGCAGATGACTCAAGGATAGCGCACATGCAGAAGAAAAGCCACTTCAACGCTGGTGTCTTTATGAATTGTTTTTATGGAGGATGTGAATAGGACGTGAAGGTCACAGGATTTTAATAAAGCACTCAGGGCTCTGTTACACGCCCCGGGTGTTAGAGGAGACATAATTAAATCCAGCATATGGCCTATTGGCCTATTAATGATATCACTTAGGGCCACAGGAATAGTTTTGAGTCCTGTGCAGGTGTTGATGGGTTTAAAGGGCACCTATTATGCCCATATTTACAACATGTAATATAAGTCTCAGATGTGCCCAAAATGTGTCTGTGAGGTTTTAGCTTAAAATACCCCACAGATCATTTGCAATAGCATGTCCAAAATGCTCCTTACAGACTTGGGTAAGAGCAAAAAAAAAACGCAGTTTTTATGTGTGTGCCTTTAAATGCAAATGAGCTACAGCTCCTCATTCCCTTACAAGCAGACAGTGCGTGTTTTTGGTTAAAAATAGATATGGTTACTGAGAAAATAGTATTTCACTGCATTAGTGCTACAACATGCTAACATACAAATTTAGAAAAGCTTTTGGGTCAAATTAAGCTTAGTCAGTGGCCATGGGCGGGGCTTTATCAGTGTGACATCACATTAACAAGAGATATGTGATAACTTGATATAATGTTTGTTCCTTTACTTATTTACCCTTAACGCCATTCCAGCATCTATGGCTATATTCATGGGGAGAACCCATCCACAAGTTGATACACACACACACACACACACACATTGCGGGAGAGGCAATTTGGCATCTCCAGTTCACCTAACCTGCATGTTTTTGGCCTGTGGAGGGAAACCGGATTACCCGGAGTAAACCCACACTGACAAAGGGAGAACATGCAAGCTCCACATATGGCGCTTTTTCATTGCATAGTACCCCACGGTTTGGGTAGGGTCAGCTAACTTTTAGGGGCTTTTCCACTGGGTGGAGTACGTAGTACCCGATACTTTTTTTAGTACCACCTCGGTTGGGGTTCCAAGGGAGCCGAGCTGATACCAAAACGTGATGCGAAAACATTGTAGATCAATGATTGGTCTGAGAGAATCGTATCTGAAGTTACCCTGTACATTATTACAACACAAACGTCCTAAGCATGTACATAGTTATTTACTGAAAGTTGTACATTTTAGTTTTTAACCAGTTATTATACATTCATCTTTATTACAGTATCAGATCAGCAGACAGACCGCAGCATATTTGGTATTAATGACAAACATGCTCATTGTGAAATCTAAATAAATAATCATGCTTTGTACCATATGTGCATGCAATAATTTGCTGGTTTTATGTTATCTAAACTTACAAGTTACCTCAACTTATTTAGAGAAATAACACTGACCGTGTAGCTGAATGTCAAAAAAAAACTTTATTTATACCCGTGTCATTAAAAGAACGCAGCAGACACACTCACCTTAACGTTTTTTTTATAAATCCATTTTCCTGCCCAATTAAAACATGAACATTGCAAATAACACCAGAAATAACAGTTAATTTACGTACACATATCCTAAAAATAATCTTGCGTGACTGATACGCTGTAAAGCGGGTGAATTTAAAACATGGTTTTGAATGGAAGTCAATAGTCCCTTTCACACATACAGTCTTTACTGGTAATTTACTGGTAAATTGCAGTTAACATGTCATGTGTGAACAGAACCTTTCCGGTAAATCAGTGCTCCCAATTTACCAGTAAGACAGGTTGTAAGATTAACGGTAATTTGCCGGTAAGCGCTGTGTGTGAACGAAAAATATAGCATTACCGGCATTTAGATGACGTCAGACCGCGCTGACAGATCGGGCGGGCCAATCAGAAAGTTTTTTATACAGGTGACGCGGTTCCCCCAGACTGTTTACGGACGTTTCCACACACATGTTGCTTAAAAGTCAAGCACACCTGAAGTTAACATCCACATTTCTTCACCAAAGTTGTTTAAAACAGCTTACCATCTAATTGCCAAATTGCCGACGTCCTTAGCACACCATCTGTGAAGCCTAATGTGCAAACGCGCAGGTTCCGTTAAACGCCGCCTAACGCAATGTTGTTTGGTCACGAGCAACTTCGCGACCGTTTGCCACAGATGTGAAAACAACAAAATACGGACCGTGGATATTAAGTCATAACCCACCGTTTACAAATACGACACGGACGGAGCTCGCCGGCCGCGCCCCACAGGTAACTTCCGCTTTCTCTCCGAGTTTACCGGTATTTTGATACTGATGTGTGAATGATGTCTTACTGGTAAAAAGACGGAACGTCACTGCATGTGTGAACAGCACATTTTTGTATTTACTGGTAAATTCATTCTGGTAAATTCATGGTAATTTACCAGAATTACTGTGTGAAAGAGGCTAATGACGCCATCTGCCGGTTGGGTATACCAAGATGGCCGCTCGAATTCTGCGCTGGCTTCACCTCACGCTGTTACGTTAAGCGTTCTATGCGCAATCCAGTCATTTATATAGATCAGTGACTGTAACCTTTCGAAGTTTCAGTTATTGCAAACTACTGCAATATGCACATTTGTGATATTTCTATCATTTCGATATATTGTGCTGTCCTAGTTAATATCTTAACATAAATAGTTTTGATTGTGAAGTCTCTGCAAACCCTCAAACGAAAATAGCTAGGAGTTGAAGGAGAAATAAAAAGGAAATATATGTTTAATTATTATAATTTTTGTAAAACTTAATCCTTTTTTTTTTAACCTAGCAAATGAGTCTTTGGCCTTTATTCCACATATAGCACAGAATTATTTAATATTCACAGTATACTTTTTTTAAGGCCTAAAAGAGCAAGAAAAGTCCTATGTGGGTCTTTCTACGTTTTTTTTATTCATTTCCTGGTCATGCAGTTTAAAACACACAGACAAATTATCGAAAAGTTTCAGGGGTGCTGCCGCAGTTCACACAATATTTCAGTGAAGGTCACTGTAGAGAGCAGGAGCAAATTGTTCTCCATGGAAACCTGTGGTCCAATTAGATCTGCTCTCTGCCTGCCTAGCTTAGCAACTCTAGATTATGTGTCGGCTATGTCCTTTTAGCTCCACACATTAGCTCCAGCAGTCATCTTGGGGTAAGCGGTCACAAGACTTGGCCTAACGTCATCCATGTGGGTTAGCTTTGTACTACACAATACATGTGTGTGAAACATGTACAGACTCGGACTGACCTGTGGCCTCGGTTTGGCCAGAATCTAAGGTAGCTTCACATGTGTGCATCATGGATTAAACAATCCCAGAATGCTTGCGAGATTCTTATCAGTGAGAAGAAAATGCAAGGTGGTGAATAAAGGAAGAAATGTAAATATACTTATTTATTTCAATACTGAAAAGTATTGATTTTAAATTATCTGAAATACTTCCATAGCCTACTTCCATGCTAAATAGTATGTGAAAATAAGTAGTATACCTAAAAACAAAAAGAAAGTACCCAATTGAATTCAGTACTTAGTGGACTTTGGACGCAGTGATGATTTCATGTTTGTAGGAAAACCGTGTTGTTAGCTTAGCAACATGCGCTAATCAGCAAAGTCAGTGAAACTATTGAATTCAATTGTAATAAAGTATAGCGCCTATTTAGAAAGCAAGGCAGCTCTTTGGATTTGAAAGACGTGATGCAGTTAGACACCCCGTGTCCTTTATGTTCTCTCCGTCGGCCTGGTCTTTCTTCCTATGGAGCGCAGAAATAAATGGCTGTCAGATGCAAACTGCTATCACAAGAAGCAGCGATGCATATTTGTTTACTGCTGACTTTGTTTTCTCTCTTTTATGCTCTCGTTTAACAAATGAAGGCAAATTGCATGCTCAATTTAAAGAGAACTTGTGTAGGCTGCAGTTTCTAACAAAACCTGCTTTTAAGACGTAGTCCCTTTAAGATGCCACGAGACGCCTCAGCAGGCTGGTGTTGCCATCCGGACAGCAGTTATCTCAACATGTGCGCCTTAAAGCATGTTTTTAAAGCTGGCAGACAGACTCAGTAGTGAAGACACTGGCCATAATCATTATAACGTAAAGAGTTAAACCCAGCTTTGGGTCAAAAAGTGACGAACCCAGGGATGGACCCAACCCATTAGGTTGTAATTTATTTTCATATTTCAATCTAATATATGTAACATAGTCATCACATATATTTCTAAGGACAAATTAAAATTGCTTTATTCCTAATGTATCAGTTAGATCAGAGGTCTTCAACCCTTTCAGGCTAAGAAATCTTGATCAATAGATAGAAACCGGGACCCTTGGTGCATATTGTTTAAAATTAAATATTTTAAGTTTTGAATTTGCGTGTTGCACATGAAGAAGTTTGCATACTTTGTTAGGATACTTCAACTATACTTCAACTATACTTCAATTGGTAACAGTTTTGGGGAAAGTTACTTTTAAAAGTAATGCATTACAATATTAATCAAAAATTGTTGTTGTCCTCAAAAAAGTAACTAATTGCGTTACTTAGTTACTTTTCGTGGAAAGTAATGCTTACGTTGTTTTTAAGTTACTCTTGCATTACTTTTTCTTACTTGGCTGAGGCTTGATCTCTTTCAGGCCTTGCAGCTATTTTTTATGATCGCAAAAATGTCAAGTTCTGGCCTGCCATCTCCGTTTCTGACTCAAACTGTTCAGGCGCACAGAGTGCGTAATTCTACATTAATATGTTCAGTTTAATTCAGTACATTATTTTATTTAAAATTGAATTAATTAAACTGAAATTAAAGGTAGGGTAACAGATTTGATCCTGAAAATTTTTTGTTATGCTGGTTAAAAGTCTCCTCACATCCTGATAGCAATCACTGTGTTAAGTTGTTTAAATGTATTTGTAGAAATTTATGTCATCTGTGAAAGTCGTAGGACCAAAAAATGTTCAACAAATCATAGATTTGGGTCCGAACGGACGTTTCCATTTTTGTCCCTCATACGTAAGCGTAATTTGAATGCCCACCGCACAGCGAGTCCACGCAGACACCATACGTCATCGGCGCATTCACATGCGCTCACCTCCTGTCTGTAAACAGCGAGAACAGCAAACTTTTCTGCTGAATTGACAACCTACACAGGAGGCACACAACGAAAGACATCTTTTATAACAACAACAGCAAAAACTGCCTGGATCAGCAAGAGCAAAAACCCAAATTAACATCGGTAACTTTACTGCTTTACCACGAGATGCAAACATCTGCAGGAGGCAAAGGGTCTGATGGGTCGTTGCACTGTTTAGGTAGGTAAGATAGGTACGCGATATGCTTGTATTGAGATGGATTCAGATATTTTACTTTGATGAAACATGTTGCTTATGAAATTTGTGTTCGTTTACGGATTAGGGTAACGAAGTTAGTTACTACGTCTACACAACCGAACGTGTGCTTAAACTAATTCTGATGTAAACCAGTTGTTTGGTTATTTTGGAAGAGTTATTCAACTTTGTACTGCAAAGTTTTCTCACTGCTGAATGAGACATGAGATGTGACAGTCTGATCTGTGCGTGTTCATGTGTTTTGAAAGAGGCGTGACTTTGGATGGCGATTTGACTTGAGGGTGGGATCGGGATTTCATTGCTAGGCGGCTACCGTTAGCATTTTTCAAAATGTGTTTCCCTACCTTTAACTTGCATTACTTTTTTAAAAAGTAACTCAAATGTTAATGTGTACATTTATAAAGTAATGCGTTACTTTACTCGTTACTTCAGAAAACTAATATTATTACGTAATGTGCGTTACTTGTAATGCGTTACCCCCAACACTGATTGGTAACACCTAAAAAATTTTAGAATTTTTTAATATAGATTTTTCACTTAAAGTACTTAATTCACTTAATTTTTTTACTTAAATTTTTAAGGTGTTACCAATTTAAGTCATTTTTAAATTAATACAACTTTCACTTTCCACATAGCTATTGATGAATAGATTTTAATGTGACAACTTCAGGCTCTTCATTTTAAATCTGTTTTCATATTTAAGCTTTTTTTCAATGCTTAAAAATGTATCATAAAATATTTTGATATCAAATTAGAAGACCAAGAAAGACACTTTCTTCAGCAAGCCACTCAATTCCTGGGACTTAATGCTGGTAGAGAATGGAGAGAAGATTACATTTTTACATAAAGGTATGGAGAAAGCAGCACCTGAAAATAGTCCCCTTGGAACTTTCAATAGCACGGGACTATTTTCAGGCGCTGCGTAATATCATTGCGCATCCTGCAGTCATGTTACTGCAGCAAAGTCCTTGATTATTACGCCAGAATGAGAGTATAGTCCTAGCCATATCGGCCTAGAAAATCACAATTGTTAATTTTTCATTAGTCTTACTACACGATGTAACTACAGAAGAGTCAAGTTATAAATAGGAAAAATATCGAAACTCTAATTTTTTTGCGTGATGCTAATGGTCTAATCAGATTCAATGGATTATGCTAGACTATGCTAAAAGTGCTAGTGCCAGATCCGAAGATCAGCTGAATGGATTCCAAAACGGTAAAAGTCAAATGTTTAACTACAGCGGAGCTGGAAAGTTAACATATGAAAAAAAGTGGAGTATCCCTTTAAAAATGGCCATATATGAGTCTTGTATAGGCATACACGCTTTTGTGTTATTATTTGTATGTGTATGTTTTTATAATTGCACTGTATTTTGCCTGAGCGATTTCTTTTATCCAACGATGTTGTTGGTAAACACCACCTGCCTAATGCCCGACCTCATAATCATGTTAGATGCAATTGAGTCATCATGTTTATTGGATCAACGTCCTTGCTTGTGCACAAAGTCACGTTTGCGAAATGCATCACTAATTCACGACATAGTTATGTGGAAAAGTGAGACGAAACGCGCCTTCAGTTTGCACGCACACGCTCAGTCTCTCATCATAGAGTTAGTCTGTGACAAACCCATTTAAAGAGCTCACCAGAGATCCTTATGCTTGCCATGAGAGTAATAACAAAACAAAAATAAGTATTTATTCTGTAAAAACAGCTTTGATGGGTCCCGAATGATCAATTAATACCAATATCAACAAAACCCTAAAAGAGGATAATCATAATGAATTGTCCATGGAGCACTTTGGAAGTGATTATTGGATGTAGCGCTCTTGTTTTTGAATTTATATCTGGAGTGTGTGTTATATCTAACCCTGCTGATGTTTACTAGTTGCCAGTGTGTCGCAGAGATACATTTTTGCTTGTATTTTATAAATGTAATATTTTCTTTGATATATTGCTTAGTGCTGGTTTTTCAGACCTTGTGCAACCCTGCGCTAGGGGAGAGGGTATTGACTTGAAAGTACCGTTGGAATGTTATGGATTCTGCCAAATGTTCCCACGACATGAATTGACAGCTGTCAGCTCCTGACATTATGAATGACTCTCGAAGGGATTTTCGATATAGGTCCAATAAACGCTCCCTGTCATGTTTACAGGCCCTTCATTCACGATATCTATTACAATATAGCACTCCTTTATTGATAGCTACTCCTACACATCTGATACTGAGATGTCATCACATGCTAATCTTATTAACCGGAGACTAAAGGAGGTTATAAAATTGTGTAACTGTAAATAACTTATTTTTAATCTTCAGGCAATGATATATGTTACTGTTCTATAAGTTCTTCTAAAGCTGCAATATATAACTTTTGCCTCTATATCGCCATCTCTGTTTGAAACATAAAAGTGCAGGTGACTTTACGTACAGTATCTTTATGTATGTGGGTAAACTGACAATGCTAGCAATGGTAACAATTCTAAATTGGCTAAATTGGCTAGTTACAGCCCCCCCCCCCCCAAAAAAAGGCGGTTATGTACAGTATACTTATACAACATTACTCTTGCTTTTTGTAAAAAGCATTGGTACAACTAACAGTCTTATTGTCCAATTGTCCCTAGTGTCCTGATGCATCAATATATGCTTGCATGAAGAGGTGATGGTTGAGTCGAATCAATGAATAAGAAAGCTGCATTTTAGTCAATGAAATTAATTTCTAATTAATCACTAATTTCAGTGTCTTGTTTGCGTGCCATCTCAGTGGTCTGGTGCCAAACACTTACTTGCATTTTATCGCATTTTATTTTTTATTAAAATTTTTGTCATTACCGGTATTGACGTTTGATTGATCTGGACACATGCCGATAATTTTTACAGCAAGTGTTTACCCACCTCGAGTCATCAGTGGATGTGTTAAACGTATCTGTCAGCGATGTGTTTGGATCGAAGCTCCATTACCAATGCACTGAATTTTCTTTCTGGTTTGTGAACAAATCGTCTGCGCCTCCATCTGTTGTTTCATCACACTGTATTGGTGAACTGCACAGACACATTCATCTGGAATTGTAATGCTACATTTCAGAATTACATGGAGTTGCCCATTGCCACTTGAAAGAATGTAACTGCACACATCTCAGATTTTAATACTATACTCGTATTGTATTATGACGATAATGCTATTTAAAGCATTATGTTTAAAATGTTCTGTAGTTTACCGGTGAAACAGTGAGGGAAAATGTATTGTCTGTGACGTTAACAGATGTTATAAAGAGATTCCTGATTTATTCGGCGTATGCGTTGTCACCTGTAAGATGCTAATTTGCATTTAACAGATGTTATTCAGATGTTTGTGTTCCTGTAGCTCAATAGATAATACATTGCGTACAAGTTTATGGATCCATTTTGCAAGATCACACAAACTGATTAAACAAAAAAATTATAGATTAGAACCTGAAGAAACGTCATTTTGCAAGAACAAAGAATTTGCATGTTTCGGCCTCCATCAGTGCAATTTAAGTACATTTCACATATTTACAGGAAGATAACCAACATAAAAACACTACCCTACTGAAAAATCCAGCTAAGGTCAGCATAAGCTGGTGAGCTGGTTTTAGCTGGTCCCCAGCTTGGTTCTAGCTGGTTTTGCTGGTATAGGAAGCTGGTTTTGCTGGTGTTGCAAGCTGGTCTAACTGTGTTTTGGTCACATTTTAAGCTGGTCTAGCTGGACTTAGCTGGTCATGCTGGAATACCAGCTGGCCCACAAGCATGACCAGCTTTGTCAGGCTGGGAGGACCAGCGTAAACCACCTTAAACCAGCTAAAACCAGCTACCAGCTTATACTGGTTTTAGCTGGATTTTTTAGTAGGGTATATACGCGTAGAGAATATTAACAGTGTTATGTAGAATTATATAGAAGTAAACCATGTAATGTATGAAATTGCAAGGTGCAAATGTGCAGGTACAGGTAGACTAGAATATAATTGTGTAATATTAAGTAATATAATAGATAAAGTTGCCAGATTGAATGCATTTTCGCTTTGGATTAAAGTGTCAGTCAAATGCATACAATTTTAGCTCTACAGTTGTCATCAGATGTTTGTACAGAAATATGCCAACTTAACATGTGTCAGTTGGCTAATCCTTGAAAAAGATGGCAAAAATGCATTTTTGAGCAGGAGGTCTCTGCAGAACAAAAAGGGGCATTTCCCAATTTTGGGGCGTTTTCAAACTGAAAGTATGATGTATGGCTTTTCACTTTTTTGATTAGATGGTCAAAAACGCCTAATCCCAGTTTGAAAACGCCCCAAAATTGGGAAACGCCCTTTTTTTGTTCCGCAGAGACCTATACTTAAATTAATGCGCATGTTCCCTCTTACGTCACTCCTCCCAGGGATTCCCCAGGGTCTTAAAGTTTGTATATCTGCGCACATGCATAGTTTTCAAATGCAGTGCTTTAATTCTGTTTACAAACTAAAAAACGTAAAATAAAATTTGTATTTATTTACAATGATGGATATAGAATACACTACATGCTTTTTGCTTATTTTGTTCAAAAGCATGATCAACGTCAGTCTACATATTATAATAACAAGAAACTATGCTTCTAACAACAGGTGAAGAGCTGTCGTTCAAACCACACACGTTTGCGATGCAGCTTGTGAATGTTCATTTGAACTATGACTTCGGAAAACACCAAATCAATTAACTTTGTCAGTAACGACGAAACTTACGACAGTAGTTGACTAGCGATGCTTTTGGGAAACGCACTCCTGAGCAATATTCGAACCGCTTCGGTCTAGCATGAGAGTCGGACGTGCTAACAAGGGGCATAAAGGCCATGAGCTTTAACGCTTATCGTGAGGTTAATTTTTAGTATACAGCCCTCACTGACTAGCAGGCCTTTGTTACAGAAACTTAATAAAACAATCATAGAACCTGATAATATTATCATATTATCAATATTATATTATTTTTTGCTTTCCTGTGTCATCCTGCAAGTTCCCCTTGATTCTTACAATATTAGATTCTGTTGTATCATTCTCAATAGTACTATTTCTTGGATTTGTTTTGTGATGTTCCTGTAAAATATGATGATATGCTGCTTGGAATTCTTTTCATTTATTATTTGTTTGTTTTCGCTGTGATTGGCGACATTTGGAAAATCCGGACATGAATTTAAAGGATCATGACATAACCTAGATGCGCTGTCACCTAATGTTATTGTCACAGGAGCGGAATCGCTGACAGTAATACTCCATTCCTGTTTTTACTGTTGTTTGCAGTATTGCGTGGCAGCGTTTTTACTTATATGACCATTTATATGGTTATTTGATGACCATTAGTCATGGTATGAGTATAAAGCCAGGATAATTCCCCCATTCCCACCCAACAAATCGCACCCTGAGTATATGTACAGTGTATTGTCAGGTTTTTTTAGTCAGGCCAATAAGAAAAAGTGACATCTCTCTCTGTAGTGCTTTAAACCGGGAATCATTTAACTGAATGTGCAGTGCACAGCAATGGTTGCATTTAGTGTAGACAGCATCATTGATTGTAGTCAGATTGATTGACTCTTGACGTGTTTGTGTCTGGTGTTGAGACGATGTAAAATGGATAGTTCAGACACCGAATTCTGGTTTGGCACACTGCAAAAAATTGATTTCTTACTTAGTATTTTTGTCTTGATTTCCAGTATAAATGTCTTAAAATCTTAACTCATTCCCCGCCAGCCATTTTTGGAAAAGTTGCCCGCCAGCATTTTTTTGTAATTTTCACAAAAGTTTCACAAAATGCCTTTCAGGAAAATTTCCTTCTAAAAATATATAACCATACAAATATATCAAAAAACCAATAAACAAACAAACAAAACAGGAAAAATGCTCAATCATATCTATATTTTTTTTCTGCTTATGAACTCTTAAATATGGATATTTTTCTTAAAAAAAAAAAAAAAAGAAAATATATATATATATATATATAAATAACCATACAAATATATCAAAAAAACCAATAAACAAACAAACAAAACAGGAAAAATGCTATATAATATATATATTTTTTAAAGAGTTCATAAGCAGAGAAAAAAAATATATATATATACCAATAAATACCAATACCAATATATATATTTGCAAAAATCTGAAATAATTGCATTTTTGTAAAGGAATTTGGTTAGAGATCAGATTCTGAATGATTATCAATACACAAGGTTAGTAAAGATTCAGAAAATAACGTTTTTTGCTTCAGTTTTTTCATAAATTGGGTAAGTGCGGATAATCGCAGGATTGCAGATAAACATAAAAATTAATTAGGAACACGTTTGTTTATGCAAATGTTTTGTCTTAATTTATGAGAAAACTCGTTAATGGCGGGGAAAGAGTTAAAGGAGCTGTATGTATAGTGGTTGTACTTGGTAACGCAGTCTAAATTCAAAATATTGGAGACTTTTTTCCCTACCTCCCTCTCGGGTTGCCAGAACCGTAAGAAGTGCAACTGATAGCACACGTTTATCTGCTCATTAAGTTAAAGTATCCTGATTTATTGTTTTTTTTATATTTGTACTAGAAAACAAAGGTAAATACTAAAAAAATTTTTGCAGTGCATGAGCCGTATTCAAGACACAAATAAACACACACCTGAAATTGCACACAATGAATTATTCAAATTGCACTATATCTTAATCCACAAACAACAGTAAACAGTCTTTAGTTAAAACTGTGTCCTTTACAATATTGCTGTGACCGCTTTGTGTCGTGCTGCATCCCTTACCCGCCATAAAATCGCTTTAAATCATGTTTCCCTATAGCTTTCATAAATTTTTAACTCAAAAACTCTAAGGGGCCGTTTCCAGGACAGGGATTAGCTTAAGCCAGGCCTAGGCCTTAGTTACATTAGGATATTTAAGCCTTTTTTAAAAGCATAATTTATAAATAAACATTACTGTGTGCATCTTTAGACGACAACACTCGCACTGATATATTTTAAGATATGACAGAGCAAGTTGTTTTCAGTCAAGAAAACAATGACATTTAAGTTAGGCTTAGGCCCTGTCTCGGAAACCGCACAATTTGCAAGATGTTCTAACTGCATAGGCAAAAGCTGTTTATTAAAGTAAAACCCTTAAAAGAAAAGATCGAACCGTACCTCAAAAAGCTCATTAACCATAATGTTTTTAACAGCCTCTGGAACAACAGTCACTACTCAGCACTCAAAGCTCCTGTAATAGATGGATTTACCCTAACCCCATTTCCCATGCACAATGCATCTCCTTTCTCATACATGCACTGATTGGCATCCTCTAAATGCCAGCGATGTTTCAGTAGGCGAACATGAGCTTGTGATGGAGGGATGCGGAGAAAAGACAAATGTGTCTTTCACAGAAGACTAGATTCTGATTATCTGGCTCCCCGCAAAGCGGGCCATCGGAGCTGCGGTAACCGGCGGGGGACTCGGAGGGAACCGGGCAAACAATGAGGCGCGGAGCGGGGCAGGGACACGGCTTGGCAGGCGATGGATAGTCGGGGAAGGCGGGTGGACAGATAAGAAGAGCCAGAGTGAGATGGCAGTCTTTTTGCCCTGCTCAAGCTGCTTGGTTTGATTAATCCCTCTCTCTCCGACTACAACCTCACACACTCTTGATCTGTGCGCCGTGTGTGTGTGTGAGTTGGGAATGAGAGGGAATGTGGAAACAGATATTGCATGCCTTTGTATGTCGGTGTATGTGTGCGACTGTGTCAGCAAAAGAGATAAAATGTGTGTCTTATGTGCCTGCATACAAATGAAGGTTGTAGTTATCGCCAGTGTGTGGGTGAGAAGCTGAAGACGGCCCAGAAAATTAATGTGTTAAGACAGAATAAGAGACACGATGAGTGAAGCTGTGGCATTACTGGGATATGATCCTGAGGAGGGCATTTGGAGGTGTGAGGTGGGCAATAATGATAATGTAAGAATTAAAACGTTTGATTTAAATGTTGCTATCTTAAATGAACAACATGCCGCCACAAGTCTATTTGACTTCTGGATGGACATGTCCCACTGGGTTTAGCTTTAACCCTAATAAAATGCATGAATAAGGTGATCTTCACAAACTTGAACAATTAAAATCTTTGCCCTGCATTGCCAAATACTGTAGATCCCACGTTGGTTTACATGGGCATCCCATTGGCATCACACATGCTTACAAATAACATTTAAAAATTGAGGCTACAGTCACACTATAGTGTGTTTTATTATCAACAGAGTTTTTAAAGGAAAATTATCCTTGTCTATACTGCCGTTCCCAATGTGTTTCTGACTTGGACATCTCTGTCCACACTACACACTATTTAAACCGCATCATGCCCATTCATTCAAATGGGATGCACATAGCTGTGTAAAAGAGCCAATTGCTTGCCTTGGTGCATTTAGGTAGCTGCACTTTTACTTTACACTGACTGATAAAATGCACAACAAAATCAGCAAAGCCTGCAGGTCCATCTCTATGTTGTTGTTTAGATGGTGGACCATTGTCTTTCAGCTTAATGGTCAGATGATAGACCCTTTTACTGTTTGTACACAATGATGACGTGGCAGCGTATGGGCGTGCATTTTGGCAATGGAAGTATAGCAAGAATCAGCAGTGAAGCAACACAGACAGATAAAGTTATTTTAAAAAGTTGACTTTTTCAACTTTTTCAACACAGTTACCAGATCCGTGAACTATAGTGGAGTGGATAGAAGACGTTAGCAGATGGCCAAATATAAAGTGGCCAGATACATATACACGTATATTAGTATATTATATTAGTTCAGCCAAACGTAACAACCAGACATTTTGATTTGACTTTCTGAGTTGCTAACGTTAGAACCACTGGGGAATAACACTACTTACGTTGCCAAAATGCGCGCAGGCTACTTGATCACATGGGCTGTAAGAGGGTCTATAGGGTCTTGACGAATCAGGTTAGGATACCCAATGATCCAGTAAGGGAGCGAATGTGGGCAGCCCCGCATTTGTTTTTCATAAGTTTCCGTTTTGGTCCATTCACACTGAAACCCAACCCCAGAGTTTTTAAACTAAAACACGGTCTGCAGCGTTTCCAAAAGTCTCTGTTTCAAGGGTCGAAAACTCTGGAGTAGCCAGGTACAATCATACACTGTAAAAAAATCTTGTTGCACTTAAATTTTTAAGTCCTCTTGATTAACAAAGCAATAAGCCCCACGAAGCAGTGGGTTACCAGTGCATTTTATAACAGCTAAGGAGCGTTGTTAGGCACGACGCGAATGCACTGTAACACCACTGCTTCGCGGGGCTTATTGCGTTTATAAAACGGTTACTTCATATGCATAGCAAAATTTCATAAAATGAAACACAAATAAGTTGTAATTATATTAGTACAAATATTACTCTTCCGCCACTTCTACTCTTTAAGTTGCCACCCAGTTTTAGTTTAATGCTTTAAGAAAAATGATCTTCTTTAAATAAACATAAAATATCAAATGAAAGAACAGACAAACGCCAAAGTAAACGATGACGCAAGTAATCGTCTCCAGCGTAAATCTCTTTTCTTGGACTACAACAAACACACAGATTGTAGGCAACAGTTTACTTTTTGGGATTGGTGATGTAGGAAAGACCGACATTATCATAATTCCTCTCACTTGGACTGATTCAGGACAGTCACAACTTACAGATTAGCTGGCCAATCAGGGACAAAGAGCTTTTCAAATCCATGCATTTCAGGAAGAGAGTGAAATCTGGAACTACAAAAATGTACAGTATGTGGAAAATGTGTTTTTTTACCATAAACCATGCGAACACATTGTATTATACCAAAAACACGATTCGAGTATCTCATGCTAACAATTTCAGAGAATTTAACACTTTATCTGGTTATTTGCGAATAACAAATAATGCAAACTAAAGCTTGACGACTTTATTTTTTGGTTGTAAAAATAAATAACATCTCTATAAATGTTATTTTAGTGTTTAATTACAGTACATTTAAAAAATATGTATCTCCATTGACAGCTTGAATACTCAGGTACATGTATGGAAACCATTGGTCTTGGGTATGTGTGTTTGTTTGTTTGTTTGTTTGTTTGTTTGTAAAGCGCTAAACCTAGTATGTGGAAGTAATTTGAGTTTATGTTTTCAATACTTGTGATTATCGTCCCATGCCACTGTTCATCTACATTAGACCATCTGGCATGAGAAATGTTCTTCATTCAAACATAAGTTGTCCTTATTGATTAGTCTCTGTCTCTCCTCACCGCAGAACGGTTTATGTATTCTGAACACTTTGCATCTTCATTGTCTTTCCACTCTCACACTACGCCAGTCGCAGTAAACCGTACAGTTTGTAGCACTATAAAATGGATAGAAATTGTTTTAGAGGAAATTGCAAAACACAGCCAGTTTACATTTCGGGTCGAATTGGTACAAGTTTACTTCTGTGATGTATAAATACTTCATGATTAAAGGGGACATATCATGAAAATCTGACTTTTTTAAATGCTATAATTTGGTATGCATTGTTGGTATCAACCTAGAAAATGTGAGAAAGATCAACCCAGTAACTGAGTTTTGGTAAACCATTCTCTGCAAGTATGTGAAAAAATTGGTCATTGGAATTTGGCTCCCCTTGTGATGTCAGAAGCGGATAATAATACCGCCCCTTAATCTGCACTATCCAACCACAGCACTGCCATTTAATGCAGAGATCAGCTCATTTGCATTTAAAAGGACAGCACATTTTTGCTCACACCTACACAGTGACAATATTAACATGTTATAATAAATTATCTATATGCTATTTTGAGCTAGAACTTCGCATGCGTACTCTGGGGACACCAAAGATTGATTTGACATCTTAAAAAAGTCTTGTCCCCTTTAAATAATATAATTTTTTATTGATTCATAAGTCATTTAATTTCTCATAAAAACATTACTTATTCTTTCTTTGTGACATACGGTCCTTACGTTATTGAAAAGTTTCACAAGATTAACCTGAACGTGAATCTTCAAACCAGAAGCAGTGTTTTTGCAAGACAAAAAATCGATAAAAAGACAGAAAGCAATGAAAGTTATTACTTGTTAAGCGATAAATCTATTAAGCACATTTTTAACAGATTGGTTTTCATTTCAATCAGCATGATTCGAGTGTTCATGCCTGGATACGGTCCACGGGCTTTGTAGCTTTGAGTGGTGTTGAATTTGATTGGTTGTGATTGCTCTGATGGATGTTGAAATATCTGACTGCCAGTAGTGACTTTGACTTCGTGTTTGGCATCATCGATGTCCACGTCCCTCAGGCGGACCCTCTCCTAGCTCATATAACATGCAGGGGCCATGGCTCTTTGAGTCACAACAAGGTAAACCTGAGCTAAATGGATAGATACGTCAATTGTTTCAAGGTTTGCATTTGGTCGCCTCAATTAAAGCAATTGAAATGCAAGACTCGAATCTGTAATGTCCTTTTCTTTGGCAGGCATTAATAGAGGTCACAAATAGAGCAGTATTTATTTGATTTTAAGTTTAAAGGCTCAGTTTTTCCTTTTTAAACATATATTTTGTCCAATAAAATAATGAGAAGATCAGGTAGTTTAGGCTATGTTTACGTTAATGCGTTTACCTTTTAAAACGCATTATTTTTGCCACGTTTACGCCTTTCATTTACACTACGCCACCGTTTTCGACCCTCATAAACAGAGTCGTTCGTAAACGCTAAAGACCCTGTTTAAGTTTGAGAACTCAGACGTTGTAAGAGTGAGTGTAAATGAACGTAGAAGGAGTCTTATGTAAATGAACAGCTGATGTTAACGTGACAGCGCATCATTTTCAAAGTAAAAATTATTTTTATTCAGGTAAATGGAGATTTGCAACGGAGGTTTTACCAAAAATAGTAAACATCTACCAACCACCTATTATAAACGCTATATCAGATTGTTTTATCCTTATAGATAATGTCTGTTTTATATTTATGTTTGAGTATTGTTGGGTTTAATGTGTTTATGTTTTGTTTAAATTTAGTTAGCTTATTACGAAAGATAGACTGTAATTTTAAACGCCATATAGGGCGTTGTAAAGGCCAATATGAAGGGAAAATTGTAATGAGTCAGACATTATTTTCGAGTTTAATTTAAGTTTGGTTTGCTACTTTAAAATTAATTTCTTTTCATATAATTTGTCTCTTAATTTTAATCGATGTTTTGTTGATAAGTTTTGTGAATATAAATTAATAAAAACAATAAACAATATTTCTGTGTTGCTAGCGGAGGACGTGCATGGACCTCGCACACTTTTAAAAATTAACGTCATATTCATTTTTAATACTTTAGCCGGCCACGCTTTTTTTGTCGAAGAACGCGTGTGAGGGAACACACACACGCACTGAACAGCGACAGGTAAAGGAAGATAAGTTATTTGGTGTTTTTCTGAAGAATACAGTCAGTTCGTACGAAAATCTTCAAAGATCATAAATATGAACTGCGAACAATGAACAATGAATTGTTGCCAGAAATTGACTCGCCTAAAAAACAACTTGCCCCTTTTCTATACCCAAATGGTTATGAACTCCCACCTGGTCCGTAGGTCCCTCGCTCCCCACCTCCTTTCCTTCTCCTCCATTTGTGCCGTGCCGGTGAGGAGGAACAAATTCAGTGATTAGAGAGGCGGGCTGGTTTATCCTGGTGGCAACCTGCACTCCCCAGATAGGCGCATTAGCGTTGCGCACAATGGCTAATGGTGTTTATCATTAGAGACAGAGCCGAGCAGAAGCGAAGCGGAGCTAGAGAGATGCTTTCGTGCCAGCCCGTGCAGCTGATGAGCCTCTCTCGTATACAGTCTCAGGTAATGACAAAGCTCATTCGGCACCCCCCTCCCCCCACCCATTTGTAGATCACTCTGCAGGTAGCTGCGAAATCTCCTCTCCGAGCCACTTTAGCACGGATTTAGCCGGAGGACGTGTTAGTTAATGGTGACACTGGTGGCGGAGAATCAGGCCTCATAATTGGAGGTTGTTTGCAGGTGGCAAGCGATGGGTTTGTTTCCTTTCCTCACAGTGTGAAGTTTGGTTACAGATGGATAGGGAGCGTGCTCAGGTTGTCTGAATTTATTAGGTTAAATGTGCTGTATTAGAGAAATTAAAAAGCTTTTTCAATTACACTGTTTTAATAACACCATTAGAAACATAATATAAATATATAAATACACTTATGACAATGCAAATGCAAAAAAATATAAAATAAATTAAAGCTTGCTCGTTGTGCTTATTGACTGAAAACAGAAGGTCATGTTTACTAAAATTGAAACCTTTAGATTTTCAAAAAAAAAAAAAACTACAGGTATGTGCATTTGGCTACTAATTTTTATAAAGTCACCAGCCAGAACAATTTTTTTTAAGAAATCAGATTAAAAAAGTGACATATTTATTATTCAATTTTATTATAAATCATTAAATGGCTTTTCACTTTACAACCATCTATCAATGTTTGCAAATACAAAAAAATGAAAGCAGCTTTTTCCCTGCTAAGAACAGTATTTTGTGTATTTGGTATAATACAATGTGTTTGCGTGGTTTATGGTTAAAAAACACATTATTTTCCACATACCTTAAATTTTTGTTGCTCCAGATATCCCTGTCTTTCTCAAACGCTCTGATTTTGTACAAAGCATCAAACTAAAAAAACGTTGTGTCCCGGATTGGCCAGCTAACCAGAACGTTGTGACAGCCTGAATGCGTCATGACGTCAGCCGGAAATGGGATGCTTATTACCATGTTTTGAAGATTAGCTCACAATGTTGACTTAATATCATCTTTAAAATAAAATAAAATAAAATAAAATAAAATAAAATAAAATAAAATAAAATAAAATAAAATAAAATAAAATAAAATAAAATAAAATAAAATAAAATAAAAATTAAAACAATTATTGTTATTATTGTATTATATTTTCTACAGTACATTTATATTTTTGTAGAATTGTTATTATCTTCTTACTATCTAAATTAGGTTTTTTGTTTTGACATCCAAATATAAAACTGAAGTAAACTGTACTGAAGTATTCATTGAAATCCTTTCAAGAAAGCCAACCCCTTTTCGGTCCAGTATTGAAAATCCTATCCCAAAATGTCATGTCATCATGACAAATATACTGGCATATCATTGCTGATGATATAATTCCCATGCTCTTTGTCTCAGTACAGGTGTAACGCTTAATTATGTGAAAACTTTTTAGGTGTTACCAATTGAAGTAATTTTTATGATAAGCTTTTGCCCCTGCGACGTTGGGGTTAGGGGTTTCATTATTGTTTTTGTTTTTTATGATAATCATATGTTTTTGTACAATTCACTTGTTATGAATTCATATTAATTATCCAAATACATATGAATTTTCGTGAGATCAACCTGCTAATGCTGCGTTAACACCAGCCGCGGTAAAGGCGTCAAGCGCGAGTGATTTCAATGTTAAGTCAAAGTAAAGATGCGTTGACGCGCGTCTGGAGGTCTCGCGGCGCGATTGAGGCGTTTCGAGGGGTAGACGGGATTTGGCCTCATTCGCGCGTCTAGTTCGTCTAGAGTTAAAAAATCTGAACTTTGGCGGAAAACGTGACACGTTCACCAATCAGAAGCTTGCTCTAGTAGTGATGTGATTACAGGAAGCGACCAGAGTCGCAGAAGCCCCTCCCATGGCATGAATTTTTGCGTGAATGTCTTGATGACTAGAATTTCACCCGCGAATGAAGCTAGTACATTTAAAATGTTCAAGCGTCCAACTATGAACGGTAGACACATATTTGACGCCTCAAATGCGTCTGGTGTGAACCCACAGTACAATATAATGCATAGTTTAAACGCTTAAAAGTGCCAAAAAATGCATTAAAATAACATGTTCAATTGTTTTCTGATATCTAGAAGGTATGTGGCTTCATTAAATGCAAAAATTATTCAGAGACGGGTTTTACATGTCCATTTACAACTCTATGATTTGCAGTAAGAATGAAATGGTCTATTATGACCTTATTTGAAAGGGTCATGAATAATAATGTGGAGCTCTGCTCTGATTGGCTGTTTCTCAGAGCAGCTCCTTTCAGTAGCTCTGTGTGTGTGTGTAAACAGACCTTATGTCGGAGTCTGTTTCAGACAAAGATACGAAATTTGAGGAATAATCAATTGTTTGAGATTGTTAATGGAGTGGTAAGTTTGTGTTTTTTTTCAGTATGGACCTGCAATACGTAACTGTAACGTCAATAGTAGAACTTCAGCTTAAACATTAGCATATAGCATTAACTAGCATATAGCGGTAACTCAGCAGACACAACTTTGTTTTTAGCATTGTAGCAACATTAATTTAATGTGTAATTTAATATTGAGGGCGTACATCATGACTGTAACATCACAGTTGGTGTTATGTTGAGATTGGCCTGATTTCCAGCGGTTTTACTTTCTATGGCACCTTTAATGTCATATCGTATTCATATCACATTCTTATACATTCTGGGAGTTCTTGCCCCTGTGACATTAATCTGAAGCACCTCCGGAAATAGCGCTGTTAGACTTTTGGTTGGGAGAGAAAGACAGATTTTGATCTGGAGAGGAACTGTAGTTGTGATTAACCCAGGAGTCATGGGTAATGTGTAATCTGTAAGAGGGAGAGTTGAGTCCCACTGGGCGCTTAATGAGCAGTTCACACAGATCTGTCTCAATAAATCCAACCACTTCACAGCATATTTAATCTCCACCAGCAAGCAGCAGTTTTAATGTTCCTCACATGCGGATGGTCTAAAGAAACGGCTGACCTCAGCCGGGGCGGATATCCAGTTTTCTCAATTCTGTTCGTTTTTGCCAGATATTGTATCCCCATAGGAAAATGATATTGCTGAAGGTTACTCTTTCATAGCTAAGGAGATCTGATAGTGTTTCGGTTGTGTTTTATTTAAACATCAAATTAGTCTCAGATGTTTCTTCCAGTGGCGGCTCATGACTGCTCATCCCAGGGGGGAGAATTCAAAATGAGTGTCATGTGTGTTGCTTGTGTTTTCAAAATATGTGTTTGTTGCGTCATGTGAACCATGTGCATCATGTGTTTTGTCAAAATAAGTGCCTGCTGCACACGAGTCAAAACCGTTTATGATAAAAGAGATGCTGAATGTACGCAAGACACTCCCTTAACAGTAAACTCTGATTACGCATGAGATTATGCGAGCATCTCTTTTATCATAAACCCTTTAGACGCGTCTGCAGCAGCCACTTATTTTGACAAGACATGTGATACACACAGGTTCACTCGAAGCGCAGAACACATATTTTAAAAAGACGAACCACACACATGACGGGCTACATGCATGTTGTGACGAACTTCGCATTGTGCGCCCTCAAAAAAGAAGTCACCAGCCGCCACTGGTTTCTTCTGAAATTGCTTAGGAGAAATAAAAAGAAATTTTCTGAAACTCTAATAGAGACATTTGTGAGATTTTTGGGTCTTTTTCTTATGAGAAATATTTGAAACACAGGAGACTAGCAACAATTCAAGACTCCTCTGAAACAAGTGCCATAAAAAATATGTTGACTGCATCCAAAGTTATAGGCGTGTAAAATATGCGTCCAACCACCAGGTGGCGCTGCGGCGAAACTGTGCAGGCATCATCTAGTCCTGACTGCCATCACAATTAACAAGTACCGTGTCATTACGCATAGGGTTTGGCGAAGATACAACTTAAATACATTAACAATGTAAGTAAATTTTGGTTTTTCGCAATTTTCTGCCATTTCTGATGGAAATTTTAATGTAACGTCAATAGAGTTTTTTGTTCAGAAGTTATTGCATTGTTCTTCCTATGTTGTTTTCGAATCGATAGTAGTTACGGTTATGAAGATATTAGTGATATCGTAACTCGAAACCTGACATGCTTGGTATCGTAGGATTCGAAAACAATTTAGGATCATATAAAAGCAACTCCCATGAAAATTTGTTGATCACAGATAAAGTTATAGGCTTCTAAAAGTGTAACCGTTGCATATTCGCAGTATTTATTGCCATCTTCCTCGTTATAGTGCCACCTATGTTCCGATCGGCAAGCTTTTTATATCACGTCCTCAGACCGATGGCCTTCACATATTATTCAAGCCCCGTGATGATATCTCAATCCCCTCTCGAGTTATGGCTGTTTAAATGTTGTAAGCTCCGCCCATTTACGTTTTTGGCCACTCCTTTCGTGTATAAATACAAATTAGATTTTTTTTTATAATTATTTATCGTCAAACTCCACAGACCCCAAGGACTTATAGTGGACAGCAAAAACAGCTGCAAAGATTATGCTACACATATTTAATGTCCTCCTGAATTGTGTTTTGGTAACCCCAGGACATAAGGCAAAACCTGCCATGTTTGCTATCGTTGGAGCAATTGTTTGCATTTGATGTCCATTTCATGTCATTGATATATATAAAGAGATTTCATCTGTGAATTCCCAAACCACCAACAAGACCAATGAGTAAATTTGCTGGGTTTTTTTGATAATGCAGTTTATACAAAGACAGCGCTAGCTTCATTTTCAAGTACTGTATTGAAATAAATTCAGGAGCTCAGAAACAATGCATCGAGACATTAAATAATATGACAGGAACAAGTTTATTTGTGGTTTTCAAGCTTGTAATTCATAAGGAAACTTTTCAAACAAACTATGACTGACATCAGCTAGAATAATGATCACATGTTTTTTGTTTTAAAGAAACTAGACTAGTCCTTCATTTTGAGCATGTCTTAAGATATGCGAGCTACACGAGTGATTTGATTCATATTTCAAAAGATTCAGACTAGTGCCTGAATTGAAAGCGGGCTGGTGGCAGAAAACTTATAGAACAAACATCACAAAATAATGGAAAGTTCAGGAACATACAGTGCTATGGGGATGTGTGCTTCATTTCCAGGATGAAGGATTGCTTGTACCTTTACAAATGAAATAGTATGTTTTTGGCCACAGTTTAACCCTTTCAAAACATTATGGAGTTTGTTTTGTTACACATCTAAATCTCTATCAGTTTAAAATATTATTAGACTCTTGGCAAAATCTTACTAGTATCTGCATAATGTCCACTTAGCATCTGGCCAATGACAGTCAGCTTGGACGGTTAGAGGACAGCATGACTTGTAAACATATCAGTAAAACATTGATATCACTACAGCAGACTGGCATTGGAAAATAAAGTCTTGATCCACACGTAATGAAAAATGTATGTACACGGTGTTGATCAGAATATATTTGTCATTTTAGGAATAGAAAACAAAGGAAAATGTTGCTGGAGGATATCTAGTTAATATGCAAATACTAAACACTTAATCTTTCACATTTTCATACCACAGACATAAAAGTAATACATTTGCGTATACCTTAAAAGTCACATTTAGCAATTTAGTACCTACAGGACTTTGTTTTTAAGCAAAATAAGAAAACCCACTGCAAAGTCTTGCTATTTAGCACTTATTTTTGTTTGACATACATACGCGTGTGGTCTGATGAAATCTTTTCCAGTTGCAAACACTCATATTGCATCTTTATTGTTTCATCGGGCACATGATTCAGTCATCCATCGTGTTGTTTTCTATTGTTTGTCCTGCAACAATTTGCAATGTAAAGGCCAATTAGCCTGTGATTCAGTGAGGATTGACTGTCAGAGGTCAATACACCTCTATCAGCTCTGATGGCTTCATTTAACCAGACCGTGAGGATTTGTGTATGTCATAGGTTGATGGAACAGATGGCTTAATATGAAGCCAATTAAAACGATTGGCCATAATACGATTTTGACTTTGCTGTTTTAGTGTTTGACAACATGACACCGGATTTGCAATACATGTAACTTGTGTTGACTGGCATATTTCGCAGTGACAAGGAACATTTAGGGTCAGATTACCGCCAGCGCAAACCCTCACTGGCTATGTTTACATGCTCAAAATTTTGTCAATCCGATTGAATTTAATACGATTGAAGATTATGACGATACAGTTTACATGCACCCTAACGATTGCAATCTGATTAAAACGTTCGTTTATATGTACATTATATAGAATCCGAACCGAACGTCTGCCGTAAGTGTACAGCCAGGGTTGCCAGATTCGTGTATCAGAACCATCCCAAATGGACAATCAAAACTAGCCAAAAAGCATCCCAATGACTATTCACAGTCCAAATACCAATAACTAATGAACGAAATATTTTTATCTTTATCCCGCAGAAAAAAAACAACAACTGGTGGAAACAGTTTAAACAGTAGCTCAAATCTAAACTCGAAGGACTTGGCAACGCCTCGCTACGGACAGCATCTCTCGTCAAGTTCAGGCTTTATCTCTGGATTCAAGTCAAAACGGAGTTGGAGAAAGTTGTTCTTAAGAAGTTTTCAGATATAGGTGATAAAAACACACTTTTCAAGAGTCACAACGTAATTTATTGCTTTAAGTAGCCTAATGTTTTAAAAGTACACATAAACGCGGCAGAATGTACATTGCGTGACCCCAGTAAACTTACCTTAATAATGCGTGATGCAATAGCCTTGCCGAGAATCATGTGATTTAAGAGTTTAATATATAACGTGAGCTTGGAGCACAAATGTTCTGCGCATGTGCACAATGTATTTTTGCATCCGATACTACGATTCATGCGCTTACATGCATACTGTTCTACTGTGGATCGGATCACAGATCGGAGTACACCACCCCCTTCAAAATGATCCAAATTTGCATCTGATCGTCTTCAATCGTATCTGCAAAATGCAATAAATAAATATATTTTTTTTCTTTCAAAATGCTATAAATCTATTGAATCAATATATAAATGTGCATTCATCTTTGCCTTGTTATATTCATTTAGTTGACTAGTGGTATACACTGATAATAAACCTTAACGGCATTAATCAAAACACTTACTTATTAAGAAAACTGTCATTGCTGCTGTCATCCTTGGGATGTCGTCGCTGAACTTTTTTGTCAGTGATCAGCTGTAAAATGCTTTGGTTCTGCTCGATTTTCGTTGACTTCAAGTAAAATAATGGAAAGTTTTTCAATGTGTTAGCATGACAGAAGCTTGATGCTGTCGTGTGAAAACAAGCAACAGCTGACATTTTTTCCATCTCCCGAGTGCCTCTCGTGTAAATTATTCCTCATCTAAGTATTATTTTGCTTTTGATTGTTTGTTGATCACGTAGTACAAAGTAGATGAGGAAAACTAGGATTCTGTGTGTATTCAAAGTGCCGCCATTGTTGTTTACAATGCGAGGAATGGTGCGCTGTGATTGGTTAAGAGGATTTATTGCATTCTGCAGAGAAGGAGGCCTGCCGTTTATCGCGTTTTGGGGAAAAGGGAGAAAAGATGACAGAATAACACGGCAGATATCAGATTTTGCGTAAAATTAAGAATTTACATTTTTATACAGACCTGATACAATACTGATTTTGACTATTTTTCTTTTAAATGGTTTTTATCGAGTTTTGGAACCAAACTCTTCATATATTAAGGTGAATAAGGCCATTTCTTTAAAGTTTGTAGGTATATCATTTTTGTTGCAGAAATATGCTTTGTTTTAATTTTATAAAAAAGAATTGTATATTTTAGTTTGTTTTTATTTAAGGTTAACTATATATTTTTATGAATATTTTTAACATAAGAGCATGAAAATACATATACAGTATATCACTTCATATACAGCTTTTTTATTCTGCACTGTCAAAAAATGGCCACAAAATTGTCCCAAGCAGTTACTGGGGGGTCCTAATACAGTATGTACCATATAGGTACATAAATGTGTTCATTTGGTACCAATATGTACTTTTGAGGTAAAATTATGCATTTTTTGGTACAGTACCAAAATGCACCTCTGAGGTACTAATATAAACTCTCCAGGTGCAAGTCCAAGTGTCCTAAACCGTTTTTTTTTGCTGCATAAAGGGAAAGTTCACCCAAAAATGAAAATTCTGTCATCATTTACTTACTCTGATGTTGTTACAAACCTGCATACATTTATTTGTTTTCTTTCTTTCTTTGTAAAATAATATATTTTGAGAAATGTTTGTAACCAAGCTGTTTGTGGATCATATTCACTTCCAAAGTAGGAAAAAGGAATCCTATGAAAGTGTCCACAAATGGTTTTGTTACAAAATATCTTCTTTTATGTTCATCAGAACAAAGAAATTTATACAGTCTTGTAACAACATGAGAGTGAATGATGACAGAATTTTCGTTTTTGGGTCAACTATCCCTTTAAGCTGGTATAGCAGGGTGGTTTAAGAAGGGTTTTGGCCACTTTGTAGCTGATCTAAGCTGATCAGGCTGGGAAACCAGCTGACCCACCAGCTTTGACCAGGCTGAAAGACCAGCTTGTCCAGCTTAGACCAGCTAAAACAGCCTGCTACACCATCTTAAGCAGCCAAAACAAGGCTGGGAGACTAGCTAAAACCAGCCAATGGGTTTAGGCTGGTTTTAGTTGGTCTTTTCAGTAGGAAAGGTGTGCTGCCCTAGTGATTGCTATGGAAAAAAAATTCTGACATATGTGTATAACCTATTAAAATATTGAAAAAAGGTGGCATGCAAATTGGCTAATAATCTGATGCAAAATTAACATAAAAGACACTTTTATTTTAAAATTTCTTCTGCACTACACAAACATTCCTGAGAATCACACAGCCCTTGAGCTCAATACATATTGCTAACATATTAAAACCTAGTACAGTTTGTTGCTTAAAAAAGCAAACCAGACATGAAAAAAGCTTGGAGTCTGAAAGCTCTTCATTTAAAGTAGACATCTGTGCTCCTTAGCCTTTGCTACCCTGTAGATCATTCTGAATGTTTCTAATAAGCAAAGTTGACAAGGCAAACCACCCACCTGCATTGATGAAAGATCATGTAAACATGTAACCGGTTCTTTATTAAGCTTTCACTTAAACCTTCATTGACCTTAATGTACTGAGGGTATGTGAAAACTCTCTGAAGTCAATTTAGTACAGACAGCAGAACCATTAAAAAGATCTTCATAAATCAGTCAGAGGAAAAAATAAAATATACACACCTAAAAGTACAAGTTACCACTAATTTTGTACAAACTTTAGCCTTTAGTCAGACAAACTGCATGTTCACTTTACGAAAGCTTCCTTTATATGTTTGTCATAGAGATATATATTCTGGATAGCAAAAGGTTATGATTATTAATTATTATTTGACTCATTATTATTATTACTATTATTATTTTGCTAATTTACCAACACATAACACTGCTAAAGGGATAGATACATTCCAAATCTATGAAACATTTTCTTAATAAAAGCATATTTTACCAAAATGACCAAATTTTTTATCCCTATTGTCCAATACAATAATTGTTGTCGTAATGTCATATTCTGTTTGTCATAATGTAATATCAAGTGTTTCTTACATTAGAAATGGTCAGGATATTTCAAGTAATTCTGACTAAATGATTAAGTCTGACAATAATAGATTTTCATATGCCATTCTGCTTGTCTCAGTGGTAGATGTTTTAATAGAAGCTGAGACCTTATCAACTCATTAGCCAGATGGGCCCGAGCAACTCAATCTCCAAACAAGACTCCTAATGGAGACTGTGGCCTAATTACATCCATTCAGGACAGTGAAAGATCAGAAATGAAGAAATTACCATTGTGATACTCCTCGTAGATATCACTTCCCAAAAAAGGGCAGTTTTCTTTTCTGGTAATGCTGTCAAAATGAGGTACCAAAAGGTAACCCCTTTAATGGTCATGAAAATCCAGTTGCAATGAAGAAAACTCTTAATAGTCCTGGAAACATTGTCATTTTGTCATTTGTATTGTAAAAAGTTTTTATATTGGGGTGCAGAGTGACCTTGACATGTTTTTGTAACATCCATCTGTGTCCCATGCACACCTACAGCTAAAGAATTATTAGGAACACCACACTAATACTGTGTTTGACCCCCTTTCGCCTTCAGAACTGCCTTAATTCTATGTGGCATTGATTTAACAAGGTGCTGAAAGCATTCTTTAGAAATGTTAGCCCATATTAATAGGATAGCATCTTGCAGTTGATGGAGATTTGTGGGATGCACATCCAGGGCACGAAGCTCCCGTTCCACCACATCCCAAAGATGCTCTATTGGGTTGAGATCTGGTGACTGTGGGGGCCATTTTAGGACAGTGAACTCATTGTCATGTTCAGAAACCAATTTGAAATGATTCGAGCTTTGTGACATGGTGCATTATCCTGCTGGAAGTAGCCATCAGAGGATGAGTATATGGTGATCATAAAGGGATGGACATGGTCAGAAACAATGCTCAGGTAGGCCGTGGCATTTAAACGATGCCCAATTGACACTAAGGGGCCTAAATTGTGTCAAAAAAAAACCATCCCCCACACCATTACACCACCAGCAGCAGCCTGCACAGTGGTAACAAGGCATGATGGATCCATGTTCTCATTCTGTTTACGCCAAATTCTGATTCTACCATCTGAATGTCTCAACAGAAATCGAGACTCATCAGACCAGGCAACATTTTTCTAGTCTTCAACTGTCCAATTTTGGTGATCTCGTGCAAATTGTAGCCTCTTTTTTTCTATTTGTAGTGGAGATGAGTGGTACCCGGTGGGGTTTTCTGCTGTTGTACCCCATCCGCATCAAGGTTGTGCGTGTTGTGGCTTCACAAATGCTTTGCTGCATACCTCGGTTGTAACGAGTGGTTATTTCAGTCAAAGTTGCTCTTCTTTTAGCTTCAATTAATTAGAAAAAGGCATTTCTGTATTTCTAATATAATATAATAGTCCACAGTTCATAAATTAGTATTGGACATTAATGCTGTGGTTTCTTTAAGCATTCACTTTCATTAAAAAATATAGTGTCTGTTGCAAAACAGTTTCCTTTTTGGTTTCTCAAAGGGCCTTGGCAACAGAGAAATGAATTGCTTAGCAGTTTGACAGAAGCACACTGTTATCTGTGCTTCCTAATTCCACTTTTCACCAATAAAGTAAACCATACAAGCAGCAGACATTAGTTGAGAGATTAATTTGGTGATAAACTCTGTCCTGCCATCACAGCCTGTCTGCTTCTGGTAATATATCTGCACTCTTTGTTATGGATTTGATTTTCCGTGCATTTGCAAAGTTTGTTGATTTATTTATTTCCCAATGAGAGCCATTTGTTTTGACAGATGCTTGTTCTGGGGCACCAGCCAAGGTTTGTCTGATTTTCTGGATATTCGTATTAGACGACGGGTTTATACTTTGTTGTTTCGACACACAATACTGTACAGTTGCCAGTTTCAGGATAATTATGTCGGTACAGACATATTCAAGGTGAGCTGAATTCAAAGTATGGAAGGAGGAAGATTCTGATATTGGAGCAAGTTAATTGCGAGGGAATTTCGGTCACAAATAAACAGATCCCTGCTTCTAAACACACTCATGGGAAATTTGTGTTGTAAGTTTGTATTCTCCGGATTCTTCCGTCTCTCATCATGACCTCTCTAAAGGTCATAAATTAATGAGAAACATTCATTGTTAGCAAAGAAAAACAGTCAGCCTATCAAAATTGTTGAGAAGGTTTTTTCCCCAAGCCTGAACGTACCACAAAAATATTCTTGAAATGAAATCCGATTTTTGTTGACACCAAAATTGTGTCACATCTCTTTAATGAAAAGAAGCTCTGAGCTTTAAGGGACAATTCATGTTTGTAAAAGCGTGTAAGGCCTTTTTAGTTTGTAAGTGCGAGGGAATAATATAAAAACTTTAGCTGTGCTTGACATATTGGGCATCACTAACGATCATGTTTCTGCATGATTCTGGACAAAAGTGCTTGTCATGTCAATGTCTAGAGCCATTTTACGGTCCAAGCAAGTTTGTTTACAACGAACAGAGCCAAATATGTGGTAGAAGTGTCAGGCAGCAACATTCGCAATATAATGATGATCACAGCAAATCAAAGAGAGACAAAATTTTAATTTGTCTCTCACTGAATGGATAACAACATTTGTAAAGAGTACCCCATGTGGCGAGGGACAAAGCCATTACTATATTGGGAATAGATTAGAAATACACAGTGCAAATTAATTCTGTAACTGTTAATTAAATCCAAACATACTTTGAGATTCAATCTTTGCTGTGTCAAATTAAATTCTCATTCTGATAATGAAACTTCTTAAAGGGATAGTTCACCTAAAAATGAAAGGTTTGTCATTATTTAAGTGATTTTTATAATTTATAATTTAATTTGCAAATGCCTTTTTTTTGAGGCATGAATAGGAAGCCCATATAATGCCGTGTTCCAGGCATTGCTTGTAACCTGTTTTTTAAAACCTTCTACACGTGAAAGTGCAGTGTAACAGCACTCAAACCCGTGATTTCCCACCCGTGAACTCGTATTTGATCGATGTTCTGCCAGTTCCAAGCTTTGACGTCACAAAACCAAACAAAACAACAATGGCAGCCCCTACGGATGCTGTGTTTTTGCAAGTGGCACACGATGAGAATACACTTTAGGACAATATAATGTTGCAGTCAAATTAATAATAATATTATAATAATAATAAATAATACACACAGGATTATGTATTACAATGTTAAGTGTCTGAAACAATAAGAATGCCGTAAAAGTATATCGCCGCATGGAAATGTTAAGGTGACATAAATTCCTTGCGCTCAGAGGCGTCATGCCCATTCAAACTGAGGGGGCACCTGCCCCCTTGGTTTTTTTGAGCCAATGGATTTTGCATCCAACCTCAAAATCAAATAAGCGTCCATTAATCTGTTATTTGACTTTTAATCTGTTTAATATGCACAATATTATACATTTTGTGCTGCATCCTTGTCACTTTTCGGAGATTTTCGCCGTTTTGATAGTGTTTTGATCATGTTACATTACTTTTATTCTGGCGGCAGCTGGAGCTGCAGTCAGTGCAGTCGCAGACGTCATCAGTGTCTGTGCGCGCTCACGAGCTCTCTGCTGTTGCTGGCTTGCTGCTGCATTTGGCTATCTGAGGAATTAAAACGTGTTAGAAATGCTCACAACATTTCCAAACCCCAGTACGGTAATGTGCAGTTAACCTCCTCTGTGTAGAAAATGTATGGTTTTAAATGTGACCGTCTCAACGTTATATAGTAGAGATTCATCTTCTTGGCACAACGCCAAAGTTCGCCAAAGTTCACGCGGGCGCGGAATCTCACATGCTCACATGAGGTAAAATTTTATGCAAAAATCCGTTCCTCTAATAATTTTATCTAAACATATTTTTAAAAATCATTATTGGACATTAAAATCAATCACGTGGCTATAGCTTATGCATTTTCGTTGTTTATATATTTTATGGATTTAAAATTACATTAATTTTATATGATAATGTAGTTGTTGTGCAAAATGCATTAATGACACAATTAAACAAGCCATTAAGACTTAAATAAAACATGCCGTTTCAGATGTAAATATGATGCAAATGTGTCATTATTCCGATTAAATAGTATTTGATATTAAAGTTAGTCAACACTTTTAATTTTGGAGGTTTTTGCATGAAAGCAGGGGTTTTCAGATTGTTCGAAATGTAAGTGCCATGGAAAAGACTGAAAGCTCTATAATATCGTTTGATGTCTGTGTATGCACAAATTTCTGTGAGCTGTTGACACTGTGCCCCCTTAAAAAAAATGGTGCATGACGCCCCTGCTTGCGCTCATGTAGTTCGGCGTGACTTGCCTGGAATGCTACAAAGTCGTGAGTCGTGATTTACGGGCTCAAAAACCTGCCTGCAACGCAGCATTAGTTTTTACTGTATATAAAAAACAGAAAGGATTTTAAGTTGACTCGTTATTTACTAAAAATCATTACCTACCAAGTTGACACGATGCAGCATGTTATATACGAAGCAAATTCTTAATTTGTTATCATTGACCAAATCGCAAAGTGTTTTCTTGCACCATACCTAAAACTATGGTTGACAGGAACATTATTAGTTTATACAAAATATACAGAAGTTAAAGCAAGTTAGAGCAAGAACCAGGTTTGCTAAGTTTTGTTGGTCTGATTATTCGGACTTGTTGTTTCCGGACGGTTTCAGCGCATGATATATGTCACGACCACACGTTAGCGATCGCCTATGGCAGATCCTGAGTGACTTTGGGCAGATCCAATAGTTTTAAACTTCAACAGAGGACCCTCCTATTGGAAGTAACGCTTTGCAATGGAGCGTGGCCAGACTCTCTGTACAAATTAAATGAACGTACGAGAGTCTGGTTGGACCAGGCTACCAAGACCTACCATACGTCCGAAATCCCAAGACATAGTGAATTAGATGAAGTACCTACTCATCGATCATTAAAACAGAATATGGGTAGTGTGAATGAAATTTGGATGTACTACATCTGCCATGTCGATACATCAAGTGATGTCATCATAACAACAAGTGAGTCGTCAACTTGGATGCTGTTAAACAAGCGCAATTTATCCACAAGGAACCAATGTATTTACATTTGAACATGACAAGCCTCTCTTACTTTTTCTTCGTTGGATAAGTCCTCTCCCGGGGGCTCATGGATAGTAAAGTGTACATCGAATGTACACTTCAAAATCTTGATGGAAGTAGTAAGTCATCTGAGAAGTTTTCACCTGTTTTTTTTTAGCTATGAATTCGGACATACTCTGAAAAACGTTCCTTGTGGCGATTCTTCTTTAATGAGATCAGCAAACAATAAAATTATTAACTCTTTCCCCGTCAGCGTTTTTAAAAAAGGTTGCCAGCCAGCGGTAGCATTTTTATGATTTTTACAAAAGTGTAACGGCTTCCAGAACATGTTCTTTTTTTTAAATATGTAAACATAAAATATCAAATGAAAGAACAGACCCTCTGCTTTCAAAAAAAAAAAAAACGTTTCATCCTACCTTCATTAGTTCTCTTGTAATCACCTCTCAAACATGGGTAGTTTTCTTCAAAAACACCCAGTTTTGAGCAAAAAGCTGAGATAATTCCATTTTTGCGAAGGACTTTCATAGAGATCAGATGCAGAGCGATCTTTAAAACATACACGGAGTTCTTTTCATGTGAGGCGCTACTTCCGGGTTGTATAAATAGCGGTATTGCGGAAAGACGGAAAATCTTGTCATTGGCGGGGGAAGCGTTTTCTCTTAATTGACGAGATATCTCGTCAATTAATATAACCCTTAATATAATATAATCTTAATATAACCCTCCAATGCATAGTTAAGGCCCTTTTGGTAACACTCAAGATAATATATAGTCTTTCTGTCTCCAAAAATGAACTGCCATAGCGACTATCACCGAATGTTGATTGTTTGTCCGAGTGAGTGGAGGGGGCGTGGCTTAGCCATAGCTCAATTACAAAGATTATCGCAGAAATATAAAACTGTAAGGGGTGACATGGTATAACTCTTATCTAACCATAGTATAGGTTTCAGGTTGAATTTTGATGAGAGTTGGTGCAGTATTTGAGCCAGCAAAAAGATGACCTCGCATTTTTATCATTTCTGACTATTTGGATGCTCCCCCCCCCCCCAGCCTGGATTATATGAAGGCAGGTATAGTGAGGAGACAAGTGGGTAATTAGCGGCTGAAAATGTCGTACCTCCGGCGAAAATTTGCATATATTGATAACAGCCCTTCAAATTTGAGCCGCGCTGGGATTTTCACGCCGGGATGTTTTGAGGGGTGCTTGAAATGCCTCTTCCCAACTCTGACCTTGAAGTGCACTTGAATAGGTATTCATTTTTAGAGCAAGATTACCAGTAACAAAGACACTTCTGTGCGCCTGCTGTGTGATCGTGGGTGATCCGCGGAAGAAAGACGACGAGAGCAAAGAATGCTGAGCTTTATTTGGCAGATCTGCGGCGTGGGTGTTAATTAATGATGTTCCCTTTGAGATTCTTTGCGTAGCTTGGAGACGAACGCTTCGGCGGCGTTCCTACCCACATTCATATACCAAAATTGCTCCATTACATAGAAACAAGAAAAACAGCTTACTTCGTCAATCAAAGCAGTGGTGGATTTGAATGCGTAATGTGCACAGAAACGTATAGTGCTCATTAGATGTTTCAGACTAAACAGGCTATCTTTGGGGCAAAAAGTTTACAAGCAAACTAAAACAAAACCTAAACCTTCACTACTCAACTTCAAAACCAGCATTTCTTTTTTCTTGATTTTTAACAGCATCCATTACATTAAACAGGATGCTTTATTCTTACGAATAAATGCAAGGCTGATAGTTTGACTCTGTATTCATCATCATGCGTTTTAAGCCCCACACCTCATTTCCTTCAGATACCCTTGAACTATAGCGTCTGGACTCGAGCGTCTATACGTGAGACACGGGTTTCTAGAAATGTCCTCACAGAACCTGCCACTTAAACCGCACCAGAGCGATAAAAGGTCTCGGATGTAATCCAACCATCTCAGGGGTTGGTTGCGCTCGTGGTGTTCTTATGATAATATCCTATTTGTCATTTAGTCTTAGGGGATGGAATAAATTAAGATGTTCGGATCAAGCAATCTGGCAGGATTAAAGCTAATCCGCTCTTTCTGCCCCTGACTGAGCAAAGTACCGGGCCGATAGGGACCACAGATCTCATTAGGACTCCATGATAATTGTTCATGATAATTCAGTTGAGCCGAGATCTTTTCTTTTCTGAGTCACAGCAGTTTAAGTCGATGAGACTCTTTTGGGAGGTTTTACTTTGGTGAAAGCCAATTCAGGCACATAGAAGAGAACAGGAACTCAAGTACTACTTATAGGTCCTTTCTAATGTGATTTGTTTGTTATTGTTTATGGTACATTTTATATGTGAGTGACAATGATCTGCAATGTGAGGTTACGAATACCATGTTTTACATCGTCACCGTGTGTATATTTCAAAAACATAGTGTATCAAATATGCAAAGTCAACTGTAGGTGAGCCATTTATAGTTTGATTCCTGCTGTGGTGTCTTTAAAAAAAGTGCACATAGGTTGTGTTAAACATATAGGCTGTGTAATAGGAATATCCTATAGGAATAGCATGCGGTATGCAACAATAAATGTTTGTGCATGCTTCAATAACTTTACTACTGTATGTGATATGTATAATTCATCAATTGGCCTCAGGTTATACTCTTGTAAATTGATGTGGTACATTTTCATTATAGTTTTGTGTGTAAATGCCTTTTGGCAGTCAAATTCAATTGCGACTCAAGAATGAGAATATTACTTTGCTGTGTTTTATACAGCACACTCTGGTTGTATACAATGTGATATACATCCTACCAAATGTAGTGGGTCAGTAGTAGGACACTAGGGTATGTATGATATCAGACTTTCACTACATGATTATCAGGACTTGTTTATTTTGTTTCTGTTTTTTGTCTGATAATTAAATAATATGTAAAAGTCAAGAGTAAGGAGTGTGTTGCTAACTTTACCCAATACCCTGTCCTGGCATAACATCCCCTAAATTTAATGTGTTAGCATTTAGCCTAGCCCCATTAATTCCTTAGGATCCAAACAGGGATGAATTTAGAAGCCACCAAACACTTCCATGTTTTCACTATTTAAAGACTGTTACATGAGTAGTTACACGAGTAAGTATAGTGGCACAAAATAAAACGTGGCAATTTTGAACTATATTGTATGGCGGAAGAGCACTTAGTTTGCAGCACTTCGACCTCGGCACGCAGTAACATCATCACTCCTGGTTACTCCCCCTCTCTCTTAGGGGCCAGTCACACCAAAAGTGCTTTAAACGCTTGCAAACGCAAGGCGCGACGCACTGCCTATTTTTAAAAAAGAGCAGTGCGACGCGGCTTTTCATATTGCTAAGCAACCACAGAGTCAGCTGTCTTGTCAATCAAATATTGAAGCGTGAGCGCTCTTTTGCTGTTAACTGTCATATTAGCAGAAACTTTAAAAAGAGGGCGCTTCCTCTGACCTTGTTTGAAGACGAGAGGTGCACAAACACGCAGGAGAGAGTGAGCGAGTGGAGTCCGGTTCTCCAAAGCAACTGTAAACTTCCCTCACCACAACGTAAGGCCCGCCTCTCCCCTCATTCGATTGGACAATGGAAAGACGCGAATGACGTCGGGCGCTTCTCCGCTCTCTGTGCTCCTTCAAAAACGCGTGCGCGGCAGGCGGCAAAAAACCCCAAGGCGCTCTGCGCGCATAAACAGCGCACGAACGCGCCCTGCCCATAGAATATCATTCAAAAAAGGCGCCTGCAACTGCCATAAACGCTTTTGGTGTGACTGGCCCCTTAAACTTCTGTCAATATAACTGCGCCCGAGGTCGAAGTGCTGCAAACTAAGTGCTCTTCCGCCATACAATATAGTTCTCATTTTTATCCACTTAAAAAAAATGTTTTGCCACCATACTTACTCATGTAACAGTCTCTAAATATGGAAGTGTTTGGTGGCTTCTAAATTCATCCCTGTTTGGATCCTAAGGAATGAATGGGGCTAGGCTAAATGCTAACACATTCATGACATGCCGTACAAAGATTAAGTGCACGCAATGAATAAAGATAGGTATTAGTGATGCGCGGGTTGGTGCGGGCAAAGAAATTGTAACTTTAATGCGGGCCCGGTTGGGGCGGGTCATTAAAAACAAAATTAAAAAACTGCATGTTGCATCTAATTCCCTGTAGCATATATATTAAATATTTGGGAATATATTTTTACATTTTATTACGTTCTTTGATAAGGTTAAATTACGTAGGCCTATGTGGCAACGTAACTTCCGCAACGTAACTTGCGCAACGTAACTTGATATCCCCAAACCTTTGGTGTCATGTCACGGAAGCGCCAAGTAGCTCCCGCTGCCAGCCACAACAACACAACAAACGGAGAATTAAAAGATAAAAGACGATCTGCAGGAGAAATTAAGGTAGGGAATTTGTAAATAGATAATACAAATGCTGCTTTTTTGTGTGGTGATCTACTTTTAAAATGATAAAGCCGACAAGTTCTACATGCTAAAAACACTTTAAATGCGTGCATATACCTCTACATTGGATTTAGGGCTGTCACCATTACTCTATTTTCTTGAGGAGTTAAAAAAAATCCTGGAGCACATGTCTGTTTAAAATAGCGGAGATTTAGTGAAACAAACTAGAAAGAAAATTACAATAGTAGCATATATCAGCACAACGCTGCCTCTCTCTCTCCCTCGTTCGCTCGCTCTCGCGTGCTTTAGCTCGGGCATGAAAGCAAGAATGCGATGCGATTGCATGCGTGTAAATTTCGGAAGTTTACACGACTGAGCTGCAGCGGGCAGGCATAAGATTTATAAAAACACATATGAGAAGAAAGGCACAGCAACTCAAAAAGACTTACAGTGTAAGTGTTTCACAATTACTCATGCCAATTTTCCCATGGAGGCATGGAGCAGCATAAGAATACACTGTGCGATCTACCGGCATTGCCTTTGCGATCGATGTATTGGACACCCCTGGTTTATCATTATCCTATCCCTATATTAATATGACCATGCTGGTTTCTATGGCTCATTGGTGTATGTTGTTGCCAGTTTACAGGGCGATGTAATCTAATGGCTGTTTGTTTCCAAGCACTCTTTTAGGGTGAAATAAAGCATCTTTTTATTAACATTACAAATGCCTAGTATGTCTATTTTAATGGTCGCGGGGCGGGTTGTAAAAATAAATACAGTGTTGCAGGGGCGGGTGGGGGCGGGCCAAATATTTCATAAAAGCGGGACCCGCGCTTCACTAATAGGTATGTATTACTTCTTCTAAGATTAGGTAAAAACATAGTAAAAAATTTAAAAAACTGTGTTGTTTTCCTTTAACACTCTATCGATAATAAATTGTTTTTTAATATCAGTTATTGTCAATACCAGCATATTGACACCCCTAGTACATATATGTACTAATAAAATCAACCGTGTAGTACAACTGTGTAGTATAACAGTACTGTACTGTAATTCCTTTAGCTCAACTACATCACCTCAACTGCCTTTCTGCCTTTGCTTAACTAACAGAATGTGGCACTTTCAACACCAAGGTTACTGGTATGTTTCTTAGAGGAAAGCTTGTATAGCTTTTATACATTGAAATGCACTGTAAGTCGCTTTGAATAAAAGCGTATGCCAAACGGATAAAATATTGTAGATGTGTCCACAAAAATAATAGCAGCAGTCCTTGATTTTATTGGAACTCGGCATACTCTTTTGCAATGGATATGCAGATTTTGCCATTTCATAGGTGATTAAAGGGGATTGTGAGATTGATTTTTGCCCGTCATTGATGGGATTTTATTTCAGGTGCTTAGAGTGGGTTTTAAGCGATAAGAACATTGCACATACTCTTATTTGTAATTGAGAATATGTCCTTGCACTTTACTCTTGTAAATCTGAGGCAAAAAATTATAACTAAAGAACAGCTTTTCGAAAAAGAATAAGTTTTGAAGGTTCCTGTCCTTCTTCTCTCCTTTACTAGTATAAAACTCCCCAATCCGCACCCACCTCAACAAACGTGTTTCTTTACAATCTTACAATATTCATTCAGTGGACTGTAACCTTTACAGGGAGACGCTCATTCATCTGCGCTCTGGTTTTGACATTTTGTTATTGTTTATGCATCCCAATTAAGTTGGCACATATCGTCTCTCCTTCCAAAGACATTGTGAGACAAACACAGCGCAGGTCACAGATATATGACAGCAGAGATCTCTTCTGTCTCTTGATGGAGGTAGGCTAGCTAAGGGATCGGCACAATTTGCTCTTTCAGCACAAATTGTCCCCGAACCCCTGAATACATTTTGTGATCTACGACCCCAAAAGGAGCCATAATAGGATGTCCTGTCGAGAGAACTATGCAGCATAGCCAGTTTATAGATTGGTGCAGTTAATTTTGTGTAGCCTGCATGATGGGAAAAATATCTATATATGGTATTTTAAACGGGAGTGTTTTTTTCTTCTGCTCAGCAAGATTTTATCACTTGCAATAAGATTACTCTTAGGATTGTTGGATGAATGATTTTTCATCATGACCAGCAAATGTTGTATTGGGTGGGTGTTTGGATTAGAAATGCTTATAGGTGGCATAGGCATTTGTCCGCTAAACTTGATTGATATTTGTTTTAATAATTTATTTTGCGACTAGCTTGTAGGCCACTAACCAGCAACAAGCAGTCCTAGATCGCAGAGCCTCCTAATCACACAGTGTGCGTGCAACTGAGACACGACTTGACAAGTTGCAGAAGCTATTTGACAGATTTCAAACCAGCTTGATATCTAGACATCATGTCATCAGGCAAGCAACACGTCATGCTGTTTTTAATTCTCAACAACTTTCATGTTGCTATGAGCGCGTGAGCAAAAAATGCCCTTAGAACGATTGATTCTGACTGAAATCAGACTGCAATGGAAATATGCATTTAATGCATGTAAATAGACATATTCACACACATTTGATAAGACATCTGATAATGTAGGGTAAGACTTGATTTTACAATTGGCAGACACTTTTATACAAAATATGTTTTTATTAGTAAATGTGTTTAGGAATCGAATCCACCCAAACGGGAAAAAAAACAATAAATTTCTCTGGCAAAAAATATGTTTTAATTATATACTAAATACATTTTCTAGAAAGTGAAGCTTAATTAAATGTATTTTTGAACTATATTTAGTTGTAACATTCATATATCAACATATAGACGGTTTTAGCAGTAACAACATAAAGAAGCGGCTGTCGCGGTCCGCACGTAACTTCCGGTAAACTCCGCTAAGAATAAATAACAACAAAGTTCTTTAAACTTAGTTTATTTATACAACAAGCAACACATAGATTATCTAGGAAACCAACACATTTGTTATTTTCGACGAGGCATTTATTCAAGAGATCAGTTTAGGAACTAGTCAGACCATTAAAAAAAACGAAACCGGAAGTAAAGTTCGGATCCAGACGTGTATCGCATCAGCGCACGTGCGTCCGATGAAACCGTCTAAATTTCAAAATGTATTTCAGAGGCAACAAATACATTTACACTTTTACAACCCATATGGCAAAAAATATATTTTCCTGGCCAAAATATAAAACTTTATAAAGTATATTTTTGCAGTTGAAAACTATTTAACTTTAACCATTTTAAACCTGTTATGTTTACAGGTTATGACATAAATAAAGATTTTCTTTCAATGCGACGTGAATATAAATGCATTAAAATATATTTATTTTTAAAATATATTTCCAAATATATAAAAAATGGCCAAAAAATAAGGTGACATTGGAGTAAAAAAAATCGGAACTTTAGTTTCATGTGCTCACGTGAAACTTTCATGTGCTCACGTGAAACCTTCATGTGTAGAATTGTTTAAAAAAAGTTTAGTTTCAAGTGCGCACGTAAAACTTTCTAGTGCACACGTGAAACTTTCGCTTTGACGTGCACATGCGATAGTTTCACGTGCGCACGCGAAACTAAACGCAATAGTTTCACGTGTGCACGCGATGGTTTCACGTGTGCACGCGATAGTTTCACTAAACTTTATTTATATTTTGCTCCATGTTCCCTTAGGGGCTCCTTAAAAATATATTGGTGAAAACATTTTTTTGTAAACATATTTCAAAATATTTTTCAGCAAATATATTTTTGAGCCATTTTTTGTATATTTTGAAATATATTTAAAATGTTTTTTTTTTGCCATATGGGCATGACTAGCTGTGTTTCCATTACCCTTCACATTGCGCAAACTGAAATAGTGACATGCGAAAAAATTTGTACACTCGGCTGAGGTGGTTTATCCGGCAATTAAAAAATATATATATATTGCAAAACTGCAATTACATTATTGCAAAACTACAATTCGCATTTACAGGTCACCTGACGTGTGTAAAAGTCACATGATTATTCTTTAAATATGGCACGTTATATTTGGTTGGTGGACAAGACAGAAGAGGTGTGGCATTCCAAGAAATGCATGACATCAAAATACAGCGAGAGCGATTTGGGAGTTAACTCCTTTGTACGCTTGGAGTATTTTAAATGTCATTCGCATGTCAGTGTGTACGGTGGCGTATGAAGTCGAACACACCTATCGCCATAGTTTTTGGAATGACTTATCGCGAGACAACAAAATTATGTTTAGTTGCATTCGCATAACATTGGTTAATGGAAATGCCATCATTTCCAGTGTTGGGGAAAGTTACTTGTAAAAGTAATGCATTACAATATTAAGTTACTCCGCAAAAAAGTAACTAATTGTGTTACTTAGTTACTTTTCATGGAAAGTAATGCTTACGTTACTTTATAGTTACTTTTGCGTTACTTTTTCTTGGCCGAAGCTTGATCTCTTTCAGGGCTTGCAGGTGTTTTTATGACTAACAAGTTCTGCATTCAGAAATTGCATATTTCATTACAAAAATGTCGAGCTCTGGTCAATTTCTAACTCAAACTGTTGCCACACAGGCGCGTACGCATAGAGTGCATAATGTGACTACGTTTAGTTTAATTCAGTACATATTTTTTTTATCGAATTAATAAATTAAAAAAGTAACTTGCATTACTTTTTTTAAAAAGTAACTCAAATATTAATGTGTAAATTTAAAAAGTAATGTGTTACTTTACTCACTACTTCAGAAAATTAATAATATTACGTAATGCACGTTACTTGTAATGCGTTACCCCCTACACATAATAGAGGGTATGCACGTGACGTCACCTTCGGCGAAAGTGACTGCGTTTACACCCATTGAGTGGCAAAAGACAGAGCGGCAGAATTTGTGAAAAACACGGGGCAAAAAACACGGGAAAAAAATCCGTCTAAATGGGAAAAAGCTGTTGTGCGATAGACTGTACTACCAGATTAACAAGAATTCTGAGCTGTCGTTTTACAGACTGTCAAGAAACACCGAAAAGAGAAGTAAATTGATCGTTCATGCCAATGTCCACTGAATACAAGTGGGTTGACAAGTTGCTAAGGTCACTATCAAATGCAACTAAATTAAATTTTTGCTGATAAATTTTCAGTTATACTGACATTTTTGCGGCCGCCGCTAAAACAGCCAGCCATTTTGTTGAATGTTTTGCCACTCAACAGTGCAAGCTCCGGCGTGGTCACGTAGAAAAGTGAGGTCAATGCATACCCTGTATAGTTTTTCGATGACGTTACGCCAAAGTTTGCGCAAATTTTTCTTTGGAAACGCAGCTACTTTTGCACTGCTAGGACATAAGACGGTTTGATGATATCATCTGAATATAGAAGTCATTTAAGAAACTGAGCTAATTTTATTGCGAAAAGATTATTTGAGAGGGGGTTGTTAAAAATAATCTGCACTGATTACTCCGAAAAACAGGAATATTTACCGACAAAGTTAATCATGTCAATTTTAACTTTGTTTCAAGAAAATGACATTTACTGTATCAGGTATACGATGTTTTATCAGGAGGCAGCTACAGAAGCTCATTTGTGTTGTGTCGAGTGCTGTGTCTATTTAACACAGGGAGTGTAATTAACTCTTCTACATTCACAACCGTCAAATCAGACTCACAGTCTCGGCTGGGGATAAATAGGGAGGATTGGAGTTTGTGCCAACAATCGTTCTTTATAATTAGCGCTGTCTGGAAACTCTGCGCCTGCTTTCTTCTTTCTTAACTTCTCTAACACCGGAGAGACGAGCAGAAAGTCGTGTCAATTGTAACTCAACTGCACAGATCGCTTTCTTTATATAAGGCGCTATGTGTGTACAGAGTGTGCCGTGCAGTCTAGCAGACTTTAAAAGCACTGCTCATCAAAATATTAAGTGTGTGCGGCGTATGTGTGATCGGCAGAAGTGTGTTCGCTTAGAAATGACAACTCAATTTTCAGCGAACAATTAGCTCAGCAAACACATTCTTCTCCTTGTAGTGAGAAAAGGCTCAAGAGGGCCAGTTCTCGCTCTTCAGCCGTCGATCTGTTTGTCCAATTCGTTCACTTCAGAATAACACCTGTCTATATTCCCCCATTAATCACAAGGCGAGCAAATTTGCATTGGATTTCATCAATATTTGAAGTCACAGAGATTTGAATTTTTTCCTTATTTTTCTAGACTGTGATCTGAAGTTTAATGAGTTATCTACATTGTATTGCTTTAAAAGTTATTTTGAAAGGACTACAGCTTTGTACACATACACAATAGGATATTATCTGTTACGTCGTTCATGTTGTATGTTATGTTTGTGCTAAAACATGGCTGACTATTACTATTGCTCATTCTTGTGGTTGGTTAAATAAGTATAAAGTCTATGTAAGGGTGCAGACACAGATGTGCATGCTCGGCCAGCATATTGCATGGATGTGGGTCACCTAATTTGCATTGTTGTGGCAATATCAAACTTCTGTTCTCAAGGGGGCGATAAAGCTACCTCATGAAGGTACGTCTAATTAAACCCTCAGTTTTATTCAGGTCACTCCGTATAAACGTGTTCGTAAGATCTGCGGGCTCAGCAAGAACTTCGCATTTGCATTATGAATTGCACTGACACGTTTTGGTGATAAGTTGTAAGGTCACCATAACAGCCACAAAGAAATGTCCCGGCATCCACCAGGGACACCCTGATAACCGCATAGCAACATGCTGAAACCACACAAAATAGCAAGTACATGCCCTCCGAGAGAGTGTTAATTTTGTCAGCTAATTTTAATATTGGGGGGCGTTTACCTAACACAGTTTTTAAAAAAGGGAAAACTTTTATTTTGTTTTGGCTGATCATTCGCATGACATCTGCGTCTTAGGGGCTGAGAATGCAAACTTTTAAAAAAAATAGTGATTTGCTGATTTTTACTTGCATTTGGTGCTAACATAGTCGTCGTTAGTGTAGTTAAAGTAGATGATGTGGGCATCATCTCATCTTAGTCGTAGAAATAAAGTCATCTATATACTGTATATATTTATTCATATTTTTATCATAGTTTTTGAACACTAGAATGGAGAAGGAGAGAGAAAGAGAGTCAAGTACCCAACCCAGAGTTTAACATCATGGCTAGTTCTGACTCAGAACGGGCAGATAGTCTATCAATGGCATAGATGAAACATGCATGCAGCCTGGCCACAGCAGCCATCTCCTGGGCTCTCACATACACTTAACCCCTGGCAGCTCTGGCAGCGTGACATACATGCTGACAGTGGCACGACAGCCTTCCGGAAATTATTTGAGTTCAGCTGTGTCCTGTTGCCTTTTGTGTTTAACCTGCCTCTGGTGTCTCATGCACAGGTGTGAGCATTAAATAAATTGTGGGATTCATTAAACGGTTAAAAGATGGTAGATGGTTTATCCGGTCCTACGATGCTGTGAATGGTTGCTATGCAAATGTTAAGATGTTCCTAAAGGCTAATTCACACTTATCCGACAAATGCCAACAAACTTGCCTATTCTAAATATAACAGCAACTTAGAATGTTTCTTAGTGTGTTGCTAGGCAGTTGCTATGGTGTTCTGAATGTTTCTAGTGTGTTGCTATGCAGTTGTTACGGTGTTCTGAATGTTTCTAGTGTGTTGCTATGCAGTTGTTACAGTGTTCTGAATGTTTCTTAGTGTGTTGCAATGCAGTTGTTACAGTGTTCTGAATGTTTCTAGTGTGTTGCTATGCAGTTGTTACGGTGTTCTGAATGTTTCTAGTGTGTTGCTATGCAGTTGTTACAGTGTTCTGAATGTTTCTTAGTGTGTTGCTATGCAGTTGTTATGGTGTTCTGAATGTTTCCTAGTGTGTTGCTATGCAGTTGTTACAGTGTTCTGAATGTTTCTAGTGTGTTGCTATGCAGTTGTTATGGTGTTCTGAATGTTTCTTAGTGTGTTGCTATGCAGTTGTTATGGTGTTCTGAATGTTTCTTAGTGTGTTGCTATGCAGTTGCTAAAATGCTCTGAATGTTGCTTAGTGTGTTGCTATGCAGTTGCTAAGATGCTTTGAATGTTTCTAGGCAGTTGTTATGGTGTTCTGAATGTGTCTTAGTGTGTTGCTAGGCAGTTGCTGATATGTTCTGAATGTTTCTAGGCAGTTGCTATGCAGTTGTTACGGTGTTCTGAATGTTTCTAGTGTGTTGCTATGCAGTTGTTACGGTGTTCTGAATGTTTCTAGTGTGTTGCTATGCAGTTGTTACGGTGTTCTGAATGTTTCTAGTGTGCTGCTATGCAGTTGTTATGGTGTTCTGAATGTTTCTAGTGTGTTGCTATGCAGTTGTTACAGTGTTCTGAATGTTTCTTTTGTGTTGCTATGCAGTTGTTATGGTGTTCTGAATGCTTCTTAGTGTGTTGCTATGCAATTGCTGAGATGTTCTGAATGTTTTTTAGTGTGTTGCTAGGCAGTTGCTAAGATGCTCTGAATGTTTCTAGGCAGTTGTTATGGTGTTCTGAATGCTTCTTAGTGTGTTGCTATGCAGTTGCTGAGATGTTCTGAATGTTTCTAGTGTGTTGCTATGCAGATGTTATGGTGTTTTGAATGTTTCTTAGTGTGTTGCCATGCAGTTGTTACAGTGTTCTGAATGTTTGTAGTGTGTTGCTATGCAGTTGTTATGGTGTTTTGAATGTTTCTTAGTGTGTTGCCACGCAGTTGTTACAGTGTTCTGAATGTTTGTAGTGTGTTGCTATGCAGTTGTTATGGTGTTTTGAATGTTTCTTAGTGTGTTGCCACGCAGTTGTTACAGTGTTCTGAATGTTTCTAGTGTGTCGCTATGCAGTTGTTATGGTGTTCTGAATTTTTCGGACAAAAACGCACTATTCGCGCGTAGTTGGACACTTGAACATTTGAGATTACTCGCTTCATTCACGTGTGCAAGCCGCACCTGAAATTCTAGTCATTCGAGACATTCACACGGAAATTCGAGTCATGGGAGGGGCTACTGCGACTCTGCTGAGACTCCACTCACTTCCTGTAATCACGTTACTACTACAGGAAGGTCCTGATAGGTTAACGTGCTGTGGAAATCCGCCGAAGTTCAGATTTTTCAACTTGTGCGTTTCACGCGGCAACGCCCAATTTGTGCGGAATGCACCACAGGATGCCTAATCGCGTCTTTGCATTGACTTAACATGTAAATCACCCGTGCTTGCCGCCTCTACCGCGGCCGTTGTAAACGCAGCATTAGTGTGTTGCTATGCAGTTGTTACAGTGTTCTGAATGTTTTTAGTGTGTTGCTATGCAGTTGTTATGGTGTTCTGAATGTTTCTTAGTGTGTTGCTATGCAGTTGTTATGGCTTTCTGAATGTTTCATAGTGTGTTGCTATGCAGTTACTACAGTGTCTCAATCTGCTCCCTAGCTCCCAAAGTAGTGAATCAGTATATCGTGTATGCAGGTTCGGGCACTGGTAAGGACCCTTGATCACTTCACATTGGGACACTGTTCACTTATTGTCCTGTGACGTGGCTGCTTAAGCGGGTTGTGATAATTCACAGTTGTTATTCATCAACAACCAGCAAAACAACATCTTTCTGTCTTAATTTTTAAACACGTGTTAAAGTATATTGTGAAAAACTTTCATTATTCTCTTACTTTCCCATGCATCTATTTGGACGAATATTACATTTAAATATTACGCACAGCTGATTAAGACAAAGCCAATGTTTCTTAGTGTGTTGTAATGCAGTTGCTATGGTTTTCTGAATGTTACATAGTGTGTTGCTATGCAGTTACTACAGTGTTCTGAACGTTTGTTCGTTTCTATGCCGTTGCTACAATGTTCTAAATGTTTCTTAGTGTGTTTCTACACGGTTGTTAAGGTGCTCTGAATGTTACTTGGTGTGTTGCTATGCGGTTGGTAAGGTGCTTTGAATGTTTCTTGTTGTGTTGCTATGCGGTTGGTAAGGTGCTTTGAATGTTTCTTGGTGTGTTGCTATAGAGTTGCTAAGGTCCATAGATCTGAGTCAAAGAGAAATTTCACGTCAAAAACGGCACACTTTTATAAGTATACACAACAATGTAGCATACATTAAGTAAGAGAATACCTAATCTTAAATATGTGAGCAATAGTAATTGTAATGCCTGCCTTATTAGAATTTTGTAATGTTGTTTTTGAAATGTTTCATTGTATTATGCAACATTAAAAACATAGTTCCCATGTCATGTACTTTACCTATTTTTATTGAGGTGACTCACTAGGTAATAAAAAAATTCAATTCTTAAGTTTGACGGCATCACATATATATCCTTAAACAGTTCCGAGATTGAAATTACATAAAAGAGACTGAGATGGTTCTTCCCGCCGTCAGACTCACCACCGTTTCACCTCTATTCATCTCCATTCATATGCTAGACATGCAGAGATAGGGAAAAGTGAAAAGTTTTAGCAGACAGGTCTGCGCTCTTATACCGATATTAAATCCATTTGATTCTCTTCCGCCCTCTTTGAACTCGACGCTCGTTCAATACACCCTTCTGAGCAGAAGTTTAAATGTGCCTACCAGGCAGGAGTGTGTATGCAAAGCTACGGAGAGAGAGAGGTCGTCTGCGTTCGGCAAGCAGAGAAATTAGGAGTCAGAGGGCAGTGGGAAATATTGAGCACCTTATTCTCCTTGTAATTGTTCTGTGTCGTAAGATAATGGTGCTTGATATGAAGGCAGAAATTAGGAGATGTCTCGGACTGGGTTGACAGAGTGCCACCCTTGGGGTCTGATATTCTGTACTGGCGTAGCCCAGATTCAGAGGTAGAGAAACCGAAGCAAAAATAGCCCACGGTTTGTCTACCGGGACGTATCCGTATACCCTACAAAATTAGACCTACAAATGAGAGAAATATTGCAGAAACTGATACACCTACAGCGTGACGCTTGGGACTGGCTTTTTTATTAATTAGACATGAAAGAACAGCAGGCTTGGCCGGTAGCGAATAACCTTGTTTGGTTTTGTTGCAATTACGCGTATTTAAATTTGAAGAAGACATTTGTTGTTTGCTTCATACGCTGGAGGCTTTACCAGTCATCCACTTTGTCTGTTTGGAGAGTTTAGCTTGTGGTATTTAGATGGTCTGTTATGGTTGAGATGAAAAGGTAGCCATTAAGCTTTAATGGAGAATGGCTTTTGATTCTTTTGCTTCACAAAGTGTAATGGTCCATTTATAATAACAGATCACAGTCTTCCCAAGTAATGATTGGGGCCATCTGTGAATCTCATAGTCGTTTTGTATTAGCAGACAGGGAGGAAAAACAATTCAGTGATCTGTGTTAAAGTGTGTTATATACGTGTAGTATATTTTAAGCCCTATTTTAATGATGTAAGCGCATGGTGCAGGAACACAGGGAGTGTCCGAATCAATCCACTTTTTCTATTTGAGCCACAGACAAACGATCGGCGTGCCAGCCGCATGGTCCGAAAGGAAGGCAACCTACTGTATTCCCTTAACGGGTCATGGGTGTTTTTTGGGCGGAACGTGCAATAAACCAATCAGAGTCTCATCTCCCATTCCCTTTAAAAGTCAGTTGCACTTGCACCATGGTGCATTTGTGAAGTACATGGAGCAAAGACTGAACGCTTTTCCAGAGAGGAAACTTCTGCATTCGCCATTACTGAAAATAGCTAACATGAAAATGATTATCTAACATTTTTATCTGTATGTACAAAAAAATTATCTTTTTAATTGTAATATATAATATTTGGCATGTTTGTGAGCGGCTGTGCATGCCTGTGTGTGTAAGAAGCAGAGTGTACGTGCGTTTTGCACCTGCCTATAGGCTCATATTAGTAACGCATAAATAAATACTGCATATATACCTAATAAATACCGACTTTAGACCAGGTTTTAGTTGGTTAATGGTGCCATAATTTTTAGTTGCCTCAAAATAGCAACGTGCCAATAATGCACCTGAACACACCTCAGTTTCAGACAAGCACGCCTATGGACGGACAGATGGGCGCAAGTGCATTTGCTATTTAAACAACTGAAGCGTTGGACATAAAAATGATAACCAAAAAAAAAAAAAAAAAAAAAAAAACACTTAACAAAAACGTTGCGCCTGCAGTCGCATTGCGTCGGTTTTATGATAGGCCACTGTCTGTCTGCCTATCTATCACATGGGTCATCAACAGGGGGTCCAGTGCCCCTTGGGAATCTATGATGGTATCACCTGGGGTCCGCCAAGTATTGTTTGAATTAATTAATTTTTTTTGAAAAATGAAATTAGACATCAAACAAAAATGCAATTATAGGCTAATAATAGGTTAATAATAAACATTGGGCATCAACAGGGGGTCCGGAGCCCCTTGGGGATCCATGGTGGTTTCACCTGGGGTCCTCCAAGTATTGTATGAATTAATTTTTTTGTTTTAGAAAAATTAAATTAGACATCAAACAATAATGCAATAATAGGCCAATAATAAACATGGGGCATCGACAAGGGGTACGGAGCCCCTTAGGGATCCATGATGGTTTCACCTGGTGTCCCCCAAGTATTGTTAAAATTATTATTATTTTAGAAAAAATTAAATTAGACAACAAACAATAATGCAATAACAGGCTAATAAAAAGAATAATAAAATGATATGAATTTGATACATGTACTGGGGGTTTTACTTGTCCTCTCTATCCTTTAATGGGTCCTTGGCCTGAAAAAGGTTGAAGACCTCTGATTTCGGGCTGGCCGGTACAGTATATATTGTGCAATGGTGAATATGGTATATTAAATTGTGTTACATTCCTAATGCAAATATATAATTGCACTTATATATAATTCTGTATTAAAACAGAGGTGTGGCTACAACTTTGCCTATATCAGGAATTTTACAACAGTGACTAGGCCTGGTGACAGCTAGGGACCAGTTATTACCTATTCTTATTGACAGGGTACAGCGGTTAATAATCATATTTTTTTCCAATCAAGTTCCAAAAAAAAACAAAAATTATTTAGTTTACTAGATTGTCCAAAACAGGTGATACCATATGGTTATTGAATACAGTATTAATATTTTTTCTTTGATTTTCCAGCCAAACTATACTGTGTGATGTATATTTCTAGGATATAAATTTACTTATATGTTGATAAATGTCATAGAGCCCACATCATTTCAAGGGCACAAATATATATATATACATGTGCCCTTGTAATGATATATATATATACACACTATAAATAAGTTTCAAGCATACATGCATATAAGCATGTAGACATAGACAGAGATGAAACATTCAGCTGCTTTTGAAAGCCAATGGGACAGAGATCTTGTAGTTGTGCATTTCAATTAAAACCCAAAACACAATAAAAAGCCGGCCCCATTAACCCAATAATTGAATCCACTGACCTTATTTTAAAAGCGATGAACTATAGTAGAAAACGTCTCGGTTACGGATGTAACCCTCGTTCCCTGAAGGAGGGAACGGAGACGTCACGTCGTGACCGACGAATTGGGAGCTCGCTTAGAGAGACCAATCTGCTTCGAATACTACTAAAACGCCAATGAACTTGGCATTGAGATATTTGCATAATGCTGGCGCCGCCCCGCCAGGTGCGTATATAAGGCGCACGTGCAAATAGGGAAATCAGCTTCTGTTCGCTGAGAAAGCCGGAAGGTGACCGGCCTAAACAGCAGGTGGCAGCACCTGTGGCGACGGGACGTGACGTCTCCGTTCCCTCCTTCAGGGAACGAGGGTTACATCCGTAACCGAGACGTTCCCTTTCAGTCGGTCACTACGACGTCACGTCGTGACCGACGAATTGGGAAACCCTACTAAAACGCCACTAGGGGCTGACCTCTTCCAGTGTCTGCATAAAGCCCTCCGGTTCCACTTAAGGATAGGAGAATTAGGTTTTAAGGCAGAAGGCCGGGCACTAGATGTTCCTTTAACCCACAGTAGTGCCAGCGACTGGGAAGCGCCCTATCTGAGCGGTATAGGGACGCTGCGGAAGCCACCGCCCCGTTAAGGGCTATTGGTGGGCGAAAGTCAACCGTAGTTGAGGTAAATGACAGCCGTGGCTGTGTAAGCAAAGCAGTGCTCTGCGAAGGGAAACGTGGGCTGGTAGGATTAACCCCACGGAATAATACTCACAAAGGAACCCGTTGGGACACAATGTGGGGCCCTGGCCAAACACGTAGGTTCGTAAGAATACAGCTAGTGAAAGGCTGACAGCCAATGCTCCGCAACAAAGGCTGTCAAGGCAGTGGAGAGAGAGCAAATCAAACCATTACGCATTTTTGCTCTGTTAGCCTTCCATACTGAAACTCAATTTGGAGCCTCAGTCGGAGGCTGCAAGCCGACTTGCGAGTCTGCTCTCCGTGTCCTCCCTGGTGAGGACAGAACACGAGAGGATACAGGCTCGATACGAACATTGTAGAATCTAATGAACGTATTAGGTGTCGCCCAACCAGCAGCTCTACAGATGTCTGTTAGCGAGGAACCACGAGCTAATGCCCAAGATGAGGCAACACTCCGAGTGGAGTGCGCTCTCAAATTAAAGGGGCAAGGAATGCCCTGCAATTTGTAAGCCAGGGCGATAGTATCAACTATCCAATGAGACATCCTCTGCTTAGTGACAGCTTTCCCTTTCTGCTGGCCACCATAACAAACAAAGAGCTGGTCTGAGGTCCTGAAGCTTTGCGTGCGGACCACGTAGAATCGCAGTGCGCGTACGGGGCACAACAAAGCCTCGGTTGGGTTTGCCTGCTCCAAAGGCAACGCTTGCAAGCTCACCACCTTATCTCTGAAGGGAGTGGTGGGAACTTTGGGCACGTAGCCTGGTCTGGGTCTTCAGTGAGACAGCAGGACCAAACTAAAGCACGAATCGTCAACAGAGAATGCATGTAAATCTCCTACTCTCTTCATGGAGGCCAATGCTAGCAGGGTCAGAGCTTTCATTGATAAAAACTTCAGACTCGCAAACTGCAAAGGCTAAATCGGAGACCTAAAGGCTTCAGCACCATGGACAGGTCTCAGGAAAAAAGAGGGAGGGCGCGAGGGTTTTAGCCTGCGAGCGCCTCTTTAAAATGTAATAATTAAATCATACTGGCCAACTGATCTGCCGTAGATAAGTGAGTGATGAGCAGAAATAGCGGCGATATCAATTTAATGGCGGAGGGACAGCCTACCATCTAACCCATGTTAAAGATATAAAGCATAATGTTAAAGGGCATTCTCTGGGGTCCTCGCGTTGCGAAGAACACCGGGTGACGAAAAGGTTTCATTAAGCGCGTAAGCCCGTCCTGTGGACGGTGCTCGAACCGCGTCGATGGTGTTAGATACCGCTTGCGATAAATCACCTAAACCTTGCGCGCGCTCAACGACCGTACATGGATATCCACAGGTCGGGGCGCGAGTGCCAAATGTGCCCCTTCCTAAGAAAGAAAGTCCTTCCTCAGGGGAATCGGCCAGGGAGGGCTGTCGCGAGGAGCATTAACTATGAAACCAATTCTTGGTCGTCCAGTACGGACGATTAATAAAAGGCTCTCCTCGTCCTGCCTGACTTTGCACAGTGTCTGCGCAATAAAGCTCACTGGAAGGAATGCGTATTTACGCACCCCCCGCGGTCAGCTGTGTGCCAACGCATCCACGCCGAGGCTGCCCTCGGTTAGTGAATAAAAAAGGCGACAGTGGGTATCGTCCGGCGACGCAAACAGATCTATCTACGCACAACCGAACTTCTTCCAAATTAGCTGGACCGTCTGGGGGTGGAGTCGCTATTCGCCGGGGGCGCAGCTCGGAAGCGCGTACCGCTGTATTGAGCGATCCCGGGATGTAAATGGCACGAAGGGACCTCAGATGCTTCTGACTCCAAATGAGGAGATGACGAGCGAGATGCGACAGGTGACGAAAGCGCAAAACCGCCTTAACGGTAAATAACGCAACAGTCGCAAAGTTATCGGTGTCGACAAATACATCCTTCCCTCGCATCTCCATAGCGGTGCGTACAAGTCCCAGATATACAGCGCACCGCTCGCGGCAGTTGGGGTGCTATGCACACCCCAGACTGCAGGCCCGTCATACGTGGCTGAACATCCCGTGCTTAGGGCATCGCATGCTACAGAATGCCAGGAGACCCCTCAGAGGCATATCTTGTTCTATCAGAAATGCTGGGTCTACTACGGGGAAATTTAAATGACACGCAGGTGTAGTGTTTACACAATGTATGCCGGTGCGCCACGCTCTCCTCGAGACTCGATCGTAAAGCCAAACTGAAGCGGTCTCATATGACGCAGCTCGAACAGTGTCACGGCTGCAGCATGCTGTCATATGTCCAGGAGCTTCTGAAATTGTATCAGAGGGACCGCGTACTTCCCTCGAATTAAACCGAGGCAAGTCAGAACTGACTAGTTGCGCGCTCTTGTAAAACACGCCAATTAGTTGATCGAGTCTAATTCCATACTGAGAAAAAGGATCCTCTGCACGGGGCAAAGTTGCTCTTTCCCAGTCGACCTGATGACTTAAACGAGCGAGATGCCGAAGCATTAACTCTCTGTGTTCGCGCACGTCTGCCAAGAACGGGCTATTATAAGTCAACGTAAATAAAGCAGAATGCGAACAACGCTCTCTCTCTCTGATATTTTAATGCCGTGACTACCACTTTCATGGAGACACGGAGAGAGAGAGACAGCTCGAATGGTGTACTTAATATTAATATGCCCACCCCACGACGCAGAGCGAAAAAACGGTCTAAGGCGAGGGGAGATGGACACAAAAGTACACGTCTTACAGGTCTAAAGCTGCAACCGATCTGAATATTGAAATACGAGCCTCGGCGTTATCATCCAAAAAAGACCACCTCCGTAGAGCCGGGCGTAAATCAAATCGATCGTAACCCACCGCGTTTTTTCGGGTACTATGAGATAAAGGCTGGAAAAACCTATCATCATATCATCATCTCGGTAAGAGGGACCGGCTCGATAATCCTTCGCCAGCAGGACATCGACTTATGCACGCAGTACATGTGCATCGGATACTTTCACTATAGTGAAACGAAAGCCCGAGAATTTCGGGGTTGTGCCGGTAATTGTATTTCGTAACCGAGGCGGATCGTGCGTAAAACCCAACGAAACGGCTGGGTACTGAAGCCAAGCACCCAGGCACCGTACGAGGAGAATTAACGACACTACCAAAGTACCCGCGGTGGGGCAGCGAAGCGAGACAGGTGAGACTGCCGGTGCGTCTGCCGTGACAGCATAAGCATCACAGTATGTGTGTGTGTGACACTGACCTGAGCCCGCTGAGGGAAACGGTCGTCCGGTCTCCTCAGCTGAGGACGCAGACACCGAAGGGGTTGCTGGTGGTCCGGTCTCCTGAGTGGAGGGCTCGGACTCCTCAGAACACCCGCTGGCGATAGAGGAGAGGTAGGGTGAGCTGGTGTGTGCCCGCTCACGGCTCTCTCGATCCTCTGGAGACCTGGAGAGGGAAGAGGAATGCACTCTGTGTGTGGTTAGTGGGCACCGGCTAAACAGCCGGTGGAACATATGCAAACCAAGAATTTTCCACCCGACCCTCTATCGGGGGAAGGAGCGAATCACCGTCTCCTGAAGAGTGATCCTCTGCCAATCCAGGTCGCCCGCTTACTGGCCACTTAAACTCCCGATCTCACGGGAAGCGGCTAAGCGGGCGGGGCGAGCTGCTGACGACCGGTTCCCCCGCGCTGCCGAGATGGGGTCCGAAGAGGGGAACGGAGGTGGTCGCCGCAGGACGCCGACGGCGAGAGGCAGACTGAGGAACCGGCGTGGTGGTTTTTACCAAGGGCAGCTCTCCTTCGCCGGGGCATGACCACAGAGATCGCCTCAGTCTGCGCAGCGGAGCTGTACGACTCCACGGCCTCGCCGAAGAGGCCGGTCTGTGAGACAGGAGCATTCAAGAAGTTGTTCTCGCCTGCGTCCGTCACCCAGACACAGCCAAAGGTGGCGATCTTGAACCACTGTCGTGAACATCGCACGACTGCAGGTCGCGGCTTCCCTCGTAAATCCTTGGTGAACCCGTAGCAACGTTAATGCGTGCAGGGCTGAAGCCGCCTCTCCGCATGCCTGACGGACAGCGCCCGTAACCGGACGACTATCTACAAACACGGGAGGGAAGGGTTGGGTGGTCCCTCCAGGAACGCAGCTGCATCGCAACCCCCCGCTCCACTGGAGGGTCCCTGCCCTTAGCGGCTCCATTGGTGAGGGATGTGAGGGGTGAAAGCTGAAGCTGAACGGCCGGATGGCCGCAAACCACGTAGCTCTTCGTGCCGTCGGAAAGAAAGGCACAGGAGCAGAGGACCGAGAGGCCCGAGCAGCTCCGAAATACCAATCACGTGGGCGGTACGGTTCGGGCGGAGAGGGGTTAACCCCTCCAACTCTACCGTTACCGCCGCTCGAGCGGGCACGGCCGCCATCTCCGGAACGACTCCACTTCGGAGGAAAAAATGGACACCCCTCTGATGCTGCAGAAGTGAACGGGACCAGAAGGAGGTCCAATGGATTCGGCAGACATCGTAGAACACGACTCTGCCGTCTCCACCGGAACCTCAACCGGCTGAGGATGAAAGGCCGGTAGGTGGAGGACGCATCCTCCGTCCTCCTCAGCGTAGTGATGCGAAGAGCGTCATGCGAGCGCTTGACAGCCGCACCATGGCGGTGTCAGCACTGCAAAGACGCGGACAGCATTCCCGTAGAAACGTCAGTCGTCTCCGCAATCCAAGAGGGTTATGCTCTCACAGAGAGAACAAAAACTCTCCACGAGCGCAGCCTCAGAGTGCTTGATGCCCAAGCATGAAGACAGCGCTCGTGACCGTAACTGGAACCCTTATACCTCTCACATCCAAGATCGCACGGACGAAAAGCAATCCTGAAAAGGACGCTGATCTCCGAATATACGAGAGAGTGGCTGTCTTTAAAAAGACACAGAGCTCTCACGTATCACTCTTTTAGGGAAATCACTCTTTAGGTGCTCAGCTGATGATGCGCACAGGGAAAGGCAACGCACACACTAAACTCAAAACAAAAAATATGCAGAGCAGTGGAATACTGCGAGCGTCCGCTGTGTTAGTACTGCTTGTCAATCAACTTCAGCAACCGTTCCCAGAAGAGCAGATAGTAGCTTCTCAGTCAGATAAAGCCGGCTTTCGAAGCGAAAAAAGCTGATTTCCCTATTTGCACGTGCGCCTTATATACGCACCTGGCGGGGCGGCGCCAGCATTATGCAAATATCTCAATGCCAAGTTCATTGGCGTTTTAGTAGTATTCGAAGCAGATTGGTCTCTCTAAGCGAGCTCCCAATTCGTCGGTCACGACGTGACGTCGTAGTGACCGACTGAAAGGGAACTCCTTCCATTTCCTGTTCATTGGATCTATGCTTCCTTCTATTCATCCATATTCTCAAGGTAAGACTGATGCCATTAGCGGATGAAAAGCAGGCCTATTCTCTCATTTCAGTATATAGAGCGCTCCATTAAAGGAATTTAATTCCCGACACGGCTGTCAAAAGAACCATTCCCATGCACCGGTGCCTCGGTATCAGGCCTGTTCCCAACACGATAAAGATGGATGAGAGGCTTGTCAACCACTGGACCGCCCACTTTTTAATATTCGTGCCCGGGGCAACTTGAGGTCCCACGTCCTAACTCTCGGTGCACATGAGTCAATGGGCAGCATCAGGTAGAGCTGATGAGAGTTTCTGGGGTGTAATGGCCGCGTTCTCCTTCACCGGGGCTCAGGAGGAGAGCCGCAGGCCATTGGTGAGGGAAAAACAGATTGGCACTTGTCACAGTCTCTGATTAAAAATCACTCTGGGAGCCAAAGCCACAAGCCAGGGACCCCGCAGACGAGAGGGAGATGCAAAGTCATCTATTTCAATCCGCTCTTACCAGCGTTAAATCTTAGGAGCACTTCTGCTCTTACACTCCTGACTGTATCTTTCCACAGCAGGTGGCTGCAGAGGTCAAATAGACAAGGTCATGTGATCGCTTTCATCCTGGTGCATGTTTATGCAAGTGGAAAGTTTGTTAAAGTCATGGACAATGCTTGTGCTTTCATATAAACACATCTTGACATGTAAGCAAGGCTGCTGAAATCACAACCAAAGGATGGCAATGTTAGAAAATAGTCCCCTAGCTGTACTTGGGGCAGTACCCTTTAAAAAGTACATCTTTGTACCTAAAGAGTTGATATTAGTACTTCTAAGGAACATGTTGGTACCAAGGAGTGCATATTAATATCTAATATCTGTAACTAAATGGTATGTATGAACATCCCAATGACATCTTGGGACCATTTTTTGATCATTTTCTCACAACCTTTTCTTCTGTCACCCATCGAATTCTCTATATTTGTATCAGTTAAAGGGATATTCCACTTTTTTTGAAATATGACTGTTTTCCAGCTCCCCTAGAGTTAAACTTTTGATTTTTACGATTTTGGAGTCCATTCAGCTGATCTCCTTTTAGCATAGCTTAGCATAATCCATTGAATCTGATTAGACCATTAGCATTGCGCTAAAAAATAACCAAAGAGTTTGGATATTTTTCCTATTTAAAACTTGACTCTTCTGTAGTTACTAAGACAGACGGAAAATAGCTGCGTAATAGCTATTTTACGGACTATTTTCGGGCACTGCGTAATATTATTGCACCTCCTGCAGCCAAGTTACAGCAGCAAAGTCTTTGATTATTACGCCAGAATGAGAGTATAGTTCTGTAACGTGGTTGCTTTAAACAAAGCAAAAAAGAGTTGAATCCATGTGCAAAAGAGGTTTATTAAGTAAATCCCAAAAGGGCAAGCAAACACATCCAAAAGGGGCAATCCAAAACATAATCCAATAACAGGCAATAGGTCAGGGCAGGCACCAAAACAAACAATATCCAAATGAACAGGCACGGGTCAAAAAACTGCCAGACAAGGAAAAAAATGCAGGATAAGAGATAACGGGTAGCCTATAATACAGACAGGCTATGTAACAGGCAATGTAATAATTAGCAGTGACATGAATAAAAGGAAGTGGCTTTATACTCAACAAACAGCAAGTGGGAAGTGAAACATGGCATGATGATATTTCAAAATTAAAGCCGGAACAGAACGGGGTGTCAAAATAAAAGTACAAAACACAAGACAAAACCCTTACAAGTTCCTAGTCATATCTGCCTAGAAAAATGCAACTTTTAATTTTCTGTCGGTCTTAGTACACAATGTAACTACAGAAGAGTCAAGTTTTAAATAGGAAAAATATCCAAACTCTTTGGTTATTTTTTGTGTGATGCCAATGGTCCAAACAGATTCAATGGACTGTGCCAAGCCACGCCAAAAGTGCTAGCGCCAGACACAGAGACCACCCGAATGGATTCCAAAACTGCAAAAATCAAACGCTTAACTCCAGGGGAGCTGGAAAATGAGCATATTTACAAAAAAAAGTGGAGTGTCCCTTTAAACAAACCACAGTAAATAAATGTTTCACCCAAGGCCTGGCTAAATTGAACAAGGCCAGAGGTTCAAGGCAGCAGTGCCTCTAAAACACATTGTCTTGCTTATAATGGATTGGAAAGGCCAGGGACATAAGCCATGCACAAATTTCATAGTAGTCATAAAAGATTTTTATGTACAGTCAAAATGATGTAATCAATATTTAATTGGACATTCAAAGAAGAGTTATTTGTCTATAAATTTTATGTAGGCACAAAACAGAAATGTGGCAATTGATCTTTTTTTAAATGCCACAGAGCAAAGTTGACTCTTTTTGCTTTACAAACCAAAGTTTTCAAGAATGAAATACGCCTGAAGTGTCATATTTAAGAGCTACGTCTTCCCTAACGCTGTAAATTTATATGAGAAAAATAGGTTTGGGTGGAGTGATGCAGAACCACATGAAATAACACCTCCGGCTCTCCTCAGTTGGCTTCTCAGTTAAAACCCCATGGTGCTGTAGACCAGATCTGAAATTATTGCTCCGGCAGGGGCAGGAGCTCCAATGTGATATTGAAAAATGCCCTCTGCATGGTAAGATATCACAATATCTGGCTGTCTTTTTTGGAAATGAGACTTTCACCGGCCAAAATATGGGCCAAACATTCTGCATTTGACAGCAAATCTGCATTTATGCATTTGGTAGCTACGTCATTTTGGAATCACTTCATGACCTTGGTATTGCCAGCACCACACACCTTCATTTGGGGGTACAGAAAAGCTATAGCATCATTCTTTGGTTTCTCGGCCCACGACTAGGTCCAGCAAATGTTTTTATGTATTATATACATTTCTTCTGAGAATACCATATAAAGGAAGAGTTGCAACCAGATATGAACTTGTGTGTTTGTAAAGGTACAAACTTCATTATTCGGAGATTAATGTTTGACTTTGCTGTTAGCTTTAGTATGAAGTGAAACTTTAGGGGTTTGCCTTGCTAGTGTGCCTTTGTCAGACTAAGAGGAAAAGCTAAGACAAAGAGTTGCAATTGTGTGGATGAAGGATTGCAGAGGGCTCTGGAGGTTTGACCCCGGGCTTCATAAAGGCACAGGATATGAGAAATGTTGGAGGGTCAAGAGAAAGAGCAGAATGTGTAAGAGACTAGAATACTCCATTTTATTTCACGACTTCAATTTTCTTCCCAAATGGAAGTGGGATTGTGTGAACATTCCTGCAGCATACGGGATACAAATGGCAGCATGTTTGGAGGTTAATTATTGGCCGTCGAGTATCATCTGTGAAAGTGTGATTTTACTGCACAACATATACAGTATACCTGAATGTGTATAAGCCTGAAAACTGTGGGGGCCATTTTAGTACAGTGAACTTATTGTTATGTTCAAGAAACCAGCTTTATGACATGGTGCATTATCCTGCTAGAAGTAGCCATCAGAGGATGAGTACATGGTGGTCATAAAGGGATGGACATGATCAGAAACAATGCTCAGGTAGGCCGTGGCATTTAAACGATGCCCAATTGGCACTAAGGGGCCTAAAATGTGCCAAGAAAACATCCCCCACATCATTACACCACCAGCCTGCACAGTGGTAACAAGGCATGATGGATCCATGTTCTCATTTTGTTAACGCCAAATTCTGGCTCTACCATCTGAATGACTCAACAGAAATTGAGACTTATCAGACCAGGCAACATTTTTCCAGTCTTCAACTGTCCAATTTTGCTGACCTCGTGCAAATTGTATTTGTAGTGGAGATGAGTGGTACCCGGTGGGGTCTTCTGCTGTTGTAGCCCATCTGCCGGTTGGGCTACAATCTCAAGGTTGTGTGTGTTGTGGCTTCACAAATGCTTTGCTGCATACCTCGGTTGTAACGAGTGGTTATTTCAGTCAAAGTCGCTCTTCTATCAGCTTGAATCAGTCGGCTCATTCTCCTCTGACCTCTAGCATCAACAAGGCATTTTCGCCCACAGGACTGCCGCATACTGGATGTTTTTTCGTTTACACACCATTCTTTGTAAACATTAGAAATGGTTGTGCGTGAAAATCCCAGAAACTGAGCAGATTGTGAAATACTCAGAACGGCCCGTCTGGCACCAATAACCATGTCACACTTAAAATTGCTTAAATCACCTTTCTTTCCCATTCTGACATTCAGTATGGAGTTCAGGAGATTGTCTTGACCAGGACCACACCCCTAAATGCATTGAAGGGTTAGGTTAGCATAATCATTATTGTTTGTACTACAGTACATATTCATGAAAATTATATATTTATATGTAATACATTGTCAAAGAAACCAAATGGGCCTGTTTTTTTATTTGGTTTGATATTTGACCCAGCATTGTTCTAGGACTGATAAAAGTTTGATCAAATACTATGCTTTGAAATAGAGAGCATGTATAATTTAGATGATAGGTTATGGCATATCAGTATAGTACTCACCAGGCTCAAGAACACAAATAGTATGAATCAAGGGGGGAAAGTTTTTCTCTTGTAGTCCTCCCTTAGCCCAGAACTCTGACAAGCTGTGATGAATTACCTCATTATTCTAGCTCAGTTGTTCATTTCTCCGCTTTTGTAATTTCCCAGATTGATCCCCACACGCCTGTGCCTACAGTACTTCTGTTCTATTCATACCAAAGCTGCTCTCCCGTGCACACAATACCTCTGTCTTCTAGCTTTACGAATGACGGCGGTGGGTGCGGATCTGAAGAGGCAGCGTATGCATCGCTTACTCCAAAATTAACCAGGTTAAAGTGGCAGAGGCCAAATTGACTTCTACACTCTGTCAAAACTGGAGTAAGCTCTCATCACCGCTATCACAGCCAATAGAAATATACTATACGGTTCAAGGTTGCGCAATGCACCTAGCGCTCCAGTAGGCCAGTTAATTTACCATTCTGATTTGTTAAGCCCTGTGATTTGAGGCGGCATGCGTTGTCAGATCATCTTTGGGGTTTTTTGGGGCAAAAAGTTAAAGTTCAGTCCAATAAAACCAAATTAGGTTCCATCACACAGTTTTGCCCATTCCAATTGATCTTTACAATTGAACTGTGGTCAATGGGAAGAGATATAAATGATGTCGCAGCGTTCTCTTCTCTTCTGCAGGCTGCACTAAATAAATAAATGGAAGCTACATACTGTGTAAGCACTGAATACTTCAGCAGTGTAACCCTGAAAATAATGTGGAGCGTACAGGTGTGCTTGAAATTTGCACATTAAGCAAATTTAATGCAAACTTACAGACACAATCCTGGGTAATTTTAGTATTGCTAAACTTTAAAAAAATAAAATGACATGAGAGTTTTCTAACTATAGTAAAAACTTTATTATATAAAAAAAACCTTTTGTAACAGCCTGGAATCTTCTAAACACCCAAACACCTGGTGAATTAAAAATATGCGTGTGCATTAAATTTCAGAAAATCGAAATGGTCAAAATCATTTTGAATAATTTTTTATATGTATTTTTTAATTCTCATTACTATTATTATTAGTATAGTATAATTTTATAAATGAAATACTGTATATTAGTAATAATTCTTATAGAAGACATTTTTATTTAGGGTTAGGATAATAATTATTGTTTTTACTACAGTACATTATGATAATGAAAACTATTACAATTTGAAACTAACATATTCATGAAAATTCATTAAAATGATATAAAATATAATATGCCTGTGCATTGAATTTCAAAAAATCTAATGGGTCAAAATTCATGATTTTTTTTACCCTTACTACACTCTAAAAATGTTGACCTATTTCCAGCGTTAGGTGTTACTCATTGTGTTGTAATTTAACACATGCTGGGTTGTTTTAATCCCAAATGCTGTGTTGTTTTAACCCATGATTGGGTCAGATATAAACATTTTCTGGGTTAATTTAATCCAATGGCTGGGTTTGTCCCTTTCGAAAAGCATTTTTTAAATAACATTTACACCACTTTTACGGTGTTTCATTTACATAATATTTCAATATTTCATCAATAGATTATCACATTTGCCACAGTAGGATGTTGCAATCCTGTTTGCAATCTTTTACCAGGTGCTAAATAGGAACTGAGCATTTAAATTTAAATAATTATCTTTTTTTCAACATAATCATTCCTACTTTTAATGTAAATTGGGCTAGTTCAATAAAAAAAGATTTGTTGTTTCAACTTAAAAAAGTAAGTGTTCGTGCTGCCTTAAAATTTTAAGTTATTCAATCTAAAAATATTAGTTTAATTAGATTAGCTAAGTATCATTTCTTAGAAAAATGTAATTAAAAGACATTAAATAAAAGACAGAGATATATTTTTGCTGTGGTCAATAACTCACACGTGCGGTCTATCAATACCAGTAGGAATTTTATACAAATGTAAAACCACTTCAGTATAATTTCACTTTGAACATAGGTAGCGCATTGCAGGGAAGTCATGCACCATCTTTTTTAAGGGGGCACAGTGTGCACAGCTCACATAAATTTGTGTATACACAGACATCAAACGAAATATTATAGAGCTTTCAGGCTTTTCCATGGCACCAACATTTCTAACAATCTGAGCGCCTTCATGCAAAAACCTCCAAAATAAAAGTGTTGACAAACTTTCATATCAAATACTATTCAATTAGAATAATGACATATTTGCATCAAATTTACATCTGAAACGGCATGTTTTGTTTATTTACGTTTTGTTTAATGGTGTCATTAATGCATTTTGCACAACAACTGCATTATCCTATGAAATTAATGTAATTTTAAATCCAAAGTATATAAACAACAAAAAGGACATACGCTATAGCCACGTGATTGAGTTTAATGTTCAATAATGATTTAAAAAATATGTTTAGATAAAATTACTAGAGGAATGGATTTTTGCATTACATTTTGCGTCATATGTGAGTATGTGTGATTCCGCACCCCGTGAACTGGCGAACTTTGGCGTTGTACCAAGAAGATGAATCTAGAAATCTCTACTAATTTAACGTCTAGATGGTCACATTTTAAACCATACATTTTCTACACAGAGGAGGTTAACTGCACATTACCGTACTGGGGTTTGAAAATGTTGTGAGCATTTCTTACATGTTTTAATTCCTCAGATAGCAAAATGCAGCAGCAAGAGTAAAGAGCTTGTGAGGGCGCTCAGACACTGATGACATCACGTCTGCGCCTGCCGCCAGAATAAAGTAATGTTACACGATCAAAATGGCAAAAATCTCTAAAAAGTGACAAGGATGCAGCACAGAATTGATAATATTGTGCATATTAAACAGATTAAAAGAAAGTAACAGAATAATGGACGCTTCTTTGATTTTGAGGTTGCATGCAAAATCCATTTGGCTCAAAAAACCCTCAGTTTGAATAGGCATGACGCTTCTGGCGCATTGTTACTTTTTGTAATTGTTGTAACACAACAGAACAAGTTTTTTCGAATTTTGTGTTACACTTGTTTTTAGTAAATATACATGACTTTGACCTTGTTAATATGTAACTGCAAACATATTTTGTCATTTATCTTTGCAAAAAAAATTACATTTTCATTTTAAATTTCAGTTTAAATTTAAGTTTCATTAAATGTTTTGAAAGCAACCCGACAGAACAAACTTGAATTGTTGAGAATAAAACATTTTTCAACAGTATAAACAGTATTATGAAAATAAAATCAGAATGATATCAATTTGTAACACAATGCAACAGTATTAGCAGCGGGATAAAAGTAACAAGTGTTACTTTCATCCCGACAGGAACTCCTGATATTTAAACACGACTTACTTTTATTTTGAAAAACTCTGTGAAGTGAAACTTTAGGATGTGTTAGAGCACAAAATAAACGGTAGATTGATCCGTACCGTAACACAAGAAACAAGAAACACAATGCGTTATAAGAAAAAAATGACTGCTTGCGGGATTTACTTTTCGAGGTTGATAAAAGCTTTCTGGATCAAAACGCGCAAAACGGTGACAAAATAACGCAATATTTGTCAGCTTGGTCAAGGGTTGCGTGCTAAAGATGCTATCATAGTTTAGAATGCAGATGTAATCAGGGCTCAGAGAAAATCGCTTTGTTACTTTCATCCGTGTTACTTTCGCCCCGGTTCTCCCCTACTTTTTTAAGTTAAAACAACACATTTTAGCAGTGTAGTAGCATTTTCCCCACACTATTATATTTCCCTGCAGAATGCATGTTTATTTACTTTTTTTCACCATGGCAGTGGTAATTCTTCAAATGACGAACCATAAGCATAAGGGGAATTATCACCACATATATAACCAAAACATACAATTAATTTAGGCTAATTCTAATCTAGGCTAATGGTTACAGTTATAAGAAATATAACAGACTTACAGCACATAAAGTAATGTAATGCTTATGTACAATATACAGGCTCTGAAGATTTGTAAGTGTGCTACCATATGCATCTTATGATTGTTGGTGATAATGGATTTGTCTTGAAACAAGCATGACAACTTGCATCGTATTTAAACCGAGACACAGATTTGATATAATTTTACGCTTTGTCATTGTAATTATGCTCTGATCTATAATACTTTCATTTCCTCTCTGCTGTTGATGAGCATGATAAGCGTGCATACCGCTTATTTATGTACAGCTTTCAGGCCGCATGTTTGTAATTGATCATTATGCAAAGATGCCATATGGTGAGTGTGTGTCCAAATGCGATGTGTGAAGTAATGCTGGCGCCACGTAGCGTCACATTCCAACACAGACACAGTCGATCCCTTTTGTAAATCTACGGTAATTATTAAATGCTCTCCCTGTCTTTATCGGTGTCCGCCGGCTATCGTTCATCTTTAATCGTAGAAGTTTTTATTTTAAAGAAATGCGGTTCTAGCCAAAAATGTTGATGTTAAAAGCTTTGCTCAGTTGGCTGTATAGAAACGCTGCTGTTTTATCAACCATTAGTTACTAACAAACTGTGTGTGCGTGCGTGTGTTCTGTATTCTCAAAATATGCATCACAACCTGGATTGTGTCTCATATTCATTTCTTTTGTCTCCACAGGTAAGCCAGTTTCCTGTATCTAGTGGACTTCATGTTGAGAGTAGGTCTGTGTCTCTGCTGGGAAAGATGCATCCTTGTTCTGTGCTCTGAATAATGAAAGCAGAAGGTAACGCAGTTTCACTGAAAAATGCAAAGTGCTTCTGGAGGTTCCCAGTTAGGATAACACTTCAGCACTTCAATCTATTTCCATGGCTAATGCAAGGAATGTGTACATGTTACTCTATTAACATTTGTTTTTGGCATTTTGGCGTGCCACAGTGGGGGATATTCCTCATAAATAAACGGACAGGGGAAATGTCATCCGTATTGTTAAAAAGCACATTCCACAAATATGGTACACTTTGGGATCCTATTTGTTTTAAAAGGATTAAAGGCGCAAATGCCATACAGTATATGAATGTTTTGTTTTGCCTCAAGAACTTTTTGTATTGCCCATATATATTACCATATATGCCAAGAGATACAAAGCTACATATAGCTCATATTGGTACTAAATGTATGCATATCTGTACCATATAAGGGTCCTTTTTAAAAGGTAATATGGGACACTGTTTTGACCATAGGGCATAAAACAAGTTTGGGAGGGGATTTTTGGTGGTAATGAAAAAAGTTTGGGAGGGCAGTAAGCACAAAAAAAAAACTTTACTATTTTATAACTCTTGATCATTTTTGTCAGCATTAATATCATTTAGGGGCAGTTTCCCAGACAGTGTCTGGATTAAGCCAGGACTACACTCTTAGAAAGGATTTTTACACATCTTTGTGCGTTAAGCTTTTAACACATTATGTGTAATTTTAACACATTATGTGTCATTTTGTGTTGATTTTATGTTAAAATATAACACAAGTTGTGTTAAAAGTAACACAAAATGTGTTGTTTCAATAATAACACAGAGATAGGTCGATTCTGGGACAATGCATTTAGTGTGTTGTCCCAGAATCAACACTAATGTGTTGTTTTTAACACATTCATTCTAAGAGTGTTGTGTGTAACATAACTTACACAAACAACACAAAAAATTGATTCTTCGCTGATGTAATCTTTCAACATTTGTTTTTAATTGTCAGACATCACAATATATTATTAAATTATTGCCCACAGGTGTGTGGACACATTTACAGATATAGTGTGAAGTTTTTTGTCATGAATGAAAGTGTTTTGACAACTAATTTAACATTTTTTTCATGCACTAAACAAATCATTACAGTTTTTCTCAGTCGCTTTGGAGCATTTCTCAGATCAAAACACTTTGTTTTACCTTCACATCATCAAGTCAGTTGTGCACAACAAATTCTCATTGTTTTGGACAAATTGCAAAGCTTTTTTAAATATAATATACTTGTTTCTGTTGAATAGTTTACACCTCAAGACATTTAGAAATGAGATCATCGCATAAAGGGCCGTTCACATTATAACATTAACAATAACGATAACTATATTAACGTCCAGACCACCGGACGGTAACGCCAATTTTATGCTAACTCGTTCACGCGTCGCATACACGCGCAAATCACTTAAAGGCAGGGTATCTCATTTGATCCAAAAAAAAAAATTTTTATGCTGATTAAAAGTCTCCTCACATCCTGATTGCAATCACTATGTTAAGTTGTTTAAATGTATTTGTAGGAATTAATGTCATCTGTGAAAGGCGTAGGACCAAAAAATGTTTAAAGCGTAACTAATCCCCTGGTCAGAGTCTGACTCCACCCACTGGCAATATTTGAAAAATGCAAGAAAAGTGGGCAGATCCCAAGGAGATAGAGGGGACGTCACGAGTCATTTTTTGGACCCAACATCCAATAGTAATTCAACTGCAGTAGCCACCGTTCAACCTGAAGAGGTTAGACGTTTTTACACCATGTAGTATTGAAACACTTTATATCCAAATGTCAAAAAAACTTACTAAAATCAATGAACAGCACTAATAAAGCCCCATTCTTACAGATCATTAACTAAAAAAAGTTAGTTTAGGGTTTAGTTACGCTTTAACCAATCATAGATCTCGGTCCGAACGGACATTGACTTTTTTGTCCCTCATCCGTAAGCGTAATTTGAATGCCACTGTGCAGCTTGTTCACACAGACACTATACGTCATATGTCATGCGGGTATAACCAGTAGATGTCCTCAACATGCTGCTTTTCGCGTAACTCTAAACAGTGAATCTAACGTTAGTAGTTTGTGTAATCTAATATCTTACCTTTTGGTGTCGTCAATGTAGTAGAATATAAAGCATTACGTAGTGAATTTCACAGAAACTGTATCAGCGCTTGTATACCTGAGGTAATTTTATGTTATGGACCTCATAAGCTTCTCAACAATGCCAGCTGTTATTTCAAATGCGCGTGCACTTGAAGTTGAAATAGATTTGATTGGCTGTCAATGGTTTATCGTTCATCAGTTGGGAAAAAAATCACTATCCGAATAATATTGTTCATTGTATCTTTATTGTTATAGTTGTGGTGTGAACTCCGCTATTCTCTTTAATATAAAACAATTTTTAAAACTTTATATTTTTTATAGTTAATAGTTATCGTTGATTCGTTATAATGTGAACAACCCTTAAGTCATGACATACAGAATGGTTGACCTTTTTGACATAATCTGTTTTTCCATTTTGTTTTTTAACTCTTTCCCCGCCATTGACGAGTTATCTCGTCAATTAAGAGAAAACATTTGATGAATTTTTATGTTAATTTGCAATGCCGCGATTATTCACTTACCCAATTTATGAAAAAAATCTGAAGCCACAACGTTATTTATTAATTTTAAACTCCGTGTATGTTTTGATAATCGTTCTGAATCTGATCTCTAACAAAATTCCTTCACAAAAATGCTATTATTTCAGCTTTTTGCTAAAAATTATTAAAAAATAATAATAATAATTTTAGAAAAAATATAGATAGGATGAAAGTTTTTTCCCTTTTTGTTTGTTTGTTTTTGTTTGTTTTAAAGCAGAGGGTCTGTTCTTTCATTTGATATATTTGTATGTTTATATATTTGTAGAAGAAAATTTTCCTGAAAGGCATTTTGTGAAAATCACAAAACATGCTGGCAGGCAACTTTTCAAAAAATGGCTGGCGGGGAATGATTTAATGTTGTAGACTTTTGTAAATGTGAACTGAATTGATAAATGGCTGAAATAAATATGTGAAGTGTTAGATCACTGTATAACTGTACGCTCATACCACCACCGACGAAAGCGTCAAAAACGCTATGGCTGCTCTGCCAACGACGCTTATAAAAAAAGTGGATGCTCTGATGCTCGAATGCATTCTCTGGAATCCTTTTCCCCCTTCTGATTGATTGCCGCCGAATCGTGTCATAGCTCATTATCATAAAGTTGACCTGGGCTGCGTTCAGCCCCGACAAAATGTTGCACAACATTTTTTTAAACATAGACGGTGGTGCGTCGAACACCCTGTTCTGATGACGCAAGAGTTGCAACTACGGTAGCTGAGAAAGCCATTCTTTTTAAAATGTTTCCGGAGCCTGATAAAATCGTTATAAATATTATAGGTGTTTAATACTGTAAAATACGTTCGATGTTACAGTCACTGCCCTTGCCATCCAGAATGAAAGAGAACATTTTAACTTGGACCCAATGTGCGAGCTCTCTCTTTAGTATGGTTTGGTTTATTTACATGTTGCTGCTGATTGGACTGCAGTTCTGACACACCCACCAAACAAGAGAAAATGTATCTCAAACCCTGTTGCACACCGTGTACACCTTTTCCAGGAAAAATGTTGTTCAACCCAGAAACCATAGCAAAATGTTGTGCACCGGTTTGAACTTGAACAAACTGATGTTGTTAAGTGTATGTGATGTTGTTAAGCTGATGTTATGTCGCGTTGACGCGTGTCTGGAGGTCTTGCGGCGCGAATGAGGCGTTTAGTGCGGCGAACACGCGAGTTAAAAAAATGTGACCTTTGGTGGAAAAACACGGCACGTTAACCAATCAGAAGCTTGCTCTAGTAGTGACGTGATTACAGGAAGCGAGCGGAGTCGCAGAAGCCCCTCCCATGACGCAAATTTCCATGTGAATGTCTCGATGACTAGAATTTCATGCGCAGCTTTCACGTGCGAATAAAGCGAGTGAACTCAAAATGTTCAAGCGGCAAACTAGACGCAGTAGACGACTGATCGAGTTTATCAAGACTTGAGAAAAGGTTAGCATAATTGTTTCCCCCACACACGCGCGCATTCTCTCCCTCTCTATCATTCATGCTGTATATGCCCGCGCCGCACACGTGTTTTGTAGTAACTCTGTGTAACAGTAACAGTGTATGCTGTCATATTTTTGAATTTGCACCGAATTGTCTGTGCTAGTAGGCTACGCAATATGCGATATACAATAAAACTCACACTTGAAATACAAAAGCTTATAACACCACAAGACATGATGAGAAAAGCAACAGCAGTAAGGCTTCAATGTAAATGTATGGTGATTTTGTCAGACAATTATAAATCGCGTTAATATATTTTAGGAGTTAAAGGGACAGCTAGTTGGATTAAACACGAGGTGTGACGGGGCCATCCAATCTACAGCGTGTGTGTGCATTTGTCCTCAGGGTTTTCCCCACACAACAGGATATCTGCTCGTAAATGTTAAATATTTAGGATTCGCGATCGGAGCGGCCCCTACGTGCTTCCAAGTAGATTCAGACGCTCTTAACGCACTGCACACCACAGGAAAATCTGTTAAGATAATCGGTGTAGATGGTCAGAACTTTACCTAGGATTGTTGTAAGGGGGAAAATTGGCACAAATTCAGCCTGAATATCTTGTGGCGTGTACAATGTGAGTGATTATTTGCTATGTTGCAAGAAAATATATCTGTTGTGATGTGGATGCGAATCTGCCTGACAGCCTGGGACACCAGGATGTCCATCGTAGGAAAATTCGTATTTCCACTGTAAAATATGATTTATTTAGTACCACATTGTGTGTAAATGCGAATTCTGTCCAATCTCTGCAATCAATTTTGTCACACACACCATTGAGTAACTTCACATCAAAAAATACTGACACCTATAATTGTGTACTCTTTATATTGACAACATGGCTAAACATTTTGACTGTCTTGTTCATGAACAATCACACAAGGATTTGCCATTTTGATGGGACTGAAATGCTCACTGACGTAAAAATTTACGTATTTTAAAAGTATGTTAAACAAGTTACAGGCCAAGATGCAGGACATTCATGATGTTGTGCAGTTTATACAAATTGTTTTGAGAAATACACGCATTATTTTGCAAATTTTAAGAATGATTTGAGAAATGCTCCAAAGTGACTGTCTTCCATAACAATAAGATCGAAAAATTCAAGATGAATCAAATTCACCACCACTTGATCAGAATATACGATCACAAGCAGGTCAGACAGCTTTAGATTAGCTTGTTTGTAGTTGTTTAGTTGTTTGGTTCAAGTTGTATTTTTCATTAAAGCAGCTTTCTAATTCCTGAAAAGAAATGTGCCTTCAAGTCTATAACCAAAATTTCATCCTTATTGAGTCATAAACTTTCCTATTTCCCTTCACCAGCCTTCATGCAACATTCAGACAGAGAGTTTTGTCCTTGCGTTTGTTTTCTTGTGTTTCTTTATTAATGCTAGTGTGACAGGACTCTTTAGAGCCAAAGTTTTTTACAACCCAGAGGTAACCTTACCCGTGTCTCAGTGTAAATTATTAAAGACGAATATGAAAAAAGGCAGCAATGACTTTACAGGTCTGTTGGCACGGTTCTGAAATGTTGTTAGGTATGTGAAAAAAAACATCTCTTCGATGGCACTGCTCATCATTAGAATAATTTAGGATAATTACTCAGTCTTTATAATTGTATAAACAGGCACAGCGTCCCAATACTTCCTCTGTTTACCCAGCTGAAAAGACACTGTGTATTTACTGCAACATCGCAAACTCGGTTGTGTATCTGACTTTGCATTGCTCTGAAAGATTTCTAACAAGAGCCTTGGACCGTTTCCAGACAGTCGATCTGCCATGTTTGCATATATACAAGGTCATGCACTGTAAATAGTCTATTATAAAAAGCTTACCAAGACCAAACCCACAGTCCTACGGCAACAGCTGAATATTTACATATTCATTATTGAATTAGAGAGGTAATTAGGAGGAAGTCGTATCTTAGGCCCTTGTGAGGAAAGATTTATGTGGATTCAAGTGCTGTTGCGTGTATTTCATGTTTATTTATTCTGAATAAGAAAACTAGTCATTCTTAATCCATATGGCCGGATTCATCTTATACAAACATTTGAATGACATGCATTGAATTCCTGATATACATCCCTCATGTATGATTCATTGTGTATTTTCCAGAGATTCCTAGATTTTGTAGATCTTTTCCAATTATAACTTCCATCGAACAAGCAGAAAGCAGTGTATTCATCTAATCGTATAGGGTGGCTTTTTTGTCATAAAAAGCTGTTTATTACACAGCTTGTTGAAACGTTTGCTTCTGATTGTTATTCCCAGATAAAAAGCAGTGTAATAAGCAGGATAATGTACAGGCAGCCGGTTGTTGTTGCGAAATAAGACCCTTACATTAATGTAGCTGCATTATCCCTTACATAAAATATCAAAGTTGAACCCTCTGGGGTCCGACCATTTTGAGACACTGGCAGAGGTTGTGACATGTTCTTACATTTGGTCTTTTTTCAGTTGCTTTAAACATATTAATGTTATTAATTAACTGGGCTACAATATTATATGAGCTACATGTATGTACATGTATTTTTGATTTTGTATTTGTATGTTTATGCGTGGTTTTTAAAAAAGCAAAATCTTTAAGTTATGGATAAGCTGTCCATTCTTATGCTGCATTCAGACCAGCCGTGGTAGTGGCGTCAAACGCGAGTGATTTGAATGTTAAGTCAATTGACGCACGTCTGGAGGTCTTGCAGCGCAAATGAGGTGTTTAGCGCGGCGCGGTAGACGTGATTCCGCCTTATTCGCGCGTGTAGTTTGCGCGAATTGAACGTTTCCGTGGGAAACATGGAGTTGAAAAATTTGAATTTTGCCGGAAAAACACACCGCGTTAACCAATCAGGAGCTTGCTCTAGTAGTGACGTGATTACAGGAAGCGAGCAGAATCGCAGAAGCCCCTCCCATGACGCAAATTTCCGTGTGAATGTATCGAATGACTAGAATTTTACGTGCAGCTTTCACACGCAAATGACGTGAGTAAACTCAAAATGTTCAAGCGGCAAACTACACGCGGTAGACGCGAATTTGACGCCACACACGCGTCTAGTGTGAACCAGAGCATGTGAGCGAAGCAGAGTGGTGTGATGCTCCGCTAAATATTCCGCTCTGCTGTTCAAGCGCTCCACTCAGTCGCTCACCGCCCAAGCAAGCACTCCGTTAACTTTCCGCTCACGCTTGCAAATAAACCAATTCCCACTCAGATCCCGCTCTGACATTAAAAAAAATGTAGTAAGCCTAATTGTTTTTTTGTACTGATGTTCTTGGATAATTGCATTTAATTAAAGTATTAGCTGATAAATCGCAGTTATGTACAGTTGTGTGTTGGCTATTAGACCTAGTTTAACTAATAAGGAGCTCCAGATATAATTCAAATTAACAATTTGTTTCCACAACATCCACATGTTTTACTAATTCACAATTTTAAGTAATAATAAATGTAATAAGTAATTACGAAATATTATAATAATTCATTCCACGTTGGAGTAAAAATATAAGGAACGAACTGTTGAATCGTGGAAACGAATTCTTAATTTATGGCCATACTTTAGACTAAATAAGAAAATTATAATGTAAAGATAACTTCTAAATTTGTGGCCATGATTTTGCATCATCATGATCGGATTTGGGGCTCCATTCACCACGAGAATCTTATCTTACCTATTCATGTATTCATTTATCATCGAATGTAACTAACTAGCTCACCTTTTGATGCACTACCATGTGCATAGCACATCCTCGTGCTTTCTGGCTATTTGCCGCTTCAGATTCCAGTTTGAATCTTTGCTAACCCTCACAGTCTCTCCATACTCCCTTTCAATTTCTTCTCCCTGATCATTCTTAACTTTTATTTTAACTTTACATTTATATATAAGGCTGGCGACTCATTAAAACAATATTTGAACTCCATAACTTATTGCTAGCCGTTTTTACAGATTCTCGAACTAGCAAATTACCAAAGGGCATTCTGGGATGAGCGAGCGGTGCTGAGCGTATTGAGCGAGCGAAGCGGAATTTTCGGAAATGCGCTCTGCGCTCTGATGGAAATATTACCACACCGCTCAATAAGTAAGTGCTTCATGAAGGGTTTTGCTTATATAGAGGCTTTTATAACTTATGGCATATTGCCTCGAACACATAAGAATGTGATAAAGACACTTAAAAACTTGCAAGAAGTCTGTCTACGCCGGAAACCCTGCAGTGCAGACTTGTGTGATGGACCCTAACTGTCCCTGCCTATGTAAAGCGAAGCAGAAACGGTTGCCTTGAGGAATTCAAGCCCTTAAGTACCGTGACCTGCGAGTCAGATAAACACGGACCTCCATTCCTCTCTCATTCTATCATAACTGAAGTTACAGCCTTGCAAATGTCAAAGTTAAGTGCTTTTGTCTGGCTCTGATCTGTCACCAGCCACTGCCCTCTACGTGGTCAGACAGATTTGAACTTTTTTATACCTCTTTATAACGTAGGACATTAAAGGAGACTATCAAGCTTAAATTGCACATATGGCCGTACTTCACGAGTTATAACCCATCATGTAAGAATTTTTTGAGAATTTCACCGGTCAGTAGGTATTACTCCGGGCCCTATCTCCAACAGTGAGAGTTTATTTGTTTTGGGTTGGATAGGAAGGGTTTTGGTTTAGGCAGGCTGATGCTTCACAAAGATCATTTCAGGCGTTTTGGGGAAGCCACAAAGCTTAATCTCTCCCGACAGCCAACTCCAGGCAATCAATCTCTGAGGAGAATCAGTCGACATACTGTCCATCTCTCCTGCTGTCTGATGGAGGGCTGAAGATGAGGCTTTTCTGGACACCTCTGCATCTCTGTCTCCCATCTTTTCACTCCACTGTGGGTCTTTAATATTGTAGGTCTATAGTTATGTAATATTATCTTGCTGGTAGTGGTAGTGTTTTAGAATATAAAAATTCTTGTTTTATTATTTAAATTACTGGGTGAATTGCATGAAACTATGTCCTGGTTACATTTTTCATTAAAAAGCAATATGTATTTTTAAAACTATCAGGATACACTGTCTTGCATTTTTTCTATCACAAGTGTGTGTGTATGCATTGCACATGTTGTGGGCCCTATTTTAACGATCTAAGCGCATGGTCTAAAGTGCTAATGCACTTAGGGCGTGTCCAAATCCACTTTAACGACTGGAAAATGGTTTGTGCGCCTGGCGCACAGTCTAAAAGGGTTGGTCCTATTCTTGTAATGAGTAATGGGTGTGTTTTGGGCATAACGTGCAATAAACCAATGAGAGTCTCAGCTCTCATTCCCTTTAAAAGTCAGTTATGCTCGTGCCATGCCAATTTTTCTATTTATATTTATGCATTTGGCAAATGCTTTTATCCAAAGCAACTTAAAGCGCATGCGCATTACAAGCTATATATTTTTTGATGTATAGATGGTGGAATTTGTAATTGAAAACTAAGCAGAGGAAGAAGAAAATTGCGTTGTTTAAAAAGTTACGTTGTTTTTATTTATTTATATTGAAATTTTTGTTTTTTGTATGCAACCCTTTGGTTCTCTTTAAAAGTTGTTTTCTTTCAGTCATGGAAGTAAAATCAGCAGGCTTTTAATTGCTGTAAATAGGGATGCACTGAATATTCGGCCACCGAAAAGTTTAGGTCGAAAATGGCCCAAAAATGGCATTTCCGGTTTTCGGGCGAAAGACTTTTATCACCGAAACAACACGGCCGAAATGTTGTGATGACATGCTTGTCTGAAGCAACATGTCTGCGGTGTGGATGTATTTAACCGCAAAAAGGCGCTAAAGTGAGCAGCTTTCTATGCCCTTCAAAGATCAGAACTCTTGCTGTGTAAACTATAGAGAGAGTTGCGCTATTGTGTCTCATACTGTAGTCCATTAACATACATTTGGCGAATAGAGAAACAAAAAACAACGTAACATTTGTATGTGGAGCGACTGTTTATGCTGTTTGGGATTCGCCCTCGGTCTCTTGTTTAAGGGCACTTAGTAGTGCATAAATGGAGACACGAACATTAAAACTTTCTGTTCTTAACAGGGCACATATAAACAAAATGATCTCCACAGTATTCTTTTTTTAATAAAAACATTTGATTATGTCTTAAGTGTATGTATAGATTACAGTCAGAAACCACTCTCTGCTTATTTAAAGAGACAGTAACCTCAATTAACCTACTTAAGTCTGTGTCATTAATGTTAATCAAACAACCCAAGACAAAGATAAAATCACTTCTGTAGCTCTAAAAAATAATAATATATTTAATTTATACAATAAAGACAGTGTTATGATTCATTTAATTTGATTTCTGTACCTAATGTTAATCTCATAAATGTATTAATGTAACTTTGTTCTTTTTTATAAATGTTTGCAATTTTTTATTTGTTATCTGATTTTTCCCACCCCTTTTGCTTTTCCGAAAAATTATCCGACGCGTGACTCATAAACTGTAATGTGATCCAAACGGTGAGTTTTGTGATCCGTCACACCCCTAGTAAAGTCAGTACACAGTGATAGCCATAAATGCAATGCTACTAATAATTGGCATAATAATTTATTTCGGTGTTTCGGTTTTCCTCTTTTTCGGTTTCGGCCAAGAATTTGCAATTTAATCCTTTCATTTTTCATATTTAAAAATTTGTATGTACTGCTGTGTGTGTGTTATATGCAAAGTGCACGCACGTTATCGTCCCGCATATTTCTAACGCGCTCTTTTAATAACAAAAACAATATTGCGCCATAGTCTATTTTAGTTGCCTCAAAATAGCAACGCACCAACAATGCACCTGAACACTCGTTTTCAGACGTGCACACCCATGGGTGCACATGCATTTGTTATTTAAATAACATGGCGCTGAATGTGAAAATGATAACTGCGCCAGGCTGAAACTAGCAAAAACACCTGGCGCAACATTGCGCTGGAGTTGAAGCCCTCAACTGATGTTTATGTTGTAATTTTGTGTATTGGCCACCAGTTGTGTTATTGCAGTACCAGTTTTAGCCACAAGTTTTGTGATTGCAATACCAGTTTTGGCCACAATCCTACATACTGTTCCTTTAATGCTAAATCGTAAATGGTATATTAGACAAGGATTTTTACTGCATGTTTGTTTTTACATCTTTTAAATATTAATTGGGGTAGTTTCCCGGACAGGGTTTAGATTAATCCAGAACTAGGCCTAAGTTATATTAGCACATTTAAGTCGTTTTTACAAACATACCTTACGATACTGGTGTGTATCTTCACACAAAACAATGGCACTATATGTTCTTCTTCTTTATACCATTCCAGTATCTATGGCTATATTCATGGCAAGAATCAGTTAATCCATACACATGGTATCTCGCAGTTCACCTAACTATCATGTTTTTTGCCCTGTGGGAGGAAACCAGAGAAACTCACACTGACACAGAGAGAACATCCAAACACCACACAGAAAGGCCACCTGACCTAGCCGGGGCTCGAACCGGGGACCTTCTTGCTGTGAAGCAACCCACTGAGCCACTGTTTTAGAATGTAATCTTAACGTTTGGAACTGTAGCATGATTTCAGATATACATTTAGGGCTGTTTAGTGGAGTCTGAGGGTCTTAATGAAACACGACTGGGCCCGTAGCACGCATGCACCCGTTTTCCCCCAGCATGGATCATGAACAAATCTGATGATTGTTGGTCTTGAGAGGCGAAGAGGCTGCCACAGGCATCAGTCCGGACAGCTAGAAATTACACGTTTTAAAGCGTGTGAGAGACGAGTGAAAGAGACACTAGTTTAGAGAGAAAATACGCTGGGCTGAAACGCCAAGGAATGGGGTAGAGTCGCTAATGTGAGTTCGCTGGTGGAATCAAGCGCAGTTAAGAGCCATATTTCCTTTTGACAGGAGCGAGAAAAGCAGTAAATACACGATCGAACTGGGAGAAATAAGTCTATTGTAAACAACATGCCCAAGGAGACCTATTAGTTTGATTGATCATAAACAAATGCAGACAGGTCCTCCTCTCGCACGGGCTCTCTCTGAAACACTCAACCTGGCAGTACTGATAGATGTGGCTGGTGGATACATGAATGCATGAGTAAACCTTGAACTTCACTGACAGATTACAGCTCTTCAAATGTGGTGTATGGCGGTCAAATACAGTAGACAAAAGAAGAGCATCACACAAATGCGTTACAGTTAACCAATTTTTTACACCTGCCACACATAAATGACTGACATACATCTAAACAGCCTGGTTTGTTTCAATACATGGTTAAGTAAAATATGGTCAACAGTTTGATTTGTGTGCCAAGATCAGATCTTTGGATTAGCTGTCTCAATAATTCAAGCTTAATGGCTACTTGTTTGTCTCTGTCAATAAGTAGTTTCTGTCTTTTCAATTGCTGTGTCATCCCTAAAAATGCTTTGACTTATGCTACCAAAAGAGCATGCACGGTCTCAAGCTCTTCACTAGACAGAATTTCATTTTGTGCTTTCCAAAAAGCCTTCAAAATAATTGGCCACTGCCGAAACATCTACATTTGTGAAATACAGTATTAATTTTGTAAGAACATGAGACTACTTTTCAATGTCCATCAATGGAGAAAAGGGCTTTTTGATATCAGAATGGGACCATGATAACCAGAAAAACACTGAAACTCTGATCTAAAACTTTAAGTGGAGATTGAAATGCATTAGAGGTTAATGCATTTTCTTTTTAGTGCCAGCACAGTAGTCCAGTTTCAATTTCTTTTTTTTTTTTGGAAATGCAAATGACCAAATAACTCAAGTGCCATGGTGTTCTCTACTAAGAAGGTGTCATTTTAATATCTAGATGTGCTTATATATGTGTGTGTGCGTGCGTGTGTTTCAAAGTCCACCCAAATTCATTTCCTGTGGTTTATATCAGGTGGTTGATGTTGATATTGTACTGATATTTTCTGAGTCCTGCGGTCATATCATGAGGTCGAGAGAGTGAGAGGCTGTTTGCTGAGGCAAAGCCTTTGTGACAGATGGGATGTTTGTTCTTGGCACCGGATATCGCCTAAAATCTGAGCGAAAGCGACAGGTTACCTGTGATGAATGAAGATGGTTTGCACGACTGCCACGGCCATTGCATCACGCGGCCCGGTGATAACTGGAAAAAAGTCTTTGTTTTAGCAGCGTTGTACTTATTTTCTCAGTAGCGTCTCAATGCAGTACATCTCCAAAATGCATTGTGTGTCCCGGGTATATTTGCAAGTGGCGTGTGTTAAGTATCTAATTAAGTAACGGGACTTGTAACCCTAGAGGGGTTGGGTGCGAAATTGCAACATTCGTCTTAATTTGTATGCGTTTTGTTTTCGTTTATTGGATAAATGTGCAATGTATTTTTCCATTGTGTGCTTCACTAGGTCTCGGATGTATAGTGGTTAATCTTTGGAGACAAGGAAAAACAATATTTTCCTGCAATGTTCTCGTAACTACAATTCTGTCTATGTCTTGACATCAGCAAATTTTAGCTTGGCACATGCAGTCTCAGATTTTTTCAGATCTAGAGTATATGAATGATGGTGTTTTTATTCTTAAACTGTGCTTTTGTTAATTTATGCACAACAATGCACACTACAAGCCATAATTTTCTCGTGCTTAGAAAACCTTTTAAAGCCATATAGCAACTCGATTATATGTGTACATATGAAAAGCTCAGAAGCAAAACCATCTAAGTGCGTTTTCTTGTAAATAAGTGTATTTATCAGGTGCATAATGGATTCTGCCAACAAACCAGTATTTATGAATGACGTGAGGCTGGGATTAAGCGTATTTAAAGCAAAGGTATTTGATGAATCTATTATGGGGTGGTTTCCCGGACAGGGATTAGCTTAAACCAGGACTAGCCCTTAGTTTAATTAGGAAATATGGCTAGTTTGAAGAAACATACCTTACTAAAAACATTACTTGGGTGCATTTTGAGGCAAAACAAACTGATGTATTTTAAGATGTCAGTGCAAGTGGTTTTCAGTTTGGACAGCTCTTACATTTATTTTAGTCTGGGACTAGCCTAATCCCTCTCCGGGAAACCGCCCCAATATGTGCCGAGAGCATTCGGTTAATATCATTATCTCACTTTTAATGGAGGTGGCATTTAGATCTGAGCTCAATAATATTTTTATCTCTGATTGAAACATAAAATTGTAGGTTACTTACATATTTCACCCATTACACGTCATCGATCCAGAATGCACCTAGCCTCTATAGGTTAAAATGAGTATAAGTAGTCCAGGTTATCCCTATTGCTTGTACACTTTTTTCTACCACATCTTTTCCTTCCCTTCGTCTCTCTATTAGTGTACTTGGACACAGAGCTCTGTGAACATCCAGCCTCTTTTGCAATAACTTTTTGTGTCTTGCCCTCCTTGTGCAAGGTGGCAATGGTCGTCTTCGGACAACTGTCAAGTCAGCATTTTTTCCCCATGATTGTGCAGCCTACAGAACTAGACTGAGAGACCATTTAAAGGCCTTTGCAGGTGTTTTGACTAAATTAGCTGATTAGAGTGTGGCACCAGGTGTCTTCAGTATTAAACCTTTTCACAATATTCAAAGTTTCTGAGATACTGAATTTGGGATTTTCCTAGGGCGACCAGAAGTCCCGAAAAATTCGTGACAGTCTCAAAATCGAAGCTGCTGTCCTGAATCCCGAATCCTGCTTTAATTGTCCCGAAAATTATGCTGAAGCTGGTGCTGGACACACCAAAGCTTTTACGCCTGCGGCCAGCGCATGTTTTCAATTGATTCCAATGGCGCTCGGGGTTCAAAAATATTAAACTTTGAGTAAAAAGCTCCGCTCGTCAATGTCAGTTCTCACAGGGCCGTCCAATTACAGTGGAGGGGGGCGGGTCATTACCACAGAAACCAGCCGGCTCACAGCTGAAGTATCACAGCTACCAAAGCGCTCGGCTGAAAAACAGCTGGCATTCGGCGTCCTCAAGTCTTTTTCAGCCACGTTTAAAAGCGTTGATGTCTCCAGCCCCTTAATCTTAATCCCACTCAGTTAAAGCCTCCGCGAAATATGCTGACATTGTATTGTTTCTATTAATTTATCTAATTCATCTATATGCATCTAAAGACAATAGGACCTTTTTGTTTTATAGAGTAGATTAAGAGAGCGAAAGTTGCAGCAGCCGCGAGGACAGAAAGTGCTGGCAATGACAGTCAGTCGCGTGAAGGAGTCAGATTGGTGGCAAGGCACTGTGTTAAAAAATACTTCTATACGTATTATATTAATATGATTGGTTCTGTGTGAAATTCATTATCTTTTATTATTAAATAAAATAAATAAATAAATAAAACTATTATTGGATGAACCCCCCATCCCAGAGTAGGTCATTGAAATTTGGCTCCCTTTGTGATGTCATAAGTGGATCTTATTATAATAATACCGCCCCTTAATCTGCACTAACCACAACACTGCCATTTAGTGCAGAGATCAGCTCATTTGCATTTAAAAGGACACACCCAAAGCGGCACATTTAACAGTGGCAAATTTAACATGTTATAATAAATTATCTATGGGGTGTTTTGTGCTACACACTTCATATATGTACGCCAACCCAGTCTCACCCCATGGCGTCAATGTTTGACGACACTTGACCATGCGTCGGTGTGTTGACGCGGAGGGTGTGCCTTTCGCGTCATTTTTTGACGAACTGGGGACTTCAATACTATTAAGTCCGTTGCATTCTCTTTCCTATTTTCTTACCATTTTCTACCATTTTCGCGTCGGTTTAGGGTTAGATTTACATAATGACATCCCTACCCAAACCTTACCCTAACCCCAATGCCAGGCGACAACTGTTTAATTTCGCGTACCTAATAGTATTGAAGTCCCCAGCCAGTCAAAAAATGACGCGAAAGGTACACCCTCCGCGTCAACATATTGACGCATGGTCAAGTGTCGTCAAATATTGACGCCATGGGTGTGAGACTGTGTTATGTACGCTGGGGACCCAAAAGATTTATTTTACATCTTAAAAAAGTCTTGTGAAATGTCCCCTTCTAAGCAAATAAGTCTTCCTTAACTCATTTGCTGTTTAAATGCCATTTAGAATTTTTATTTGTAAATAAATGAATAGAGCAGACTCTAAAAAACGTCTCTTTTGGCAACCAAAGACACCACAAAATGACGAAACAGTTGAATGCATTTGTACGTACGTGGGAAGTATATTTGAGAAGATGGAGACTGGCTCTTTTCCAAGACTGTTTATGGATCTAAATTAGGCGGTAATTATGGGATGGTGCATTGGCATTGTCAGCATTTTAGATGCGTCTCATTTCAGAGTCTGGCTGTTTGGAACATACTGCTGGAATCAGCTCTTCCCAAAGCCAATGAGCTCTCATGAGTGATCAGACTCAACTGTCAGTCTATACAATGTGCAGTCACAGCGCATCAGATCACTGTCAGCCTCCACAACTCATGATATCTGTCTGCGGTCTGATGTTTAGAGACACGTTACGAGAGATCCTAGTCTGAGCGGTCCAATTTTATCCCAATCTTCATATTAGACATATTTGGGTCTTTGAGGATTTGCGGTTGATAGCGTAAGCCAGAAATGAAAATGATGCAATATGCAAAAACTTCCTGCTATAGGAAAGTATCACTGCAAAACACATCAGTTTTTGGAAAAGGTGACTGCATTTGCTGCCATTAGTCTCTTCTTCTCTTCACTGATCAGACAAATGAAGCAAGAAGTCTCGATGCCGCCCATCCTGCACCCTGATCATAACATGTAATGGTTTGGCCAGGTGCTGGGGTGGCATTAGACCTGCCGGACAGGTGGCTAAAGGAAGGAGGATGGCTTCAAGCTCCAATAATGAGAGCTGTGCCAACTGGACTCCCATCTGCTGCCATGCTAAGCGCTCTGAGCCATTAAAATCAGCCTCTTCTTATTCAGATGGAGAAGAAGGGCTTTGGTGAGTGGGTTTCTCCCTCAGGGCACTCACACAGTGAAGAAGAGTTTGTGAACGACTTCACTGGCGATGAGTGTGATGGGTCCCTGGTTAAGGGATGATATGGAGGTGAGATACACACATAAGTATTCAAAATGCATAGAAAATTGAAAAAGCAAAAAAGTAGTTTTGTATCTCCAATACTGTGTTGAATCTTTTATATAACTGATTTAACGGTTTTATTTGGACAGCATCAAATCTGCATTCATGTAATAATTTTTTAAATCATTTTTAAAGTGACACTCTGTAGTTTTTCAACCTTCATAATATATTTTCTAGACCCTTGTGATGGTACATCGACTTAAAATAGGTTGAATGACATGTCTACCATAGCCTGACGGGGTCTGTATCGCTTTTACTCGTACTTTTAAACTTTGCGTTGCGGGTAGTAACGCGAGCACAAAAACAACTACAAAAATCTGCTTTAGGGCATACGTCACTTCCTCAAATTCGGACGTGAGAGCGCAACTATTTATTTTCCTGATGTTTTTGTCGTGGCCGAAGCAGCAACTAAAAAAAAGAAACCCATGGTTTTGTCGGAGGAGACCAGAAAGAGAAAACGGGAGAGTGACAGAATAAAAGGAAGGACAAGGATCAATATTGGGCCAGAGTTCGCTCGCTGGCGTGAATTAAAGGAGGAGAAGGGGTTCTTGACCGATGCTGACATGGCCGTCATGCTTTTGGACTAGTAAGTAATGTTATATTGCTTGCATATATAAGTCCTGTCTGGCGCCCGAACACTTTTATTTATTGTTTAAACGTGAATTTTACTGGAGGCTACTTGGGGAGTGTAGAGAGAGGCTTATAATCACTTGACACTGTAACGCCGTGGTAGCTTTATGGACCTATAACACGGGCAACCCTGGGTTCAATATAATAATATAAACTTTAACCAAGCGACCACAGTTACAACTGGCTTGTAAACGTGAGCTACGCAATCTTTTGGCGTTTGAAAAAAATAAAACCCATGAAATTATATTCATATGACATGCTGGAAGGCACACTTTTTGACCTAAAGAGTTGTCTTCTTTTCCTTTGTGACAGTGCTGCAATTTTACCGTGGGTTCACCCCAGCCGTGTTTGAGGCATCAAAATTGCGTCTACCGTGTCTAGTTTGCCACGTGAACATTTTGAATGCATTCGCGTGTCTAGAGCGAAGTACACGCGTGGAAAAAGCAAGCATTTTACGCGCGTCAGAGGCGAAATCCACTTGTTGTGGGAGGGGCAATATTTTGACCATCGTATCTGGTACCTATCCACGTGCTCATTTGTGCAGTCAGTGATTTACACAAACTTGTGTACAAATCCGATCAACAAAAGGTAAAACAGTACAAAATAAAAAGCAGCAAAACAATCACATAACACTGTGGATTCAAACCTCCTGTGTGTTTAAAACAAAAACTTAGGAAAGAGATCATTATTTGAAATGGTGTTATGCTGGTGAATTTGCATAGCGTTTCTGTAGCTCAACTGGCTGTGGGCTTGAATCCCAGGGAACACACCAGTGGATAAAATGTATAGCAGGAATGCATTGTAAGTCGCTCTGGATTAAAGCATCTGCCAAATGCATAAATGAACTGTAAATGAAATGTAAACAAATTTGGTATGCTGGTGTGCCTAACAGGCCTTCTTAACAAGACAGCTTTGATGTGTAATGTGATCATTTTTCGGAGGATCTTAGGACAGAAATGCAATATAATATACATAACTATATTATATTGTTATACAGTAGCCCGAAATAGACAAACTTCTTTATTGAGTGCATTTTGACACTATGGGCCCTATTTTAACGATCTGAAACGCAAGTGCAAAGCGCAAGTGACTTTGTGGGCGGATCTTGGGCGCTGTTGCTATATTTCAGGCGGGAGAAATAACTCTTGCGCCAGGTGCAAATCAATAAGGGGTTGGTCTGAAGTAGGTTTATTATTCATAGGTGTGGTTTGGGCGTAACATCAAATAAACCAATCAGAACGCTATCCAACATTCCCTTTAAACGCAAGGGCGCAAGTTCCATGGCAGGTTACTATTATTATGACGGATTTACCAGGCACACCAGGAGCGGTTCACAGCCGAGGAGACCCACGTTCTTGTAAGAGCAGTCAAAGACAGAGAAGTTGTTTTGTATGGGGATAGGAGAAACCTGCCCAAATCAGCATCGGTTAAACAGACGTGAGACGAAATAGCCACAATTGTCTCATCAGCTGGCATCCCCATCGTTGCGGCAAGCGCTACAATGATGTCAGGAAACGGGGGAATCCCAAGCTTGCCAGCATAAATCGGGAACGCCGTGTAACGGGAGGTGGATCTGCCTCTACACATGACCTGACGGCAGCAGAGGACATCACTGCGTCCACCCTCACCGCTGAAAGGGTTGAAGGGTTTGGGGGCTTTGAAATCGGACCCAAAAAATGCAAGCAGTCCAACCCCAAAATACACTTACAAATCAAGTTCACATACATTTAGGTTTCTTATGAAAACATTTTAATTATTATTTACATAAAATAAACGTAATACAGCCACACAACAAACTTACGAAAATATTTTAATCGTTATTTGCATGAGAATTTTTTAACGCAGTCACACAATAAATAAAAACTATCACCACAATGCTCACTACAATGATTTCCCTTATCTCATGTGTTAATATTTTTTATTGTAACAATTTATGATTTGCAAAAATAATTGTTGCATCTGTGTAGAATAGATAAGCAAAGTGTGTGCGCGTTGTGCACGCTATACATTATGGTCAAGCATGCGCCCTTAAAATAGCATAATGAACCACGCGCAACGCGCCACTGCCTTTAGACTAGTTTTTTTTGGGTCAGGGACGCAATTGTTTTTTGAAACTGCAAAATAGCATCAGGGATGGTTTGCGCCGGAACACGCCTACTTTTTTGCGCTGAACTGCCCAGGGAGCGCAAGTTCATTCCCTAGTTTGCCGACTTGAGTCTGTGGAGGGAAAAACCAGCTGTGCGACGCTGAAAAATACTAATGATACATGCGTCAATGACAAGGTCAATTGCGCTGGTTGCCAGATAGGGCCCTATATTGTTTTGGACGATCATAGCTTTCCTATGCGTTTCAAAAGGGAGGGATGAACGGTGGACTGAGCCATTGGTTGCAATTCACAACCTCGGCGCTAAATTCTACACAGTGCACCTTTAACCAAATTGATTTCCTTGGTCAATAAGCGAGCAATGTAAACCAGTTACATTTCTTATCTCGACCAGCATTGCAGTCAGAAACAAGCATGGAAATTAAAACATTTATTTTAAAATGTAGCAGAAGAAATATGGTAGACATTCAGAAATTTGATTTTATATTTTCATGCAAAGAATTCATCAGTCTTATTTGTGATGAACTCAATGAAGTGAATGTGTTACAAATGCCCTGTTACAATTCCACTCCATAACCTTTCCCTTCCCACACAGACAAATATAATGTGACAATCCACTTTTCCTTTATTTTATGGAGAGCAAGCCAATTTTGGTTTGCGTTTGTCACGCTGACTGACGTGGCTTGACGCGTCGCAGTATTAGTTGCATGTGGGATGTAATTGTTAGCTGTCAGCATGCGTCCCTTGTGTGCCACTATGAGGGTAACTGCACAGCACGGGTTTTTATTGACCTTGAATCTATAGCCTCGCAGTCTTACATTCATTCTGCAATTTATCCTGAGATTGTTATTGATGACCGCAACTGCTTGGTTATAAGAGTCTACTGAAATCTGTAATAACCCATGCCGTTAAGAACGTGTGCGGGACGTCCAAATGACAAATGCTTTCGTTTGGGAGGGGCGCTTGAGTTTAGCTCTCTCTGCGGATTCGGATCGAGTTTGCACATGTACAAAACAAGCGCTCGAGATCCTTGCTTTTAAGAACCTTGTGTAATTTAGCGGCACCGATCCCGAAGGACATTCATAAATATTCACACTAACAAATAAAGCAGCCTATGTAAACAAAAAGTTGTCAGTCCTTGTTTGCCCGATATATCTGCTGTTTTGAGCACAGGAGGCACAGGGGACCGCGAGTAAATTACTGGGCCGGAAATTGAGTTATTGGGAATCGTCCTGTCAACAAGGGTGTTAGCGAGGCGTGCAGTTGCCTTGGATTCCCAGGGCCCAGTTAAGTGGTTGCTATGCGTCGGAGCCCATTGGCCGCTGAGACCCAGTCTCCACACGCAGGGCCAAATAATAACGCTTGTTATCAGATGGTATGTTTGTTGGCTCACTCACAGACGGATCCGCTGGTACTCTACGGGGTCTGGCCATTAAACGTGAGACCTTGAGACTCACCTAACTGTCCTCTCGGTTTTTGCCGCCCGCAAGACAATTGAGACCACAAGCTGATGTCATTTTTGGAGTAAAGCATCACATTGACCTTGTTTGAGTTAAACGTGATGAGTTTCTTGAACTTGTGCTCTTTCAATTTCAGAATCAACTTGATGAGTTTCTTTTTCTGGAAGTTTCTTTTTGTCTTTGCTAGTGTTTGATGCTTTGCTCTTCTATACCCATTGGCTCTCTGGAGACCTGGAGAACAAATCTTGGTAACACATTACAATAAGGTTGTGTTTGCTAACATTAGTAGTTAATGCAGTAGCTAAAATGATCTATCAATAAACAATACTTCTACAGCATTTATTATTACTAATAGATTTTTTAAATCAAAAGTTGTATCTGTAACATTAGTTAGTGCCCTATGAACTAACATAAATGGGTGATTCTCACGAAACCATTGAAACACCACGGCACTAATGATTTTAGCTTTAAAATGTGTAATATAGTAACATTAAAAAGCATCAGAATTAACACAATACTGTGTTCTACCTTGCACAATGTGTGATTTCAACATAAGAATTTATAATTGTAAAATTTATCTCATTTTCTGCTGAAATTCTCATTACCGCAATGTGTCCGGCTGTGTTTGAACATGTGTTATGTTGTGATTTAATCAAATTAACACAAAAATATTAAGAAAAAAAATTGATGTTTTGCTAGACTACTTTAGATGACAGAAAAAAAATATTTACTGAATATTCATGTATAATAATAATGAAGAAAAATGAGGAAAATGATGTGTCCATGCCTGATGTTCTCATCCTTCGCAACACTTTTTGAGAACAGTTTAAGCACACATACAGAATTTAATAAAGTTTGATTTTGAGTGACCAAGCACATGAACCAGTTACTTCAAGATGGCTACCAGGTAAGATCATTTTTTTTTACAGTTAATTTGAAATATTGTCTTGTCAGAATGCTTACACGACATTTTGATTATCATTACCGCAACAGATGCTTATTAAATGTTAATTTAATTAATAGAAGCATAATACTTTGATTTTAAATGCATGTGCAGAATCTCCAAATTATGTTCTTTCAGGTTTGTCATGTCATTTTGAAAATATGTCAGTGTTCATGTTTTCTGACTGTTGCGGTAATGAGATTTTTTAGGACTAATTTCTTAAATTATGTTACAAAAAGTGTTAAATGATAAGTAAAAGTTTTTAAATTAATGTTCCCATTTACTCCAGACTTTGTTTTTCAATGTATGGTGGGAAAAAAAGTAAATTTAAGCAATTTTTACATTTTCATGCTTGACATTTTTAAAACCAAGTTTTCGTGAGAATCACCCAAATCATTGTATTGGCATTAAGAAACATTTACGAATGCAGAAAATCTGTATTTCTTATTGTTGCTTCATGTTAACTAATGCATTTATTAATGTTAACAAATACAACTTTGTTGTTAAGAGTTAACGAAATAATAAATGACTGGCATATATACAACTGGTCATGATTTTCCCCAGTGAAACAATAAACAATATACAAATCTTGAATTACATCAAAGATATGGGATATAACAAGATTGAGCACTCCAGTGCTATGAACTGGGGCTAATACAAGGCTCAATATGGCTGCTCTGGTGACGGAAGCCCCACCTTTCAGTTAAAACAACCAATCATCAATCAATACAGGTTGATGATTCTCTCGGGGAGGAAACATGTGAGGCGCTTGCCAATTTGTGTGCATGTTAAAAAAGTTTTTTTTTTTATTTGCCTGCCAGCATTCTTTGTGATTTTCACAAAAGTGTCACAAATGCATTCCAGGAAAATGTTCTATAAATATATAAAAATACAATATACTGTATCAAATGAAAGAATAGATCATCTGCTTTCAAACAAACAAACAAACAAACAAAATGGGGGAAAATACTTTTTTCACATCTTCATTTGTTCTCTTTTATAATCTTTTAAATATGAGTAGGTGTCTTCAAAAATACAAAATTTTGAGCATAAAGCTGAAATGACTGCATTTTTGTAAAGGAATTTTTTAGAGATCAGATTCAAAACGATTATCAAAACATACACAGAGTTTAAAATGTGGTTAAATTAGTTTTTGCTTCAGTTTTTTTATAAATTGGGTAAGAGCGACATCTAGTGGATAGTAGCGGAATTACAGATTACCATAAAAACCTGTCAGGAAAGCGTCATTGGCAGGGAAATGTTTTCTCGTAACTCTTTACCCACCATTAAAAAAAAGTTGCCAGCCAGCGCCAGCATTTTTATAATTTTCACAAAAGTTTAATGCCTTCCAGAAAATGTTCTTCTTTAAATATATAAACATACAATATATCAAATGAAAGAACAGATCATCTGCTTTCAAACAAAGAAAAATAATAAGTTGGGGAGCCACCCGGTGGATAATAGCAGTGTTACGGATTGCCGGAAAAACTCGTCGTTGGCAGGGAAGCGTTTCACTTAATAGATGAGTTAATTCATCAACTGCGGGGAAATCGTTAAAAAAATTACCTGGTTGTCAGTCATAGGGTGTTTCTCAATTTCAAGGATACTTCTTTGGCAGGACTGGTCCTTCCAAGTCACTTTCCTTCAGAGGCTAGGTGAGGCTCCTGTTAAGCATTCAGAGAACTCGTAAATGGAACAGGCTAGACAGTGCATGTCATTGCGTCATTACGTCAGTGAAAAGGTCTGCTTTAGGATTGTGGGTGATTTGAGAGGGTGAAGGCTACACATATGCATCATTTTCTGTATATGGGATATATGCGATCTGTATATGGGATATTTTTCATTTTCTGTAGTTTTCGAAGATGCTTTCCAAAAGGTTTTATCGTAGTTTTTGTCCAACTCCATTGACTTGGCAAAGGTGGATTATCGCCACCAACTGGGCTGGAGTGTTTATTCAAGCTCTCAACGGAAGTATATACGGCTGTGAGGCATTTGGAAAAATAGGTCCACAAGTTAACAACGAATGGTAAAACACCTGTTGGAAAGCATCTTTTGCAGCGATTTTTGTGTGAGCATATCAGTAAACACCCCGTTTGTAAACGAAAGATTAATGCATTTTAGGAAGGATTGTTCCAGTGCACCTATGCAGCCATTGTAGAGGTGGGGGCTGATACAACAAACACTCAAAAATTCTCGGGCCAGCATCATATGTTCAAATTTCAGTCAAAACCGTTCAATTTCATCATAAACAATCTGAAAACAGGGCTTTAAGTGTAAAACACCGAACTTGTCCTGTAAAGGCTTTATCTAATGCATGTCTGTATTGTTAAAGTCGCAATGAAATTTAAATGAAAAAAAATTTATTTGTTTTGGAATATTGTGGTATTTATTACAAATGACTTATCTGTGAGCTTATTTCATTTTTAAAAATTCATGTGCCCTTTTTAATCAAAATCGCAAATCTCCTCTCCTCTGTCTCTCTTTACTTCCGGTCATATGGTATTGCAGGTGGGCAGAGTCTGGGAAAAGATTGCAGCGAATAGAGGGTATGCACGTGACGAAAGTGACTGCGGTTACGCCCACTGAGTGGCAAAAGACAGAGCGGTAGCATTTGAGTACAGCGAAAACACGGTGAAAATGCGTCTAAATAGAAAAAAGCTGTACTAGGTCACGTGGAAAGGTGACGTCAATGCATACCGTCTATAGCAAATACCAACATTACCCAACTTCAAACAATCCAATAATTTCTCAATGGACGAGTTCAAGACCAACAATTACTTTTTTTCATTTCAGAAGCCGTTTCACTCACCATGGGAAAAAAAGACTTTTTACTACTGTAAATAATTTTTGTAGTGTATAGTGGGTGATCAGGTAAAAAAAAAGAATATACTGTGTTTCATAGATATGAATGTATCACAAACACGTGATTTTACCTACAAACCTCATAAAATTGTTTATTTTTATTTGAGCTTTTATTCTCAGCATCAAAAGGAGCAGAAGTTTAGCCAAGTACTTTCATCCCTATAGGGCATTTATGTAAGCTTTTGAAAGTTTCTATACATAGCTTCCATTTTCTTCTGTACCTAAAATAAATCACCTCCACAATGAAAAAGAAAACATCAGAAAACGACTTGGAAAAAATGCTTACACCTGAATTTGGACGTAGCCCAACTCACTTCGCCCGAACGCCCAACACCTCTGTCTCAGTGGAATCAACACCGGTTGCCTTTCAGCGTGTTTGCCGCCTGCAGCGCATGCCAAAAGTACATAGTAGATGTGTGCTCACAGAAGCATGACATAAGAAATTGTTTGTCTGGAAACCCCACAGGGAACAGAGCCGGTCCGCTCCACACGTCCACGTCAGTGCATGAACTTCAGAGTGGTGCTTTCTCAGACATAGATTAATCTTAGTCCTGGATTAAATTACGCTGTCAATAGTCTTTCTACAATGAATCTGCTGCTTACACGAGTACTTGGTTTAATCTGTTTCGAGAAAACTGACCTATGTGTGTTTTGACCGGTTTTCTGATTTTGTCTCTTGGAGGAAAATTAAACGAGAGATTTATGGTCGACTCCGTATCAAAGCATAAGCGCCGAATGTGAGTGATGGACTGCTGAGGCACATCTGGAATCTGATATACTGTAGGAACTCCGAGTCGTATTATGAGGTTTTGGCATGAAACAACATTTTTGTTGATCTAAACGCCACCACAACAAGGAAACAGAATACTAAGCAGATGTTGTAGTAACTATCATTGTGTATTGTGTACCTGTAGATTTATTGTAAATGTAACTTTGATCAGCACTATAGCTAAAGGTGCCCACGGGTGCGTATAATTATGGGTGTTGTAAAGGACCAGGGGCCTCATTTATAAAGCTTGCGTACGCACAAAACGGGGCTCGAAACATGCGTACGCCAGTTTCCACGCAAAGTTTGTGATCTATAAAAAACAATCTTAATGAAAGAGTGGGTTGCAGGGTGGGATCTGAGGATGATTCATGTACGCACACTTGCATGTGATCTGTGATTTTTATAAAGGGAACATTGCTTTGTTTTATAAGTCTTATTATTTTTTGGGGTATGCCATTTTCGGCATTTGTGCGTACGTAGACTTTTAGTAAAAATGAGACCCCAGGGCATTATATTCAATTCAATTCAATTTTATTTATATAGCGCTGTTCACAATTGTTAATTGTTTCAAAGCAGCTTTACATTAATAGATGTATGAAACCAAGAAAAACGAGCATAGTAATAATGTAACGTATACAGTAAAGTAGTAAGTTAAGCCAAAGGTGGCAGACTCTCCAGGGGATGAAAAAAACCCCTAGGAGAAAAACCCTCCTGGCTAGTCCAGGGGGAAAACTCCTAGGAGGGAAAAAACCCTTGAGATACATATATATTTATATATATAAATACTATCAGGGTATGTGAACAGTGGCGGAACTAGAATTTTTTTAATGGGGTGGCCAGGGATTGGCCAAAGGTACTTTAGGGGGTCCATATAGTCCATAAAAGAAAATGACGTGTAATCATGTATCAAGAAAGCATAAATTAATATTTTTATTGCATTATATGTAAACATAATAAGGGTGAATTTGAAATCTTTCTACTGTATTTTTTACATCTGATTTACTGTCTGTTAAAGGGATTCGCCCAAAAATTTAAATTCTGTCATCATTTACTCACCCTTGGTCGTAACCTGTATTTTATTTTAATAAACACAAAAGAAGATATTTTGATATATGATGGTAAGCACAAAATCCACTGAATCCCATCATGTTGTTTTTATTCCTACTATAGAAAGTCAATGGTTAACAGCTGTGTGCATACCATCAAAATATCTTCTTTTGTGTTCATAAGAAAAAAGAAATTCGTACAGGTCCAGAACAACACAAGGATGTAAAAATGATGACACAATTCCCATTTTGTGAAGTATCCCTTTAATGAAACCAAAGTTTAGGAAATCTAAACTCCATGATAAACCTTAAACTTACTTCAAATAGAAGTGCTCAACACAAACGATGTTTCGATTAATCTTTATTTACGAAGATACAGAAGATGCAAAAGTTTTCTTTTTTCTTTTGATATTTAATTAACTTTAATGCAGATTTCGACACGTTAGGATAAGACCGAATGCAATAACATGTTTATTCGTTTAAGACGTACAGTAACCAAATGTTTAGTATGAAAATCACCAAAATAGCTATTTTGACATATGAGCATTTGTCCGTTTAAGCAAAAAAGACGCGAACATGAAGTCGTTTAAGCTCTGGCTGTGCACGCGCATTATCGGATGCGGATATGCGCGTCGCGCTTTCAAGTTCAATGTGGCAATCCAGTCGAATTAACAATCATACAGTAGCCTATAAAGATCAGGTCAAGAATGAAATCATGGTGCTGGGATTTGTTGTAAAAAGAATTGGCAATCTTAGAGTTTATTCAGTCCACAAGAAAATTACCACACTTCCAGCATATACGGTGAAATCATGTAGTATTAGCAATGTACAACTTCACTTACATAATGTTAAAGAGATTCCAAGCATTATGTAGACATGACATTTATCTTCTGATGGTATGAAAAGTATTCGTTACAGTAATCGTTTCGTGAAGTTTTATTTATTGTTTTCTCATTTGTTTTCTGTTTTTTTTTTTACCATTTTCGCTTGGGTTTAGGGTTAGAACAACTTTTTATTATATAAAAATGACATCCTAACCCAAACCCCAACTCTAACTCCAAGCGACCATGGTTTACATATAGATAAAAACATAGAGAAACCTGTATATTGAATAACCTGCTTAAACAAATGTGAAATCTAACCCTAAACCCGAGAGAAAATGGTTTAAAAAACAGAAAACAAATGAGAAAACAATAAATAAAACGTCACGAAACGATTCGCCATATAAGTGAATGGGAAGGACCTGCGCATCACATGCACGCAAAATCGGAATTTGGCGCATCCACCGCACGACAAACACACTGCGTGTCATTCGCACGCATCCTGGTGAGAACTGGTAGCATGGAGAGATAACAGAACGCGCATTATGTATATTTTCTTAATTTTGTGAAAAGCACAACATTCAGTTTTTTATAGACACACAAAAAATGACACTTTAACGTTTTAAATGATGTATAAATCATATCTGCATGTCCAAAATCAGCAAAGTAATCCAAGTCTCTTTGCGCCGCGACCGCAGGGAATTAATATTCATAGTGTTTGTTTTTAACAATGTGCTGCGCTGCTGCACGTCGAAAATAAACATAGCGATTAAGTGAAGTAGCGCATTAAATTTGGGGTGGCACACGGGGTGGCCACCCTGGACACCCCTCTGGCTCCGCCACTGTATGTGAACGGCTAAGCGAATTAAACTGGTTCCGCCGTTGGTCGCTGGTCAGGCATCGGCTTGGCGTCTCGTAGAAGGACGGTCTTATACAAGATTTTTTTACGAATCAAATAGACCCCTTCAAGGTTTGTAAACATTGAATGACTATCGGGTGCGCGCACAGCATGGGGTCAAACTGTTCATACCATCCAGGCATCTAACAGGGCTAAAAAATGACGAATTACCTCAAATGAAGTGAGCACTACAAACACAAGCCTCTTTGATATTTGCATTGTTCCAGTCTGCACGTTAATTGCTTGCAGCCGCAGATGTTGTATTTTTTGTTTTTGAGATTCTGCATGAATTGCGATTTTCAAAGCCCACGACGCAAGTAGGCATTTTTGACGATACCGAATAATACGCAACTCAATCTGCTGTAATGGCTTTTCTGACTCCGACATGCGCAGTGGGAACCCCCTGTGACGTGAACCGTGAAGGGGTCTATAAGTTATTTAAAAAAACACAATTTAATGCAGTTTATGCAGACAGTGGCTTAAATACAACTCTTTAATCCTTTAATTATCAGTTTGTTTAGACATCATGCTAATTTAATTTATTATTATTTTACAAATTTTTTTAGCCAAATGAATTTTGCATGCAACCTCCAAATCAAAGAAACATCACTTAATCTGTTACTTGTCTTTTTATCTGTTTAGTATGCATGATATTATCAGTTCTGTGCAGCAACCTTGTCACTTTTCAGAAATTTGCGCCATTGTGATAGGGTTTTGATTGTATTACATGTCACTTTATTCATAAGGAAGGCACTGTAGGCGCAACAGCGCAGTCGCAGACGTCATCAGCATCTGAGCGCGCTCGTGGGTTTTTTGCTGCTGCATTTTGCAATCTGAAGAATTAGGACGTTGTCAAAAATGCTCACAACATTTTCAAACCCCTATACGGTAATGTGCAATTAACCTCCACTGTGTAGAAAATGTATATGGTTCAAAATGTGACGTCTCGATGTTATAACGCCAGAGTTCGATAGAGTTCACGGGGGCGCAGAATCACATGCTCAGATTCACATATGAGGTCAAATTTTGTGCAAAAATGTGTTCCTCTAATAATTTTATATGAACAGTTTTTTTTAAGTTTTTAATATTTGCAAATCAAATAAAAAGTTGAAAATGAACAAAAAGTGTTACAGCATTATTGCTTTTTCAGCATTGAGCATTAAAATCAATCACGTGACTGTTGTCTTTTTCATTGTTTATATACTTTATGAATGTAAAATTACATTAATTTTATAACATAATGCAGTTGTTGTGCAAATGCATTAATGGCACACTTAAACAAGTCATTCAGATGTTAATGCAAATATGGCAAATGAATTGATATAAGCATTTGACGTAAACGTTAGTCAACACATTTATTTGGTGGTTTCCCAATGAAGGCAGGCTCAGATTGTTAGAAATGTAAGTCGGAGTGCCAAGGAAAAGACTGAACGCTCTATAATATTTCTTTTAATGTCTATTTATGCACAAATTTCTGTGAGCTGTGTACACTGTGTCCCCTTAAAAGAAATTGGTGCATGACGCCCCTGTCTATCAGTTAAATGTGTATTTGTGTATTAAATATTTGTGTATTTAAGGTGTATCCTCTATCAAAGCCGCAGTGGGACTCATTTTCAGCCCTTGAGTTTGAAGCCTTAGACCGGCCCACTTTAGTTCACGACTGACTATATTAAAATAATATCATTAAATCCTCAGTAGTATAAGTCTGCAATAGTGCACTATTCTCTGTAGCCTTGCAATTCATTTAATTGGAAATGATATATTTGAAAAATACAATGCAAATACAGTAGCCTGAACACTTATGATTTTTGCCAAAATCATGCAGCCCTACCATAAGACATTTTAATATTATTCAAATAAACTTATTCAAAAACTATTAAAAGGGAACAAATGTGTTTGTCTGTCCCCCTATATTTCTATTTTGTGGGTCTTGAGATTACCTGTTGGCAGTGATGGGCAGTAACGCGTTAGAAGTAAGTTAACGCGTTACTGTAATCCGATTACTTTTTTCAAGTAACGAGTAAAGTAAGGGATTACAATTGCAAAACCAGTAATTAGATTACTGTTACTTCCCCGTTAGCAGGCTGCGTTACTGCGTTATTTTTTTTTAATCTTGATTTTGTTTCGTGAGACTCTCTCGTGTCGTGACGCGAGTCGAGTGACAATGACGTATGAGCGCCGCGCCCTCAGTCAGTGTGTATTGTTGAACGTGAGAAGACAACATGGAGCGCGGAAGAGAACAAGACTATGCAGCGTTTAATGCTTGGAAGTACCGACATTACTTTGAGTTTAACCCAGTTAACGGTGACAAAAACATCAGCGTCCGCTGTACACTCTGCGTGGGAATACAACTTTTATCTACAGCGAAAGATTCCACCTCAAATCTAAGCAAACACCTAGCAAGCCGGCTCAGTAATGTGAAACTTACTGAAAATATCCCTGAACCCCCAGCTGACATGACCGCTGCGGCTCCATCTCATACACGTTCACGCGAAATCTGATGTAAAACAACGGACTATATATCTGTATTTCATGGATTATACGCATTTGTGGACAAGCTGACGTGACCGCTGCGGCTCCATCTCATACATGTTCACGCGAAATCTGATGTAAACAACAGACTATATTTCATGGATTATACGCATTTGTGGACAAAAGTTGTCATTTGATGAATTTTATGGGTTATTCACACATCTGAAACAGACCGGATTCAACTCGCGATCGTTATAAGGTAAGAAGTCCAGTTTATATTTTGCATGTTGTCATCTGGACTTCTGTAACAAAATAACTTACTACATGATATGATATGTATCTCAAAACAGAGACCATACACTGATGCTAAACCCGTAGACATTTTAAACGATGTATATTAATGTTGATATTAATATTATTAATGTTAGCAGGCTTAAAAAAACGAATAAGTGCGTGTCGAGAGGTTAAAACAGAGAATGTTTAATTTGATTCAATTTTAGATGATGGATGCAGAAAGAATAGAATTATGCAGAAAGGTCTTGGCCCGGTTGCATAAAGCACCTTAAGTATGACACTTAAGGGGTAAATTCCCTTTACCTACAGTAAGATAATAATTTAAAGGTGTTGCATACAGTATAATCCCTGAAATGGTTCTCTTAGGAAAGGGTAATCGTTAAATGTTTCACGACAGCGACCCAGGTTTATAAAATACTATTGTTGCCATGGAGATGCAACAGAAAAAGCTTAAGGTTTTTTTTTGCAACCTTAAGTTTAAATGAAATATAAGGGTGAATTTAAGGGAACATTACACTTAAGGTGCTTTATGCAACCGGGCCCTATTGCTTTATACTGTGTAGCATATTCAGGTCGTGCATCATGTTTTTGAAAAGTAATTAGTAAAGTAACTAGTAAAGTAACTAATTACTTTTGAAAATAAGTAATCAGTAAAGTAACGGGATTACTTTCTTAGGGAAGTAATCAGTAATCAGTAACTAATTACTTTTTCCAAGTAACTTGACCAACACTGCCTGTTGGCTTGAAAAAGATATACAAAACACAAGCAAGATTTATCAAGTATCAGGGGAAACAGATGGAAAAAGAAAAATCCTTATCTTCATTTTTTAGTACTTATCGTGTTGCAAAAAATTTTTACTTGAGAAAACATCATATTCATCTGAAACTTACTTTTGTCCCAATAAACTAATGAGTTTTGCATCAAATAGATTTTTGTTACTCTTGCAATAGATGATGAATAATGACTAGATATTCATAGACAATTCATTGTTACATCTACAATGATTCTTTTCTCTGTTAAGGCCGTTCGTATCAAGTCACGCTCAGTTTATTTTAAATGTAGATGCACGGCAAGCATGCTCAAAAATAGAAACAAATCTGAAACAAAACTCGTGTTCACAGGCAAGCGCTTTGAAAAGCAGAAGAAAACAGTGTGTTCTGCGTTTTCCATGCGTTTCAGATGTTAATGGACCCTAATGCAAGAATTCTTCCAATAAGTGGTCGGGACCTGGGAGTTAACTTGGTCATAAAGTGGTGGGGACATCTTCCACCCGCAAGTTACGCGAGTGGGGCTGGATAATATTGTGAGTGCTGGCAGTCTAGGGTTAGCAATCTTCAACTGTGTGGCATGACAACACCGGCCCTCGTGGCCAAAAAAAGAGACCAGCCCACCGGGAATTCTCCCGGTCCTCCCAAATGGCCAACTCGGGCCTGCCATTATAACATTGTTGTTTTTGAGTTATTGAATCAAAACCAAAATGAACAGAAGGTCTGCTGGTCTGCACATTTTGTGTGTACCTCTCACCTGACCCACTGGGTGCTTTTCAATGTGCTTCCTCGCTACATCCCACGACCTGGAAACCGATCGAGCTCTGCCATCTAGAAGATCTCCTCCCCATCTTAACTTTTTTCTAAGCATATATTTAAACATGAATAAGTGTTAGTATTAATCATTAAATTATTGTAAATGTAGACTCATTTTAGACAAGTTGGCGCATGAACATAAAGAAATGAAGTCCCTTTTGTTTTATTCTTCGTAATATGACATCACAGTTGTTATTTTATGTTCTGCAGAGATGCCATTAGCATCAATCTAATCCGTTATCCTATAATTGTTCTCTGTGCTTTGCTAATTGCGATATTTATGGATTTGTTTAAAAAAAAAACCATCCACTTCCTTCCTTAATGATTACACTGATTGACTGTTTTCCCGGTGTGCTGTATTAAACAAATCAATCTGTTTATTTGGTTCAGACATCTGAACGGTGTCATATTGTATCATAATCTGTTCAGTGCATAAACTGCAGGGATTTGTGTTTTTTAATATAGATTTGTCTATATACAACATATAATATAATATACTGTATTCCTTCGCTATCGATCTTATCTGTCTATCTGTGCCTTAAAAAAAATCCATCATGTATAGATTTTAATTTGATTTCTTTTTGTGAAATATCCATCCTAATTTAGTTTTTTTATCAGTTTATTTTTCATTCCCACTGTCCTTTAAACAAAGAGAGCAAAACTAATAGCTTCTAAAATGAGACCAGCGGTTCACTCAGGCACTTGTGCCATCATATCATCGCATCATGGCATGAGGTGTCATAACACCCTTCTCCGTTTATTGAGCTGAATTTCAGAAGGTTGAATAAACAAATGCCATGGAGCGCCTTCGAGGGTGCGAATGAGTTTGGCTGATCTCTGAAGCATTAGCTCTCCGTCAGACTGTGGTTTTGAGACAGGTGGTGGAGCTGTATGGTGCTGTAGGTAAGGCTAAAAGCCTCCAAGCTGGAAAGGTCACAGCGTACATGGATGAAAACCGATTTAGGGCACTGACTTTGAGAAGGTCACTATGACATGAGATGACTCGAAACAGGAAAACAGATGGATTGGATTTGCCATTCCTGCGACCAAAAGACCACATGTCTGCTACATGTGGGTCATTTTATGTTCTGTGGGTTCTTGAAAATACAATTTCACAAATAATCTTAGTGTGATTACTTTGACTTTAATGCGCATGAAGGAAATGACTCCGCAAGTAACCTGCAATTTCAGGTTTCTAACAGAGATGGCGATAAAGTTACATATCGCAGCTTTAAAGCAGCACGGCTCCAGCCTCAGCCGATCAGCAGTTCTGAACACGGTTTACTTGTGTATGTACACACGACAGCAAATGTCATCAGTGTTGTAGACACAAGTCGGAGGTGAACGGTAGATGCAGTGCTGACAGGCCGTCAGTCCTCTAGGGAGGTGTCAGATAAGGACTGCAGAAGGTTGAATACTCCATTACCTGCAGGCTCTCTTTTATCTGCATGCTGTGTGCTTCAGGGATGCATGCAAAGGGAGCTTAATGTCAAAGCTGCTGATGCTCCAACCATGTGTCGAATAAAAGCCAGGGTCTTCAAAACTTGTGTTGTGTTTGGAGGTGGAGCCAGATATGGGGCCATAGCTACTGGAGTGAAAAGTGGGAGTAGTTTTAATATTTTATTCGGTGATTCTCAAACTCTTAATTAAATAACCTTTAAAACGTTTTCTCTTTTAACACTGTCGCAATATACAGTATGACACTGATGATGTGCGATATATTACACTAATGATAAAACACAAAAGATTGAAAGTTAGAAATGACAAGGTTTAAGGACAGTGTTTCCCAACACTGGCCGCCGCGAATAGATTTTCCGTGATTCCTATTTACATTTATATTTTACTGTTTAAGACGGCTTAACAGTCCACACGCGACTCCCTTCTCTCCGCCCATTTATCTAATCTGAGGTACTGAGCACAATGTTTTACGTCTTTTCTGACTTCTGGCGCAAACACACGGTCAACAGCGCTATTTGTAGCCTTTCATTGATAAAACTAAAGCGGCTGATCTCCGCAGTTTCATTTTGCAAGCGTGTGAAAGTTGCGCGATCTTATTTCATCAATTGCGCTGAAAATTCTTAGAAAGCTCAAACATATACATGTACAAAAACGCTGTGCGGCATGTTAACTTACAACACAAGCAGTGGAATCTGACATAATATTAGTTCGCGTCCATATAAACTCATCATTACTCCCGCTCGCATTTAAATGACAGGAGAGGGACTCACCCACCGTCTCACAGACCACCCCCTCACAGTATTCAGGACAGAATCTGTCAAAAGTGGACAAAAGAGACGGATTTAAATACCAGGTGTAAACGTAATGTGTCTCTCTCGTCCACTTGTGATCCGATTGATGAAAACACATCTTAATACCAAGTGTAAACAGCCCCTTATTTCAGGTGCCAAAACTCGATGAAACGCAAACACGTGATGACGTCACATATATATATATTCTAAATAGGAAACTTAAGCTGTGGATACAACGGCAAATAAACTAAATTACATTATATAGTTAGGACTAGTGAACAAGATGTAGACACACTAAGGACGTTTTTACAATGGGCTCGTTTGCTGCCGTCTGAGCCAGGGTGCGAATGTTGTTGGACCCATACAATAGGATGTAATTCACAACGCGACTTAACATATTTTTCACTTTTTTTTACTTTTTCCCCGCCATTGATAAATCTATTAAGAGAAAAAAATGCATAAAAAACATGTTCCTGATGAATTTTTATGGTAATCTGCAATACCACACTTACCCAATTTATGAAAAAACTAAAGCCAAAACGTTAATTACTAATTTTAAACTCTGTGTATGTTTTGATAATTGTTCTGAATCTGATCTCTAACAAAATTCCTTCCCAAAAATGAACTTATTTCAGCTTTTTGCTAAAAATATATATTTGATATATTTGTATGTTTATATATTTTTAGAAGAAAATTGTCCTGGAAGGCATTTTGTGAAACTTTTGTGAAAATCACAAAAAATGCTGACGGGCAACTTTTCAAAAAATGGCTGGCGGGGAATGAGATAATATGTTGTTGTTATCATACACGGCAGAGAAACCTGTGCATATGTGTTTTGGAATGCAGAATTCTTCATGGTCATGGTAATCGTGCATTGTGGAAACAAATGATCAATATCATTGGCTAAAACTCATGCGCAGATGTGCACTCAAGTGCGATTCACGCGAACCGTGCCACAGCTCCATTACCACCGAGCTCAGACCACCTCCTTCAAGGGATAGTTTGGCCAAAAATTAAACCCATGATTTACTCACCCCAAGCTGTCCGAGATGCATATGTCCATCGAATTTGTCATTCGTCACTAAGAAAAGTGCGTACACTACGCTGATATTCTCTCCTGAATACAGAGGAGTGTAAGATGGTGGCATTACCGGAAGCTAGTTATTTTTGTTTATAAAGTTTTAAATGTGCATATTTCTACAACAAAACGTGCAGATTACCCTCAGAAGACCTTTGCTTATCATCGTGGAGCCGTTTGGATTTCTTTTGTGAAGGATGGATGCACATTTTTTGGACATGAAGGAGTGGACCCTGTAACTTTACATTTGATTAACTGAAAGATCTAAGACATTTTCTAAAACAACTGAAAATATGTTAGTCTTGGGGGTGAGTAAATCATGGGTTTAATATCATTTTTGGCCGAACTATCCCTTTCGGGTAGTCCTGGGTTCGGTACCACGGTACACTCCCAGCTTTGCACGACAGCTTTCACATTACAAGTTTTTCATGCAAGCTGTGCCTGGTATCGCAGTAATCTGCCAGTGTGAAAATAGCCTTAATGTTATCTGAATGAACCAGAGAAGCGATTTAATCCACACAAATCAGGCAATCATTAATGCTAACAGAGGTGTCCAAACAGATTTAATGGTCACATTTGTTTACCCTGCTGAAAAAACAGCATAGACCATCATAATTCCCATGCTGGTCCATGCTGGTTTGGTGCTGGTTTAGCTGGTGGTTATCAGCATACCAGCACCAAAACACAACATATGCTGGTCTTGCTGGTATGACCAGCATGGGATGCTGGTATGCTGATGACCACCAGCTAAACCAGCACCAAACCAGCATAGACCAGCATAATTCCCATGGTGGTCACCAGCAAACCAGCACCCAAACACAACATATGCTGGTCTCGTTGGTATGCTGTTTTTTCCAGCAGGGTACGCTGAACTGAGAACAGTGAATGGGCAACCATTACAAACTGACCACAACTATCACCCTTGCATGACTAATTTTGAGGCAAACCAGTTTCTATGCTATAATTCAGTAATTCTCAAAGTGTGGTCCGCGGACCACTAGTGGTCCGCCAAACCCCCCCCCCCAGTGGTCCGCCAAAAGAAGACCTAAACTAGGCAAGTGTTTATACAATCATCACTTATTTAAGTAGATTTTTAATGCACTTGGAAAACTGTGATATCAGTTCTTGCCATTCTGTTTTAATAACGTAAAAATGGATCGGTGGCTAAACCAAAGAGGAGTCAAAAGAAGGATCAAGCGTCAACTGAAAGCAGCTAAAATCCACAGATCTATTAGTTTTGTAATGTACTCGTTTTTGTTTCATCTGTAAAATCCCTGTAATTTCAGTGATTTTGGATATTAAGGGGAACATTTTTTTAGCATTTTACTGTTACCATTGTTACAACCATAAACTTCATATACCCACCACCTCAGTTTTAAACTAATGGCTCTTTGGAATGACATTAAGTGGAACCTCGGCTGTTATAGTATGTTTAATTGCAGTTTTTTTCACATGTGCAGTTTGTTGTTTATATTAAGCTGCAACTCATTTCACATTTACTTTTTCAAATGAAATAAAATTCATATAATAATTTCTGAACATAGCATTGCATTTGTGTTTAAAACATTAGTTTTTGACTTGAAAGTTGCATATTAAACTTAAATTTAGCTAATCCTTCCTTGTTGTTTTTGGGGGATGTGTTAGAGTGGGATTCTGTTAGGTGGTCCTCAGAAAAAAATTGGAAGATAAAGTGGTCCTTGGGCTGAAAAAGTTTGAGAAACACTGCTATAATTGACACTGTGAACTAGCATAGCAATTAGCAATTGTTTACATTGTCAACTAACATAGCCCTATGGAAAAATATCCTTTCGAATGCTATAGGTACCAACGTTTGACATTTTTTGCCAGTTTGATATTTCGCAGATTTCATCAGGAACAATTGTATTTTCAAATAATGCTTTCTATCGCACTGTTTTTCCCACATTCGTCATTGGCTTTTGCTTCAGTTTTAAATATTACTTTTACTTACTGAAAAAGACTTCCTGGAAATGTTCTACTAGTATGTGACTGTCCTTTCATTGTGACTCGCAGGCACATAATTTAGCTGTAACCTTTACCAATTCATTCATTTCAATCTGGCCTTTAAGCGCAACTCTAGCAATGATAATGCGGGAAATAAAAAGCGGCAAACGTGCGGGGCGTTAAGCGTTCCCGTGGGAGCCGGCGAGGTATTTGTATGAGGTTTCTCCGGCTCTTGGAATTGTGTTCGCCGTTGTCACTGTAAATGGCCTTGGGCATCGGCCATTACTTACAGCTCATTCTTCATTAATAATACAGAGATGTTGAATTATTCACATGCCGTTGGCCACAGGTGAGGAGGACAGCATGGGGTGACATTGAGCAGACTGTCACATCACGTAGTCGAGGATGTTGTGGGTTGAAAACTGCTGCTCTGCTTGACATCGGTTCTGGGCAAGCTTATAATATCAGCTGACTTTTCCCCTGGGGTAACAATAAGGACAGAAATAGCATGTTGTTAGTGTCGCTTGCTATGAATCGCTATTAATATTGCTTATATTTATGGATTCGATAAGCTTTTTAACCCTTAGTGTTAAACATGAGTACTATAGTAGTGACACTTAGCATACTTGCAGCCAGAAAATGGAAAAATCTTTGTTACTGTTTGAATACTAGTCATTAAAATGTGTTTGGAACAAGATATGATGTGAGTTTTATGAGGTGGTTTTGCTGCCGGAAAATGTACTGATACATAAACATCACACTCATATTCAGGGATCTGTAATGTCCTAATATGAAACACATTGAGATTTTCTATCTTCTCTGCTCCAGACTCTCTATGTTATCAAGGCTGAGAGGATCTCCTAAAGTGGACACCGGCCGACTGCTGATTTCTGTTACTCTAGCAGGTCGTGTCTCCAGGGAAAGCTCCAAAATCCTGCAACATTGCAAAAAGTTTGAGGAACAGCAACCTATGTTTAGTTTTTTTTACATGCGGTCTCTAGCCAGCTTTATTTGCGAATACTGCACCAGGGATCCGCATTGTTTTTTACGCCAGCATCATCGACATCTTGTAGGAATTAAATACCAAAACCTGTTAAGCAATTTCTGCACAAAAAGCTTTTCTGCGCTTCCCTGATAGATTCTTGTTTTACCCCTTTGGCTCGGGAATGATGGGTTACTTTTTGACGTGGGGTCAGTTGCAGCCAAAGAGCCCAGGGGACTCTGAGTGTTTCGCAATGTGAGGTATGAATCCACAGCTCGCCCGGTGAGCTCACTGGAGGGCGAGTCTATAGAGTGCCTCTTTCTCTTTGCTTTGGAGGACAAACCCTTTCTCATGGTTGGTTAGACTAATCACCGTGGGGACCGACTCCCTCCCCCCCTTCTCCTCGCGTCGCCCGCAGGCAGGTATCAGAAATAGGCCCTGCCAGGAGAAGCACTGGAGAGAAACAGAGAGATGAATGCACGAGAAGGGATTTCAGTCTCCAAGAACATGGGATGGAGAGATGGTGAAAGAGATACTGTGGTTAACAGAGCCCACCGCAGCGCACCAGAGGAACATCCAGAAGTGGAGTCCTGCTAATTGCCATTGTACACTCATTTGAATACTTTTCTGTTGTGTGGTAGAGTCTCACGATCACATTACACATCTATACAAAAAGACAAAAAGAAATCTCCAATTATTTTTTTGCATTTAGGGAAATAAAGCGTATTTTTAGGACTATTAACATTTTGTGCATTGTGAATTTTATTAGTGACAATTAAGCGTATGTTTCTTCACAGTTCTTGTAATTGGCGCAGTATGCATTTGGATACCAATGAGTTACTTTCGTTTATTAAAAAACAAAAATACATTGTTACAGTTATTTTAATTAAAAGCAACTTTAATTAAAATACAGCAATACTACCCTAAAGTAAACTACTTTTAGGTTTTAAATAATAATTCAGGTTTTTATTTGAACTAAAGTCAAGACATTGGGTCTCATTCATTAAGCATGCGTACGCACAAATTTGTGCGTGAGATGTACGTATGTTTTCAAACAAATCATGATTTAACAAAAACGTTCGTATTAAAATTTCTTCGAAATGTACGCAAAAATTCAAGAAAACCTAAAACCATTCTTACGCAATAATCACGTATGCTATAATAAAATCAAAAAGGTTATAATTATAATGTTTATAATAATCTTGATATATAAAATTTACATGATTATATTTTATATTATAATATTTTCTGTATTATATATTATTATACATAATCTACATTGTTATTATATACGTTATATTATACATTATTATAGCCTACTTATTTTTTCTACACATATGCACGTAATGACAAATCTTCACGCTTTCCTTCCTCACTTTTTAAATCTCTATGAAAGCGTCTGCTCAATTTCTAATGTAAACGTCATTTAAATGTAATGATCACTTGATCTCCTGTCTGTTTTATTTTAGATACAAATGTGCATCTCTGTCATATTAATTAAATGTCATATTTGTTAACGCATCCAATACTTATTTGATATTCCACTGGTCGGTGGACAGCACTGGCTTCCTCCAGCGACAGCAAAACCTACCAAATAAAAAATGCTAAGCAAATTGAGACTTTACCGATAATAAATACGATCATGGATTTCTTTTTTCGAGCTCTTCAAACTGCTCTAAAATTTTTCGTGGACTAGCGCTGCGGAAAACCCTTATATGGGGCTGGTTTGGGTGTGTTTTATGCAAATTACCAACCTTGTGCACGTGGCCGCTCATGTTGAACACTCGTACGTAAGAACAAGTATAACTGTGGGTTCACACCAGACGCGAGTTCAACGATTTTCGCGAGTAGATTACAAACAAAGTCAATGCAAAGACGCAATCAGACGCGTCCTCGCGAGGGGTGACGCGAATGATGCAATATGGGCGGCGCGTTTGCCGTGAAAACACACGCTATTCGCCTCAAACCCGTCTTTGACCAAGTTGAAAATATTGAACTTGAGCGAAAAATTCGAATGACACGAAGTTAAATCCCACAAGTAATCTAGAGCGAGGAGCGCTATGCCCCATATTTGGTGTGTATGCAGAATAAGAACAAACTCATGTGTTTTGTGAATTAGGCGAAAGTTTTCGCGAGAAGTTCAAGTGTGCCTATAAATACAAAAACATACGCAATTATTAATGAATTTCCAATATATTTCCAAATCATGTTGCAATTCCAAAAATCTCCTGATTTACAGTATAAAGGGTCAAATATGAATATTGAAACCTTCCTCATGAGATATAGTACAAAAAAGGTTTGGTTATGGGGCATATTGTGCAATAAATCTTTAAAAGAAATAAAAGGGTTTTTATTGGCTGCTGTCACTTTAAGACCTATTGCATGACTCCAATAAATCCGATTTCTTTCCTGGTTTTCATCGACTGTGTTTACAAGAATACTTGTTGAGACTGTGGTATATCAGTAAATATTAAAATGGAAGAAAGGGCTCACTAGGTACAGAGATCGACAGTTTAAGGAAAATATCATTTTATTCCTTTTGTCTTTGTGATAAAATATGACCTAGATATTTCTTGAAGGATGAGCTTTATCCAGACAGCGTGTGACACGGAGGAATTTCCCAAAGCAAATCTAACGTAAACCGTGAAAAAGCAATTGCTATTTCACATGGAAAAAATCCAATAAAGCGTAATTAGCTAATTCATGTTTCTTTGATTAAGGTGATGTGTCAAGCACGACTATTAATAATTCACAGACAGCCTTGGGAATCTGTCTTTGTACCACGCAGCATTGATCCTCTTTATGGCTTTGTCATTTATCGAGTTCTCTTTCTTCGTCGCTCACACTAATTCCCATACTCGAAATTCCAAAATCGGATCAAGTAGTATTCGATCAGGGACATTCATTGGTATTCCTCACTGGACGTGGCAAACGTTATCCACGTACAGCGAGGAGAATCTTATCATGAAGTCTGACTTCGTCAACACTATTAGATTTCGACACTGTGTGGAGACTCACAGATTAATAACTTCCATGTCCGCAGGGGGGTTTGGGGGGCTGGCTAAAGCGAAAGAATGAGAGAGATTAATGAGTTTGAAAATCAGTGACTCCTTCGTTAAACTCTAGACCAATGTGCCAATTCACAGTGGGTTGAGCAATGCGGGGGGGTTCGGGAACGAGAGCCGTGATTTGTGCTGGGTCAAGAGTATTTAACTGCCAGTGTGGGTGTAACTCTTTAACAGATATACAAGCTTTTTTAACCGATAGGACATCCAAGTACATAAAAAATTGGTTGCAGTGTTCTCCAAATAACTGTTTGGAGAATTAAATGACAATACACAGTGTAATACATAGCAACATATTTCTGGCTTTCCCAGCGGTGCTGCTTCGGTTTTGCTTTGGCACGTAAGGGGCTTCAAGGTTATTTAAAAAAAGTCATTTAAGATGTATTGCTTTTGTATAGTAGTTTTGTGGGAAGCTATTCACAACTTTTTGAGATCACTTTGAGATCAAGTTCATTTGCTGAGATAGCAATGAGATTCGTTGGACAACAAATAGATTTGCTTAGGTAGGTGCCAGGCCGTTACCATATCTTAAACATTGGGGGACCAAAAGATTTAGGGCTATATGTATGTATATTTTAAAAAAATCAAATATTGGGGGGTCAATTGGGCTGTTTCTGATTTTTAGAGGGGTGGCAGGGCCCCCTATATTTACTTAAATATATTAAGTTAATGCCCTGCTTTTAAACAAAAGGACAGAGGAGTCGGTTTCTTGAGCTACTGTATGCAAAAGCAAATTTTAAGCAATAAAACTTTCTTCTGGAAGGTACATTGTGTATATTTTTATTTGAGGTAGCTAAACTAAACTCTTCTCACTGTTTGCCAACTAACTTTTAAAAAACTTCATTCAATTTGTGCAGAGTCCTTCTTTTACTTTAGCGTCGTTGTGTCACATGCAAATAAACTGCACTTTTTACCCTACATTTGACTGTATGTTGTCAAAGTTGGGAAAAGTTGTCAAGAAGCGTTCCCGGTAAATTATTCATGAACTGGAATATATTGCCTGGAAGTAGAAAAATGCAGAAGCATTTATGGGGGATTTTTCTGTCATTTTCCATCGCGTAACTAAAATTGTTTCAGTGTCATTTCAGTTCTTAGTCTCACCTCACGACGCTTATGTTCCATATTCATGCTGACAATGAAGGGTTGTATACGATTATTATTCAGCTGGGTCTGTAAAGAAGTCTATACAGATGGTGCATGCTATAAAATTGTCTTTTACGCTCCTCATCAAGGCGATGTTTATGGCAGGCTGCTTGCAAAGCAGAAGGTCAGGCATAATGAAAGTATTAAGCTTATGCATTCAAACATGAGCAAACTTTAAAAGAGAGGACAACATATTACATTTGGAAAAAGCACTACGCTTTAACCGCGGCTGGCAGTCAATTAAATAGTTTCAGTTAAATGCATAATGAATGATTGCTTATTCATTCAATTAATGCAATTAATCACAATCTAATTAAAGTTAATATGCTGTATATATATATATATATATATATATATATATATATATATATATATATATATATATATATATATATACAGTACACACTCACCTAAAGGATTATTAGGAACACCATACTAATACTGTGTTTGACCTTTTTTTCTAAATGTTGGTCCATATTGATAGGATAGCATCTTGCAGTTGATGGAGATTTGTGGGATGCACATCCAGGGCACGAAGCTAAATTATATGAGAAAAATATGAGATTTTCAGGAAAAAAAATGTACAACTTGCAACTTCTTATTCTCAACACAGCATTGGGTCAAAAAAGGACAAACCCAGCCGTTGGGTCAAATTAACCCAGAAAATGTTTATATTTGACCCGACAGTGGGTTTAGACAACCCAGCATGGGTTAAATTGCAACCCAGCAGGTCGGCTTCCTCCCTTTTTGACCCAACCCAGCATTTTTTTAACTTTGCTGCTTCATGTTGTAATGCCTTAAGACCCGTTTAATCACTTTATTAATCTCTCTTTTTCTTTCTCTCCCTCTTTCCTCATCCTTGTTTCTCATCTTCACACTTCTCCATTTTATGCTCTCAGATGCCGCAACGAAAAACAAAGTGAAAGGTGAGTTATCTTCTCTGTCTTTGTGGCCGGATGATTTATGTTGAACACAACTCCCAATAAACAATGTGCCGTCCGGCCCCCTCTTATCTCCCAAAGGAGCTTGGGATGCATTTACATAGCCTCTGCCTGTGAGAAAGCAAACTTGGATCTTTTGATAAATTGGTCCAAGGAATATCCATTATGAGCTGAATCCGCTTTACATGCATCCTGAGTTTATAACAAACCTGGACAAAACGGTGAGGAGGCAGATGCCGATGTTGGATTTTGTGCAGGGTTTGGTCACTATTGTTGATGCATTATAACACTTTCAGTTGGAAATGTTGTTTCCCTGTAGCGAACAACAAACAGACCACCCATAAGAAATAAAAATAAGATCTCTTTAATATCTCAGTTGTTTCTCTTGGACAACAATGAGATGAAGTAGAAAGAAAATGAAGGCTTTTGCTTACAGTAAGTCTCCTTCATCTCAAATGTTTCTGCTGATAAAAAGGATCACATTAATGGGGTATGAAATTATATATGCAAGGAATAATTGATGACGGGCCGTTGAATTATACGAAAATAATGCACATCCAAGGTGGTAATGTATTGGGATCTGTGTACAGTGTCACAACCAGATTTTTATTACCGTGCAAACATTGGTGTACACAGACGACTCAAATGAACTGTGCTTTGCAAGGCTGTGCGTTCGACTGTGCATGTCCACTTGCGTACACTTTCTCAGGTTTGTATAACTCACTATACTCCAGGCTTTAACAAATACATTTAGCAAATAATTCATAGTTATATGCTATCATATAATGGATAACTAATGAAAGTTTGTTAGCATTAAATATCCCAGAACTGCTGGCAGGCAAACACAGAAAGAGTTGCAGAAGTCAAGCGGTGAAATGACTTTGCCCTAAATGAGCAGCTAAGCAGAAAGGTGGTAGAGAAAGGGTTTTATTTTTCCTGAAATGGAATGGCATGAAGCCCGGGACAGCTGGTGATCTGGGATGACAGCAAACTGCTTCACCTTCAGCTGAGATTTGAGACCGTGAGGGATTTGGTGAGAAAAGTCAGGAAAGTATTAACTTGGAGGAAGGAAAAAGAGGAATTTGGGGTTGTGTGGGTGGACGTGGTTTGATGTGTCAAGTGGCACACAAAGATTCGTAGATTGTTGGCAGATGAAAAACAGACTGCACCCGTGTAACTGGGGAGGTAAACGGGTGTCCACATTGACAGCAACTTACAGCGACAAAATAACCGGAAGTTTCATTTTCGACGGGAGTTGGTGATTTAAGATGAAATGAGCAACACAGACTACTGGTGATTTGACAAAGTTGAGAGTTCAACTTTTTATGGAAGAGAAAGGCATTTGGTTACTATTGTACCAACGGGAGTGCAGACAATGAAGCTCACATCATCTGCCACCCGATAAAATTGGATACGGGAGTCGAGTAACAACACCTACTACAAGGATCAAACTGTACAGCGACGTGTTTATGCCCTTTATAGAGATTGTTCAACTACCTCATTCCAAACCCGTATGACATACTTTCCCCTGTGGAACACAAAAGGTGAATATTATTATGGAAATACCTGGCTGCACATTTAATGATGCTTTTTGCTTGGAGCTTGACAGCCACAGCCCTCATTTACTTTCATTATATAGAAGAGAGCGCAGGATTTTCTTCAGGAAAAGTCTCTTTTTGTGTTCCATGGGAGAAAGTCATTCGGTTTAGCAGTGACATGAAGGTCAGTAAATGATGACTGAAGTTTCATTTTTGGATGAATTGTCCCTTTAAATGGATACTTCTGAAAATATCAAAATTACCCCATGGTTTTCTCCCCCAAGCAATCCAAGATACATATATCCACCATCTTTCAGACAAACACATTTGGAGTTATTTTAGTAAATGTCCTTGCTCTTCCAAGCTTAATGGTAGAAAACAGGAATCAGGGAACAACTTCTGACTTTAAACCCCAAAAAGGTCCACTTATAAAGGTCTTTTGGGGGTAATCGGTGTGATATTGTAAGAAAAATTTTCATATTTTGTTCATATAACTGTAATAACTAGCTTGCGGTAATGTTGCCAACCGCATTCTACAACCGAATGAACAACCGCAAAATCCAGGTAGTGACAACCGCATTTACAGAAACTCTGTGTGTAACCAAACTGAGCAACTAGTAGTTAATAAAGTGTTTAAACGTGTATCATGGACATTACAGTTCTTTCTTCTGAAAAAATAGAAGGGGAAAAGTCTTCTGTATGTGAAGTGTTGAAAATGACAGAGGCACAAGCGTTTGCTAGTGTTGCCAGATCTTGAACAAGAAAAATCCAATAATAAACCGAAATATATCCAAATGCTTTTCCTCAAAGATCAAAATATTCGTGCGGGCATGTTCACACTTTAATAACACCAAAAACTTGAGCGCTTCATTAGCCAAAAGCCATAAGCGGTTAAGTGCCAAAATGGTAGTTGAGTACAAAAAAGACGAGGACCTGGCAACACTGCAAGACAGCACCAGCCGCGGTAGAGGCATCAAGCACGAGTGATTTCAATGTTAAGTCAATCTTAAGACGCGTTGACGCGCATCTGGAGGTCTTGCGCGCGAATGAGGCGTTTAGCGCGGCATAGTAGATGTGATTCCATCTCATTTGTGCGTCTAGTTCGTGCGAATTGAGGGTTTCCGCGGCAATCGCGCGTGTTGAAAAATTTGAACTTTGGTGGAAAAACGTGCCGCGTTAACCAATCAGGAGCTTGCGAGCGGAGTCGCAGAAGCCCCTCCCATGACGCGAATTTCCATGTGAATGTCTCGATGACTAGAATTTCATGTGTTGCTTTTACACGCAAATGAAGCGAGTAAACTCAAAATGTTCAAGTGGCAAACTAGACGCGGTAGACGCGAATTTGACGCCTAAAACGCAGCTGGTGTGAACCCATGGTTACAAATGCGTGCAATTCACAATGCCAAGATGGAGGTTTATTGCAAAACATAACGCTGTTAAATTATTTTGGTCAAAGCTGTGAGTGATAAGCACACGAGACGGCAGAATGTTGCTATTGTTATCTCTTTGTACGAGGCCTTAAGCTACATACACACCAAATGCGTAGCATCCCGTTGCTCGCTCTAGATTACTCTCGTGATTTAACTTTGTGTCATCCAAATTTTTCGCTTGAGTTGAATATTTTCAACTTGCACAAAGTCGCGTTTGAGGCGAATAGTGTGTGTGTTCGCGGCAATCGCCCCGCCCCAATTCGCGTCATTCGCATCGCCCTGGGAGAAGATGCGTCTGATCACGTCTTTGCATTGATTTTGTATGTAATCTACTTGCGCAAATCTGTGAATTTGCTTTGGTGTGCATGCCCCATTATGCTCTGAACACACCAAACGCGGGGAATCGCGTTACTCGCTCTAAATTACTTGCAGGATTTAGCTTCGTGTCATGCGAATTTTTTGCTCAAGTTAAATATTTTCAACTTGGGCAAAGGCGCATTTGAGGCGAATAGTGCGCATCGCCCCACGCGAAGACGCGTCTGATCGTGTCTTTGCATTGACATTGTATGTAATCTATTCACACAAATCGTTGAACTTGCATCTGTGTGAACACACAGTTAGTGTACCGACCGTTGGTTACCATTGGTACGTCGCGCAGTGACTTTTGTGAATCACGTCCAAGATGCCGTCATTAATGGGAGCTAGTTATTATAGTTTATAAAGTGTAAAATATGGAAATTTTTTCTTACAATATTGCATCGATTACCCCCCAAAAGACCTTTATTAACCCACTGGAGCTGTGTGGATTACTTCTGTGAAGGATGGATGCACTTTTTTGGGCTTCAAGGTCAGAATTTGTTCCCGGATCCCTGTTTTCTACCACTATAAAGCTTGGAAGAGCAAGGACATTTACTAAAATAACTCCAAATGTGTTCGTCTGAAAGATGGTGGACATATGTATCTCAGAGTTCTTGAAGGTGAGTACATCATAGGGGGGTTATGAAATTTCGCTGTATCGATTTAAAGATATAGTTCACCCAAAAATAAAAAGTTTTGTCCTTATTTACTCACTCTCATGTATTAAATTTTTTTTTTATACATTTCTGATGAACACAAAGGAAGATATTTTGAGGAAAGTTTGTAACCAAACCGATCAGAGGCCCCATTGACTTCCATAGTATTCTTTTATCCTACTATATAAATCAATGGGCCCTCTGACCATTTAATCCATACCATTTCTTCAGAATGTCTGTCTGGAAATCAAACATATGCCTTTGATGTGTTAACTCAATGTTTTAAAATGTTGACATTTGGTTGAATATAGCATGAGCCTTAGTCAAAACCTGTGTTTGTAATGCAAGCAGAGGATCTAAAAAGCGTGATTCTGCAATAACAGGCCTACCAGAACTGCAGGTGAATCCAAAAGAACAACTGTGGGTTTAACCCAAAAAGTCTGGCATATTCACTCATTTCACACTGCTGTGAGATGTTATAAGCAAACCTATTAGCATTCTGAGCTGCTTTCTGATCTTGATGTATTTTGGGCTCACGTCTATGCTGTCTCTTTAAGAAAGAGAAAGGCACTTTAAAGCTTTTAAACCTAGAGAGGGAAAATCCATTTTCTCTTCTGCTGCATGCTGCATACCTCGCACCCCATGGCGATAATTCACTAGCAGGGATGGTACACAACCCTAACATTAAAAGTGGTCGTGTGTGTGTGTGTGTGTGTGTGTGTGTGCGTGCGTGCGTGTGCGTGTGTGAGTGCGTGTGTGAGTGTGTGTGTGAGCGCACACACGAACCGGCTGCATCACATTTCTTTTGTTGCTCAGCAGTAATTGCAGCAGGGTTTACCCACCCATCCAGTTTCAAACTATTAATGCACAAGCAAACAATGTTCTCAGAAGCTCCTGGTTATTTTTTATCCCCCGACTTCTGGTGAGATCAAAACCAACACACCCCGCACTTACCCTGTCTGTCTGCCGCACTTCGCTATGAATAAAAATAGCAGTACGGTATTCGAAATGGTGACGGTATTTAACATTTATTTGTAATGTTTCTTAGCACACGTTTCCCAGATGATGGCAATGATGTCACGCATAACACATTGCGAAAAATCTATTTGTAATACATCGTATTTTTGTCAGACTAAAGCGTAATCCACAAGTAAACTTTACTCGCATAGCGTCTGATAGCCTCCGCAAATGTAAAAAGCACTTTTTGGCTGTTGTTACACATGTTGTGACTGTAAATATAATGTTAACCAATAGCTAAACAGACAATGCAGTCTTTCTTATCCTTTACCAATATTTATAGCATTTGTTTTACTGTTCACCTGAAATGTATATGACTTTGATTCAATCACAATCCCTCAGTTTTTGTGGCTCGCTATACCTTTTTGTTTATCAAGATTGAAACTGCAGTAACATTTCTGAATGTGTTTGTCTTACAAAATCTATTATGCCTTATAAATATATTTCTACGCCTCAGTGTTTTATGAACAGAAGTGGCACACTATTTGTAGACACACAGTAAATGTGACGTCTTTGTCATTCTGTACATGTAGACTCTATTTCGAAACCTGCAATGAATCAGGTCTATATCTGACAAATCATGAACCAGGATTGATTCACTCGCAGTAATCATAGGCAACAGTAATCCAGTCTCCGCTCTTATGATAATTACCTATGGATTTTCTAATATCTGCTCAAATTGAATTTCAGAAGGCTATCAAAATAAGAAATATAGCAAACAAGGGACACAATGAGATTATGTGTGAAGTGTTTTTTAATGCAAACCGAGTTTCAGTATACAGCGCTTTATATGAAGAATTCATCATGTGTAACTAAGTAATGAATTGTAAATAAGCGATAACACTTTACTATACAGTATAAGGCTGCATTTGTTTACATTAGTTAATGCATTAGCTAGTTAGTAAACTAACAATGCACAATACTTCTATCGCATTTATTGATCTTAGTTTGTGTCATTTCAGCATTTACTAAACAAAAGTAACTCTTAACCAAAATATTGGACAGAACACATATGTTGGTTTATAAATAAACATATGCTGGGTTGTTTCAATGCAATGCTGGGTTGTTTTAACTCATGTTTGGGTTAACAACAACCCAGCATATGATTATTTATAACCAAACATGTATATTTATATATGTATATTATATTTACCCAAATAACACAACAGAATTTTGAGTGTTGGTTGGTGTGGTATTTGTCCCGGCCTTTGATTGATAGGACTAAATAAACCTCTTATTCTCATCGTATTTTAAACATTTCCAGATTTGGCAAGGTGTATGTACACAACCATGATATTATGCTAAAGACTAAAACTATACTAAAACTAAATAAAAACTAAAAGTAATGATTTTTGAAAAATAGAAACGAAATCAAAACTATTTATGCACCACTAAAAAGAACTAAAACTAAACTGAAATAAAATAACACATTACAAAACAAAATAAAAATAAAAACTAATATTTTTTTAAACTATACTAAACCTGTTCTTGAGTAGTGGGGGTGGTTATAAATGGTTGCTACAGGTATAAGTTGAAATTAATTGTAAATTCAAATTGATTAAACTAAAACCTTTTAGTGCAAGTGTAGAATGTATATGTGTGTTCAAGTTCATGCAGTGCTGCGCAGACTGATGGTCGAGAATTGCCGCTTGCATTCGAGGGAGGAGTTGAAGACGGGGCTGTCAAGTCGGACACCTGCTGCTTGCCGAAGTGACGTGTGTTTACTTTTTTTATCACAAATAAAGTAAAAATAGATTTCGAATAAACTTTTTAATAAAAAGTTGCAACCAAAAACACTTTATATCTTATATTTTATTTGCTGCTTATACTGTATGGACGAAAAAAACAGGAAACATAAGCCTACATTATTAAAATACCAATAGAGTTTGGTATTTTGCTTATTTTTATTTTATTACATGACACAATACATATTCAGGTATATTAACGAGTTTTACCTGTTATAAAAACATGAATTTATAATGTTTATTAGTGCAACTGAAGGCTGGATTAAACATGAAACGCACATGAACGTTACCATAAGTGAGGCGACCAATCACAAAAAGGTGTGTCGTCATCAGAACTCTGTGCACCTGCTCTGGAGAGGCGGCGCCGGCTGAGCTAGCCGGCTACTCTCGAAATGTTTTTGCAGTACTTTTTAACCATACGTCACAGTCATATGCTTTAAGCGCCAACTCGAGTTGTAAAAAATTTCTAACCGGCATGCACTGATTCAAGTCAGCCGCCGATCGGTCTGCGCAGTCGAACACACCTTATATCTAGATGCCATCTTGCCATTTTATTTTGCACTGTGAAAAATTATTTGGTCAAGATAAATAAATAAAGTTGAAATGACAAAAAAGCAGCAAAGTTTTTTTACAATGTGTGTTACTAGGTGTTGTGTTTTAATTCCAATAAAATTGTAAAAAATCTATATCCTCTATAGAATCAGCTATGTCTGGCTCTCTCCCAAGGGTTTTTTCCCTCCTAGGACTTTTCCCACAGGGTTTTTCTCCTAGGGTTTTTTTTCAACCCCTGGGAAGTCAGCTGACATTTGCTTAACTTAGCCCCCTTCTTATAAACGTTACATCATTACTACGCTTGCTAGTACGGTTCATCTTGGCCGCTTTATTCTGCTGCTTATGTTTATGATTTATCTGTGTTTTCTTCTACATATATTAATGTAATGCTGCTTTGAAACATTTGAACAATTGTGAAAGTGCTATATAAATAAAATTTAATTGAATTTATCTAGAAACTCAGCAATGTTTATGGTACTCCAATTTATTTACTTCAGGATTTTACTGTGATGACTTAGCATGATATCAAAATTGCTAATGTTATTAAAGAAACATTTCTTGAAAATTAAATGTTGAAATTTGCTAATATTACAGTTAACTTTGCAACAATATGCTAAATTAATTAATATGAGATGATCTTGTAAGATGAGCATTTTAATCAAAAACTAAAATTGATTAAAAAAAATTGGAAGCCATATCGATCATTGGATTTTGGCCTTTATGGAGCTTGCCACCCTTTAGTCTGTTGTTGTATTGTATGGCAAGAGCTGCAGATCCTTTCAAAAATCGTATGGGTTACAAAATAAAACTGCTTACAGGTTTGGAGCGACACAAGGGTGGATAATGATCGAATGTTTATTTTTAGGTAAACAATTAAACCTCTTCCTGAGTTGTGAACTCAAGGCTCTTTTGTAGCAAGCAACAGTGAATTTTAATGAGGCCATAATACATCCATTGAAAAGTTATAGACTGAAAACTAGAGCTTCCCCAGAGAAACAGCCAGCTCAGCGTTAACATGTTCTTTCCAATTTAACTAAAAATTCACCGTTGTTCGTGAAAGATTGGCCTGAAAAATTACACCAGCTCTTCTTCTCCTGGGATTCGACTAGACCCTTCGATCCCATTGTAGACCGGCACAACAAAAGCCTCCAGTCCTAATTAAATATATTCATCTTCAGCCTACACTATAAGCCTTACTCCCCAAACATCTTGGCAAATAGGCCACGGTTACTTTCATGGTCAGGCAATTAATTAAAATATGTGATGTTGCTGTATTTTCAGTGATTAATAATTAGGTTGTCAACTTGGTCATCTGTATCCCTGTAGATTCGATGTCCTTTTCGTCTTTATCTCTTCTTGCTGGACGTGATCTAGACCAGGAATGTCAGAAGTTTTAAAACTTGGTGCTGAGTTGGTATTAAAGTAATGTAACGAAATCTTCGGTAGTAGCAAAGTACTGTCTCAATTCGGTTGGATTTTGTAACACTCGCTACATGTACACTGTTTTTGCAGGTGCTCTGTTTGTTGGAGACTGTCCTCCAAAAAATAACGACCTCATAGGTTGTTTGTGCAAGCACCTTATTATGACGTAAAGTGACGTATTTAGGCATTAATGTCCTCTAGTGGCAGTAGCTTATAAATACAACCTGTTGTTACGTTTTTCCTCAATTTTTTGACCTCGGTACACTTGGAATATTTTAAGTACATTTTTAAAAAGTTGTGACTCTTTTGTATGCTGTGTTTATATCATATAATAAATAAATGGGTATGCTATTTGACCTAAATGCCTGAGTAGCGTAATGTGTAATAAAATACAATTAATCCTGTTGATTTAAATTGAAAATTGTATCCCAGTACATGTCACCAGAGCAAAATTATACCCCAAAATATCATTTTATACCCTAATATATTAAGTTTCACCTGCTGCCGGTAGAGGCGCTAATTTAGTAAATGCATCTATTGGTCGTTTTGGTGAAATGGACAAACGACCAAAGCAATTGTATGGGTTGGAGGATATGTTGCAATGCTCCACCACTGAGCTATACAGGAGCAAGAAGTACTAAGGGCGCACTCACATTATCCAAACCAAACCATGCCCCAGCGCGATTGTCACCCCTCCCTACTCCCCTGGGTGCACGCACTCACACTGTACTTTTTATCGATCCGAGTCCGGGCACGCTTTCGTCATTAAGATGCGATTGTTTTGAAAAAAGCAGGAAGTAAAGCTCTCTCTTAACACTGGAACCCACCGTAATGTTAAGTCTGTGTTTTTTATTCGAAGTCGTTTGGTGCGCGATTACAGACAGCCCTCTCACATGCCATCATATTGTTTAGTTGATCTGTCACGTGCGCAGCGCGGACATTCACGTAACCCCGCTGCGCGCATCAAAAGGTTTGTACGAAGGCAGATGAAGGTGAGTGGTCGCGCAACTGACGTCTTCACCTTTTGAATCGCACTCAGGCGCGATTGCGCTCACACCACAGCCTTCCGCGCCTGAGCCCAAGTGAACTGCGCTCCGGCCCACCTCTGCAACCCGGCCGCGGCGCGATTAACCAATCCGCACTCGGGCGCGGAACAGAGCGATCACACTAGTCAAACAAACCAGGCTTTGGGGGTCAAACGCGCCCGAGCGCGGTTTGGTTTGGATAGTGTGAGTGCGCCCTAAAAGAAAGTGTACTTTTTGAAAAGGTCCCCACCCAGTTACAGCTTTTGTACTGTACTTCTTTCTGAGAATGTGTGGCAAGGTTTTGAAATGGTAATATTCATTTAATTTATTTATTATTTAAACAGGGACAGTGTAAAATCTCACGAATCTCAGCCCAGTCTCACGAAATTTCTTTACACTGCAAAAAATGACTTTCAAGAAAAAAATTTACTTAGTATTTTTGTCTTGCTTTCAGTAAAAATATCTAAAAAAAAATTAAATTAAGATGTATTTTCTTGATGAGCAAAATGACCCAAGAAAATAAATCTAGTTTATAGACCAAAAATGTCAAGTTTAAGTGATTTTGTGCATAAAACTAGCAAAAAAAAAAAAAAATCTGCCAATGGGGTAAGCAAATTTTTCTTGAATTTAGGGTTTAATAAAAATGGCAGATATTTTTGCTTGTTTTATGCACAAAATCACTTAAATTTCATATTTTTGGTCTTAAAACTAGACTTATTTTCTTAGGTCATTTTGCTCATCAAGAAAAGGCTTCTTAATCTAAGAATTTTAAGATATTTTTACTAAAAAACAAGACATTTTTTGCAGTGTATATAGTCATGTAAATTTTTTATGATTTTTTCGTGATATTATCACGAATTTCTGCATTTTCCGTGATCGTATAATGAATTCCTGTTTTCGTGTGATTATTATATATTGGTTACTCAACTGTTTTGTCCTACCCAGTCTCCTGAGGATGCGTATAATAGCACGAAGTGTAAAACTCGTGCAATACATACGCCAAATTCCACTTTGGCATGCATATGATACGCAAGTCCTTCCCATTCACTTGAACGGGGCATCTTTTTTTGTCGTTTTGTTTATTGGTTTCTCAGTTTTTTTCTGTTTTTTAAGCCATTTTCGCTTGGGTTTAGGGTTAGATTTTAGATTTGCTTAATGAGGTTATTTAATATACAGGTTTCTCAATGTTTTTGTCCATATTTAAGCCATGGTCGCTTGGAGTTGGGGTTAGAGATAGGGTTTGGGTTAGGATGTCATTTTTATATAACAAGAAGTTGTTCTAACCCTAAACCCAAGCGAAAATGGTAAAAAAATAGCAAAAAAATTGAGAAACCAATAAATAAAACGACAAAAAAAGATGCCCCGTTTAAGTGAATGGGAAGGACTTGCGTATCATATGCACGGCAAAGTGGAATTTGGCGTATGTATTGCACGAGTTTTACACTTCGTGCTATTTATACGCATTTTCAGGAGACTGGGCTCGTTTTGTCCTATTTTCTTACCATTGTCGCTTCGATTTAGGGTTAGATTTACATAAAATGACATCCCTACCCAAACCCAACTCTAACCCTAACGCCAGGCAACATATAAAAAATAAATCAGAATAAATGTATTTAAATATAAACCAATATATAACCAATATATTAGTATAAACCAATATATAAAGTGACATTCTAATGCAAGCACCAAATCTAACCCTAAACCGAAGCGACAATGGTTTAAAAATAGGAAAAAACAGTTGAGTACACTGTAAAAAACAAATCTATAGAAATTACAATGTTATTGCAGCTGGGTTGCCGGCTACTTACTGTAGATTTAAATGTATGTTATTTACTGGCAAGAGTTTGTTCCAAGTTAAATAAATTTTAAAGTCTTTATCTTTACAGAATAAAACTATACAATAACAGCCTCATGCAAAGCATTCTGGGAACCAGAAATCATCATCAACCTTTTTCTGTTTTTAGCTTCAGATTTTGTTTCCCAGAATGTTTTGTTTGATGCTGTTTTTTTAGTTTTACTCTGTAAAGACAAAGACTTGAAAATGTTTAATGTTTATTTAACTTTGAACAAAATGTTGCCAGTAAATAACATAAATTAAAATCTACGTTAAGTTACCGGCAACCCAGCTGCAATAACACTGTAATTTTTACTGATTTTTTTTACAGTGTAACCAATACGTGATAATCACACGAAAACAGGAATTCGTTATACGATCACGGAAAAAACACGGAAATTTGTGATAATATCACGAAAAAAGAATCAAAAAATTACGTGACTATATCACAAAACCCTGTGAGACTGCGTAGAAAATATACATTAATAGGTATTGTATTACAATATTTATTAAAGTTGCAATTAAAAATGCGACTATAATTACATTCTCATCATGTTTCACGTTCTTAACCAGTGAATTGGGATGTTTTTGGTACATTTAGACCATTTGATCAACTTCTGTGGATGTGTGTGTGCAGGCAGGCGCACGTGAATTAATACCAAAATGAAGCCTTGCATGAAAGCTAATTCATCCTCACACTCATTACCTCAGCATGGGGGCTCTTTCACAAGTAATGAATTTTAATTTTCCCATGCCTAGCAAAGGCTGACAGACATACCAATCACATAGCATTCAAAATGATATTACCTCTCGCATTAGCTCTCATTTAATCTTCTGCCAGCTTAAAGCCACAGACTCACTGTGAAAGGGAAATTGATCAGATAAGCATGTCTTTCATGCCTCAGGCTCTAATCATAAGTGTACACTGAAAAAAACTGAATAAATGAAAGTAACAGTCGCAGAAGCTACTGTAGATAGATCTATAGCTCCATTAGATAATAATTCACATACTGTAGTAATGACTTATGAACAACATTCTCCATATTACATTTATTGACCACAGAAAATAAAAGAGGTTCTTGGTACTCAGATGTTTCTACCAAGCAAAAGATTTCAGTAATTTCAATAATATTTTCCTCTGGGTCACTGAGAAGCGAAACGCAGCAGCCGGAAAGAGATTCAGCCGGCGGTTTGGACAGATTCCTGTTCTGGAACATTTCTGCAAATGCTTCTGCTGGCTTTAACGGGAGAAGATTAAGGCGGACATATGAGTCTATATTTATAATGGGAGGATGTTATTGCTGTGTAATGAATTGAGATGGTCGTTCCTCTGGTTGATTTGGGGGTTATTTGTTAGCTCTTTGCTGGTTGTAATGGCGTACGGTGTATTCTGCATTGGCGTGCTCCTCTGCTTTCTGGTCATTTATCAAGGACTGATTTCCATTATGTGGTGCAGTCAGCTGAAACAGAAAAAAGCTTTTTTGGATGTGCCGTACATTCATTTATTGCCCCGTCCTGCTCCGCTTAAGCGCAGGTGTTTATGAGATGTCGCCACTTACTTTCCTCCTACAGAATTGACTCCGTGTTTATTTAATAAGAAATACACCTCACATGGTTATTTAAGGATATCATGTGCCATAAAAACTTACAGGTGCGAATACACTGTGCATTTACTGAATACTGAATTTCCAATGTTGAAAAAAGTAACCAGCATGGGATGCAAGTGTGCTGGCTTCTTAACTCTTTCACCACCAGCATTTTTTTAAAAAGTTGCCAGCCAGCGCCAGCGTTTTTCATGATTTTCACAAAAGTTTAATGCCTTCCAGAAAATGTTCTTCTTCAAATATATAAACCTACAATAGACCAAATGAAAGAACAGCCCCTCTGCTTTCAAACAAAAAAAAAACGTTTCATCCTACCTTCTAGTAGTTCTTTTGTAATCAGCTTTTGAATATGGGTAGGTTTCTGCAAAAACACCACATTTTGAGCAAAAATCAGAGATAATTACATTTTTGTGACGGACTTTTCATAGAGATCCCATTCAGAGCAATCTTTAAAACAGACACAGACATGCAGCAGCTTGCCATAGGGCAATACTTAAATTTTGTTATAATTTTTTTCACCCTCAGGTTATTACAAACCTGTAAAAATGTATTAGTTCTGCGGAAAACAAATGAAGATATTTTAAAAGGTAATAACCAATTAAAAACTAAACAAATATGGGGCACCATTCACTTCCATAGTATTAAAGGGACACTCCACTTTTTTTTGAAAATATGCTCATTTTCCAGCTCCCCTAGAGTTAAACATTTGATTTTTACAGTTTTTAAATCCATTCAGCTGATCTCCAGGTCTGGCGCTAGCACTTTTAGCATAGCTTAGCACAATTCATTGAATCTAATTAGACCATTAGCATTGCGCTAAAAACATAACCAAAGAGTTTTGATATTTTTAAAACGTAACTCTTCATCTTAGTACACGATGTAACTACAGAAGAGTCGAGTTTTAAATAGAAAAAATATGGAAACTCTTTGGTTATTTTTGAGCGTGATGCTAATGGTCTAATTAGATTCAATGAATTGTGCTAAGCTATGCTAAAAGTGGTACTGTCAGACCCAGAGATCAGCTGAATGGATTCCAAAACACTAAAAATTAACTATGTACTCAAGGGAAGCTGGAAAATGAGAATATTTTCAAAAAAGTGGAGGTTCCCTTTAAGTTTTCCTACTATGGAAGTCTATGGTGCCCCAGATCTGTTTGATTACAAACATTCATCAAAATCCTTATTTGTATTCAGCAGAACGACTCGAGGGTGAGTAAATGATGACTGAATTTAAATTTTTCAGTGAACATCCCTTTAACTACTCTAAGTTAACCAGCATTTTTCGGTCTCCTTTAAACAGAATGAACACACTGTTTGACCAGTGTTTTTTGCAGGTTCACCGGACAGGCAATATACCTACAAAAGATTTAACTAATGATCAAGCGTTGCCCTGTTGTAATAAGGGACAAAGCTGATCAGGGATCTGCAGGGTAAAACTTGTAAACTGCAAACCCATCATGCACCGATATCATACTCTACAAGTAGCTTTTTTTGCATTTTGAGCATTAGAGGAGCATTAAAACAGTTCTGGAGTGTTTATATGAAAGTTGCCAGGGACATAGTGACACATACAACTTGCAAATGTTTTATACACTTTACATATTCTTCTGTTGATGCAAGAATTGCTTTTTTATAAAACTGGGAAGTTCACATTTCACTGAGGGATATTTATTGCATTGTCACAGCACTTCAAGCTAGTCGCGGGTCTCATTTGGGAAGAAAAATAATAAATCATTATTCTGCTTTCAGTTGTACTTTACTGATGCAATTTTTCCAGACGATGAAGAACTGTAGGCATATTGTACTCACAGGCTGAGACAACACACCTACAGAGTCTACCCACGGTCTGTTTACTCCATCACTATTCGCTGATGCATACTGAACACAAGCCACTGATTGGCTGAATTTTCTAAACTTCCAAGAGTTATGGTACTGTATGCAGTTTGGGATAATCACTGAATTTGAGTTACTGGCTTAAATCATATTCATTCATTATGGAGAGTTTTGTTTAAGCAGGTAGTACTGTAGCAAGAAAACAAGATGTTTTTAAATGTTATAATCAAATCAATGCTACGTAAAAATACAATTTATTGGCCAACTGTGGTTGGTGACTTTACATGTCAGTCAAAAAATCCTGTTTAAGTGCACCAGAAATTTTTGCTTAGTTAAATTAAAATAAATCAAAATGTTACAGTTTAGTTTGGTTAACAACTAATATTTGTCTTCTTTCTTACCTTAACTCTTTCACCGCAAGCGTTTTTAAAAAAAAAGTTGCCAGCCAGCGCCAGCGTTTTTCATGATTTTCACAAAAGTTGAATGCCTTCCAGAAAATGTTCTTCTTCAAATATATAAACATACAATATACCAAATGAAAGAACATACCCTCTGCTTTCAAACAAAAAAAAAAACGTTTCATCCTACCTTCAGCAGTTCTTTTGTAATCAGCTTTTGAATATGGGTAGGTTTCTGCAAAAACACATTTTGAGCAAAAAGCAGAGATAATTCCATTTTGGTGACGGACTTTTCATAGAGATCCCATTCAGAGCGATCTTTAAAACAGACACGGACATGCAGCAGCTTGTCATAGGGCAATACTTCCGGGTTTAAAAAGTTGCGGACCTAGTGGATAATAGCGGTATTGCGGAAACACGGAAATACTCGTCATTGGCGGGGAAGTGTTTTCTCTTGATTGACGAGATATCTCGTCAATGGCGGGGAAAGAGTTAAATTTATTCTTAAGTACTTGTTTCCTAAACATTCCCCAAAGTGCACTTGGTCAGTTAAGCAGATTGCCCCACCCCATACTGACACCAGTGCTTCATGCATTGTTGGTACGGTATGTCAGACTAGTTGTAAGCTCACTTAGTCTACGAGTCCGTAAGGTGTCCCATCTGTCATCTTTATGCCCTGAAGTGTGCTCATCAGCGCCCCCTTTTCACCGTTGAAGCGGTCTTTGGCGAAGCCCGCACTTCTGCAGGCCTCACGCACTTTCCCAACCTAGTTGTCATTGCAAAAGAGCAATCAGATGACGGATGGGAGGAGTTCACACTGATGGGAAACTTCTCTTCCGATTTCCGGCGTGACACTCGAGTCTGTCCCAAAATACGACTTTGGTGCGCCCTCGTGGACTCGCCCTTGTGGTCAAGGGCCCCTAAGGTCTGCCAATACATGATGTCATCAAAGTGTGGACTCTGAGAAAGTCCACAAGTCCAGAGTGTGCCATTTGGGACAGGGCCCAAGTCGGACGAAATTTATAACCATCATGCATTGCTTCAAGCCAGCCGCCGATCTGTCTGCACAGCGCCGTATGAAGCCGAACACACCTAATAAAAGGACGCAGCCTTCGAAATGAGACACAGCTAGAGTGCTGCAGGGATATCGTACTTTTGTAGGCCAACCCCAGAAGTTAGCGGGACATGGGTTCGCTCATTAAAAAGCCCTTTTTTTTCCCATAGACTTTTGGATTTTCAAAAAAATAATAATAAGATCTGTGTTTAGTTAATCTGAACACACTTGTATGAATTTTGAAGTCAAAATCCGGCTTTTCTATTTCTAGTAAACACATTTACACTTTTTAGCAAGGTAACCCATGTCCCGCTAACTTCTGGCACTCAATGGCGATGTCTCATTTCGAAAGATGCATCCTTCAGAGAACATATTTGTTGGCCACATACTCCATCAAGGTTTATTATTTCAGAAAAGCGAACATTACATTTCAAAGTAAGAATGAAACTACAACAGTTATGACTTACTTGGAAAACATGTTAATTTTATAATTTTTTTATCTGAAATTAGAGAATCACAATGGCAGACCACCCAAAAAAGCAACCTTGGAAGGACACAGCCTTGAAAATGAGATGGAGCTAATGTTTTGATGCTGCCACAAAGTCAGATTTAATTCAAAGTGACTTGCAATGCACTCGAACCCACGACCTTTGCGTTGCTAGCAAAATTCTTTTCTAATTGATCCGCATGAATTTTTACCATTGAAGCCAGTGACCCATGTCCTTTATTCCCTCTAATCACTTCATTTATCAGTCAGCATCACTGTTTAACATTAACTCACCATGTCTGTTTCAACTACACCTCGTGCGCTCACGTTGTTCTGGAATAATGAAGAAGGCGGTCAACACGGCGGTAGGTACAACACACTCATAGCATGCGGGCCTAGAATGAGACAGATCCCAATGTCACCTTCATGAGAACTCAGCAGTGCCCGGCGCTTTTAGGAAGCACACACAGTGATCTCCTACCGCCACGAGACAGAGTATTAGCTCGTGAATAATTTCATGCAGGCTAACACGTTGATTTACGAGCCTCTGAAATCCTAAAATTGCATAAAATGGGTTTTAGGTTAGAGATTAGATATATTTGGTTATATTTATTGTACATGTACAATTGTTTTGTTTAATGTGATTATATAGTAATATACACTCACCTAAAGGATTATTAGGAACACCATACTAATACTGTGTTTGACCCCCTTTCGCCTTCAGAACTGCCTTAATTCTACATGGCATTGATTCAACAAGGTGCTGAAAGCATTTTTTAGAAATGTTGGCCCATTTTGATAGGATAGCATTTTGCAGTGGATGGAGATTTGTGGGATGCACTTTCAGGGCACAAAGCTCCCGTTCCACCACATCCCAAAGATGCTCTATTGGGTTGAGTTCTGGTGACTGCGGGGGGCATTTTAGTACAGTGAACTCATTGTCATGTTCAAGAAACCAATTTGAAATGATTCAAGCTTTGTGACATGGTGCATTATCCTGCTGGAAGTAGCCATCAGAGGATGGGTACATGGTGGTCATAAAAGGATAGACATGGTCAGAAACAAGGCTCAGGTAGGCCGTGGCATTTAAACGATCCCCAAGGGGCCTAAAGTGTGCCAAGAAAACATCCCCACACCATTACTCCATTGCATTAATGAGAAATTGAACAGGCGTTCCTAATAATCCTTTAGGTGTGTGTAGATTAATATTATACTAATTGATTGTTATATAGTAAAATTATTTTTATTTAATTATTTTTTAAATTATATAAAATAAATCCACATTGATCCACAAGAAATCTAAACAGAAATTAAGTTGTATAATATTATGGTCTTAAAGGGACAGTTCACCCAAAAATGAAAATTACCCCATGATTTACTCAACCTCAAGCCATCCAGGATATATGTGACAATTATCTTTCAGACGAACACAATCGAAGTTATATTAGAAAATGGTCTGTCTCTTCCAAGGTTTATGATGGTAGTGAATGGTGCTTCTGATTTGAAGCCAAAAAAAGTCCATCCATTCCTCACAAAAGTTAAGTTTGGGGTGAACTATCTTTTTAAAACTGTAGTTCAAAATTATGATCTTCTGAAGCTTCTTAAACAAATCTGATATAATTTTCTTGTAAAATAAGTATATAAATTTACATTTAGTAAATTATCATTTACGCTTCTCAATATTCAATAAAAATTATAGTTATTATGTGCACTTTGAGACAAAAAATAATTATCTTTAAAGGGATAGTTTACCATTTTATCCAGCTTTGTGTTGTGCCAAACCCATAACTTTCTTTTATTTCCTGGAAAACAGTGTTAACCAAGTTACAGCCTCATTCAGCATTCGCTTTCATTTCGAAAGCAAAAAAATAATGGCACGATTTCGCAAAGGCACGATAACAAAATTAAGATATCTGGGTGAAGCGCAGCTTCAGGGGGAAGCTTTAGCCTCGCGGTACCTGCATTATTCGATTATCACGTTTTAATAAGCAGAGAATTGCACAACTCAATTTTTCCTCTACCGGGCCACCTGCGATATTGGCAAGAAAGATTTCCTCTGAAGTCACATGAGTCTAAAAAGAGCGAAATATGAGTTGAGATGCAGACTGAATGCAATTAGAAGTCAAAAACAAATTCGGTATAAGACTGAGCTGAATCCACAGAGGTCAGGTGATTAGTCTTGGTTTGGATGTCCCCTATGCCTTACAAGAACACAGACGCTCCGCCCCCTTTCTCAGACTAGACACGAGACGGTCGCTAACTCGGATCGAAGCACCGCTGTAGTCAGGATTATGTGTCAATTTGCCACCCAGCTGCCGGAGCAGTATGTCCCTTGCCGAGCATGACTAGCTCTAATTAGGCCATGCTACCAATTACTGCTGATCCCAAGTCAGAACGAGAAGAGAGGAAGAGAGAGAAAGAGGAGGACGTCGTGCAAAGAATTACATCTTTGCGTTTCTCTGTTTTGTGCACCCAAATGTTAAATGTGTGTCAAATCCATTTTATTTCTTTCTTGTTTTCTTCTTCACGCCATCTATAGCTATATTCATGGCGAGAACTGGTTAATCCATACACAAGTTGAACCACACAAGTTAATCCATACACAGGTTGGGGGAGGGGCAGTTTGGTATCTTCAATCCAACTTAAGCTGAGATACACTGTAGGAATTTTTGCCGTCCTATAAGATCATGACCTTATCACACTGTGCGACATGGATTGTTTAAACTTGGGTACGACAAGCATGTAGACTGTATGATGATGACATAGAGGCTTCAACGGCTACTTCACACGTTAGCGCAACGTCACCAGCATGTGCTAGTGGTAACCAAATACCGGTACGCAGGTCGTAGCAGCAAGCACACAAAACATCGATCATGCTGAATTTCAGAAAACTATCGTAGGCTATCTTTGGACGCAAGACCGGGAAAACGGCCGTCTTTGAACCTCTCCCATTGTACGACATAGGACTACAGATGAAGAGCCACAATTACAATGATTGTTTCACCATGACAATCTTTCACCTGGGACAGCCAAAAATCGTGGCTTTACTTGCATGTTTTTGGCTTGTGTATAAACCGTTTCATCGGGCGCATGTGTGGTGATGCGAAGCGGAGTGCCTAAGACCCCCTTAGCTGTTATAAAATGCACTGTAACACCACTGCTTCGCGGGGCTTATTGCGTTTATAAAACGGTTACTTCATATGCATAGCAGAATTTCATAAAATGAAACACAAATAAGTTGTAATTATATTAGTACAAATATTACTCTTCCACATAACAAAGTAGTTCCTCAGAATCAAGTGTGGCTGAAACAGAGCGCAGTTCCCAACCAACATAGACGCAGCAAAGACACAATGAAAATATGATTAAAGACTGTGGTGTTTATTTTTATAAATCAGTACGCAGCAACAGTGGGACAGTGATACTTATGTAATGCGGTCTGAACCGTGAGTTTACCGGGGTATTGTATCACGGCTTAGAACGCTTTTCAACCAATCAGAATGGAGAACCAGAACTGCCCGTTTTATAATATTATTTTGAATACAAAGATATTGAAGAAGACACTGTGCAAACCTCACATAGCTATTTCCATACAGAATTTTGAGTCATAGTTTATTGGACTCGTACGTGTACACAGACGTTCGACGCATACGCATTAAGACAAATTGCAAAACCTTTCGTGGCCTACATAGTATATACTCTTGTACGTGAATGGGCGTCCTACGCGTACATTGTTCACAAGGTTTCAAAATTTATCGGTACGCGCACTGTACGTGGACGCTCACATACGGGTAAAAACGGGACTATACTTTTAGCCTTAGCCATGACTTAAAGGCAGGGTCCATGATCTTTGAAAGCCAATGTTGACAATAGTGGCAGCCGGTGACTTCTTTTTTCGAGGGCGCTCAATGCGACGTTTGTCACAACATGTATGTAGCTTGTCGCGTGTGGTTCGTCATTTCAAAATATGTGTTCTGCGCATCGAGTGATCCTATGTGCATCAGGTGTTTTGTCAAAATAAGTACCTGCTGCAGACACGTCTAAAGGGTTTATGATAAAAGAGACGCTCACGTTTGCCAGATACTCGCATAATCTCATGCGAAATCAGAGTTTATTGTTAAGGAAGTGTCTTGCATGTATTTTGTGAACGTGAGCATCTCTTTTATCATAAACCCTTTAGACGCGTCTGCAGCAGGCACTTATTTTGAATTTACACCCCTCGGATGAGCAGTCACAAGCCGCCACTGGTTGACATTTGAAATCACCTAAACATACACGCCCCTACCCCAATAGAATCTGGACCACCTTTTCATAGACCCGCCCCACACATACGCAACCCAGGCAACAATGTTGTTTAGTAGACACGCACCTTACTGCTGATTGGCTATAAGTGTGTTTTGGTAGTCGGCCTGACTCCATTTCCCAAAGTGTTTTTCAGAAACCATGCACTCCGCCTTTAAGGCCAAATTATGGTCAAATTGTACGCATACGCAAGGCTCTGGGTACAGCGCGCATGACACAGTTTTTGTCATCAAAAGAGTGCATGCATACTGTATGTGCACCAACAGATTTTTGAAACCTCGCATGCATTGTACACGAGTATGAGTAAAACTTATTGCTTTAATAAAACAGTTAACACACCATGCAAATTTTTAAGCATAAAAATGTAGCAGCACAACTTTCATGAAGTTAAATCACTAAAAGCTTCCCTTCCGCTGGAAAAAATAGTCCCTGACCCACTATGACCAGCAACAGAAAGTTTCATCCGTTAATATTGCTAAGGGTGCTGTGATACACAGAATTGTTGGGTGCAGCAGTCCCGGCTGTGTTTATCATATATAAAAGATGCACAGCTATTGACCAATCAGAACCAAGGACTGGAACAAACCGTTTTATAAGCCAGTATAAACCCACTCAGGGTGAACAACAATCTGGGGGAGTTCACTGTACCGCATGTATTACATGACTACTTGAAACATAAGTAGGCAGCTGACCACAAAATATTGATTTAGGACTATTTTATTAGTTATTTTATTACTAGAAACACTTTAGTAGCGCTGGTAAGTGATCTGATATCATTTAATCCTTGGATACATGCCAGTAAAACAATGTCAGGCCATAGGGTGGTATGACCAATTAGAATCGAGTATTCGAAAGAGCAGCCCAATAATCTTTCTCTTTGTCAAAGCTCTACAATAATACGTTTTAAAAGATTGCACTCTTGTAAAAATACATAAAGCACAACTCACTTAGTTTGTTTTGTTTTTGTAGATGCATAACGATGAATCGCGATCAATCTATAGCAGAATAAAAGTTTTTGTTTACATCATATATGTGTGTGAACTGTGTATAATAACTTTTTATAGATAAATGCACACACATGCATGTACATATTTAAGAAATGTTTACATGTGTATACATTTGTATATTTATGTATCATTTATAATATATATAAATACTTAATATAAAAATATATATATTTTTCTTAAAATTATACATGGATGTGTGCATATTTATATATACATAATTATTATACACAGTTCACACCCATATATGATGTAAACAAAAACTTTTATTCTGCTATAAATTAATCGCGATTAATCGTTATGCATCCCACACACATAACTGTGAATTGTTTATAAGCCTGTCTCTCTTTCCCTATGTGTCTCTCTGCAGGCAGCCAAGCTCAGTTTCCCATAACCCAGAATGTCACGGTGGTGGAGGGCAGCACGGCCAACATGACCTGCCGAGTGGATTATAATGATAACACCTCCCTCCAGTGGTCAAACCCAGCACAACAGACCCTCTTCTTCGGGAACAAGAAAGGTGGGTGGGTGCCAGGACGTGCAGTAAATCTGTCTGGGATACTAGGTCGGGTCGAGAGCAAATGTGCTGTGTAAGGACGACCGCGGGTGCAGGGTGGACGTTGACTAATGAGACTAAATCTGTCCCGCTCTCTCTCTCAGACGGGCATACAAACACACCAATCAATTCTCCGATCCATAGCATTCACATAAACGCTGCAGTTACAAAAGCAATTTACCATTATTAATCGTGCATCGATGGAAAATTATGAAGTGTTGCATTTAAAGTCATCCAAGATAAGCACTCGTTTAGTCTCGAAGCTGCTGTAAAGTTACACCTGTGGGAATGTTCTGTATATAAGTTACAATGTGACTAATCATGTCAAAAAAAAGTTCTCATACAGAAGCAAAATCGAGTTAGACTTGATGTAATCCATTTGGCATTGATGGAAAAGTGATTACAGTGCATTTCGAAGAAAGATCACAAAGACAATAATTTTGTCCTTCGCAATAACGAGTGCAGACGAATCATTCGCAGCAGAACCGGGCCACGCAATGAAGAAAGTAAATATGGTCAATTTTGATTTCCCATTGACTCTTATCAGAACATAGGCAGGAGATGAAAGTAGATTTGCTTTGTTATTTGAGGTTGGTAACAGCAGGGCTTTTGTCTGAGGTGCAGACAGAACGTTTGTCTGATAATAAGTCGCTTCATTAGTCTGCAGTAGCGAGTGGTACCTTCAATGACATTTAAGACTTACAGCAGGTGTGCGTTTGTGTGTGTGTGTTCATGTGCGAGACAGAATCTATTAAAGCTCTATACATTCAGGAATATTCTCTGTTTTTCCTTGAAGGAAATAATCTTGTTGCGTATATTTTTGTTACTCTCTTTATTCTGTTCTTACGGGTCTGAGAAGTGTCCTTGTGTTTTGTAGTGTTATTGACGGCATAATGATCTTGTATAAGAAGTATAAATTATGTTTGATTATATTACAGGAGCTCCAGCAAATAAGCAGACCAAATAAGCAGTTCAGCTATTTCTTTTTTTTTTACTACCTGTTATGTAGCATTAGCCTCTTGTAAAGAGCTCGTGCCTGGTGTGATGTCATCAATTTTATTGATGTAAGGGCTTTTGTCTTTTATTTTGACATTGTTTTGTCATTTTGAAGTTCATGTCCATGGTCTATGCGTCCAAAAAGTCTACTTCCATACTATATGGTAGGCAAAAAGCTGTAGGCGAGGCAAGTATGTTCGAATTCATAGGTTGTATCCGAAAGCTCTAAAAGGCTCTAAAAGGACGGCACGTCCGAATCCATAGATCCATAGATTTACTTCCTGCCTCCTGAGATCTCTTCATTGTCTTGTCCCACAACATGAACGGGGAATGTGATTGATATAATTTGTCATACCACTGTATGTTGGTGACCACCAGCTAAACCAGCATGGACCAGCGTAGGAATTATGCTGGTCTATGCTGTTTTGTTCAGCAGGGTCATCAAAGTAATCCTAAAACAAGAACGGGTATTGTTCAAAAAACAAGGAGATACATTTTATGAAAGGTTTTGCTCTACTTCAAAAGTTGACTAGTATATGAAGGTTAAAACTAAATATATTTACAAATTTAAAAATATATTAAATTTAGCATAACATTCTATTTAGCATGTATTCATTTAAAATCTAATTTAATTAATACGGATTGATACAGGGCCCTATTTTAACGATCTACAGTAAGCACATTGTCTAAATGGGCGTCCGATGCCACTTTTGCTAATTTAAGGCCGAGCGCACTGTCGAAAAGGGTTGTTCCTATTCTCCTAATGAGTAATGGATGTTTTTGGGCGTAACGTGCAATAAACCAATGAGAGTCTTATCTCTCATCCCAGCCAGTTGCACTGGCGCTGTCTAATCCCTATTTAGATGACAGACTTTGTAAACTGAAAAACTAAGCGGAGGAAGAAGACCACCACTTTAAGATTGATGTTAAAAAAAATGTGTTGTTTTCATTTTTATTGAAATTTTAATTTTTTGGATTAAAACCTTTAAAAGCCACTTTCTTTCAGTCATATAATACCAAATAGCAGGCTTATAATTGCTGTAAATGTATTGATATCCTACATAATCAATGTAATCTCATAAAATAATTTGCAAATATGCAAGATAAGCTTTGTACTCTAAAAATACGAATAAGAGATAATTAATTTACAAATGTGCGGGGATCCGAAGCGTTTCAGCACTCGGACAGCACCATGGGATTTTTAAAAAGCATTACTTAAAATGTTTCTCATCTCAGCATATCCACAGGTACAGAGTCATTATATACAATAAATCTGTAGGGTAGCATTTAAAAAAACATTTAAAAACAGATGCTTAAATGTTTAAAGCAAAGCATTTATTTACTTACCAGGCTACAGGTGAAGCAGCTCTTTACGCCTTCAAACGTCTCATAATCGGTCCTCATTTATGTCCAAGAGACTCAATAATAATCTTTTACATTTTAATCCTTTAATTTTTCATTTTTAAGAGCGTTTTTGTGCTGCGCATTCATGTATGTGATAAGCAAACCCGCGTGTCGTCCTGTTTATAGGCGCGTAATTTACTGCGCTCTTTAAACAACAAAAAACATATTGCGTATAGTTTATTTTAGTTGCCTGAACACACCTCGTTTTCAGACCAGAACGCCGGTAAACAACGTGGCGCTAAACGTGAAAATGATAATTGCGCCAGGTTGAAACTAGCAAAAGACACTTGCGTCACGCATTGCGCTGCATTGTGCCAGGTGTATGAAAGAGCCCCCAATGTTTACATGGCCCAATGTTGAAACCTAAAGGGTGAAGCTGATTGGTTGGTTCTTATCACATGACCTGCGGCATTCTGAAAAGTTGCAATAATTTCGCCTCGATGCGACGCACCTAGTAAAAACTGCGTGTCACCCAGCTTGTGCTTCATGACTGTGTCACTTTCTATTTGAGTGTGCTTGCCGCACAGCTACATTAAAAACTTACACTTACTCGAATTGCCCTTTGATTTAAAAAATACCAGAATAATAAACCAGATTCGGAGAGAAAACAAGACTCCATCAGCAAAGTTATGCGCTGATTGTCTTGGCAGCAAGAAGCTTTTTCTTGCACAAGCCGCACCAAAACCATCCGTTTTTATAGTTCATGTTTTCGTTTTGCATCTCCCAAGCGAACTGCATTTGTTTTTTGGCAAGCCGCACTAACTGCACGGAATAGGAGTATAAGGCCTGTTTCTCTCCGTGTTTGCAAACACTCCAGTTCCGAAGTCTGGCACGGTCACGGCAATAGCCATGAGGGACAGACAAGCCGGTCTAGGGGGTTTAACGTGACGCTGACACAGATTGGACGAAGTGAGCAAGCTCCGAAGATCTGCCAACATTCTGCCAGCGCCAGCCAACATAATGCCCCTTTGGAAACGCTCTTTCACTATCCCTTTCTCTTCGAGTGGACAGATGTGCTGCTGTTGAGGGCGAAGTAACAGTGGTTATTTTGTAGTGGGAACTGGCTTGGTTAAAACTGTACATGAACTACGCCAGATGTTAATTAAGATAATTGTTTGGAGTGTTATGGTAATGGAATGGGAGGCTTGTGAGTTTAGTGACCTGTAGGAGAAGTAATTGTATTTTCTGGAAGAGGAATCGTATATGGTGTGCTGGCAACCATCGATTGCCTTTAGGGAACAGACATGGGATATTTTGTGGTTGTCGTAGCTAAGGAGCATGAATACACACAGGGAAACAGAGAAACCGCTAAGCGCAGTGTTTTGTCACTGTAAGATAAGCTAAAATTATTTCTGTTTTGTTATTGATATCTAACTACAGCTCCTTTTACACATACAGCCTTTACTGGTAAATAACTGAAAGGTGATTGTGTGAGCAAGATATTTTCAAAAATATAACCTATATAATCGAAAAAGGTCATGTCAAAGAATGAAATCAATGACTGAAATTAAAAATTGGCCATCAGACTTTAGCCTGGATTTTACAGACAGGGTCACATATAGGTTTGTCTGCTTTGGGACAATCATAAAGCTCTGATGGCGATGATGCAATTTTTAGTACAAATAATAAAACCTGCTCTAGATGACCTTTGATCATTGACCATTGTGTCTTACCTTGGAGTTTTATCATCTGATGATCGAGACCCTGGTTGTGCCCGAAGTAGCCCCCTATATCCTCATTCCCTACATTAGTCCACTTGAATGAGTGACTGAAAATAAGTGAGGGAATTTGGACCCTAAAGATTAAAGCATGGTCCATTTTTTAAATGTACACGAGGGTACAATACGCATGATACAATTTTTGTTATCAGAAGAGTGCACGAATACTGTATGTGCACTGCCAAATTTTTTACACCTTGCATACATTGTACGTGTAGGTTACGCATACCCGAACAGGAGTACGGTATTTTCCTGACTAAAGAAAAGTTTCCCCGGTAAAATAGGCGGGCCGCCATTAGCCTTTCAGTCTGCCAAGCACTTCCGGTTAGCGAGTTTGTTTTCACCACGAGTTGTTGCAACCGCGAACAGCACAATATGTCCCGGAGCCGTGTCGGCATGTAACACCATCCATAGTTTACTTTTTCTGCACGCTAACCAAAGACAGTAAAAGACGCTAACCGAAAGTGCTTGGCAGACACAACCGTAAGTCGTTGGCAGACCCGGGAAACTTGTCTATAAGTCACTCCGGAGTATAAGTCGCATCAATTAAAAAATGTGGCATGAAGACGAAAAAACGTATATAAGTCGCAATGAAATAAACGTCGCATTTATTTAGAAAATTATTTCACAAAATCCAAGCCGAAGAACAGACATTTAATCTGGAAAGGCAAGTTATTCAACTTAACTATAGCACACAGAACAGCAGGCTGAATAGATGTCCGTACGTTAACGTAACAAGCATCAAAGTCGAAGGCACGTCTTCCACATCACTGAATTCATTGAATTACATAAATACAGGAGGAGCATAAAGCAGACTCTCACAGCTGTAGACGGAAATGTTGTCTCTTGCCCCATAAATGTAAAAATTCTTCATACTGACTTACAATTCACACCTGACTAGAAGTCGCAGGATCAGCCAAACTTTGAAAAAAGTGTGATTTATAGTCCAGATATATATACAGTATGTACTGTAGTATGTAGGCCATGAGAGGAATTGCAATTTGTCCCAATGCGCATGTGTCAAGCGCACATGTATGAGTCAAATGAACTATGAACCCTCGCAGATGTGTAAAAAAATCAGACAATACCTAGGACTTAAGCAGCAGAAGCGTTTTGGGCAACATCTTGTGTCAAAATGTGGGAGTTCATTTGGCACGCGCCTCATAGTAAAGGGGTAACGGCTAGCAGTTGAGTGTACATCAGTTGTACACATACTGTATTATTGCGGTGAATTATGCTATTGAATAAGCGCACTCGATAATGTTCACTATTATTTCGGACACCACTACAAAATGGTTGTCCGCTTAAATACTGCACTATTTAAGGTATAGGGAGCTATTTTTGTGTTTTAGAGCAGCCGTGTTCAGTGTGATCATGCCCTTAGACCTGTCACTCAGAAATCAAAAACATACTGCGATTGGGACAATAAAACCACTTCTTTTTGATGACTAACAGCACATAATTTCACAGATACTTTGGTGCTGTTGGGTGAAAGGGATAGCTCAACCAAAATGAAAATTCTGTCAAATTCAGCATTTTTTGGAGTGTAGGGGTGCGCGGGGCAAAAACTAACGCAGGGTTAGTTGTAACACGGAACATTGTTGCACAAGGTTGAGCGTTTTGTTTTACAGTATTTTTTCACACTGCAAATTATTGGAAATGTATAATGTTTTTTCCAGAGAGTTATTGATGAACGAGTTTGTAAGATACCAATCCAATGTTAATCAGTGTCTTTTTGAATAAAACACAGCATCGTTTGCTAGCAACTTTTTTGGTGGGCTTGAAAATATTTTGACCCAGCGGGGTTAATTGTAACGCTGTGTTACAACTAACCCCTCAGTACTAACGATATGAAAATCGCTAACGTTAGCATAATTCTTGCCGTTGTTTTAAATAGGTTACACACGAATGATTGCTTGCTGCCAACAAAATAAATGCGCCTGTTTTATCAAAAATCATGTCAAATTTATTTTTGTTCATATCTTTAATATTGATTGAATAAGGTCACGTCAAAGGTTGAAATTATAATGAAATTAATGGCTGAAATCAGATTTTAATGCTCACTATCATTTGATTTTGAAACTGTAGTATGGTTATTACAGACTGGGTCACATATAAAAAAAATTGTCATAATTGTGCTGCTTTTTGTCACATTTAGACATTTGTATCCATTTATAATTGAACTATTGTTAGAAAAGGGCTGGCTGAATGAATACAGTGTGGATACCTGTCTATTAAAGACAGATATATAAACAATATCCACTTCAAGTATATAGACAAAATAGTATTGAAACAATTGCCTGCAACCTTAATTTTTAGTAAGTGTTACAACTAACCCCCTGCCTGTTAAAATTAACCCCACCTATGGGGTAAGTTGTAACGTTTGTACTTCTGTCATGTTTGGTGTAATTGTCCAAGAATGGTAGAAACAAACTTTAAATGTTCATTTGTAGCAGAGATGTGTGTGTTGCTTGTGTAAAAATATAATTAATTAAACTCAAATATTTAATGCAGGCAATCTGTATCAAGTGATTTACTATACATGTCATTTGAAAGTAAACAAAAAATTAGAAAGCAGTGAGAAATGAAACTTTGATGTTTGTAATCTTGCATTTCAACATAAAAATGAAAGCATAAAAAACCCTAAGCTTTTTTATGCCTGAAGTTAGAGACAGGTGTGATTTCTCAAGACGTCTGTTTCAGTCATAGCTGCCAGGTTGTAGAAACATGTTTCAAATTACTTGTAACACCTTTAAGTGAAGCAACAATCGACTCTTGAAAGCATCAGACAGTATTTCCCCCGTGTGTGATTCCTTTGAGCTGCCTTTTATGCCTCATTAAAAAGTGTGTAAACTTTTTTTGCGATGATAAACTGGCACCTATGGTACGGTAGTCGTCTCGGAGATCTTTCTGTGTATCGTCACCGTCTGTCACAGTAATAACCGTATGAGGTGTGGTGGTGTGTATCTGTTATTGACACTTCATTTGACAGGTATGTAGTGAAAAGTGGACAGGAGGAGATTGGGTAGAGAGATTTTCAGCTTGATTTAAACCCACACAAACACCAAGGCTCAATGTGGAGATGCTGTGCCACAGCTCTGGCCAATATAGTTGATTTTTTACGTTTTCATATTACAGACAAAAATGCAAAGACAGTACTTGTTAGAGACCCATACAGCATATCATTTTAATTATATTTCAAAATACAAAAAAGGCCCAAAAATGTATTTGCTGAAACATATTTTAAAATATGTTTACAAAAAAATACAAAGATATTTTTTGGGGAATTCTTTGTGTATTTTAAAGCTCACGTAACACACGCTGTTTCTGCATTTCTGATGTTAATCTGGAGTACCTATAGAGTAGTATGACATCCTTTATATCTCTGAAGAGTCTTTAGTTTAATCAGATTTATAAAAGAAAGATTAGCTTTACCGAATCTTTCTGATAACGTACAAAAAAATGAAGAAGGAGGAGTTACTACCGCAGGAGGAGCGAGTACGAGTCATGCAACACTGTACAACACTGTTTTAACTTATGATTCACTACATGTTCGTGTCATTTATATAATATACACGCGCCTATTTCCAACATCAGACAGAAGTCTTACTTACCACGTGTAACTCGTCATGACCCGGTTCTGAAAATCCACAGCATCAAACACACACGCAAAACTTTAAAATATATTTTAAAGGGGACATTTCACAAGACTTTTTAAGATGTTAAATAAATCTTTGGTGTATTAATAAATGTTAAATATTATATTTGGTTAAATAAATATAATTTATTATAGCATGCTAAAATTGCCACTTTGTAGGTGTGAGAAAAATGTGCCGTTTCTGTGTGTGTCCTTTTATATGCAAATGAGCTGACCTCTCCCTTCTGACATCACAAGGGGAGCCAACTTTTAAAGACCGATTTTTTCACATGCTTGCAGAGAATGGTTTACCAAAACTAAAGTACTGGGTTGCTCTTTATCACATTTACTAGGTTGACAGAAGCACTAGAGACCCAATTATAGCACTTAAACATGGAAAAGTATGATTTTCATGATATGTCCCCTTTAAAATAAATATAAATAATACATAAATAAGCATTTATATTTGCGTCACATTAGAAGAAAAACTTTATATGTTAAAATTAAATATATTTTTTACTTATATATTATATATTATTTTTATATTTCTACATACTTACAAACTTTAATATTTTGGGCCAGGACTGCTGTATGATTTGTAAAATAAAGCAATGAGCCCCAAGAAGCAGTGGGTTACCAGTGCATTTTATAACAGCTAATGGGCGTTGTTAGGCACGACGCGAAGCGGGATGCCTAAAACCCTCTTAGCTGTTATAAAATTCACTGTAACACCACTGCTTCACGGAGCTTATTGCATATATAAAACGGTTACTTCATATGCACTGTGTTTTTAGTGTTTAATGAATGCGTCAGTGTTTAAGTTGGGTAAGATCACCACCCAGTGGTTAATAGAAGAGAAGCGTTTTCTCTTTATTGAGGAGATGACAATATTTATTGACATTTATTGTTATCTGGATATCGCCATTAATTGTACAATTGTAGAAAAATATTATATCATAAATCAGTACGTAGGTACATTGGCACAGTGATACATTTGTAATGCGGTCTGATCCGTGGGGTTACCGTGGTATTTTATCATGGCTTAGAACGCGTTTCAACCAATCAGAATGAAGGACGAGAATGGGCCGTTTTATAATAAGAAATATAATATATTTTGAAATACGTTAATATATGGTTTAAACTAAATATATTTCATTTAAATTCAAAAATATATTTAATTAAGCTTTACTTTCTACAAAATGTATCAAGCATATATTTAAAACATATTTTTTTTGCCACAGAAATGTATTTTTGCCATATGGGGAGAATGAAGTTTGTGTGAACATGAATACCCACAGAAGCGTTTATTTTCCAGTGTTTACTTTCTGAAAAACAAACTTCTTTCTTTTTTTAAAAAAAAAACACATTTAAATTAATATTACTTGTGTTGATATTACAGAATAAATATGTACTCTTCTTACTGTACGTTCACACTGCTACCAACAAGAGCATAAAAAACGTTCTGGCTGCCCTGCCAATGACGCTATAAAAAAATTGTTGGACACTTTGACGATTTAATGCATCTTCTGGAATCCTCTTAAGAGGAAGACTTTTGTTTGTTTCCGCCTTCCGACTGGTTGCCGCCGAACCACGTTATAGCTCATTACCATAAAGTTGACCAGATTTCAACTCTCCTCAATGCTCACACTGACCATCGGTGCTCGCCGCCGACTCTCATTGAAAGCAGTAATGGTGTGAATCCAAGCCTTCAAATGATGTTGCATATACTATTTCCTAACTTACATATGTTTTTAAAAAGTTTTTTAAAGGTTTCTGTACCTCATTTTGGGGGAAAAATATTGCAGAGCAAGACTTGTAAAGTAAACGTTTGATGTAAATCATTTTAACAAAAAGGCCTCCCGATGGACTCCCGATGAAAGTGTTATTGTGGTTGGTGGCGTGAGAGGTCAGGTGTGGCATCACAAGATTTCAAGGCAGTAGTGTGAATAATGTAAGAGAGTTTACAACGGAAAGGTTGAAGAGAGGGGAAATTGGCTGCGGTCACAATTAGGTCTGTGAACCGAGACTGAAGGATTGTCAATCTCAAGAGGAAATGAATGGGCACTTCTCAGGTGACCGGAGACTCTTTTTGCGCTTTCAGTATTAAAGGACTAGGGCAGGACTTAATGACAAACTCAGCACCTCTAGCTCTTTTTGGGTGGATCTCTCACCTTGTATTCATCCAGTGTATTTTATGCTGTGACTGGTGTTTAAAGAAAACCCAGGTGTGTTTATAATAATTTGGTACGTCCTATTTTAAGGTGTTAGGGATATAAAGGGATGTAAAAACTCTTATGGTGAAATTGTGTGCTGTAATGAATCAGACAGAGTTGGTCAGTTAACTTGCACTATATTTGTGTAAAGGTAATATTTAAATAGTCAACCACCACCAAACAGTCACTCAAATGAATATTTACATTATAAATATAAAGGAAAAAACACACGCTGTTTCTGCATTTCTGATGTTAATCTGGAGTACCTATAAAGTAGTTATATCTTTGAAGAGTCTTTAGTTTAATCAGATTTATAAAAGAAAGATTAGCTTTACTGAATCTTTCCGATAACGTACAAAAAATGAAAAAGGAGGAGTTACTACCGCGGGAGGAGCGAGTACGAGTCATGCAACACTATACAACACTGTTTTAACTTATGACTCACTACATGTTCGTGTCATTTATATAATATACACGCGCCTATTTCCAACATAACACAGAAGTCTTACTTACCGCGTGCAACTCGCCATGACCCGGTTGGGAAAATCCAGCGCCTCAAACACACACGCAAAACTCCGCTGCTACCCCGGATAATAAACTATATCCATTGTTTTCATGAGGCTGTCTTTCTTCTCCTTACATCCAAAAACACACTTCATCTTTCGTGCCATTGTTGAGTTTTGAAATTAAACAAAGCTGTGTGGCGTGATAAGATGTTTGCAAGTTAGCGTCTCCGGCTGATTGACGGGTGGGCGGGGATTTCCGGGGGAAGTGCCCATATAAAGAAGTGATACGTATAGAAACCCCTGAAACGTCAGTTGGACCTGTAATCGAAAAAAACTTTCCGAAACTTGTACGAACCCTGGCGAAGTGCATTTGGCACAGAAATACTCTGTAACACGTCCAACTGCTTTTTTGACACTTTGCTTACGTTTAGCACAAGGAAACAACTCTATAACTGTGTTAATAAGTCAGAATGCTTGAAATACCATTGAACCCCCCCTTTAACACAACGTGTGTTATATTTTAACACAAAATCAACACAAAATGACATATAATGTGTTAAAATTACACATAATGTGTTAAAAGCTTAACTCACAAAGATGTGTAAAAAGTAAAACATCCTTTCTAAGAGTGTATGTTGCAGTGTAATATTTTGACATTTTTATTCACAGACAGCATGCTTGACAGCAAAATGATCTTATTTACACATGCAAGCAGAGTTGTCAGGTCTGCAAAACAAAATCAGTCCACTGGCCAATCAAAACTAGCCCATTGAACTTAGGCCAAATGGCAAGAATCAAAACAGGCCACTCCCATACCTAAAATTCATAACAATCACTGTAAGTAATTATAAAAACAGTCTGATTTAATAAATTAGATCATCATGCCTAAAGATGGACAACAGATGAACAAAATCCTTTTACCTTCAACCAGTGGACAAAAACAACCCATGGCAAAAGTTTAAAAGTAGCCCAACTTTGCAGGAAAATCGCAGACCTGGCAACACCGCATGCAAGTTATTAATAAACTTGACATCACTGTAAAAACTCTGTAGCAGTTGGTGCACCTGTTGTACATAATCTACACTGTAAGCAAGTGTCATATCACAACAAAAGCAGACCACTTCATTAATACTCACCAAGCAATTTTGCAATTTTGCATTTAAAAAACATCTAACAGCTGACCTAATACAGTCCAGAAATCTAGGCTAAAACAATGCTGTCATTGAAAATTTAATAGAGGTCTAACCATAGCCCAAAAATCAATTAAATAAATTAATTTAACCGAACACCATATTGCTGTTGACTTTGCTTACATGATGGAATATCAGAAATATTTTAAGTTATTTTGGCAAAAAAGACATATATGCTTGTTGCTTGTTGGGCTTGTTGCTTGCAAATAAGGATCCATGCCCACCCTGGATCCATCATCAAATCTGGAACACCAGATATAAAAAAATAAACTTTGGATGTTCGTGTTAATGTTTATCATTCACTGCACTATGGCAAGTGATTTACATGGCACAGACTGTCAATTTCTTAGTTAAACATTTCATTTGATCTGATACTGTATTATAATTGCATTAGGTTGCATTGTTATGTATTAGAGAATGCATTTACCCCGACCTGCCCGTTATCCAAATATTTATAGACCCCTTTATTGTAACGCAACCTGGCAGCTCTGTATTTACTTTAATATTTGGGCTGAATAGAGAAAGGACAGTCACCGAACCATCGTTTGGAAAATGGCTTTAATCCTCAATCGAGCACAATGACAGCTAGATGCGAATTTAGATTATGAGGTGCATGAGGTATATATTTTCACTGATGTGCCTAGGTATAGTTCATTATATTTGAATTCTGGACCACTGGAATGAAGAAATGGAAAATAAGATTGCCTGTGGGTGCTCGCGCTGAATTTTAAAGAGATTGAAGAGAATTATGGGAAGCATGCTGTTGGACTCGTGCACATTCTCTTAGAAAAGATGATAAAAAGTGGGAATATGCGAGGATCTGCGTGTTGTGAAAAATACAATATCTATTGTAAAACTTCCTCAATTTAGTGAACTGGCAGCAACATAAATGTTTTATTTTTGTAAAACAAAGCTGGGTCATTTCAACCCATTTTTAAATTTTAAACCCAACAGTTAAATTTAAATGAATGTAAATATGTCCATATTTGACCCCACCATAAAAATCCTTATTGCACTTAAATTTATAAGTTTAATCAACTTGAATATACAATTAATTGTTTGTATAGTGCTAAATAAATAAATAAACATTTATATTTGCGTCACATTGGAAGAAAATCTTTGTATGTTACAAACCTGTAAACATAACATAACATAACTTTTTTGACTAAAGTAAGGAGTTGCTATTAATTATATAAATAAAGTTGAATTAGCTTAAGTTATTCCAACTTTATTTTTTATAATTTATAGCAACACTCCATTAATGTGAAAGGTAATCATTTTATTTAATAAATCTCACTTTAAATGAAACATTTAAGGTAAAAATTATACTTTTAATTTTTTTTTAAATTACTTTAACTCATTCCCTGCCAGCCTTTTTTTTTAAGTTGCCCACCAGCATTTTTGTGATTTTCACAAAAGTTTCACAAAATGCCTTCCAGGAAAATTTTGTGAAGGAATTTGGTTAAATATCAGATTTAGAATGATTATCAAAAACATACACAATGTAAAATTAATTAAAACAATTTTTTTATAGTTTTTTTATAAATTGGGTAATCTAGTGCCACTGTGGATAATCACGGGATTACACATTACCATAAAAACTCATCAGGAACACGTGTTTTTCATGCAAATGTTTTCTCTTAATTGACGAGATAACTTGTCAATGGCGGGAAAAGAGTTAAGTGAAAAAATGTAGTATAAAAAATATTTAAATATTTTAAGTCTTACCAATTAAAGATTTTTTTATTAATGTTTTCACCTTAAATTTAACAAAGTGAGATTTTTTTAATCTAACTTTACATTTTTATAATGTTGTCAAGAAAGTTGGGAATTAAATTGAATTAAACTTAAAAATTTAAGTGCAACAAGAAATGTTTACAGTGTACCAGGTTGAAACAACTCACCATTTTGGGTTGAAACATCCCAACATATAAGATCATTTAAAGGAACAGTATGTAGGATTGTGGCCAAAACTGGTATTGCAATCACAAAACTTGTGGCTAAAACTGGTACTGCAATCATACAACTGGTGGCCAATACACAAAATGACAACATAAACATCAGTTGAGGGCTGCAACTCCACTTTTTAAATGACAATATCCTGCCCAGACCACTGTTGTCAAGTATTTGAAATGAAAATGATTTCTTAATGTCTAGTGACATATCAGGTCATTTTATGATTAATTAATATAAATTTCTTACATACTGTTCCTTTAAACCCAGTGGTTGGGTTTGTCCATATTTTACCCAACCATGAGTTTAAAAATCATGAGTACCAACTTTAAAGGAGCATTTCACCCGTAGAAACATTAATCTTTATTGAAAGTGCGTCATATTTGTAGTCCAAATGTAACATACATTTGTAATTTGGTGCCTATTTGACCGAGAAAAGGGGTGTTTATAGTATCACCCCCTCAACAAAGATTGGACTTCCTGCTTTCAATGATGCAAAATGATGATTTTTGCATTATTGAAAGAAGGAAGTGCAACACTGAAATCTGTATTTCTCCTGCGGGAGGAAATGATGCACGAACATTCAATAACATGACTGGGGTTCTAACTATACAAAGCTTAATGCAAATGGGTGAAGTGTCCCTTTAACCACCTTTGCACCTGCTTATAAAAACGTTATAAACCACACAAAATATATTTGCAAAAACCTTATAGTTTTCCAGCATCGTGACAATGAATTTTTCGTAGGCAATCAAAGCTCAATAATTCGTTTGCGAAAACTCTTGTGATTATTTGCATAAACTTTTAGCACAGGAGCACGATGACAGTCACCATGCCTGGAACGACGCTAATTATATTGTTGTTTCTTACACAGTATCAGCATTCACACCAAGAGATAAATGGCAGGGTCGAGAGAGTTCACTCCCCTCCTCTGCATCGCACCCTTAACAAGTGAGGAGTCTTTAGCTCCCAGCATGCAACAAGCCAGTGGGCGGCCAATAGGCTCACAGATGGAGTGACAATCTAGTTCTTCAGTGTGCAAATGACTACAGAAACAACCTGTAAATCTTACTCTTTACTATATCTGAAGAGAGAGATGCTCTCATTCATGGCCATTTGCCCTCATCAACACTGTTTAGTAACACAGCCCACATTACAGAGGGGCAGTAGTGGCCTGGATCGCAGGGAGGGGTGCGCATACAGAATTCACTGTGAGTGATTTTGGGAAAACGTGTGTGTATGGATTAACCAGTTCTTGCCATAATTATACATTCTGTAGATGCTGGAATGAATAAAGAAAGAAATGGAAAGTGAAATGGCTGATAATAATATATACTGTAGTTGAAAGGTTGATAATATATAATGGAAAAAAAACATATAGTGTTGATAAAGTTTAAATCGGGTAAGCATCTGATGCGGTCCGCCAGGCGTACATTGTTGCCGCAAGAACTTGCGTATCCATTTTAGCTCAAGACCATTAGCAGGGAAGCGCCACAATGATGAGTCGCCACCACTGGAAAATCGATAAGCACCATATGTCTCCCTTATCTGCGCACTATTAATGCAATCCCGGCGTATGATTCATCATTGTACAGCAGGATAAATTAAAGCGTATACATGCTTCACTGTAGCATGATGTTAAGACCCAGCCTATGGGAAAACAACACCTGCAGAAGGTATTTATTTTGCACTCCGTAATGAGAGATCTAACTACTGCTAGATCTATTTTCTGTGAAGTGAAAACTCACAGATCATGAACAATTAATAGCGGCTCTATTGATGATGTGTTTGGGATTGCAGATGAATTGTGTCCTCGGTCGCATTCTGCAGCTGTCGGCATGCAAAGTAGAGCCGTAACAACAACGGTCATTTATGATGTCTAAGGTTATTGATGTTGGTTCTTGTCGTTTCTGAGCTATGAAAATACACACAGTTTTTTGCTGCAGGTCCATCAATTCTGACCTTTACTGGGGATGTTTAGCTTCAATTGTATATCAGTCCCTCCAGAAAAACGCGATTATGAGATGATCGCATAATTTAATGCATAATCAGCCAAAGTCTGCATATTTATGCAGGGGCCGCATTTTTTCAAATACGCCGCACTTACGTCGCATAAATTGCAGATTTCCACACGCAAAATATGCGGGGCTTGCATGGTTTCATAATCCCCGCATTTCCGTAGCAAAAAGTCATATATATCCATGCACGTAATTTGTACGGGGGTCAGGACCCACCAAAAATCAAATCCAGATTAAAAACATCATTCAGATTAAAATAAATATGAAATATTCTGAATCTTTATTAATTTTATTTGCCAGCAAGAAAGATAGTATTATATTTTAAATAATCTGTAATGTACCGCCCACCGACTACTTGGTATTACCCAACCCCCTTTCTCTACCAAGTTTGTTCACTATTTTGCGCATGCGCAGTCGCTGGGATAAATGGTTGGAGAAAGCTGACGGATGGTGCATGATGAAAAGGACACTGAAAGGCAGCCAATCGAGCCAGACAACGATTATTCATTATAGTTAGTGTGGGGCGCGGCCCACTGTTGGGGAATAGAGACATAACAAGTGGGGCGCGACAAACAGGTTTTGTGCCCATCTTTTTAATTCCTTTATTTATTGACCATACACTCAAAACAAAACAAAGACACATTTAAATGTAAGCCGTACTTAACTTTTTCACACTTAAGATTAAACATTTTTTTTAAGTTTTTAAAAAGTTTTTCAAGGCGACCGTTATTGATCGTAGTATCACTTTATGGTTATGGTTCATTCACACCGCGCTGAATGACTGATGATCTGCTTTTATTTCCTTTTTTTTATTCAAAATTTCACAAATTTGTTAGCTATTAGGATATATCTGATATTCCGATTGTCAAATATGTGCAACTTGTGCAAGTGGATGTGTTTTGTTGTTCAAACAACTTATAACGATCGCGTTAGTTGAGCTGTATGTGCAACGTATTTTGTGCAAAATGTCTTCTTTGACGTAAACAGGTGTTTGGTGCTTTTATCTGAATGATATGTGTGTTAAGTTGCAGCCAAATATGTTGTAACATGTTGTGATTTACAGATAGGCCTTCTTTTGTATTTACATGCTTTTGTTTAGATTTTGTTAGTGGATGGTGAGTGTTGGTGATGCCCACCAATATGTGAAATCTGTTCTAAATAAGGTGCAAGCTGCACTCCAGTGTGCCATCCTGTATTGTGTATTTGTTGCATGTAGGTGCCAATACAGTGATTCAATGGATTCATCTTTAAGTTCTTGTTTCTTTTTTCATAAAATATTGAACACACACAAAAAATCAATTAAGTGGAAGCTGCCACTGCTGGCTAGTGCTTAAACACTTAAGTTAACTACTGTGTCATTATGGCATAAATAGTCAAGTGAACAGCTGCATTTACGTTAAGTGGTCTAAATCAGTAAAAGTATCACAATGTATTTCAAACACAGGAACGGCAAATTAACATTTTACCTTTTACACAAGAAAATGATTCAATAAAGAAATAAATATGCCGCGAGTTTAACCCCCCCAATGGTAGACCCAAAGTTACGCCTTGCATATATCTTATCTGAAAGTTGAAAAATGTTGCATTTACTTCACACAAGCGCAGCCATGTCCGCTGTTGCTATGGGAACATTATGAACTGGTGTAATTACACGACGTAAACATCATTTAAAACCCCAACCGCAGTTTTTGCAAGTTCTCACAATTTTTGCAAGTTCCTGCAATTTCATCACATAAAATTGCATAAATATCCCACATATTCTAACGCATTTTTTACGAAAACATGCCGCAAGATCAAGAATTTTTGCCCGCATCAATCACCAAAAACTCAGCATTTTTAATGGAAGGACTGTGTATTACTGCATAGATGGACTTCTTAAATCTGTCATTAGATAAAAGATATAAAAGCAGAGCAGAAGTTGAGAAAACCTCAAGTTTTATTTGCACACGCTGTAAAAAATGATATCTTATCAACATATATTTTATGTTACTTTAACTCAACAAATTAAGTTAAACAAGGTCAACTTGTTTTTCTACGTTATATCAACTTATCGCAAGTCAAAACTTTAAAAAGTAGGTTGAATTTACTAATTTTGTAACATAATAGTGCTGCAGGGATGACGTACTTTTGTAAGCTAACCCGGAAGTTACACTGTAAAAAAAATGCAGCATGAACACTGAAAAAAAATTATTCATTGAATTTAATCAATTTTTTTAAGGTAAGTGGTTGCAATCAATTTATTTAAGCTACATTTAAACAAAAGTTTTATATTTTATTTTACTTTACTAATCTTTTTTGTTTAAATGTAGCTTAAATAGATTGATTGCAACCACTTACCTTAAAGGATTGATTGAATTCAATGAATCATTTTTTTCAGTGAAGTTAAAACTAATTTGTTTTGTCAATTCAATCTACTATTTTAAGTTTTGGCTTAAAAAAGTTGACATAACTTATAAATTCAAGTTGAAATGGTTTAACTTAATTTTTTAAGCTAAAGTACCATAAAAATAGATGTTGATTTGACAAAACTGTTGCATTTCGCCGATGACATTATTTTCACAATAAAAGTCTGAATACTGTACTATATTGTGAAATGTCACAATTAAAGCCTGTGACATGCTTATAATGTAATTTACTGTGAAATATCGCAGTTACATCTTGTGAAATCCAAGAAATTTTTTACAGTGTAGCGGGATGAATAAAAGCCTATTAATTTTTTCCTATAGACTTAAGCTCCGTGTTTAACAAGAGCTATGACACTTACACGTTTCGTCCAAAAAGAGAATCTTCACAAATGAACACAACTTTTATGAATTCAGAAACTAAAATTTGGCTTTTAATATATCTAATTAAAGACAAAACGTGTCATAAACTTTTGTTGAACACAGATCTTTTTTTTTGCGATAATCCAAAAGTCCATTAATGATAAGTTGTGTTAACTTCATGCAGCACATTTCTTTCAGTGCAGATGTGCATTGTGACATGGAATACTCATCCTGTTATGTTTCAATATGGTATCACTATGTTTCTTTGAGTTTTTTAAGGGTTAATCTAATATTTCTGTCTGATGTGCATTTTTAGGTCGTATTGTATCAGCACTTTTCCTCTGTCGATTCGAGCTCTTCCCTAATGTACACTGGAAGCCATCATGATTAATATTAGTATTCACTGCTGCAGGCCAATAAATGTAAGAAATCACGCTGTGATAATTCCATAGAGCAAATTCCTATTCAGTAGTAAGAAAAAGTGGAAAAGTCCTTAACACATTATATACAAAACAGTTGACTAAGCTACTATTAGTTTGTCAACTTTTATAAAAATGAAATCCATCATCTACTTCAGTGGTTCCCAACTTTTTTTACTTCAAGGCCCCCTAGTTGCCCACAACATTTGAAGGCCCCTCACAATTTTTTGCTTGGAATGACTAGACAGATGTATATGTATTACTAAAATGGCCAAAAAATAAGAAACATCTTAATTTTTGCTTGTTTTAGCTTATTTCAATGCTTGTTTTGTCCAATTGTAAGTCATCATAAGCCCCCCTTGGAAATCTGCTGAGGCCCACTGGTTGGGAAACACTGATCTACAGTAGCCTATAGTAAATTATACTGTACGCCTTTGAACCTCTAAATAAAAATTAAAACGTTTTTTGCACATGAGCTTATAATGATGTGTGAAATCAGTTTAACAGCTATAGCGATGGCATAGTGATTAACCATGCAGGGGTGTAGCCAGAATTTTGCAACTGTTCAGCCAGCGTTGCAGGTTGTTTGCATCATAGATTCAAAAACTTTATTCAAAGTCAGACACAAACTGCTTTGCACAACAGGAATGGCCAACCTGGCCACCATGTAGCTCCGCCCCTAAACATATGTAACCCTACAGATAAAGAGCTGTAGTGGGGAATGTAGATTAAAATCCACATTGCAACATCTCCCTGACACGTGAATTGTTAAATAAATAAAAAACTAGTAAAAAAAGGCTGAAATGTACCTCACGTCACTTAAGTGTTCCTCAAAACTTCGCACTACCATTTTTTTTGCCTTTACCAAGCTTTTGACACCAACTGGAAGCCAAGTAAAACAACTCATTCCAATCTAACATTTCCACACTTAGTTAAATGTCACTTTTTAACACTCAACACCTCACATAGAACCAAATGGGCATCTAATGGGCTCCTATCATTATAGCATTATCAGTCGATAAATGAAATGTTAAGTGCTGTGTGACATTTTAGAAAGTCTTTATTTGTAGCATAGCATTAAAGGTACTGTTAGGCAAAGACAAGGGGTGGTCTCTACTATGACTGCATTACAGTAAGTTTAATAGGGTCTTACATCTATGTTGTTGATGAAAATGGTCAAAGGTTGATTGCGTTTGTTAGTATGGTTGGTTGTTAACTAATGACTTTTGGGTTTTTTACAGACTGGATGATCATTGGTTAAACACTTTGGGCACACAGGGCTTATCCTAGTCTCAGACTAAAATGCATGATTGAGCTGCATTTAGATATTGACATATCTTAAAGGGATAGTTTACCCAAAAATGAAAATAATATCATTAATGACTCGTTCATCTTCGGAACACAGTTTAAGATGTTTTATAGACGGTTATAAACAAGCAGCTGTCGTGGTCCGCACGTAACTTCTGGTAAACTCCGCTAAGAATAAATAACAACAAAGTTCTTTAAACATAGTTTATTTATATAACAAGCAAAAAAACAACACATAGATTATCTAGGAAACCAATCATTTGTTATTTTCTACGAGGCATTTGTTCAAAAGATCAGTTTAGCAACTAGTCAGACCATTAAAAAAACAAAACCGGAAGTAAAGTTTGACGTGACTGCAGTGACGCGGATGAGTATGACGCAGCTGACGTAGGGTTGCCGCGGTGACGTAATTTTCCCACCGGTTAATCGGCGCGTCACAAACTTGGTGATCCCGGTATCACCGGGTGGGAGGGGCTTATAAATGCGCATGCAGACGTGCACATTTTACTTTCATTTTTGAATTACGCAACTGTTTAAATGCAGCGCTTGCGTAAGCTGCGTTAAATCGCGTATGAATTTGCGTGTAATGCCAGTGCAACAGCTGGTTTAATTAAGTGCTTGAGTCAATGTGCGCAGGTAATTCTCACATAACCCGCAAGTCCCAAGCAGAGCAACCGGCTACTTCTCCATAAAAGCGCTGCTTGAATGATGGGTTTATTATTTTTCTTGATGAAAAACACAACAACAAAACGATCTCGCTTATATTAAACATCATATATGTATATTATAACAAAAACGAGTAAGCACGCGGATTCTGTCATCATCAGTCAGCTCGCCTCGCAAACTCTGACAGAAATAAATGAAATCTGACACCTGCTGCTGTGACGTGACGCGAGTTCAGCTCCGCTAAATTCAGTCAGCAGACACATTCAGTTCTTAGTGTTTGCTCTCTCTAACGAAACTAAATGAATTAATTACACAAAAATATCAAAATGACGGTGAACGGTGTCGCGGTGGGCAAGTGATCTAACCGGTGAGAGGCTGAAGCACCGGTTATCACCGTTTCACCGACTATCGCGGCAAGCCTAAGCTGACGTGTTATCTGGTGCGCCCCAGCTGTTTTTTTTTGTGCGCCCGGGCTTCGTTTACAGTCTGAGGGAGACGCATGCTGTAAGTTTGAAAAAAAAAAACTCTGCAAACATGTCTGAAGATAAAACGTCATCTGCGTCACTCCAGTCACGTGACTTTAGTCTCGCAAATGCGCTTCACAACAGACGCGGAAGAGAAGACGATGCTGAATAAAGTCGTAATTTTTTATATTTTTGGACCAAAATGTATTTTGGATGCTTCAACACATTCTAACTGAACCACTGATGTCACATGGACTACTTTGATGATGTTTTAATTACCTTTCTGGACATGGACAGTATACCGTGCGTAGATTTTCAATGAAGGCTCAACAAGCTCTCAGACTAAATATAAAACATCTTAAACTGTGCTGTGAAGATGAACGAGTTTGGAACAACATGAGGGTGAGTCATTAATGACATTATTTTCATTTTTGGGTGAACTATCCCTTTAACATAGACCAGTGCTGTTGTTTTGTCTCAAGAGGCACACCTGTTTTTGTAAGATTTGCTTGTAAACTACTTAAATGTCCTAATATAACTAAGGCCTAGTCTTGGATTAATCTAAACTAGGGGTGTGACGGTTATTATATAACCGTGAGACCGACGGTTATAGTTGAACACCGTCATTAGAACTCTATAACCGACAAAACCGTGTTATTAAATTATTAAATATATATATCATAAAGAATGTTTAAATACTAATTAAAAACAATTGTCAACAGTCTGTGTTACACGCCCCACCATGTTATCACGTCACGCAATGAAAAATATAGAGCGGAGCAGACACTGACAACGCGCTGACATACAGGAGAGACCAGGGCACTTTTTGGTTACTTTTGAGATTATATAGCAAAAAAATTGACTGCACGCTCACTTGCAAAATAATTTTATTTAAACCATACTTTTGAGATTAAACATATTAAACAAAGTCTCACCTTTCAAATCATCTCTTCCTTCTAGTTAATTTATAGAATCAAATAAACATGAATGACCATAAGATGTTTTAACCGCGGAAAGGCTCCGCCCCGCTTTTCAAGTTCAAATCCTATCTACTAACTCTCCTGAAAGCACATTCACTGCCAGTTGTCTTGCTGTTAATTTTAAATTAACGTAGAGCAAGTAGCTAATCAGTGTCTAGTTTATTCAAACGCTGGTTTCACATCGCAAGCATGAGCACTGAGCAGCGCGTATGCGGAGAGCGTTTGCTGCGCGTGGCCATTGTGCTTTTACATGGCGCAGTTTAATAACAGTATAACAATCTCAAGTTCACATTACTTTATTTTACATGCATTTATGAGCAAAACCTCTTCAAGACGCTTTTTAATCCACATTGTTTTCGTGCTGTTCTGGTCCGTGTAATGACAGATATAGACAAACAGTCAATCTTATTGGATTAAACGAAACCCTAAACATGTGTTTGCATACTCCATGCACAATAGCTGTAATCTAATCTGTAGGTATTCTACGTCTGCATCTCAAATTCATGTGCACCCTGTGAAATACAGCTCACATGAAAGCGCTGTGTTTTTTGGCTGACCCCAAAATATCTTGTCTTGTGTTTTGATATAGCAACAAGCTCGATGAACAAAGGCGAACGTTGTGTGATGCAGCATGAGAAACGAAACCTTAGAGATTCGACAAAGAGAATTACATTTAGCTTAGCTGTTTTCTATGCAGTAGTTGTTTTCTCGGAATGCCTGATGTAAAATTTGACCTTATTCGACTCCAAATGTAGCGTCGACTGCCTCTAATCATCCCACAACATCCACCCGAGTCTCTAAGTGTCACCACAAAGTTGTTGCCCGGTTTATCCTCCTGCACCTGGTCTCTAAGATCTGTTTTAACCTCTGATCATTGACCACCTGCAGCAGAGTGTTTTCTTGGATCGTGTAAGCCGCTAGGAATTAACTTCCTGTCTGCAGTGGTGTAACAGCCTCACATCCCTGCAATAATCACAGCTTGTCCAGATAGTGACCAATCACAGCTGCCCGTTCAAGTGGTCTAATTGTAGAGTGTGGGACTTTTGGCTTCTCTGAACGTGTCAATGCCAAAATCGGTGTACCAGCTGCAGGATGGGCACAGCCGCGGGGCCTGTCACTTTCTCTCCTATTCGTCAGATTTAGTGTTCCGATTATGTCAGAGTAAAAGCTCGGCTCCAGAGTTGGATGTTCACTGTGGTATTGAGTGTCTCTCGAAGCGTACCGCCAAATGATTGTTCACAAGTAAGGTGCGAAGGCATTTTGTCAGCTGTGCTTTTCATTCCAAGAACAACAACACCAAATATATCCAAACACGCTGAGCGCCCGAACAATATTTTCCAACCACGCCCGCACTTACGACCTTGAAAATAACAGTCGTAATCTGCTCCATTATCCCCCGCTGGTGCCTTCTTCGATTTGGCTGCGGATCCACTCGCCAAGTTTTTATTTGTGACTCATAAAGAGCCTTGGCTAAAATCGATGCGACTGTAAAATGCAGTTAAATGTAAAATCAGCAGCCGTTGCAGAGGAGCATCGGCTAAACGTGTTAAACAGCGCCCCGGGGTCATCAGATTGCTCCATCCCAAGGGAATGCTGGGATGTCAGTCAAACCAGCCACAAGTCTTGCGGGGTTGTCCATGCAGAGATAACTTACATCTTTTTTCTTTTCCTAAAGAGTTGGAATAAACCCATGTCGAGGGTTTTTTGGAAACCAACCATTTCATCATGTTGACTTCTTTAAGCTGTAGAAAAAAGAGCTTTGTCAGGCGCTGGCATTTCACGGAGGTTGTGACAGATTGAAGCTAACTCTGGGCATCTGGCAGGATTTCGTAGCTTTTTTGGGAAGTGTGGGTGCAGAGTGTTTGCCAGCCCCTGTTGGCCTGCGTTGAATTGATAATAGTCGTCTGAAGGGTTATTCAAACCTTTGTGCACTTGTTTATGTCAATGGATTTGGGATAACGGCGTAAGCTTGACACCATTGTGTCAGAATAAGACGTACCATAAAGTCCCGGTGTAAGTTAAAAGAAATAACACATCTCGGGTTGTATTGAGCTCTCTCTGAGAATGCTTTCACCTCTTCATTTGACCCCGACAAATTCGACCACTGTGGTAAATCTATTTTATCCTCTGTGTGGGTGAATCTTTTTAACACTCAATGTCTTTCTTCTCTTTTTGGCGTTCTTTTTAACACCCACATCACTATACGTTATCATTGTACGACTTGAATGGCGTTTCAGAGTCTGTGCACTGTACCATCGGCTGCGGTACAAAAAGCGACTGGCAGCTAATCCTCACCTTTGTGATGTTCGTTTTACGAGTGTTTATGCGTTTGCCTTTTCTGCTAGCAACAAGGCATGCACTTTTTACTTCCATTCTTCCCCTCTGTGTGTGAGGAAGATATGGGCTTGTGGAAATGTGTCGTCTTCCCCTAAGCTTTGATGGCTTTTTGTTTTTTAAAAAGGGGGGTCTCTCAGCAGGCCCATGTGTAGAGTGATTCCATACCTGATTACCTTTCCCTCAATCCACTCCCCACAGGCATTTGCATCTGCATAAAGCCTCTGTTTATTCTCTATTCATCACTCGGATTCTGAAACAATATCTAAACACGGTTGAGTCATCCTATAAAACGATGCTGTCTTGGAAATCTTATTGTACGAAGATGCATAGATGTTTTTACGTTAATGCGCATTTGAAAGGAACGAAAGACGGTGCTATTGTCTCTGTTGACATGTCAGTAAATCCATTTTCCGATTTGACATGTCATTGTTTGCATGTAACAAAGTTCCCAAAAAGACGCAAGCGTTTCCGAGCATATTCGCTGAGACTGAAGTGTGAATGGTTTTGTGTCGGGACACCCAGTACAATTTCATAACACAATGTCCTAACGGGGCGTTTGTTAATATCTAAAGACCTGCTGGGAATGTCTGTATGTCTGTATCTCAAAAGGTGTACAAGGTGTTAAATGAAGAGCTCAGTCTCTCTTGCTTTTACTGAGCGATGGACTACGAGGTGATTGTGCGTTTCGATTGGAGTGAGGTGATGTGTTTAAGAAAACCTTTCTGTTGATCATTCTCTCAGCTGAAGAAAGCCCTTCTTGGAAATTGCAAACATAATGGATGAATGGCTGCCTGTGGCAGCTAGAAAATGCCTACAACTCTAAAGAAAAATAAAGTTTGTTTTCTGTAACAAATGGATAGCGCTTTCTGGAAATGGCGATTGTCAATATCAACCTAAATTTTGTATGAGCTGTGATCTATGAAGTTTGCGATTTTAGCAGCAACCCCCCCCCAAAAAAAAAAAAACCTGTTGCAGGTAACAGTTTTGAAGAATTATGAAATATTATTGAGGCACAACCTTCCGATCTCTCTGATGAAGGCAATACGGAAGTGAAACTGCATTTCATCGACTGGCCACTAGAGGCTGGCCCCAAAAGAGAGTCAATTCCCATAGACCCCCATGTTTAAATGCCCAACTTTACAGTAGAAGGTAATGTGTTTACAGCCTGGTACAAAAAGTGAGGGGGTGAATTTAAAATTTTAATTGGTTTAAATTATATTAATCTATAAAGTTCTGCATAATTAAGGGCGTGGCCACTTGAGTGACGGGTGAACTGCCACTGCTGTCACTACCGTAAAGCTAGGCGGGCGTAGTTTACCAACCAGCCACCTCAGCTTCACCCAGGTCCCGCCTCTTTACCCATTTTTGGTTATCATCGGCGAGTGATGCATGGTGACGCGTGGCCAAGATGGCAACGGCAGGCTCCGCCATCTATTGGCTTAAAAAAACTCTTCACATATCCATATTTTTACCGGCTATTAGATATTTATTTACTAGTTATTACATTAAACTATATAAATGTCAGTCTGTCACTCAGTATGGGCAAACGTTATTTGTATTTAATAAAAAAACATAAAATAAATAATATGGTAAAAAACTTAATTAGAAAAAAATATTTAAATTATTTAACACTTTCCTCGCCATTGACGAGTTATCTCGTCAATTAAGCGAAAACATTTGCATTGAAAAACGTGTTCCTGATTAGTTTTTATGTTATCTGTAATACCGCAATTATCCTGTATATGGTGCACTTACCCATTTAAAAAAACTCAAGCAAAAAATTATTTACTAATTTTACAATTAACTTGTAATTGTTTTGATAATTGTTCTGAATCTGATCTCTAACAAAATTCCTTCACAAAAATGTATTTATTTCAGCTTTTTGCTATTATTTTTTTTTAAGAAAAATACCCATATTTCTACCGAGCCCCTAAGGTGACATTGGAGTAAAAAAATTTAAAGTTAAGTTTCATGTGCTCACGTGAAACTTTCGCATGCTCACGTGAAACTTGCATGCTCACATGAAACCTTCATGTGCTCATGCGAAATCTTCATGTGCAGAATTTTTTAAAAAAGTTTAGTTTCACGTGCGCACGTGAAAGCAAAAGTTTCATGTGCGCAAGCGAAAGTTTCACGTGCGCACGCGATAGTATGTTCTTTCATTTGGCATATTTGTTTGTTTATATATTTTTAGAAACGTTTTTCCTGGATGGCATTTTATGAAACTTTTCAAAAAAAGACCATAATTTTAAGGATATTTTGTAGAAGGAATCAAGATAAAAAATTTTGTGTGTAAAATGTGGGACGTTCAAAAGATAATACAAACTATTTAATACATTTTTGTAATAAGTTAATAGTAAATACACTCAGTGTTGGGTCAAAAAGGGACAAACCCAACTATTTCGTTAAATTAATAAAAAATCATAACTTTTTTATAATAATTGTTTGTACTACAATGGATTAAATATCGGTTCAGTGAGCTGGTTGTGATTTAAATAGACTGATGTTTTCTGGTGATTGATAATTAATGATACACACCTTTCTATCTTAGCGTTAAGGGACAACCGGATTGAACTGGTTCAAGCCTCTTGGAAGGAGCTGACCATCAGTATCAACGACGTCACGCTATCAGATGAAGGTCAATACACATGCTCGCTCTTCACCATGCCTGTCAAAACTTCCAAGGCCTACCTCACAGTGCTAGGTAAGATCTACCATTGATCAGTCTGAGGTCAATGTGTTCCTTCACGGGTTCTTGTTCTCTCATTGCACTTCGGCAGTGTAGGAACTGATGGAAATGAGGGAATTTAACATCTGCTAAAGGAGCGTTAGTTGTGTCGCTGTCACTCTGTGATTTAGTGTATGGTGGTACCTTCAGAAAAACACTGGAGTCGGCATATTTAAGAACATTTGTAGGCTATGTTTTTCTTGACCTAAAAATGTAGAAACTAAACTACTTCTGCAATGTTATACACATAAAAAAGTAAAAACAAAACTTATTTTTAAATTAAAATGGCCGTGCATAATGATTAAAAGCAGGAAGGAAGTGGTTTCAGAATGAGAAGTTGATAGTTAAATGGTTAAAGGGATCAAAACATATTAATAACTTGAAAATTAACACCAAAATATCAAAATTAACTCATAATTTAAAGACTTTACTTCATGTTCATGCTATCCCAGATGTATATGTATTTGAACACAAACATTGGTTAATATAGGAATCCAAATTTCATGTACAGTAATGCACGCACAAACACGCAGCTCATTTTATAAACGTCCAAATGCTGAATATCACAGTTTATCATCATAATCCTCATTCTCTGGTCGTATCTCAGGTGTCCCAGCAAAACCAGAAATCACAGGCCTATCGAGACCAGCAGCTGAGGGAGAGGACGTCACACTGACATGCACCACATCTGGCAGCAAGCCTGCAGCTGACATCCGATGGTTCAGGAACGACAGGGAGGTGCAAGGTAAACAAATCCCCCCGGATCGCCACAAGCTGATCGTGCATGATGAACAGCAGCATGTTTCCTTTAGTATGGATGTGGTACGCGGATGCCCTTAATGTGCTTCTTTATAAAAAAATCCACAGTGTCCCGTACACACATTCCTAAAGTGTAGGGGACAGAAAAGGAAGCACCTATATAGTTAGAATAAAGGTTCCTAAAAGGTTCTTTGTTGGGCTGAATGGTCCCTTTTTTGTAGTGGAAGAAGATACAGACTATAAAAAGTAATTAAAGAAATTATTCTTTTGAGAACCTTAATAGTCAAAGACTTTGCTGCCGTAACATGGCTGGAGGAGATGCAATGATTTCCAAAAATAGTCCCCTACTATTTTAATTTTCTGTCGAAACGGCAGACCGATGAGATCAACCCTGATGTGCTTAGAGGTAAGGGGGAAGGTGACCAATCAGAAAGCAGCTTTGAAAAATTGCATTGTGTATGATTGCAAAAATAGCGAGACACCTGCGATAGGCTTCCTGTAGAAATTTTTGCAATTTTGTGACACCGGCACTACCATGGACTGTAAAAAAGATAAACGACGTGACGTCGCCTCCATTGTATGGAATTGAAACCAAAAATGTCCGACCATGGTCACCGCCATGTTTTGTAAAAGGACGCATGCGCTAACTACACGGGAGAGCATCATTGTAAAAACATTATTATACTGTAGGTGTTACATGCAATACATGCAGCCCATGCACGCTGCGCGAACCAATCGGTTTATGACATTTTAACTCTTTCCCCGCCAGCGTTTTTAAAAAAAGTTGCCAGCCAGCGCCAGCGTTTTTCATGATTTTCACAAAAGTTTAATGCCTTCCAGAAAATGCTTTTCTTCAAATATATAAATATACAATATACCAAATGAAAGAACAGACCCTCTGCTTTCAAAAAAAAAATAAACGTTTAATCCTATCTTCAGTAGTTCTTTTGTAATCAGCTTTTGAATATGGGTAGGTTTCTGCAAAAACACCACATTTTGAGCAAAAAGCAGAGATAATTCCATTTTTGTGACGGACTTTTCATAGAGATCCCATTCAGAGCGATCTTTAAAACAGACACGGACATGCAGCAGCTTGTCATAGGGCAATACTTCCGGGTTTAAAAAGTTGCGGACCTAGTGGATAATAGCGGTATTGCAAAAAAGACGGAAATACTCGTCATTGGCGGGGAAGCATTTTCTCTTGATTGACGAGATATCTCGTCAATGGCGGGGAAAGAGTTAATTGCTAGAGAGTTTTAAAACTCTAAAAAAGCAGTCGCTATCGTGTTTTTTAATGTCATACGCCAAACAATCTGCGCAGTGCCAAATAAACTCATAATTATAAAGAACTCCTTCGTGCACATTGTCTTTTAATTACATAAGCGTACTCGGGTATAGCGTTTCATAAATTGTAGTGTGAGTGCAGACCGGGTCAGGTCGCTTAAGTATAATATGAGTGCGCCCTTAGGATCTGTCTGTGTAGAATAACATTCAGTTTATTTAAACTTAAACCAACATCACCACAGAAAAAAATAAATATAATTCAGTCTCAGAGGGCTGAGGTCTGCAAGTGTCAGACAGAGGACTCAGTCGCCTGATGATTCACCGGTAACGATTGATGGAGGGACGGGCGTTCATGCAACCCAAACTTAAAGGCCGGTGACACGGTTGAACGCAGCATCACAGCCGGGCTGCCTGTCACTCACTTCCATATAAAAGAATCTCAGTCTGTGATCTGTTCTCATGAGGAGCATCGCCTCTGCTCCTGGAGTCCAGCGTACAGACCCAAACAGAATATCTAACACTGACAGATACCACTCACTTTTGCAGAGTCAGACAGACATGAATATTGCGGATTGGGTCATGGTGATGGATAGCTGACAGAACTTTCAGTGCAGACTGTGCTTGCTAGTAAAACTCAAGCACTGATCCAGGATCTCAGAAAAGCTTAACGTACTTTCTGGACTATAATACGCACCGGCGTATAAGTCGCATATTTCAAAAGTGTGTCATTAATATGAAACATTTATAAGTCACAGTGGACTATACGTCGCGTTTATTTAGAAAATTATTTCACAAAATCCAAGCCGAAGAACAGACATTTACTCTGGAAAGGCAAGTTATTCAACTAAACAATAGCAGACAGAACAGCAGGTTGAATAGATGTCTGTACGTTAAAGTAATATTATCAGTTATTTAAACGATAAAACATAGATTAAATTAACTGAACAAGCCAACAAGCGTGAAGTTCGCAGACTCGTCATTCCACATTACTGAATCCATGAATTACATAAATACAAAAGCAGCATATAGTGGACTCTCGCGACTGTAGACGGTAATGATGTCTCTTGCTTAATAAATGTCAAAATTAATTCATACTGACTTAGAAGGCGCACCTGACTATAAGACGCAGCACCAGCCAAGATATGAAAAAACGCGGCTTATAGACCGGAAAATACAGTATTTACCAAGGATAATAGCCAACGCTTTTAACTCATTCCCCGCCAGCCTTTTTTTTTCTTTTTTTTTTTTGAAAAGTTGCCCGCCAGCATTTTCTGTGATTTTCACAAAAGTTTAACAAAATGCCTTCCAGGAAAATGTTCTTCTATACATATATAAACATACAAATATATCAACTAAATAAACATCAAATAAAAAACATTTTCAAGAATTGTCTGTTTTCAAGCAAACAACAAACAAACAAAAAGGGAAAAATGTTTCATCTTATCTATATTTTTCTCTGCTTATAAACTCTTAAATATGGGTATTTTTCTTTAAATATATATATATATATATATATATATATATATATATATATATATATATATATATATATATATATATATATATATATATATATTAGCAAAAAGCTGAAATAATTGCATTTTTAAGGAATTTTGTTAGAGATCCGATTCAGAATGATTATAAAACCGTACACAGAGTTTATAATTAGTATTTTATTTATTTAATTATTTATTTATTTTCTTCAGTTTTTTATAAATTGGGTAAGTGCGGTATTACAGATTAACATAAAAACTCATAAGGAACACATTTTTTTTAAATGCAAATGTTTTTTCTTAATTGACGAGATTACTCAATGGTGGGGAAAGAGTTAAAGTTGAATTACTATACAAAATATACTCCACTAATTTCCTATAGGTTTGTGGTCTTTTATTCTGTTTGTATGTTTGCACATAGACAGAGACATAAGTCTTTGGCCATTGCCTCACATCTCACTTTATAGTCTCTTAAATCTGACTATAAAGTGCTTCTATCAACATAGAAAATGTGAAAAAGAACAACCAATTAACTTTGTTTTGATAAACCGTTCTCTGCAAGCATGTAAAAAATTAGGTTATTCAGATTTCGCCTCTTTTGTGACATAAAAAGCAAGTCTTGTTACAATATTCTTAATAAGCATTATCCAACCACGGCACTGCCAAATAATTGACAACACAATTGAGTTTCAATTTCAACAAACCACCATCATGGCGATCAGTGTTTTTTATTCAGCTCATTTGCATTTAAAGGCAAGATTTTGCTCGCACCTACACATTTTAACTCTTAACCCGCCATTGACGAGTTAACTTGTCAATTAAGAGAAAACGCTTCCCTGCCAATGACGAGTATTTCGGCAATCGGCAATACCGCTGTTATCCACCAGGTTAGCACTCTTCCGCAACTTATAAAACTTATAAAAAAGTATCACCCTAGGGCAAACAGCTGTATGTCCGTGTAAGTTTTGAGGATCGCTTTGAATCTGATCTCTATCAAAAGTCCTTCACAAAAATGCAATTATCTCAGCTTTTTGCTAAAAATGTTATGTTTTTGAAGAAACCTACCCATATTTGGGAGGTGATAAAAAGAGAAGTAATGAAGGTAGGATGTAAAAAAAATTTAAAGGAAAGGGTCTGTTCTTTCATTTGAAATGTTGTATGTTTATATATTTAAAGAAGAACATTTTCTGAAAGGCATTAAACTTTTATGAAAATAATAAATTAATTAAACTATAATAAATTATATGTGGGGTATTTTGAGCTCAAACTTCACATACGCCCTCTGGGGACATCAAAAGCTTATTTTACATATTAAATAATGTCATAATATGACCCCTTGAACTCCCTGGGGTCGACCCTCTTTATTTTTTAAATTATTATTTTTTACTTTTTAAGAGCCTTGGATTGCTCTGCTGATTTTGGACATACAGATATGATTTATACATTATTTAAAACGTTAAAGTGTCTAGTTTGTTTTTGTGTCAACTCCCAATAAAAACAGAATGTTGTGCTTTTCGCAAAATTAAAAAACAAACAATGCGCGTTCTGTTCTCTTTCCCTCAGTAAAGTCCTTTCAGAAACGCGTGGGTTCCAATCCCAGAAAATAAGAAAGATGCTCTGAATACCGCTTTGGGTTATTGCCAAATACATAACTGATCGTATTGTTGTTATCAAATGCATAGTAAAAATACTATATTTGAATAAGAGAGGTTTCTTATATATCAGATTGTTTTCTATTTGGAAATAGGCATTTTGCAACATTTCTTTAGAGTCAAGCTCATCTTAAAAGAGGTGATCAATCTTCCGGAAGCATCAGATGATAGCGTGCATGCAAAAGAGTACGTCGGCGCTGCAGGCAATGCTAAGAGAGTGTTTGACTGACGCTACTGTCTATATTTCTGGAAAGGATCAAGCCACGCAGAGAGAGAAAGAGGGACGGGGGTGTGTTTTCAGACGCCTGAGTGCTCATAATGTTTAGCTTTCTGACCAGATATCACGCTGCATGCTCATCCCCCAGCAATTAGCATTCACACTTTTTTTAATTAATCACCAGATGCTGAATATGAAATTACATAGCGGGCTTTTCCTCATATTGAGCACCGGCAGGGGCCTGGATTCTTGCAGAAACTCATAAATCTTACATATTTTTAATAACAGTGTGTTTATTCATTATATCAGCTAGCAGAAATGTACCAGAAAGTACCAAAGTATTACCATGGGAATCGACAGGGTAAAATATGAGTTTTTAGATTAAGAAAAAATGGTCCTAGGTCTCACTGGGGTAGAATTTTAGTACAATGAACTCATTGTCATGTTCAAGAAACCAATTTGAAATGATTCGAGCTTTGTGACATGGTGCATTATCCTGCTGGAAGTAGCCATCAGAGGATGAGTACATGGTGGTCATAAAGGGATGGACATGGTAAGAAACAATGCTCAGGTAGGCCGTGGCATTTAAACGATGCCCAATTAGCACTAAGGGGCCTAAATTGTGCCCCCACACCATTACACCACCACCACCAGCCTACACAGTGATAACAAGGCATGATGGATCCATGTTCTCATTCTGTTTACACCAAATCTGAATGTCTTAACAGAAATTGAGACTTATCAGACCAGGCAACATTTTTCCAGTCTTCAACTGTCCAATTTTGGAGAGCTCGTGCAAATTGTATCCTCTTTTTTCTATTTGTAGTGGAGATGAGTGGTACCCGGTGGGGTCTTCTGCTGTTGTAGCCCATCCGCCTCAAGGTTGTGTGTGTTGTGGCGTTTTTTAGGTACAATGGTGCAATTTTTGAAAGGGTAATGTTCCAGTGACAGCTATAAGGACCATTTTTGACCATTTTTTCTGACAGTGTACCAAATGCCATGATGTGTAGTATGATAATCATTCAGTATACCATAATTGTAAATGTTATGGTAGTCAACAGTACTTTCAACGTTTTTCAAAAGGTCATCATAAATAAGACATAAATGTCATTTGAAGTCAATGCGAAATCATATTTGACATTCATTTTTGTAAAAAAAAAAAAGCTATCCTGGTCTTACTGTCAAGAACTGCTTTTTGTCTGACATCCTTCTGTGCTATTCATCAATGCATTACAGGAATAAAATTGGGTTGTAAACCAGGTTGGTTTGGTTGATAGCCGATCAATAAAATCACACTTTAAACTAACCAATCAGAGAGCACGCACTACCCTGCAAGATAAAAACACAAAATCAATGCTTTGAATGGAAAACCTGTTGGTTTGGATGACAAAACCCAAGGACAGCAAAGGCTTTATAAATGTGTTTATGGATAATAGGACAGACAGATCATTCTTCACTTTATCTGGTCAGGTCATGCATGTATAAGTTTATTTGAGAAGAATTTTTTTTTTTAAATTGACATTTTCGGTTGGCCGTTTATTGTTTTATTGATTCAGGGCTTTCACAGCACAAACATGGCTTTATGTGGTATTGTTAGTGATAGCTGAGTCTTACTGTATTGGTGATCTCTCTGACAGACATTATCCTTTAAGGATTCTCAAAAGAGGTATTCTTATAAATTCAATGATTTTTTTTAGACTGGTTGGCAGCACAGAGATCATAGATTCGATTTATAGAAAACACATACTGATCAAATGTATGGCACTGTAAAAGCGAGGTTCACATTTCGCCTCTTAAACCGTGGAAAACGCGACCAGTCCGCTTTCCTCCTTTCTTCCAACATGCTTGGCTGGTTGTGCTCCGGTAGTATGTGCCGTTGCTAAACAACATTGAGCCGCACTCCCTATTGATTCAGTAATGTGTGTCTCCATACATTGTTTCTTCTATTTGTGTCAAAATAATAACCGCTTGAAAGTGTATCCCTGTACAGCTATGATCAGCTGTTCCTCCATCTTGAGTTAATACAGAATGATTCAATGTTTACATGGCCCTATGTTGATAAGGAAAGGATGAAACTGATTTTGAAAAAAAATTCAACTCGGACCGCGTCACTCTCTATTTAAGCTCTCTTGCAGCACAGCTACATTGAAAATAACGTATTTGTGCGCAAAATGTGAACTGCCCTTAAGTTTTGCCAACCTGTGCGAAATAAATGTTTTTCAGCGCAATTTGAAAATGGTACAAATGGTATAAAATTGTACAGTTGATGTCAGATTTGATTGATGTTTATAAATTTGTTGTTTGATTGTGATTTTAGCATGCAAATTGTTAGTAGATAGAACTTAAGTATTGCATCACTGAAATCGCATGGCCGAAATCAAAGGTACATATTTGTGGCAAATGTAATTAGGACTAGGGCTGTCAAAATTAACGAGTTAACATAAATTTATTTTAATGACGCTAAATTTATTAACATGCGATTAACGCAGCGTGTAATTTCTGGATTTTTGGATAAATTATGATGCAGTTTTAGACGGTAAATACATCATCAAACATCTAAAATTATGTTTATTTGTACGTTTTCTGAGAGGTGTACCATCCTAAAAGCTTAATTACAAATAATGTATGCCCATCCACTTGCGTGTCTAAGGTTTTGGTTTTAAAACATGCAGGAATTAGAAAATAAAGTGCAGGACTTCCTTGATGTTAAAGTAGTTATTAATAGGGATAAAGTTTGTTTCCTGATTGATGTTAAAGAGTTATTAAGAGCGACAAGACTGGAAAACGATGTTCCTCACGCTGACTGACACATCTGAAGTGCGTGCACAAAGACGCACCAATATTGTATATACACACATACAAAGAATTACAGTTTTAAATATATCTGTTTTGACAAGAATTCACGCAGATATATAATTCACGCAAAAGTAAATGTTTGATTAACTGTTAGGGAAAAATATCTGATGTGTAACATTATATTAGATTCTTGCATTACAGTAGATCTTAAAGGCAGGATAGGCAGGAATTATCTAAAAAACTTTTTTACAAATTTGTTTAAACTGTCTTTATATACAAATACATAATTAAAGTATAAAACTCGAGTGTCTGTAGACCTCTCACGACTGTTTTAAACACAGCTCATTATTTCCATTCGGGACGAAACAAATGATTGGCTTGCGCAACTATCACTCTCTCTCACGCCCATGGCACCACCCCTGTTGCTACGGGATCTACCCAGACATGCGCACAGTTGATTGATTTGACTCTAGGAAGGCACTCTAGGAAGAGCAAAAGTACGGCAGAGAAAGAGCATTCAGAACTCACAGTACCTGCATATTGTCAGGGTTTTAGTTCTGTTTAGTTTGTTTTCATTATTGTTCATCATTACTGCTTGTGTTTTGTTACCTTTAATTAGAATCACCTGTGTTTGTTAATTATCATCATTAGTTACAGCTGTTTGTCATTATCACTCACCCTTTATAGTTTGCCCTCATGTTCCTGTCCATGGTCTGATCTCGTCTGCATGTACCGTTGTCATCGTGTTTGCTGTCTATCGTCATTAAAGTCCTGTACGTTTTTGTAATTCCTGCCTTTGTCATCATTTAGTTAAGAGAACTGTGACAGAAGATCAGACCAAACGTTTGTGGCGTGTTAGTGTTCCCTTCCGTGTTTCAAGTTAGAGTTTTTTGTTTTTCGAAAAATCAGTTTCGTTTTTAGCTTTATTTATGGATTTTTCGTTTAAACAAGCACTCGGTTTAGAGCAGGGAGACCGTCCGATCACTTCGGACGGTCCAACGGACCATCGCCAACCCCAGAGACCAGACGGAACTCACCCTACCCGGAACTCCTGCCCACCGCAGGTGGAGAACCCGGCAGTGCGACCTGTGAGCCAGAGCTACCCTCGGAGCCCAGCGTCGCCGAAACCCCGGATGTTCCCCCTGACCAGGTTGCGTGACCAGAGTTTCCGGGGTGCCGCCGCGGGAGCTGCAAATGACGTCAGGGAGGACGTCCATCTCCCCGCAGCTGAGGGTTAGCCAATAACGGTCCCTGGGGTTTATAACATCTGCTCGGATTGTGCTTTGGACATTTCCCACCCCTCATCGTCACCACTGGTTCCGTCCAGCCCGCCCCTCGTAAGTCGCTGTTGGTCAGCGCTGCCGGTCCCGTCCGGTTTCCCTTTTGGATTTCCCGCACCAGCCAATCCGAAGCTACGTCAGCGGACACAGCGTCACACCTCAGCTCATCCTCAGCGCGTCACCGGCGCTGGTTCGTCGGAGCCGAGGTGTGGCTCTCTGCCCACTGTCTCGGAGTTTCTCCAGTTCTCCTCCCCCGCTCCCTGAGACCTAGAGGTCGCCTCGGCTTGTCGGACCAGCAGCCTCGCTTCGGGTCTCTCCTCCCTCCTCTCCGTCAGCTCCCGTCCCCACTACGACGTCACCAGGCTTCGGTCACCCCTCTGGTTCCGCCCCTGGTCAGTCGTCGTCCTGCCCTCACCTCTGGGTTTTCCTCATTCCCCTGTGTGTCTCTCACTCCACCCTTCCGGCTTGTTGGGCTCCTCCTTTCCGAAGACGTCACCACGGGACTCCCTAGCTCTGGCTCCGCCTCGTGGCGCCGGAATCCTCCTACATCTCGGTCGGGAGACCCACCAGCTCCGCCCCGTCCCTCCGGATCCTCGGCTTCCCCCGGGTTCTCCGCTCGCGTGGCCCCGCCCTGGATCCTCCCTCCGTTGTCCGCGCTGTCGTCTGTCCCCAGGGTGGGACTAGGACTTCCATCACCCTGGCGCCCTCCGCCAGCTTCTCCACCCTGGGGCTTTGTCTCGTCTGGTCTTTGGGTCCTGCTCTAGACCTTCCTCACCTTTCATAACAGTTTTTTGGACACTTTCTTTTTTGTTTGTTGCTCCCTCCCACTCGCCCCTTTTGTTGTTTATCTACGGCGCGAGGTCGCGCCTACCGGGAGGGTGCGTACTGTCAGGGTTTTAGTTCTGTTTTCATTATTGTTCATCATTACTGCTTGTGTTTTGTTACCTTTAATTAGAATCACCTGTGTTTGTTAATTATCATCATTAGTTACAGCTGTTTGTCATTATCACTCACCCTTTATAGTTTGCCCTCATGTTCCTGTCCATTGTCTGATCTCGTCTTAATGTACCGTTGTCATCGTGGTTGCTGTCTATTGTGATTAAAGTCCTGTAAGTTTCTGTAATTCCTGCCTTTGTCATCTTTAAGTTAAGAGAACTGTGACACATATGCAGTCAGTGAAGGCAAACGAGGCAAAAAAAAGGAATAAACGAAGAAATCAAACGAGAGTAAATATCGCGTAGCTTTTCCTCGAGTCGACGACACCTGTTATGAATCTTCCACGAAATTCACCTTCATCACAGTGTAACTGATGGTAATGAAAAAATGTGTATCAATGCAATCTGTGTTTAGCTTTGTCTTATAAATATAACTAGCTCGTTTGTTACCGAATCAAACAAAATATATTTTAATCTTTACCAGTATCGATATGCTAGCTTAATAGTGAGTACTTAAAGCTATCCTATTTGTTTATATTCATAGTGATAAAGTTAGGTGTATTATTACATGTGATTGTGACATGATGTTACTACATGCACCGCGCTCCTTCTTCTCCGCTCGTCTGAGGTAAATGCTTCTCCCAGCAGAGCCGGTCAGCGTCGCCCGTTCATGTGTTTTGAGGGCGTGGCTTTAGAAGGAACCCAGAAGGGAGGTGGTGTAGTAAATGGAAAAATGAGCTGTTTAAAACAGGTGAGAGGTCTACAGACACTCGATTTTTGTGCTCTCTTTTTCAGAGTACTTACATTTTACTTATGTATTGGTATATGGGGACAGTTTAGACAAATTTGTAGAAAAGGGTTTTTTTGGATGATTCCTGCATATCCTGCCTTTAAAACTGTCCATCTCAATGTCAATCAAATAATAAAAGAAAGAAAAAAGTTTAACATGCATTTTCTTATAGATATTGTTTTTGACTTTGTGTGTGTCAAATCTATAGTTTTACCAGTAATATATGGATGCTGTGATTTTTTATCCTTAAAAAATCTTTAAAAGATAATTTTGCTGACTCTTTCACTAACAATAAACATACATTTGCAGAAAGCATCCATATTCGTCAATGCCTATGTTGATTAGAGTATTAAAAACTTGAAAAGCGTTAAATTAAAGGAAATATAGAATAGATAAAAATGTGTGATTAAGTTGCGATTAATCACAAGTTAACTCATGCAATTAATCTAGATTAAAAATTTTAATCTATTGACAGCCCTAATTAGGACCTTTTAAATGATATTGCCTTGGGAGCATTTTTACCATGTTTTCTGACAGTGTGCTAATCTGTGATATTAAATAATGCATTTCATTTTTCAGTACAAATTACCCACACACATATGGAATGTGGGAATTTAATGTCGATTCCAAATAAGTATTTTTTTACTTTACGCATGCATGTGTGTATGTTTATGATGTGCACTGGTCTGATGGGTTTCCTGTGACTCTTCTGGGGCAGGTCAGAAGGAAGTCAACGCAACTGGCAGGTCATTCACGGTCAGAAGTTCTGTACATCTCAAGGTGGACAGGAAAGATGATGGAGCCGCCTACACCTGCGTGGTGGACCACATAGCTCTGGGCTCCATGCCTTACCAGGTCACAGAGGTGCTGGAGGTTCACTGTAAGTCGTGATTTTGGATATTTTATCCTGCAAGATTTGAATTATCTAACCCATGAAAACTCAAGTTTGAACACCCATTGCGAGTCTAAACTTAAAGGGATAGTTCATCTTAAAATTATTTTTTTATGTTTATCAGCTCACCCCCAGATGTAGGTAACTTTGTTTCTTCAGTTGAACACAAATGCAGCTTTTTAACTCCAATCGTTTCAGTCTGTCAGCCGTATAATGCAAGTGGATGGTAGCAAAATCTGATCTGATCAAAATCTAAAAAAAAGGCACAGACAAATCCAAATTAAATCCTGCGGCTCGTGACGACACATCAATGTCCTAAGGCACAAAACGCTCAGAAACCGAACAGTATTAATATTTTTTTACCTCTAATACAACACTATCCCCATAGCAATATGCGCGTTCACACCACATTCTTCTTCTTGTAGTGTTTAATGGCGTGTTGCGAAATAACTTCATAGGTGCATACTGCCACCTGCTGTATCGGATGCATGGCATGAGGGCGCATATACACTATACGGGGCAACCCGCCATTAAACATTACAAGAATAATACGGTGCTGTGTACGCATCTATATAAAGGTGTTTCTGTCTATAAAGGGGTTTCTGTTTTTTATTAGTTTGTACTTCGTGTTACTGGTGAGATTTTTTTATTCAGAAAATAAGGTAGCGAATGAGGGTTACAATATGGCTCAATAATTTTGATACTGTATTAACTTAAACATTTTAAAAAATTAATTCAGGGCTGAATTCATTTCTGTAAATCAATTCAGAATGTCCATCTCAATGAATCAATCCTGAGCTGTGAAACCTTGAACACTGCTTCACTTTTTCCTTTACTTCATCACTCAGAAATATTCATTAAATGTAACTGCTACTGCATGACTTCTTTCATGTTTAAAATGTTGTGTAAATGACAAATCACAGCCATATTAAAGTGGGGTAGGATATTGGACCAGTGGGATTGTACTGAAACCATGCAATCAAAAAAATACTTCCCATTGGGGATTTCGTTGATTAAATAACTGAAGGTCACCTACCGACTGCACTGTTAGATGCTAGTAGGCATTTTTTTATTAACTGCAGCATCCTGCTGTAATCACAGAAACTTGGTTGTCTGTAGTCGTCTCCTATTGGTAGATGCCGCATTGTGTAGCTTGCACGTTTATGTGAGTCTGCTCAACTTTGTTGCCTCAAATCACCTCCCCTCATTGAAATGATTTATGGTCACTGTCAGATCACTGTCAGTGTGAATACCCCTGAAAAGACTGAATTTCTCTCTTGTGGCTTTATCGTGCCCTTCATGGTTAGGACAAAGTGTGATGAATCAGTACTTGACAATATTGTGATTGTACATGTTTCATATATGTGTATACATACATACAGAGAGAGAGAGAGAGAGAGAGAGAGAGAGAGGATAGACAAGGAAAAGAAAAGAAAAATTAATTTATATATAATATATATGTTTCACTATCTTTCCCTTTTATTTCTTTTCCTTGTCTTTCCTCTTTCCCCTCCCTTATTTTCTTTCCACTTCCTTTCTTTCCTCTTCCCCTCCTTTCATTTTCCTTTCCTGTCCTTTCTTTTCCCCACTTTACTTTTTCTCACCCTTTATTTTCTGATAAACCTCTTCTTTCATCTTCCTTTTTTCTTTTGATTCCCGCTTCATTTTTCCCTTATATTTCTTTCTTTCCTTTCCGGTTTTCCACTTACATTCACTTCCTTTCCTTTTCATTTGCTTCCTTTTTTCTCCTCTTTCTTAACTCTTTTCTTCTTTCTTTCCATTTCCTTTTTCCTTTCCATCAATTCCCTGTCCCTTATTTTCCCATACTTTTCTTTCTTTTCCACTTCCTTTCTTTTATCTTTACCGGTCCTTTCATTTCTCATACTCCCTCTTCTTTCATCTTCCTTTCTTTCTTTTATTTTGAGTCCCACTTTCTTTAGTTTCCCTTCATTTTCTTTCCATGTCACTTCTTTTCCTCATGTTTTCCTTATTTCCACTTCCTATCTTTTCCCTTCCTTTCATTTCCTTAACGGTCCTTTCATTTCTCATACTCCCTCTTCTTTCATCTTCCTTTCTTTCTTTTATTTTGAGTCCCACTTTCTTTAGTTTCCCTTCATTTTCTTTCCATGTCACTTCTTTTCCTCGTGTTTTCCTTATTTCCACTTCCTTCCTTTTCCCTTCCTTTCATTTTCTTACCGGTCCTTTCATTTCTCATACTCCCTCTTCTTTCATCTTCCTTTCTTTCTTTTATTTTGAGTCCCACTTTATTTAGTTTCCCTTCATTTTCTTTCCATGTCACTTCTTTTCCTCATGTTTTCCTTATTTCCACTTCCTATCTTTTCCCTTGCTTTAATTTCCTTACCGGTCCTTTCATTTCTCATACTCCCTCTTCTTTCATCTTCCTTTCTTTCTTTTATTTTGAGTCCCACTTTATTTCGTTTCCCTTCATTTTCTTTCCACGTCACTTCTTTTCCTTGTGTTTTCCTTATTTCCACTTCCTATATTTTCCCTTTCTTTCATTTTCTTACCGGTCCTTTCATTTCTCATACTCCCTCTTCTTTCATCTTCCTTTCTATCTTTTATTTTGAGTCCCACTTTATTTCGTTTCCCTTCATTTTCTTTCCACGTCACTTCTTTTCCTCGTGTTTTCCTTATTTCCACTTCCTATCTTTTCCCTTGCTTTAATTTCCTTACCGGTCCTTTCATTTCTCATACTCCCTCTTCTTTCATCTTCCTTTCTTTCTTTTATTTTGAGTCCCACTTTATTTCGTTTCCCTTCATTTTCTTTCCACTTCCCTTCTTTTCCTCTCGTTTTCCTTATTTCCACTTCCTTCCTTTTCCCTTCCTTTCATTTCCATACCGGTCCTTTCATTTCTCATACTCCCTCTTCTTTCATCTTCCTTTCTTTCTTTTATTTTGAGTCCCACTTTCTTTCGTTTCCCTTCATTTTCTTTCCACTTCCCTTCTTTTCCTCGCGCTTTCCTTATTTCCACTTCCTTCCTTTTCCTTTCCTTTCATTTCCTTACCGCTCCTTTCATTTCTCATACTCCCTCTTCTTTCATCTTCCTTTCTTTCTTTTATTTTGAGTCCCACTTTATTTCGTTTCCCTTCATTTTCTTTCCACGTCACTTCTTTTCCTCGTGTTTTCCTTATTTCCACTTCCTATCTTTTCCCTTCTTTTCATTTCCTTACCGCTCCTTTCATTTCTCATACTCCCTCTTCTTTCATCTTCCTTTCTTTCTTTTATTTTGAGTCCCACTTTATTTCGTTTCCCTTCATTTTCTTTCCACTTCCCTTCTTTTCCTCTCGCTTTCCTTATTTCCACTTCCTTCCTTTTCCCTTCCTTTCATTTCCATACCGGTCCTTTCATTTCTCATACTCCCTCTTCTTTCATCTTCCTTTCTTTCTTTTATTTTGAGTCCCACTTTCTTTCGTTTCCCTTCATTTTCTTTCCACGTCACTTCTTTTCCTTGTGTTTTCCTTATTTCCACTTCCTATCTTTTCCCTTCCTTTCATTTCCTTACCGGTCATTTCATTTCTCATACTCCCTCTACTTTCGTCTTCCTTTCTTTCTTTTATTTTGAGTCCCACTTTATTTCGTTTCCCTTCATTTTCTTTCCACTTCCCTTCTTTTCCTCTCGTTTTCCTTATTTCCACTTCCTTCCTTTTCCCTTCCTTTCATTTTCTTACCGTTCCTTTCATTTCTCATACTCCCTCTTCTTTCATCTTCCTTTCTATCTTTTATTTTGAGTCCCACTTTCTTTAGTTTCCCTTCATTTTCTTTCCATGTCACTTCTTTTTCTCATGTTTTCCTTATTTCCACTTCCTATCTTTTCCCTTCCTTTCATTTCCTTAACGGTCCTTTCATTTCTCATACTCCCTCTTCTTTCATCTTCCTTTCTTTCTTTTATTTTGAGTCCCACTTTATTTCGTTTCCCTTCATTTTCTTTCCACTTACCTTCTTTTCCTTGTGTTTTCCTTATTTCCACTTCCTTCCTTTTCCCTTCCTTTCATTTTCTTACCGGTCCTTTCATTTCTCATACTCCCTCTTCTTTCATCTTCCTTTCTTTCTTTTATTTTGAGTCCCACTTTATTTCGTTTCCCTTCATTTTCTTTCCACTTACCTTCTTTTCCTTGTGTTTTCCTTATTTCCACTTCCTTCCTTTTCCCTTCCTTTCATTTCCTTAACGGTCCTTTCATTTCTCATACTCCCTCTTCTTTCATCTTCCTTTCTTTCTTTTATTTTGAGTCCCACTTTATTTCGTTTCCCTTCATTTTCTTTCCACTTACCTTCTTTTCCTTGTGTTTTCCTTATTTCCACTTCCTTCCTTTTCCCTTCCTTTCATTTTCTTACCGTTCCTTTCATTTCTCATACTCCCTCTTCTTTCATCTTCCTTTCTATCTTTTATTTTGAGTCCCACTTTCTTTAGTTTCCCTTCATTTTCTTTCCATGTCACTTCTTTTTCTCATGTTTTCCTTATTTCCACTTCCTATCTTTTCCCTTCCTTTCATTTCCTTAACGGTCCTTTCATTTCTCATACTCCCTCTTCTTTCATCTTCCTTTCTTTCTTTTATTTTGAGTCCCACTTTATTTCGTTTCCCTTCATTTTCTTTCCACTTACCTTCTTTTCCTTGTGTTTTCCTTATTTCCACTTCCTTCCTTTTCCCTTCCTTTCATTTTCTTACCGGTCCTTTCATTTCTCATACTCCCTCTTCTTTCATCTTCCTTTCTTTCTTTTATTTTGAGTCCCACTTTATTTCGTTTCCCTTCATTTTCTTTCCACGTCACTTCTTTTCCTCGTGTTTTCCTTATTTCCACTTCCTATCTTTTCCCTTCTTTTCATTTCCTTACCGCTCCTTTCATTTCTCATACTCCCTCTTCTTTCATCTTCCTTTCTTTCTTTTATTTTGAGTCCCACTTTATTTCGTTTCCCTTCATTTTCTTTCCACTTCCCTTCTTTTCCTCTCGCTTTCCTTATTTCCACTTCCTTCCTTTTCCCTTCCTTTCATTTCCATACCGGTCCTTTCATTTCTCATACTCCCTCTTCTTTCATCTTCCTTTCTTTCTTTTATTTTGAGTCCCACTTTCTTTCGTTTCCCTTCATTTTCTTTCCACGTCACTTCTTTTCCTTGTGTTTTCCTTATTTCCACTTCCTATCTTTTCCCTTCCTTTCATTTCCTTACCGGTCATTTCATTTCTCATACTCCCTCTACTTTCGTCTTCCTTTCTTTCTTTTATTTTGAGTCCCACTTTATTTCGTTTCCCTTCATTTTCTTTCCACTTCCCTTCTTTTCCTCTCGTTTTCCTTATTTCCACTTCCTTCCTTTTCCCTTCCTTTCATTTTCTTACCGTTCCTTTCATTTCTCATACTCCCTCTTCTTTCATCTTCCTTTCTATCTTTTATTTTGAGTCCCACTTTCTTTAGTTTCCCTTCATTTTCTTTCCATGTCACTTCTTTTTCTCATGTTTTCCTTATTTCCACTTCCTATCTTTTCCCTTCCTTTCATTTCCTTAACGGTCCTTTCATTTCTCATACTCCCTCTTCTTTCATCTTCCTTTCTTTCTTTTATTTTGAGTCCCACTTTATTTCGTTTCCCTTCATTTTCTTTCCACTTACCTTCTTTTCCTTGTGTTTTCCTTATTTCCACTTCCTTCCTTTTCCCTTCCTTTCATTTTCTTACCGCTCCTTTCATTTCTCATACTCCCTCTTCTTTCATCTTCCTTTCTATCTTTTATTTTGAGTCCCACTTTATTTCGTTTCCCTTCATTTTCTTTCCACTTCCCTTCTTTTCCTCTCGCTTTCCTTATTTCCACTTCCTTCCTTTTCCCTTCCTTTCATTTCCATACCGGTCCTTTCATTTCTCATACTCCCTCTTCTTTCATCTTCCTTTCTTTCTTTTATTTTGAGTCCCACTTTCTTTCGTTTCCCTTCATTTTCTTTCCACGTCACTTCTTTTCCTTGTGTTTTCCTTATTTCCACTTCCTATCTTTTCCCTTCCTTTCATTTCCTTACCGGTCATTTCATTTCTCATACTCCCTCTACTTTCGTCTTCCTTTCTTTCTTTTATTTTGAGTCCCACTTTATTTCGTTTCCCTTCATTTTCTTTCCACTTCCCTTCTTTTCCTCTCGTTTTCCTTATTTCCACTTCCTTCCTTTTCCCTTCCTTTCATTTTCTTACCGTTCCTTTCATTTCTCATACTCCCTCTTCTTTCATCTTCCTTTCTATCTTTTATTTTGAGTCCCACTTTCTTTAGTTTCCCTTCATTTTCTTTCCATGTCACTTCTTTTTCTCATGTTTTCCTTATTTCCACTTCCTATCTTTTCCCTTCCTTTCATTTCCTTAACGGTCCTTTCATTTCTCATACTCCCTCTTCTTTCATCTTCCTTTCTTTCTTTTATTTTGAGTCCCACTTTATTTCGTTTCCCTTCATTTTCTTTCCACTTACCTTCTTTTCCTTGTGTTTTCCTTATTTCCACTTCCTTCCTTTTCCCTTCCTTTCATTTTCTTACCGGTCCTTTCATTTCTCATACTCCCTCTTCTTTCATCTTCCTTTCTTTCTTTTATTTTGAGTCCCACTTTATTTCGTTTCCCTTCATTTTCTTTCCACTTACCTTCTTTTCCTTGTGTTTTCCTTATTTCCACTTCCTATATTTTCCCTTTCTTTCATTTTCTTACCGGTCCTTTCATTTCTCATACTCCCTCTTCTTTCATCTTCCTTTCTATCTTTTATTTTGAGTCCCACTTTATTTCGTTTCCCTTCATTTTCTTTCCACTTCCCTTCTTTTCCTCTCGTTTTCCTTATTTCCACTTCCTTCCTTTTCCCTTCCTTTCATTTTCTTACCGTTCCTTTCATTTCTCATACTCCCTCTTCTTTCATCTTCCTTTCTATCTTTTATTTTGAGTCCCACTTTCTTTAGTTTCCCTTCATTTTCTTTCCACGTCACTTCTTTTTCTCATGTTTTCCTTATTTCCACTGCCTATCTTTTCCCTTCCTTTCATTTCCTTACCGGTCCTTTCATTTCTCATATTCCCTCTTCTTTCATCTTCCTTTCTTTCTTTTATTTTGAGTCCCACTTTATTTCGTTTCCCTTCATTTTCTTTCCACTTACCTTCTTTTCCTTGTGTTTTCCTTATTTCCACTTCCTTCCTTTTCCCTTCCTTTCATTTTCTTACCGCTCCTTTCATTTCTCATACTCCCTCTTCTTTCATCTTCCTTTCTATCTTTTATTTTGAGTCCCACTTTATTTCGTTTCCCTTCATTTTCTTTCCACTTCCCTTCTTTTCCTCTCGCTTTCCTTATTTCCACTTCCTTCCTTTTCCCTTCCTTTCATTTCCATACCGGTCCTTTCATTTCTCATACTCCCTCTTCTTTCATCTTCCTTTCTTTCTTTTATTTTGAGTCCCACTTTCTTTCGTTTCCCTTCATTTTCTTTCCACGTCACTTCTTTTCCTCGTGTTTTCCTTATTTCCACTTCCTATCTTTTCCCTTCCTTTCATTTCCTTACCGGTCCTTTCATTTCTCATACTCCCTCTACTTTCGTCTTCCTTTCTTTCTTTTATTTTGAGTCCCACTTTATTTCGTTTCCCTTCATTTTCTTTCCACTTCCCTTCTTTTCCTCTCGTTTTCCTTATTTCCACTTCCTTCCTTTTCCCTTCCTTTCATTTTCTTACCGTTCCTTTCATTTCTCATACTCCCTCTTCTTTCATCTTCCTTTCTATCTTTTATTTTGAGTCCCACTTTCTTTAGTTTCCCTTCATTTTCTTTCCATGTCACTTCTTTTTCTCATGTTTTCCTTATTTCCACTTCCTATCTTTTCCCTTCCTTTCATTTCCTTAACGGTCCTTTCATTTCTCATACTCCCTCTTCTTTCATCTTCCTTTCTTTCTTTTATTTTGAGTCCCACTTTATTTCGTTTCCCTTCATTTTCTTTCCACTTACCTTCTTTTCCTTGTGTTTTCCTTATTTCCACTTCCTTCCTTTTCCCTTCCTTTCATTTTCTTACCGCTCCTTTCATTTCTCATACTCCCTCTTCTTTCATCTTCCTTTCTATCTTTTATTTTGAGTCCCACTTTATTTCGTTTCCCTTCATTTTCTTTCCACTTCCCTTCTTTTCCTCTCGCTTTCCTTATTTCCACTTCCTTCCTTTTCCCTTCCTTTCATTTCCATACCGGTCCTTTCATTTCTCATACTCCCTCTTCTTTCATCTTCCTTTCTTTCTTTTATTTTGAGTCCCACTTTCTTTCGTTTCCCTTCATTTTCTTTCCACGTCACTTCTTTTCCTTGTGTTTTCCTTATTTCCACTTCCTATCTTTTCCCTTCCTTTCATTTCCTTACCGGTCATTTCATTTCTCATACTCCCTCTACTTTCGTCTTCCTTTCTTTCTTTTATTTTGAGTCCCACTTTATTTCGTTTCCCTTCATTTTCTTTCCACTTCCCTTCTTTTCCTCTCGTTTTCCTTATTTCCACTTCCTTCCTTTTCCCTTCCTTTCATTTTCTTACCGTTCCTTTCATTTCTCATACTCCCTCTTCTTTCATCTTCCTTTCTATCTTTTATTTTGAGTCCCACTTTATTTCATTTCCCTTCATTTTCTTTCCACTTCCCTTCTTTTCCTCTCGTTTTCCTTATTTCCACTTCCTTCCTTTTCCCTTCCTTTCATTTTCTTACCGGTCCTTTCATTTCTCATACTCCCTCTTCTTTCATCTTCCTTTCTATCTTTTATTTTGAGTCCCACTTTCTTTAGTTTCCCTTCATTTTCTTTCCATGTCACTTCTTTTTCTCATGTTTTCCTTATTTCCACTTCCTATCTTTTCCCTTCCTTTCATTTCCTTATTGGTCCTTTCATTTCTCATACTCCCTCTTCTTTCATCTTCCTTTCTTTCTTTTATTTTGAGTCCCACTTTATTTCGTTTCCCTTCATTTTCTTTCCACTTACCTTCTTTTCCTTGTGTTTTCCTTATTTCCACTTCCTTCCTTTTCCCTTCCTTTCATTTTCTTACCGCTCCTTTCATTTCTCATACTCCCTCTTCTTTCATCTTCCTTTCTATCTTTTATTTTGAGTCCCACTTTATTTCGTTTCCCTTCATTTTCTTTCCACTTCCCTTCTTTTCCTCTCGCTTTCCTTATTTCCACTTCCTTCCTTTTCCCTTCCTTTCATTTCCATACCGGTCCTTTCATTTCTCATACTCCCTCTTCTTTCATCTTCCTTTCTTTCTTTTATTTTGAGTCCCACTTTCTTTCGTTTCCCTTCATTTTCTTTCCACGTCACTTCTTTTCCTTGTGTTTTCCTTATTTCCACTTCCTATCTTTTCCCTTCCTTTCATTTCCTTACCGGTCATTTCATTTCTCATACTCCCTCTACTTTCGTCTTCCTTTCTTTCTTTTATTTTGAGTCCCACTTTATTTCGTTTCCCTTCATTTTCTTTCCACTTCCCTTCTTTTCCTCTCGTTTTCCTTATTTCCACTTCCTTCCTTTTCCCTTCCTTTCATTTTCTTACCGTTCCTTTCATTTCTCATACTCCCTCTTCTTTCATCTTCCTTTCTATCTTTTATTTTGAGTCCCACTTTCTTTAGTTTCCCTTCATTTTCTTTCCATGTCACTTCTTTTTCTCATGTTTTCCTTATTTCCACTTCCTATCTTTTCCCTTCCTTTCATTTCCTTAACGGTCCTTTCATTTCTCATACTCCCTCTTCTTTCATCTTCCTTTCTATCTTTTATTTTGAGTCCCACTTTATTTCGTTTCCCTTCATTTTCTTTCCACTTACCTTCTTTTCCTTGTGTTTTCCTTATTTCCACTTCCTTCCTTTTCCCTTCCTTTCATTTTCTTACCGGTCCTTTCATTTCTCATACTCCCTCTTCTTTCATCTTCCTTTCTTTCTTTTATTTTGAGTCCCACTTTATTTCGTTTCCCTTCATTTTCTTTCCACTTACCTTCTTTTCCTTGTGTTTTCCTTATTTCCACTTCCTATATTTTCCCTTTCTTTCATTTTCTTACCGGTCCTTTCATTTCTCATACTCCCTCTTCTTTCATCTTCCTTTCTATCTTTTATTTTGAGTCCCACTTTATTTCATTTCCCTTCATTTTCTTTCCACTTCCCTTCTTTTCCTCTCGTTTTCCTTATTTCCACTTCCTTCCTTTTCCCTTCCTTTCATTTTCTTACCGGTCCTTTCATTTCTCATACTCCCTCTTCTTTCATCTTCCTTTCTTTCTTTTATTTTGAGTCCCACTTTCTTTAGTTTCCCTTCATTTTCTTTCCACTTCCCTTCTTTTCCTCTCGTTTTCCTTATTTCCACTTCCCTCCTTTTCCCTTCCTTTCATTTCCTTACCGGTCCTTTCATTTCTCATACTCCCTCTTCTTTCATCTTCCTTTCTATCTTTTATTTTGAGTCCCACTTTATTTTGTTTCCCTTCATTTTCTTTCCACTTCCCTTCTTTTCCTCTCGTTTTCCTTATTTCCACTTCCTTCCTTTTCCCTTCCTTTCATTTTCTTACCGGTCCTTTCATTTCTCATACTCCCTCTTCTTTCATCTTCCTTTCTTTCTTTTATTTTGAGTCCCACTTTCTTTAGTTTCCCTTCATTTTCTTTCCACTTCCCTTCTTTTCCTCTCGTTTTCCTTATTTCCACTTCCCTCCTTTTCCCTTCCTTTCATTTCCTTACCGGTCCTTTCATTTCTCATACTCCCTCTTCTTTCATCTTCCTTTCTATCTTTTATTTTGAGTCCCACTTTATTTTGTTTCCCTTCATTTTCTTTCCACTTCCCTTCTTTTCCTCTCGTTTTCCTTATTTCCACTTCCTTCCTTTTCCCTTCCTTTCATTTTCTTACCGGTCCTTTCATTTCTCACACTCCCTCTTCTTTCATCTTCCTTTCTTTCTTTTATTTTGAGTCCCACTTTCTTTAGTTTCCCTTCATTTTCTTTCCATGTCACTTCTTTTTCTCATGTTTTCCTTATTTCCACTTCCTATCTTTTCCCTTCCTTTCATTTCCTTAACGGTCCTTTCATTTCTCATACTCCCTCTTCTTTCATCTTCCTTTCTTTCTTTTATTTTGAGTCCCACTTTATTTCGTTTCCCTTCATTTTCTTTCCACGTCACTTCTTTTCCTTGTGTTTTCCTTATTTCCACTTCCTATATTTTCCCTTTCTTTCATTTTCTTACCGGTCCTTTCATTTCTCATACTCCCTCTTCTTTCATCTTCCTTTCTATCTTTTATTTTGAGTCCCACTTTATTTCGTTTCCCTTCATTTTCTTTCCACTTCCCTTCTTTTCCTCTCGTTTTCCTTATTTCCACTTCCTTCCTTTTCCCTTCCTTTCATTTTCTTACCGGTCCTTTCATTTCTCATACTCCCTCTTCTTTCATCTTCCTTTCTTTCTTTTATTTTGAGTCCCACTTTATTTCGTTTCCCTTCATTTTCTTTCCACTTACCTTCTTTTCCTTGTGTTTTCCTTATTTCCACTTCCTATATTTTCCCTTTCTTTCATTTTCTTACCGGTACTTTCATTTCTCATACTCCCTCTTCTTTCATCTTCCTTTCTTTCTTTTATTTTGAGTCCCACATTCTTTCCTTTCCCTTCATTTTCTTTCCACTTCCCTTCTTTTCCTCTCGTTTTCCTTATTTCCACTTCCTTCCTTTTCCCTTCCTTTCATTTCCTTACCGGTCCTTTCATTTCTCATACTCCCTCTTCTTTCATCTTCCTTTCTTTCTTTTATTTTGAGTCCCACTTTATTTCGTTTCCCTTCATTTTCTGTCCACTTCCCTTCTTTTCCTCTCGCTTTCCTTATTTCCACTTCCTTCCTTTTCCCTTCCTTTCATTTCCATACCGCTCCTTTCATTTCTCATACTCCCTCTTCTTTCATCTTCCTTTCTTTCTTTTATTTTGAGTCCCACTTTCTTTCGTTTCCCTTCATTTTCTTTCCACTTCCCTTCTTTTCCTCGCGCTTTCCTTATTTCCACTTCCTTCCTTTTCCTTTCCTTTCATTTCCTTACCGCTCCTTTCATTTCTCATACTCCCTCTTCTTTCATCTTCCTTTCTTTCTTTTATTTTGAGTCCCACTTTATTTCGTTTCCCTTCATTTTCTTTCCACGTCACTTCTTTTCCTCGTGTTTTCCTTATTTCCACTTCCTATCTTTTCCCTTCTTTTCATTTCCTTACCGCTCCTTTCATTTCTCATACTCCCTCTTCTTTCATCTTCCTTTCTTTCTTTTATTTTGAGTCCCACTTTATTTCGTTTCCCTTCATTTTCTTTCCACTTCCCTTCTTTTCCTCTCGCTTTCCTTATTTCCACTTCCTTCCTTTTCCCTTCCTTTCATTTCCATACCGGTCCTTTCATTTCTCATACTCCCTCTTCTTTCATCTTCCTTTCTTGTTTTATTTTGAGTCCCACTTTCTTTCGTTTCCCTTCATTTTCTTTCCACGTCACTTCTTTTCCTCGTGTTTTCCTTATTCCCACTTTCTTTCGTTTCCCTTCCTTTCATTTCCTTACCGGTCATTTCATTTCTCATACTCCCTCTACTTTCGTCTTCCTTTCTTTCTTTTATTTTGAGTCCCACTTTATTTCGTTTCCCTTCATTTTCTTTCCACTTCCCTTCTTTTCCTCTCGTTTTCCTTATTTCCACTTCCTTCCTTTTCCCTTCCTTTCATTTTCTTACCGTTCCTTTCATTTCTCATACTCCCTCTTCTTTCATCTTCCTTTCTATCTTTTATTTTGAGTCCCACTTTCTTTAGTTTCCCTTCATTTTCTTTCCATGTCACTTCTTTTTCTCATGTTTTCCTTATTTCCACTTCCTATCTTTTCCCTTCCTTTCATTTCCTTAACGGTCCTTTCATTTCTCATACTCCCTCTTCTTTCATCTTCCTTTCTTTCTTTTATTTTGAGTCCCACTTTATTTCGTTTCCCTTCATTTTCTTTCCACTTACCTTCTTTTCCTTGTGTTTTCCTTATTTCCACTTCCTTCCTTTTCCCTTCCTTTCATTTTCTTACCGGTCCTTTCATTTCTCATACTCCCTCTTCTTTCATCTTCCTTTCTTTCTTTTATTTTGAGTCCCACTTTATTTCGTTTCCCTTCATTTTCTTTCCACTTACCTTCTTTTCCTTGTGTTTTCCTTATTTCCACTTCCTATATTTTCCCTTTCTTTCATTTTCTTACCGGTCCTTTCATTTCTCCTACTCCCTCTTCTTTCATCTTCCTTTCTATCTTTTATTTTGAGTCCCACTTTATTTCATTTCCCTTCATTTTCTTTCCACTTCCCTTCTTTTCCTCTCGTTTTCCTTATTTCCACTTCCTTCCTTTTCCCTTCCTTTCATTTTCTTACCGGTCCTTTCATTTCTCATACTCCCTCTTCTTTCATCTTCCTTTCTTTCTTTTATTTTGAGTCCCACTTTCTTTAGTTTCCCTTCATTTTCTTTCCACTTCCCTTCTTTTCCTCTCGTTTTCCTTATTTCCACTTCCCTCCTTTTCCCTTCCTTTCATTTCCTTACCGGTCCTTTCATTTCTCATACTCCCTCTTCTTTCATCTTCCTTTCTATCTTTTATTTTGAGTCCCACTTTATTTTGTTTCCCTTCATTTTCTTTCCACTTCCCTTCTTTTCCTCTCGTTTTCCTTATTTCCACTTCCTTCCTTTTCCCTTCCTTTCATTTTCTTACCGGTCCTTTCATTTCTCATACTCCCTCTTCTTTCATCTTCCTTTCTTTCTTTTATTTTGAGTCCCACTTTCTTTAGTTTCCCTTCATTTTCTTTCCACTTCCCTTCTTTTCCTCTCGTTTTCCTTATTTCCACTTCCCTCCTTTTCCCTTCCTTTCATTTCCTTACCGGTCCTTTCATTTCTCATACTCCCTCTTCTTTCATCTTCCTTTCTATCTTTTATTTTGAGTCCCACTTTATTTTGTTTCCCTTCATTTTCTTTCCACTTCCCTTCTTTTCCTCTCGTTTTCCTTATTTCCACTTCCTTCCTTTTCCCTTCCTTTCATTTTCTTACCGGTCCTTTCATTTCTCACACTCCCTCTTCTTTCATCTTCCTTTCTTTCTTTTATTTTGAGTCCCACTTTCTTTAGTTTCCCTTCATTTTCTTTCCATGTCACTTCTTTTTCTCATGTTTTCCTTATTTCCACTTCCTATCTTTTCCCTTCCTTTCATTTCCTTAACGGTCCTTTCATTTCTCATACTCCCTCTTCTTTCATCTTCCTTTCTTTCTTTTATTTTGAGTCCCACTTTATTTCGTTTCCCTTCATTTTCTTTCCACGTCACTTCTTTTCCTTGTGTTTTCCTTATTTCCACTTCCTATATTTTCCCTTTCTTTCATTTTCTTACCGGTCCTTTCATTTCTCATACTCCCTCTTCTTTCATCTTCCTTTCTATCTTTTATTTTGAGTCCCACTTTATTTCGTTTCCCTTCATTTTCTTTCCACTTCCCTTCTTTTCCTCTCGTTTTCCTTATTTCCACTTCCTTCCTTTTCCCTTCCTTTCATTTTCTTACCGGTCCTTTCATTTCTCATACTCCCTCTTCTTTCATCTTCCTTTCTTTCTTTTATTTTGAGTCCCACTTTATTTCGTTTCCCTTCATTTTCTTTCCACTTACCTTCTTTTCCTTGTGTTTTCCTTATTTCCACTTCCTATATTTTCCCTTTCTTTCATTTTCTTACCGGTCCTTTCATTTCTCATACTCCCTCTTCTTTCATCTTCCTTTCTATCTTTTATTTTGAGTCCCACTTTATTTCATTTCCCTTCATTTTCTTTCCACTTCCCTTCTTTTCCTCTCGTTTTCCTTATTTCCACTTCCTTCCTTTTCCCTTCCTTTCATTTTCTTACCGGTCCTTTCATTTCTCATACTCCCTCTTCTTTCATCTTCCTTTCTTTCTTTTATTTTGAGTCCCACTTTCTTTAGTTTCCCTTCATTTTCTTTCCATGTCACTTCTTTTTCTCATGTTTTCCTTATTTCCACTTCCTATCTTTTACCTTCCTTTCATTTCCTTAACGGTCCTTTCATTTCTCATACTCCCTCTTCTTTCATCTTCCTTTCTTTCTTTTATTTTGAGTCCCACTTTATTTCGTTTCCCTTCATTTTCTTTCCACTTACCTTCTTTTCCTTGTGTTTTCCTTATTTCCACTTCCTATATTTTCCCTTTCTTTCATTTTCTTACCGGTCCTTTCATTTCTCATACTCCCTCTTCTTTCATCTTCCTTTCTATCTTTTATTTTGAGTCCCACTTTATTTCATTTCCCTTCATTTTCTTTCCACTTCCCTTCTTTTCCTCTCGTTTTCCTTATTTCCACTTCCTTCCTTTTCCCTTCCTTTCATTTTCTTACCGGTCATTTCATTTCTCATACTCCCTCTACTTTCGTCTTCCTTTTTTTCTTTTATTTTGAGTCCCACTTTCTTTCGTTTCCCTTCATTTTCTTTCCACTTCCCTTCTTTTCCTCTCGTTTTCCTTATTTCCATTTCCTTCCTTTTTCCTTTCTTTCATTTCCTTTACCGCTCCTTTCATTTCTCATACTCCCTCTTCTTTCATCTTCCTTTCTTTCTTTTATTTTGAGTCCCACTTTATTTCGTTTCCCTTCATTTTCTTTCCACTTCCCTTCTTTTCCTCTCGTTTTCCTTATTTCCACTTCCTTCCTTTTCCCTTCCTTTCATTTCCTTACCGGTCCTTTCATTTCTCATACTCCCTCTTCTTTCATCTTCCTTTCTTGTTTTATTTTGAGTCCCACTTTCTTTCGTTTCCCTTCATTTTCTTTTCACTTCCTTTCTTTTCCTTGTTCTTTCCTTTCCTTTCTTTCCATTTACCTTTATTTCCTTACCTTTTCATTCACTTCCTTTTCCTCCCCTTTCTTTTCACTTTTCCAATCATTTTCTTTCTTTTCTTTCCTTTCCTCTTGCCCTCCTATCATTTCCTTTACTGTCCTTTTTTCTCCTAGTTTCATGTCTTTCCACATTCTTTCTTTCTTTCTTTTCCCATCTTGTCATTTCTTTCCTCATACTTCTTTTATCTTCCTTACTTGCCTTTCTTTTGATTCCACTTCCTTTATTTTCTTTTCTGTCTTTCCACTTATCTTCCTTTCCTTTTTATTCACTTCCTTTTTCCTCCCCTTTTACTTTTTCCTCTCCTTTTTTTCTTTCCACTTCCCTTTTCCCCTTCCCCTCCTTTCATTTCATTTCCTTTCTTTTCTCTTACATTCATTTCTTTCCGCTTTCTTTCTTTTTCCATCACTTCCTTTTTTCTCATACTTTTTACTTATTCTTTAATTTATTTTAAATTCCACCTTCTTTATTTTCCTTTTCTGTCTTTCACTTACCTTCACTTCCTTTCTTTTTCATTCACTTCCCGTTTCATCCTCTTTTTTACTATTTTCCTTTCTTTTCCCTTCCCTCCATTCTTTTCCCTTTCTTTCTTACTTTTCTCCTACTTTACTTTTCCCCTTTCTGATCTTGTTCTATCCCTTCCTTTCCAGATGCTCCTCAAGTAGAAATTGTGCACTCAGTAATAGTACCACAGGAAGGACAGTACTTCAAACTGGAGTGTGTGTCCAAGGGCAACCCACTGTGAGTCCGGCTTTCCTTTAATTATGTTGTTCCAATATTTTTGTCTTATGATGTTGAAGGTGCAGAATCGTCACGTCTCAAGGGGGACCTTATCTGCATACCGAGAGCAAAAAGGCAATAATACTAAATCAGATCTTGATATTTCAGTGAGATTTAGTGTGTCATATAATGGTTGGAAGACGGTTGTAACTCTTTTTTTATGTGACCTTTCTGAGGTAGAGGACAAAACTGTAAGAAGTTCTCTCAATAGAAAAAAATATTTTACACAAATCTCACTAAATGTAACCCGCTGTACAGCCCAAACAAATAAAAGTATTTGACGATAAAGTTCAACCAGAAATAAAGTTTGTCATCATTTACTGTGTAAATGTAAATGCATAAGACTTTCTTCCACAGAATACAAACTCGGATGTATAAGATTTAAGGGCCACAAATAAATAAAGGACTTCTAGTTTTATGGCTATTGAAAACTTTGAAAATAGCATTTAAATCAAATAAACCTTTATGGTGCTTTGAGCGCTTAACAGCCCTGGTTACTATTTCTGTGCATTGTTTGTGCAACAATATCAAATGTGCATATAAATGTGAGGAGTTTACAACACAGGGAAGAATGCATTGCATCTTTATCAGTGAATGTCAGACATGCTGAACAGCATGCATTTAACTCTTCATTTAATTTACATAGAGAAGTAAACTACTATAATGACAAATAAACATGCAATAGTTGTTATGCAAAGACAAATACAGTGACTATCACTAGAAATATCTGAAAAGCCATAACAGCCTTGAGCTAAACCGCTATCGTTTTTAGGCCAGAGCCGGTGTTTTGGACAAAAGATGGCGGAGAGCTTCCTGATGTTGAACGAATGATCGTGGAGGGCAGAGATCTCATCATCACAACGTTAAACAAAACAGACAACGGCACGTATCGCTGTGAGGCCACTAACCACCTCGGGACTAACAGCGATGAATTTATCCTGTATGTGTACGGTAAGTGCGTCTGGTTCACACTAACCTCAAGAGGATAATAAATCCATAACTTTATCTTGTATTCTCATATGTTCATTGTTTATTTTATTTAAGTTTACGTTATTATCCATCACAATCAGTATCAAAACACACACACACGGTAAACTCCTCTGCCCTAGTTTACAAGACGAGAAGATGCTGGAGAAACTGCTGGTGGCTGCAGTATTTCCCACAAAAGTGAAACGGAGCCAAGAATGATAAGTTGGTTCTCCGAAACAGGAAGTGTAGAAAGAGAACAACAGACAACCAAGGGTCCACCGCCAATGCGGACAACATCCGCCAGGCCAAAATTGGAAGGAAAATACGGAGCAACGGGGACAGAGACGAACCCGCAGCACAGCTTCCAACAGACCCAACAGGAATCCCAGAGAAAAATCATTTGGAAGGTTCAAATAACTTATTTGTAATAAAGAGAAATATGTGAGATTTGTCAAACTATTTGTGGGACTACACGCTTTTTAGCGTGTTTGCACCACATGAACTAGGGATGATTTAAGTACCAAGACCGTCTTTTTGGAAATTAAATTAGCTCCCACTCTGGATTAGGGCACAAGTGTATGTTTATTGGCCAAAAGCATGCCAAACAAAACACTGGCAGTGACATTTAAAAAAATCCCAGTTTATACTTACTCTACGAAAATGTAGACATAAACAAACACACTGCACATAAACATGTAACTTTCTGTCGTGACCATTAACATGACGATGTGGCGACAATATGCAGGTATTTGCAAATGTGTATTATAGGGACAAAAGCTTATTGTTTGGGGCAGATTGCTGTCTGGATGCTTTCTGCATCGCCCATCACTGCGTGAATGCTGCTGTCATTTGCGCTGATTTCAGATCGGCCATCTGTACGAATAGTTTGTAACTTTAAGGCCAAATTATAGAGGGTATGCACATGACATCACCTTCGGCGAAAGTGACTGCGGTTACGCCCACTGAGTGGCAAAAGACAGAGTGGCAGCATTTGTGTACAGTGTGACATCAGCGAAAACACGGGGAAAACGCGCCGAAATGGGAAAAAGCTGTTGTGCGATAAACTGTACTAACAGATTAACAAGAATTCGGAGCTATCGTTTTACAAACTGCCAAAAAACACAGAAAGGAGACATAAATTGATCATTCATGCCAACATCCACAGACCACAGGTGGGTTGATAAGTTGCTAGGGTCAATATCAAGCAGAGGTTTTACTTTCTACTTAAAAGTATTTATTCAAGTATTTGTATTTTATCCGTGTTTTTTTTTTTTTTTTTTTGGAAAACATACATTCCAAAGCGTATTATAATAATTTTTAATCTATTAAATTTCATAAATACAAGTTTTTGTTTTACATTTAAAAGTAAAAGTACACAATTTAAATGTAATTAGGTAATAAATCAATGTTAATATGCAATATTAAAGAATACACAGTATGATTCCATGCTTTAAAATATAGTGAAGTAAAATTTTTCCCAATACAAACACTCTAATAAAGCACACATGCTTGGAAAATGTAACTAATGTAACTAAGTATTGTCCACCTCTGCTATCAAGTCCAACTAAATTCAATTTAAGCTGATAATAGTCAGTTTTACTGGCATTTTCGCAGCAGTAGCTATGAAAACCAGCCATTTTGTTGAATCATATGCCACTCAACAGGGCGACTTCCGGCGTGGTCACGTGGAAATGCATACCCTCTATAGTTAATTTTTTGTACAGTGCGCATGACGCAATTTTTGTCATTAGAAAAGTGCGCATATGGCACGTGCACCGCCGGATTTTTGAAACCTGGGGTACATTGTATGTGTAGGTCGTGCATGCACCCACAGGAGAATGTAGTATGTAGCCCAGGAGATGCGTTGCATTTTGTCGCAATGCACATGCGTTGAACGTCTGCATACATGTACGAGTCAAATAAACTATGCTTTGCAAGGCTGTGTGTTCGACCATGCGCATACGTTTGCGAATATGTAAAAAACAGACTGTACTCCGGGCTTTAGAGTCCCGACTGGCAGTGCGAATGCAATAAAATGTAGTTCTCAAGTATTCACCCCAGTACTTGTTCCGGTAACTTAGTACTAGAACTATTGACTCGCAAAGAGACTTTAGTGTTAGGCCTTTCACTTAAACTATCCACTATAAACATTGCAGGTTTTATATTATGACACTTTTCCATCAAATTCTGAAAGAAAAAAATCTTTTACCTTACTATGGTGTAGTTACAGCATCTACCAGCAGGATAACTTATAATTCAGTTCATCCAAAGCCTGAACCGCCTAGTAAAATGAATGAGAATGTGTGAAGAGAGACTCATTCACATGACTCATTAGCTCTGGTTCTAATTCATCTAGATGTCTGACTTCAGCCGAGTGATATTTATTAAGCCCTTCCTCTCAGGATGAGTTGTCCGACTCGGCTCTCGGATGAACCTAATTTGCTAATGGTACGACTGCCAAGTGGCAATAAATGTCAGTTGAAATCACATAGCCTCTACTTATCACCATTTACCGTTTTAATTTCCATTTATTAATGTGTCTGCTGAAAGGTTCACTTTTCTCTGGAGACAGAAAGAAATGGGAATATTTGGTCTTTAGACAAGACGATAAATATAATGTACGATGCGTCGGTTGTGTTATATTAGTATTCAAGGCAGAATTGGGACATTTATATTTGTTTTATTGTTTATCATTAGTAATTGGGAATTGTAACATTTTGTCCTCTTACTGTATGTTCAAAACCTGCCAACGATGTTATAGATAAAGCTTTCTCTGTAAACTAAGAATTTCTTCTCTTTATTTACATTGAACCGGTAAGTACAAGGAGGCTTCCATATCGTTCCACTGTATTGATAAACTATAATAGCCGAGAGGGACAAAAAGCACTAGCCTACCAATGCGTTTCGACTACCGTAGTTGCAACACGCATTTGGAAAACCGAGGCGCTAGAGAGCACCGCTAGATGGGGGTAAATCCTACTTATTGTTCCTGTAAAGGGATAGTCCACCCAAAAATGAAAATTCTGTCATTATTTACTCACCTTCAACTTGTTACAAACCTGTATAAATTTCTTTGTTCTACTGAACATAAAGGAAAATATTTGTAATCAAACAGGAAGCAGGATCACCATTGACTTCCATAGTGGGGAAGAAAAATTGTGTAGTAATAGGTACTATTAAGTTATGGTGCTCAAAAACTGTTTGGTTACAAACATTCCTAAACAATCTGTCTTTGAATCAATACAGGTTTATAACCACTTGAGGGTGAGTAAATAAAGGCAGAAATTTATTTTTTGGAGGGAGCTATCCTGTTAAAGGATTACTCAATTTTCTTTAAAAAAAAAAATCCAGATAATTTACTCACCCCCCATGTCATCCAAAATGTTGATGTCTTTCGAGAAGAAATACATTTTTTTTTTTAAAAACATTCCAGGATTTTTCTCAAAGGGCTCTACACAATCCCAAACGAGGTATAAGGGTTTTATCTAGCAAAACGATTGTCATCTTTGACAAGAAATATACAAAATATACAATATAACCACTTCTTGGCTTGCACCGGCCGTGTGACGCGCCAGAGCGACCTCATGTAATGCGTCATCACCAGAGGTGGAAAGTAACGAATTACATTTACTCACGTTACTGTAATTGAGTTGTTTTTTGTTTACTTTTACTTTTTTGAGTAGTTTTTAAAATCTGTACTTTTACTTTTACTTAAGTATGTTTTGTTTAAAGTATTGTACTTCGCTACATTTTAAAATCATATCCGTTACTGAGTAAAAAAATATTTTTAAAAAAAAGCAAGGTGATAAAGACGCGCAACGGATGATTGATGGGCGGGGGAACGCGCAAAAAGAACCATGGAGACGGACGAGACAGGCGTGCATTAATGCAGACCCACCTCAGTTCAAATCTTATGAAAGAAACCCCTGGTCATATTTAAGCGACCACTTTCTACTGACGGCAAACGAGTGTTTCATTCCTATGAAAGGTAGGATTCATGCTCTTGAGTACGAAATTGCCGACCGGGTTTTTACCGCTCATTTGCATGACGCGTTTTTAATACCATGCGCATTATCTTTCTAGGTCTAGCAGCTTTTTTCAAGTCAAACACAACTTAAGAATGTCCTCGAGAATGCGCAGGTCATTAGACATTGCAGAGAGAGAGAGAGAGAGAGAGAGAGAGAGAGAGAGAGAGAGAAGAATAAAGGTCATCAGGTCCCCAGATCAGGGAAGTAAGAATATAATAAACGTGTCAAATGTATATAGACATGGCACTCATCTCATTATATGCTCATTTAAACTAGATATATAGTTTAATAAAATAATGTATGTTACCAGCAATACATCAATTACAACCTTACTATAGTGATTGTATTTACTAGCTGCTGACCACCTTCAAAAGTGCATAACTCACATGTAAAAATCATTAAACAATTTCATAAATGTTTCTTAGTTTAAAAAAAGCTTTTTATTTTATTAACTTTTTGTTATTGCACTTTAATTGTAAAGATGTTCCTATAATTAAAAACAACTAGTTTGAGATTTATATTCCCTTGTCATTTTTTAACTATACTAGAATCCTCCACCTCTTCCCGCTGTAAAACTCTGAGTAAAGTTAAAATGACTTACTTTTTACTTTTACTTGAGTAAATTTTTATGGCAAGTAATTTTATTTTTACTTAAGTAAAATATTATTAAAGTAACTTTACTTTTACTTGAGTACAATATTTCAATACTCTTTCCACATCTGGTCATCACGTCAAGAAACTTCCGCCCCAGTGTATGAAAAAGTTTGGAAAATAATACGAACTAATGTCTTTGTGTCAGTTTATTGTTTTAAATGGTCTGCAAATGTGCGTTTCATGTAACGTGTGACCTTTCGACGTGCTTACGCAATTACGTGAGGTCGCGCTGGCGCATCACACGGCTAGTGCAAGAAGATAAGTTGTGGTTTAAAAGTGCTTTTTTGTATTTTCTTGTAAAAAATGACAATCGTTTTACTAGATAAGACCCTTATGCCTCGTTTGGGTTCGTTTAGTGCCCTTTGAAACTGCATTGAAACTGTAAACTGTTGAGGTCTACTAAAATGAGAAAAATCCTGGAATGTTTTCCTTAAAAAAAACATAATTTTTTCTCGACTGAACAAAGAAAGACATCAACATTTTGGATGACATGGAGGTGAGTAAATTATCTGGATTTTTTTAAGAAAGTGGAGTAATCCTTTAACAAGAATTATTAATAGAACCAATAACAGGTCCAAACCTTATTCTCTACATTCATTATCCAGTCAATACTCCCGTAAAAAAAACTCCTTTTATTCACTAGACATTAGCGCAGAACTACCAAAAGGACAAACGTAGATTAGCAAACAGCATTATTGATAGAGCAAAGGCCACATTTTTTCAGCCCTGTCCATAGCCAATGCAATTGTTTTGCTAAATGCGAAAATCTATGTATTGTGCTCCGGTGTGGGTTATGTAGAGCTGGTGCGAGACCTTTGACATATCTGCTGCAGGTGTAATGTATAGTGTAATTGTATTTAGCAGTAGGTCCGTGCATATGAGATTCCCTCTGGCTATCCTGACTTGTAAATGAGCATCAGCAGTTAGCTTGTCTCATGGGTTTAATCCAGCCCAATAGTTGCTTGGAATGGTCAAATATTTATTACTCACTTCCCATAATCAGCATCTATCCTTTACCACCCCCCTCTTAATTAAACACAGAAGAAAGACTTTCATTTACTTGCCCGGAATACCACGCAAACATCCATAACACTGACGTCTTATCGCAAGAGATGAAAAGCTTTGCGAGCCACTCCCGAGCCAGTTTGACCCTAAACTAAATCCTTGCCAAATATCTCTAAACTGCTGAGTTGTATTTATGGCTCTTTTTAACTTTTTCATTTTCCCTTGGGTCTTAAGTCTTTTAGAAACAGCTAATTATGTATCTGCAGACAGTTTAGCAGACATGTAAAAAAAGTGTGCATGAGACCCGCTTCATACAGAGAGTGTTCAAAACAACCTGCTTTTGAAGTCCAGGCTGAGGAAATTAGCAAACATTCATGTTTCTGATGTAGACGCTTTAAGCATTAGGGAGTGAGAAGAGTGCTACAATGAGAAAAACATAAAAAAAAAAAACATTTGACCAAAGCAGGGGTGCCCAAACTCAGTCCTGGTGGGCCGGAGTCCTCCAACCCTAATCAAGCACACCTGAAGCAGCTAATTAAGGTCTTACTACAAAGATCCAGGCAGGTGTGCTGAGGCAACTTTAAGCTAAACTCTGCAGGACACCGGCCCGCCGGGACTACATTTATTATTATAGTTTGGGTGAAATGATCTGTAGTTTAAAACCAAATGCACAACGGATGAATAACAAGAAAACATGTCAGTGTATAAATTAAAAATGTAATTATTAATCATTCAATGAAAATAAATCACATTACAGTAATACATCAAAATAAATACACATTGCAATATTTTTGCATGAAAGTTTGTAGGCAAATGAGATTAATTGTAATGAAAATAATGTAATAATGCAAAAAACATATTGTTCTTAAAACCAAAAGTTATTATATTATATTTAAAGGTGCCAAAGAATGCATTGTAATAATATGCTAAATTGTTCTCTGATATCTACATAGGTATGTGGCTTTATTAGGTGCAAAATTGATCCAGGATTAGGATTTGTCCCCATAAGAAATGGTCTGTTATTACCTTATTTGAAAGGATAATGATGTTGAGCTCTGCTCTGATTGGCTGTTTCTAAGAGCAGGTCCTTTCGGTAGCTCTGTTTGTGTGCAAACAGACCTTATGTTTAAAGGAACACGCCCACATTTTGTGAATTTAGCTTTTTTACCGAAAATGGTTATTTTGTCACTTATTGGGAGCAGTTTGCTAGCTGGAGCCATTCACTTCCAGTCTTTGTGCTAAGCTAAGCTAGCGCGGGCTGCATCAGACGGAGTTACCACATGCACAGAGATGAGAAAGGTATGTGTGGACTTATCTAACTCTGGGGGATACGGTGAATTAGCTAAATCCTCAAAATGTGGGCGTGTTCCTTTAAGTCTGTATCAAAAGAAGATATGGAATTTGAGGATTAGTCAATTGCTTAGAGATTGTTAATGGACGTTTCTGAGTGGTAAGTTTGTGTTAAATGTAACTGTATCGTCAATAGTACAACTCAGTAAAACCTAAACATTAGCCTATAGCATGGACTAGCATATAGCTGTAACTCGGCAGTCACAACTTTGTTTTTAGCCCCTTCCCCTCTCCGTGATGCACGTTGCACGCAGCAGCCAGACTTTCTTTACGGTGAACAGCAGCGATAATTAATACTTTTTTCACTGAGCGGAAATATTAAGCTTGAGGTCCGACCCGACTCATTTGCTTATATTTTTGACCCGACCCGAGCCTTTGAGAACTCTAGTCAGTGCAGCGCGCCATGGGATTTTTTCTGGCCCCCCTCCTTCCCCAGCACCACCTGCCTAGATCTGGTACAGAGGTTCTCCATACTTCCTTGTTGCCACGTCTTGTACAGTAGTCTATTGTCTGTAATTAAACTAATGTTAATCCCCTCACTCATGTCAAAAGCAGGAGCAGCGTATAGGCTTGCAAAACAAAGCTTATGTACATTCATTCCCCATTAAAATCAATAAAATACATTTTGAGAGTTGAAATGGACATTATAAGGACCGTGTCTGTTGCGTGTCGTTGCAACACATTCTCACTTCCCAAGGCGTCAAAATCTGAAGCATGTTCAAACGTCTTCAGCGTCAGTATGAAGACGCGAAGAGTGCCCCTATGCGTCACTATATCGACGAAATGGGAACTCCTTTGCTTTCATGCTAATCTTTTAGCGTCGGATATAGACGAAAGGGAATCCCGGAAGGTGATGCCGTCACGTTGTGCGGCGATTGGCGGGATCATGCCGCTTCTGGATGGTGGCGACTCATTTTTTTTCCAATTTTTAAACCATTGTCGCTTGGGGTTTGGATGTCAGTTTGTTTATACTTTTTGTCTTCTGATTTTTAAGCCACTGTTGCTTGGGGTTAGAGTTCGGGTTAGGATGTCTGTATTGGTTTATACTTTTTGTCTTCTGATTTTTAAACCATTGTCGCTTGGGGTTAGAGTTAGAGTTGGGTTTGGGTAAGTATGTAATTTTATGTAACAGAAAGTCGTTCTAACCCCAACCCCAAGCGACAATGGTAAAAAATTTGGAACAAAAATTGAGTAGTTACCGTCCAGAAGCGGCATGATCCTGCCGATCGTCGCATAACGTGACGGGATCACCTTCCGGGATTCCCATTTCGTCTATATAGTGACGCATATGGGCACCCTTCGCGTCTTCATACTGACGCTGAAGGCGTTTGAACATGCTTCAGATTTTGACGCCTTGGGAAGTGAGAATGGGTTGGTCTTTCGCATGGCAGCTGCGTGGCGTTTTCCATGCCCTTGCTTACCAGAAGCGTTTCTGACGCAGCACTGCTGCTGCTAGCCTGTGCATGTTTCCTATTCATAAACTGACCTGACGCTTCCAAGACGCTTGCGTGTGGCGTCAAAAATAGGCGTCTGCCCTATTCCTAGCATGCACGCGCGTGTCATGCAGGCGGTGTGCACGGTCAAACCTGCTAACATGGGAGCCTAAATAAAAACGGACACGCCACGCAGCTGAGACGCTCACGCCACACAGTTGGTGTGAATCGGCCCTAAGGTTTGGGAGAAATACAGAAATGGACCAGTAACACTATTGACCTTAAGTGGGATCTCTCTCTCTCTCTCTCTCTCTCTCTCTCTCTCTCTCTCTCTCTCTATCTCTCTCTCTCTCTCTCTCTCTCTCTCTCTCTCTCTCTCTCTCTCTCTCTTTCTTTCTCTCTCGCTCGCTCGCTCTTTCTCACTGCCCCTTCACATCATCTCCACCTTTTCCCATCAGCCAATTTTTTTTTCCAATTGGACTAAAAGGTTTTCAGTTCCAGTGTTCAGGGATAAAAGCGGCAGCAACAGCTGAAATTCTGGCTGTCAGTGTGTCAAAGAAGGTGAGAGATAAAAGGTATTTCTAATCCGACACTTTGCTCTGTTTCAGCAAACCAAAGGGCAGATATAACAGTCCTGTGTGGACAAACACGCACATTCAGAATCACTCTGTGGTCATTCGGTCATCCCTATTTTTCATGCCTGTCTAGCTGTGAAAGTAAATCAAATGATTAACTCAAATGACAATTTCTTAACTTCAACAGTTAACTAAGTAAAATCAGTACCGTCGGATATATTATGTTATGTCCAAATGTATGTGTACATTGTTGTTGTACATCATTATGTCTCAGTCTTCCATGTGCACAGCTCTGACTGCAGGTTTATGCGGTCAGTAAGTTTGGTTTTGAGTTGTGTGTTTTCTTTCTTTTAATTCTCTCCCCTTGTGATGTCCCTTGTTTTTTTCCCTTACTGCCTTTTTCTGTCTGCGTCCATGGCAACAGCTAAAGATTTCCCAGGTACAACCACAGGTAAATATTTCTTTGCTGGAGTGCTGACATCATCATCGCGAGACAGGGCATCGCAGTGTGGCTTGCGAAGTGGCGGGTCGGGTTAGCATGAGCTGGGGTCCATTGCCTTGCATGGGAGCCCTGCTGATCTTGTGAAATGTGATGGTGCTCTATGATGCTGTCATTCACCCCCGAGCTGCTTGAAAACTTTCGGTCCACTTGCTAAATTTAAAATAAATTAACGGATGGCGATTAAAGCTGTACGAGACCTAAGATCAAGCATTTGAAAGTATAGTAAAAACGCATGTTGTAAGTTCTTAGACACGTAGAATATTTATGAGTTTTATATATATATATATATATATATATTTGAAAGCAAAGTACATTATTTATTTACACTTTTAATGATTTAAACCTTTTTATAAGGTTTAACCTCACGATGGTTACCACCTTGACATTTTTTAATTGATAGAATATAAGGAAAAAATAAATCCACTACAAATAAAAGTGTTATGTGATTGACCCTGAGATGCAGGAGTTAATTTACGATGAAATCAAATCTGCTTTTAAACAAGTGCTTCTTATTAAGTTAAGTCAAAATGCAGACAGAATTAAAAAAGAAACTAGATGAATTATTGAGGATAGCTCATCGACATAATGCAAAGCAATAAAAACCTATCCAGCTCGAATCGAGTTTCAATGACTGTTCGATCACTAGCACAAAACATGTGATGATGTCCTCAGTGTATGTGCATGGTATTTTTAACATTTTTTTCTTTTGGTATGTGTCATTCATGTCCTGTTTTTGTGATTTCATTGTCTTGTTTTGCTTCGGTCTTTGTGCTGTGTGTTCCACTTCGGTGTGCTTTAATTATTTGCTTTAGGTCAGTTTTCCGCCAGCCCGCTCTCCCGAGAGAAAAGCGATTTTAATAATTAGCATCCGTAATTTGTTTTTAAAAATCTAATCAGATTTTGTGCCACCCACACCATATTCCACTGAGATGCATGAGCTGAACATGAGTGTGTGGAGATTACAGTAATTATATACGACATGATAAGAATGAATCTTTAAAGCAATATTTATTTAAACCAATGTTTCCACTTAAGTTCTATCAACGATTTCCACGATTTAACAGTTTATAAATCGTGTTTACAGTAGTGCAACAACACACCTTAATCCCAGCCCATTCACCATATATACATATTGTTTATTATAAGTACTCTGTATTATTACACTGACAAAAACCAAACGCAGACAGATGATGAACACACAAGGACTTTATTTATAACAGAAGTGAAAAACAAAAACCCACGAGGGGGTAAAGCAAGCCAAGAACAATTACAATAAACGGACTAGACAGGACTGACACTTAACTTGACAGGAACTTGACTTTTTAACAATAAACTGCACAATAAACTACTTGACTAACAGCGCATTCACACGTAAAGCACAAAACGAACCAGCACAAGACAGCAAACACAAGGGCATAAAATAGGGATGCAAATCAAGGGGAAACAGGTGTACTGAAACAATAACAAGATGAGGAGACAAGTGGGCGCGGTTAGGAGACGAGACAGCGAAAGCACATGGCCTGACAAAACAAAGCCATGTGCTTTTACACGCAACACGTGGGCCAGTCATGATCCTGTCACAAATAGCTAAAAAAAATGTGACATGAAGACAGAATTATGACAGTGTTACTGTGACTCTATATAGAAAAATCAAGTGTAACCAAATTTTCACTTTATGGTAAACTACTGTATTATATTAATGAGCAGCTATTGCATTGCTTAAACCGTTATTTTGTGTATTTAGTATAATACGAAGTGTTTGCATGGTTTATGGTTAAAAAACACATTATTTTCCACATTTTTGTAGCTCCAGATTTCACTCTCTTCCTGAAACGCACGGTTTTGAAAAGCTTTGTGGTCCTGATTTGCCAGCTAATCTGTACGTTGTGATTGGTCTGAAAGCCTCTTGTCGTCAGCCGGAAATGTAATGCTCCTTACCATGTTTGAACGATTCGGTTGCTAACAGGAGTTAACTTACGGTATATTCACACGGGGCGTAAGCGGTAACGCTTGACGGAAGGCTTGTCTGAAGCGTGGCCAACAGCCAATCACAGTGGCCGCAACACATTCTCCGGTCTTCCATAAACGTAATTGGCTGGCTCTGTCTAGGTTTGCATACGGCGATCTGATTGGCTGACGCACACATTGCCGCTTGAAAAGTTGAGAAATGTTCAACTTCTGCCGTGAGCAACAGCACTGACGCGGCGCCGACGGATCCACAATTTAGTTCGGCAACACATGACATCACCTATTGAAAGTGAATGAAAAGCGTTACGGCGCATTCACACGGGGCGTAAGCGTTAATGCTTAACGGAAGGCTTGTCTGAAGCATGGCCAACAGCCAATCACAGTGGCCGCTACACATGCTCCGTTCTTCCATAAACGTAATTGGCTGGCTCTGTCTAGGTCATTTGCATAAGGCGATCTGATTGGCTGACGCACGCGTTGCCGCTTGAAAAGTTGAGAAATGTTCAACTTCTGCCGCGAGCAACGGCACTGACGCGGCGCCGACGGATCCACAATTCAGTTCGGCAACGCATGACGTCACCCATTAAAAGTGAATGGGAAGCGTTAACGCTGACGCCCTGTGTGAATGCGCCGTTAACGCTTACGCCCCGTGTGATTGTACTGTTACATGCTGTGAGTCAGAAGTGGGAGGAATTATGATAATGTCGGTCTTGTCTACATCACCAATCTCAAGAGGTAAACTGTTGCCTACAATCCGTGTGTTTGTTGTAGTCCAAGAAAAGAGATTTACGTTGGAGAATATAACTCGTGTCATTGTTTACTTTGGGGTTTATATTGTTAACATGTACTAATAGACACTTGCGCACCAAAGAAAATGTTAAATTGTGAATTGGACCATTGGTGCTCTTTAAGTTCCCTAGAATGCATTTACACATACACTGTAAAAAAATTATTGGTTCAACTTAAAAAAGTAAGTTACCTGGTTGCCTTAAAAAAAATTAAATTCAACTCAGTTAGTTGACAATATATTTTATATAACTTTTTGAGTCACTTTATTTTATTTTAACATATTTATTTTACATATTTTTAAGTAAAATCAACTCAACAGTTTAAAGCAACCAGGTAACTTACTTTTTATAAGTTGAACCCACAAATAATTTTTTTACAGTGTAGACTTCAAGCGCATCAACGTTAAATAAATATTTTTTTTTTTTTAAATAAATTAAGCCTCAAAACAATTGTGGTAATAGACAGCATGCGTTGTATTCGTCGTTGTTTTGGAGCATTTGTTTTATAAATGAAGAGTTTTGTTGCAAAACGAGATAACTACGTTTTTTTAATTGTTCAGAAATCTTGTTTTTTTGGTTGTGCATTCCAATTAATGTCAATTCAACTGCAGTTGGTTTGTTTTAAACCTTCATAACTTAGAAAATACAGCTAAGTAGCACCATAAAACAAAATAATAACATGATAACATAATAATAAACATGTTTTGACAAAAATGTTAAAAAATGGAGTTATCTCGTTTTGTAACAAAACTCTTCAAATGCTGTGAATTAAAAGCACACAATCTATACATTTACTAAATACATTTTCTATAGATTTTAGACTCAAGCTGCAACTATACTGTGGATTGTTATCTCCAAAGACACTTTTACACACAGTTTTACACAAATTGTAAAGCAAGAAATGAATTCCACAGCAGTTTATTTACAATAAATGACAATGTTAAGTCATTTTAATGAGGTATGTGTGCCATTAAACACATCCATTCCTGCCCCTGGCCTTTTACATCTTAATGGGATTCATTAACGCTCAAGCAAGATGCTATACATGTTTGGCCTCATGTCACTTGCCATCACTGAATGAGACTAATGGCTTGTAATGAAATTTCTATTCAGGAGAGTTCTACCTCCATCAACTTCATTCTACCTCCTTATGTCATTTACTTGTCTGAGGAGTACAGTTTGTCTTGTGTTGTCTTTACACCATCGACAGGAAAATTTCATGTGCTGTTATATCTCATCAGAGAAACAGTCACTTTTGTAGCTGAGATATTATTAGCTGCTATTACAATGAACTGACTCGATATGCAAATTAATGTTGGATTTTTAACATAAAAATCGTGTGATGAATGTATGATAAACATTCATTTCAGATTGAATCGTTCTCCAAAGAATGGACTAAATTCAGCCTAAAGTCTCATAATCTAATAATAAGATTAGGAGCATACAATTTTACTCAGTCAATATTCAAGATCAAGGTAATATTAACACATGGTTTTAAGTAATTCACACAAAAAAAAACTATAGATAGGTTTTCACAGGCAGGGTAACATTTGTGTCCAACAATACATTGTATGGGTCAAAATTATAGATTTTTTATGCCAGAAATTATGGGGTATAAAGTAAAGATCGTGTTTCATAAAAATATTTTCTTACTGTAATTATTAAAAAATGTGTTTATCATTAGTAATATGTGGTGCTAAGTACTTCATTTGGACAACTTTAAAGGCGATTTTCTCAATATTTACATTTTTTGCACCCTCAGATTTCGACCACTTCATAAATATTATTAATTTCAGGGAACCCAAGCATTGTGAGTTGTGAACTCAAATAGTTGAACATTTTACAATTCAGGGCAGGGGCGCGGGAAGTGGGGGTGCTGGGGGTGCTGCAGCACCCCCTGGTGGCAGAGATTTAAAACTGCGATGACAGTAAAATTATATCTTATATCTCTTGATTTTGGTTTGTTTTTGTACAAAGACATTTTGTATGCCATGTTTTGGGTGTGTGATGAAGAGAGGGATAATTTTAGTAATTTAAAATTATTTAATTTATTTCAGTGTGTATTAGCCAGATTCGTTCAGATTCTGTCTTGAAGACGTGATTGCATTCAGCCGATATGCTGTAATAGGCATAAGCATAACACACAAGCACGCACACTCACAGCCACATACTGAACGCCGAATGAGTTTATCTATCAGCTTCGCAATGTCTCAAAAGATAATTTTGGATTTTTTTCAATCACACAAAGCAAAATTCCCGAGGACTAGTTATTAAGGCATGTATTGCTAATACATTTTTACAATGATTCGCATTGAATTACAATGGTCGCACTATATAAATAACATTTTAGTTGAATAACGGGTAGATGAAACACATATAAAACGAACAAGAATGAACTGTGGAGTGTGGTTGGCCTATATGAGAAGGTCTACTACTCTTAAAATAATTTAGCATGGTTTTAGAATATATTTTAATCAAAATATGTTGGCCCATTTTTATATTTTAAACACATTCCGATGGAAAAATGCGTCCAAGCTAAGCTAGGTTCAGTAAACGATTTTGTAGTTCGTCATCTTTCAAAAATATTTAAAAATATAGCCAAATTGTTTTGCGGTGTTTAACGCACTTGTAAATGTTACAGAACATGTGCTTTATTGAATGAAATTATAAACGGTTGAATTAAATTATTAAAACGACGTAAAAGGAACTAAATTATATATGTACAATAAGGAACATGCGAAATTTAAAAGGTATTTCAAAAAAATTATATAAATTATTCCCATGCATCGATTTTAATGTTAAACGTCTATAAATTCAAATGAATCCATTTGGAATATACTCCGACAATTTAGGACATGATTTTGGAATTTTAAAGTCGAAAAATGTCTTATTTTTACACCGCAGGACGCATGGCAAAGTGAAACAAAACTTAAAGACACAAATATTACATTTACGTGTAAAAATAGAATTAAATGAAACCCGTGAATTGAAAGGTCCACTATAATCGCCTTAACTCGAGTAATGTCAATAAAGTTATTATGTTAGAGTTTAGAAATATTAAAAACTTAACCAAAGGACAACAAAAAGGCGTACTACCAGCGAGAATGCATATGTGTACATAAACTGGTTCCATACCTCCGACTTTTCTCCAAACTTGCTCAAAGTTAATTCTCCTGTTTTTCTTTTTTCTTTACATCTTCAAACTCCATGTTGCACTTAAGCTCCATACCACACAGCATGCCCGGTGCGTGATGCGTGCCAGAGGAGACTCCGCACCTGACTCGCGTTGCATTTTGTAACTTTTACAAATCATTTTGTAATTTGTAATTTGTGTAACTTTTTGGAGACATTTGTTACTTTGGCCTAAATATAGTCTATATATAATATTTCTGATTATGGCATAGCTTTTTCCCCAATTGGGCTAATAAAGTAATGATTAAAAATATGCTTATATCGGCCCGGCCCAAGGATAGTAGCGGAAAATAACGTCCTGGGCAGAGAATCTCTACTATGTTGCAATAGGCTATATAGTTTGTATGCCCCGTCAGCTCAGCTGTAGGCTATGGATGGGAGGGGCGAGTGATTTTTTAAAAGAAGACATAGGTAGAGTGGTCTGCAGAATACAGAGCTTGTGAACAACATTAGAATTCCGGGACCCCCTACCGAAAATATCTTCCCGCGCCTCTGATTCAGGGGCAAATCCAGCGTGTTTATTACATAGGAATAAAATAGCAGTTTATTATTTATTTTCTATTTTATTTAAAATTAGCTTAAGGAATTGCACTGAAAAAATGATTCATTCAATTTACTCAATTTTCTCAAGGTAAGTGGTCGCAATCAATTTATTTAAACTACATTTAAACAAAAAATTAGAAAAACCAAACAAAAAACTTTTGTTTAAACGTACCTTAAATACATTGATTGCCACCACTTACCCTAAAATATTGAGTAAATTGAATGAATCTATTTTTTCAGTGTGTAAACATTTATGCAGCTCAAAAAGTTGATTTATTTTTTTCCTTTTCTTTTAAAAACTTTGTATAGCATACATTGCTTTTTTATTCCTCGGTCTTATTCTGGAGATAGTGTGGTTATTCAGATTTACACAAGCACAGACATTGATCACTTTAATTGTTTTTAACAAGGTCCTTTAAAAGGGGTCATACAACACAATTTCCCTCTGGGGGCCACTTATGTGTTTGTAAAACAGTCTATTCTGTTGTTTCGTGACCATTTACCACTCCTTCTCTGACCCTTAAAATAAATGGTCCGTCTTTTGCTGCCGCGCCTTTAAGAAATGCTCTGTTGGCGGGTAAAAAGAGCAAGGCGATTGTTAAGCTGTGGTGGTTATACACACTTCAGTTTATTTTTTTAACTGCCCCATCCATTAACAACAACCTTTTTGCAAACTCCGCTTTACAAAGGGAGATGTTCACAAAAGTATCTGCTGAAACCTGCCATTTAAACTGCTAAGATCAGATGAAATAAAATAAACTTCAGCCTGCCCTTTCTAACACTAGGAGGACAGGTGATACACACATCAAAAAAATACATCTTTCCCACGTTTTTATTTTTTATTAATATTTATTTATAAAAACATCAACTCTTATAACAGCATTGAAAATTTGATATTAATTTTGATATTATGAAATAAATTATTCAGCAATATGTGACAAGACATACATTTACTGTATAATGAGTAAAGAGAAAAGAATAAGGCATTAACATGGAACCCTATCCAAAATAAATTGTAATACATTTCTATATTAATGGTCTTTTAACAGTGTTAAGTTTGTTATAACACAAAACCACAAAAATAGCAAATAAATACCAACATTTTGGTACATATATGTACCTTTGATGTGCTAATATGCACTCTTTGGTATCAAAATGCACCTCTTTAGGTGCAAATGTGTACTTTTGAAAGGGTACTGCCCCAGTGACAGCTAGGGACAATTTTCTGACTATTTTTTGTTAAAATAACCCAGAAAATGTTTAGATTTGACTCATTCGGGGTTAAAGCAATCCAGCAGAGGTTAAATTACAACCTAATAGGTTCACTTAATCCCTTTTTGACCCAACACTGGGTTGAAAAAAACAAGCATTTTGTGTACCTTTACACTTCATAGCCAGTTAAATATGATCTGAATATTTGGGTGCAAAACTTATTGGGAGGCGACAGGCCCAAGGCTCTCAACATTATAGTGCTGCAAATATACAGTATACTAGAGTATTAAATGGCCTCGGCACGTATAAATTGTATTGTAGTCCTTTATTTTCATGCCCCAAAACAAATCGCACTGTTAATTTAAGTAAATGGGATAAATTATTTGATAGAAATGACTCCTCATAAGTCCCTGTTCTGCACATCTCCCAGGGTCACTTTGCCAAGCGCGGCACAAGCGAGGGCCATTCATCACCCTGAGCTAATGAGAGAAGGTTCGAAGAGCAATAAAGACACATAGTTAAAGTTTACACCCTCATAGAAGCACTGAGATGGTGTGCAAAACAGGACTAAAGGTGCTGTGTAAGGACAATATAACTCCAGGTCAAACAAGAGACAGTAGCCTGTATGCAGGGATAAAGCATTTATGTAAGAAAGCAGCAGCTGTCTAGCATATAAGCTGTCTGCAGTGGAGGCTTAATGATGAGTTTTACTCAAATATGTGACCCAGTCTGTGAATACCCATCAAAAGTTTTTGTGATTTACTGTTTCCTTAAATCATCCTACGTATGGTAAAGAACATTCAGTGAAAATATAACCTTGATATATTTAATATTGTCTAAGTAAGGTCATGTCAAAAATTGAAATCAATGTTGAGGAAGCCAACTTCTGGTATGTTTTATGTAAATATTAATGCTGGGCAAAGATTAATCGCGATTAATCGCATACCAAATAAAAGTGCTTTTTTGTTGCATGATATATGTGTGTGTGTGTGTGTGTGTGTGTGCTGTGTGTAATTATTATGTATATTTAACAACACACATACATATATTCATTTCAGAAATAAACAAATAGATATGTAAATGTTTCTTAAATACATACATGAATATGTGTGTATTTATATATACATAAAATTACACACAGCACAGCATATATGTATTATGCAAAAAATTACTTTTATTTTGTATGCTATTAATCGGGATTCATTTTTGCCTAGCACTTAAATAAAACATTGTGTCAATAAAATCATTAATTTCAGTATTATGTAAATTTGAGTGGGACTGTATCTTGAAATCTACAGTTTACCAGTGGTGGCCGGTGACTTCTTTTTTCGAGGGCGCACGATGCGAAGTTTGTCACAACGTGTATGTAGCCCATCATTTGTGTGGTTCGTAATTTCAAAATATGTGGTCGCTGCGTCGAGTGATCATTTAACCCTTTATCCTAAAGTTTATCATAAACCCTTTAGACCAGTGTTCTTCAACCCTGGTCCTGGAGGACCCCCTTTAAGAATGTTTAGATGTCTCCTTATTTAAAACACCTGAACCAATTCATCAGCCTCCTTCCAGAATGTCTCCCTAACAAGCTAATAAGTTAAAACAGGTGTGTTGATTAAGGAGACATCTAAAACATTCTGGAAGGACCAGGGTTGAAGAACACTGCTTTAGACGCATCTGCAGCAGGCACTTATTTTGCCAAAACACATGATGCACATGGTTCACATGACTCAACAAACACATATTTTGAAAACACAAGCAACACCCATGACACTCCGAACACATATTTAGAATTTGCACCCCTCAAAAGAGCACTTACCACTGCAGTTTACAACAACAGAAGTTACATATTTTTGTCATTTTTATGGCTATATGAATACTTTCAAGCCTGGATTTTACAGACTCTGTTACATAGAGCAAGACAAACGACAGAGGCATGAAATATGTAACCTCTGTTCCCTGAGAAGGGAACGAGACACTGTGTCCAGCGTACCTGTACACCTGCTTCGGCATTTGCTAGATAAAGTGGCCGTTCATTTTCGTCCTTTTATGCTCTCTGGCGTCTGCCTGTGACATCACGCTCAACCATTGGTCAAATTTGATAAACATACTCAGATGCCATCACGCTGTAGGCATTCCCAAAGCATCGGTTAGGATAGGACAATATTTGGCCGAGATACAACTATTTGAATATCTGTATATTTAGGGTGGAAAATATTGAGGAAAATCGCCTTTGAAGATTTCCAAGTTAAGTCCTAGCAACACATACGACTAATGATAAATAATAATAAAAAATAGATTTTTATGGTAATTTACTAAATTTTAATAAATATGAAAAAATATATATTTACAAAAATAACCTAAACATTATATAAACATAACATCCTAATAAATATTTGGGGCATAAAGGGCTTATTTCAACCCCAATGTATTGTTGACTATTTCTACAAATATACCTGATTTTGTGGTCCAGGGTCACATTTGTGGAGGATAAATTATGCTTTTTGTCTCTGTTCCTGTAGCTCAAGCACAAAGGTCATGTGTTTGATTCCTAGGGATGATACAAGCTCATGTATTGTACACCTTGAATGCCCTGTAAATTGCTTTGGATTAAACTGTTTGCCAATGTCAAAGGATCATTTAAAAAATAGATTAGTGCAGGGGTTTTCAAACTTATTTGTCAGCCGAGCCCCTTTGATCTAAACTATTTACGAAGTACCCCTATTTACAAAGTACCCCTATTTACCCTATTTAAACTATATATGTATATATATGTATATAAAATATATATATATTTTTTTTTACATAAAACGTAGGGTTTTGTTTTGGTCACACGACATGATTTTTTACATAAAATGTAGGGTTTTGTATTGGTCACATGACATGATTAAACAAATAAAATATATCTTTTGTGTAAGAAAGTTTTAGATTCTTTATATAATTTATTATTATTATTATTATTTACATTTTATCATCATTTAAATGTAATTAATTGAATTTTCAACAACTCATGAACCCCCTGCAATTTCCTCGTGAACTACCAGGGTTCGGGAAACCCTGAACTACAGAAGTTGGAAAATGGAATGGAAGTGTGGCAATTCTTATCTATTTTATGAGGTGGTTAATTCATATTAGGGGTGGGGCTTTGTTTTTTATGCTAATCATACGTTTTTGTACGATTAACTCCGTATGAATTTATAGGAATTAGCCACCTTGAAAATTCATACAAATTCTTGTGAGATCAGGCTTAGTTGAAAATGAACGGACGCAAATGTTTGGTTGAATTTATTCAGTGACTCACGCGTTTACCATGATGTGCGCTCACTCACTCAAAGTTAAAGCCTGGAGACAAATCGGCCTGCCACAACCCCTGCTGTTTTCAAACTTGTATATCACCCAGGGCTGAGTCACTGTGGTTTTCTCAGTGCTGTGCGAGATGTGACAAGGCTTTGGTAGCTATTTAGAATTTATTTGTAATGATAAATCCCCACCACCCCTACTGACTTTTACTGCCTGTTGAAAGTCAGTAAAGAAAGTTGGCTTTGAACCGTTGTTGCTCTGGCTATAAAAAAGCGGCGTGTCATACTGCGAATGGTTGTGTGATTTGACATGGGATACATACAATTGTCAGTCCCTGAATTCATTTCATCCGGATGTCACAGTGGTGACCTAAAATTCAGTTGCTCTGGAAAATACAGCACTCCGAAATGTTTTGGTTTTTCATTCATTATGCTAAGCCTCATGCTAACGCAATGTGTTGGTGGGAAATTTTTTTTTACAAACCTTATACAAAGATCAGAAAATGGTTCTGAATTTGTACTCTGCAGTTGTAATATTATTAAAATGTTATACACATAAAGAAATTTGTGTTATTTTAAATTAACTAGCCTAATTTCACTTTGGGATGGGTCGCCTCATGCTGAAATTGCATGACTAGCGGAATGCTAATCGCTTTACCTTAATAATCCCAAGTTAAACATCAGCAACAAAAAAAAAACATTGCTTTTGCAAAATAGTTTAAAGGGATGCATCATAAATTGCATGGTGGCTTATTGAGACAAAGTAGCACCATTAGCTGTTGGGCTTTTAACCTATTTTGAATATCATATGTATATGCATGATTCATAGTTATGTCTATTTTCTGACATAAATGTAAGTGATATCTGTCCAATAACTTTGCAAAAGTAATTCTGTGTGGTTTCTAGGTGACTGCTGTTAATATGGCTCAGGCCCTTTCTTTACTCTTTCCCCACCATTGATGAGTTAACTAGTCAATTAAAAGAAAATGCTTCCCTGCCAATGATGAGTATTTACGGCAATCCGTAATACCGCTATTATCCACCAGGTTGTGCTCTTCCGAAACTTATAAAACCCGAATATATCGCTCTAGGGCAGACAGCTGTATGTCCATGTTTTGAGGATCGCTCTGAATCTGATCTCTATCAAAAGTCTTTCACAAAAATTGAATTATTTCAGCTGTTTGCTCAATTTTGTTTTTTAAGAAACCTACCCATATTTGAGAGGTGATAGAAAGAGAACTAATAAAGGTAGGATGAAGTGGGGTTTTTTAAGCAGAGGGTCTGTTCTTCATTTGATAATTGGTATGTTTATATATTTTAAGAAAAACATTTTCTGGAAAGCATAGAACAAATCATGAAAAATGCTGCCGCTGGCTTGCAACTTTTTTTAAAAAAACGCTGGCGGGGAAAGAGTTAATATGTGTCTGTGGGATTTATTTCGCTTATTTTATCATCCAATATGCAATCAAAGAATAAGCATATGCATATCCAAACAAAGTGGGATTGAAAATGAATTAAAGCTGTAGAAATACACTGTAAAATGTGTTGGTTCAACTTAAAAAAGTAATTTACTTGTTTACCTTAAAAGGTTTAGTCCATTTTCTAAAAAAAATACAGATAATTTACTCACCACCATGTCATCCAAAATGTTGATGTCTTTCTTTGTTCAGTCGAGAAGAAATTATGTTTTTTGAGGAAAACATTCAGGATTTTTTCATTTTAAGGGACTTTAATGGACCCCAACACGTAACAGTTTTAATGCAGTTTAAAATTGCAGTTTCAAAGGACTTTAAATGATCTCAAACGAGGCATAAGGGTCTTATCTAATGAAATGATTGTCATTTTTGGCAAGGAAAATAAAAAATATGCACTTTTAAACCACAACAACTTCTGGCTGTGTGACGAGCTAGCGCGACCTCATGTAATTGCCTAATGCCGTGGAAAGGCAAGGTGACCTCTTGACGTGATGACGTATTACGTGAGGTCGCGCTGGCGCGTCACAGGACCGGAGGAAGAAGAGAAGTTGTGGTTTAAAAGTGCATATTTTTTATTTTTCTTGCCAAAAATGACAATCGTTTCGCTAGATAAAACCCTTATGAGTCGTTTGAGATCGTTTAGAGTCCTTTGAAACTGCAATTTTAAACTGCATTAAAACTGTTAAAGGATAATTCCAGTATTTAACAATTTGAGTCTCATTCTGGATTGTTATGGATGAACTACAGTGATGGACACTGAAATTTTGACATGGGTCGTGTCTTGACTTTTTGACTTTGCTTAAGAATGGAAGTCAAGGGCCATGCACAAACATGTCATTAAAACAACACTTAACGTTCATTTTCAAAACTGTGGTTCGTGGTGTTCGTTGATGATTAAAAACAAATATATTGGCGCAATGTATGATTTCATATTATTTGCTATAGTGGAACTATTTTTTCAGATACCTCACAATCGCGTATATACTTCTGCTCTATATTTGAGTCTGAAGCATTAGCACACTCCCGACCACTTGATGGCGACAAACACTTTGCCGTACAAGGACGCTGAACGGAACTCGGTGTCTAGCGTATAGACAGTCACAATCGAGCTCAACTTCAAACCTAAGGCTGGTCACTGAGCCATCAAATATGGGAAAAATTTCTTCTAAGAGAAACCGAGCAAAAAAAAAAAAACATGTAAACAGAACCCTTTTCCGTTTCGGGCGGCGGAGTGATATATCAGCAAGCAATGAGTCTTCTAACGCCCCATTCAGACAGCCAACGACAAGCAGTAGCAGAGCGACGCGATCTCATTCATTTCAATGGAAACCTGGCGACTTCCGGCAACACGAGCGAAAGTGACTGTTGGCGACCGTATGGGCATGTCCAGCGACGCGAGAAAGTTAAGAAAAGTTTAACTTTATGCTAATGTCGAGCGACTTTCGGGAGCGACCACCAATGAGAACAAAGCAGTGGAGTTCACGTCATCCTTCTCTCGTCAGTTACTGGCGTGGATGGTACTCATTTGTTTATGACAAGCAGATTTAGAAACGCCTCATTGAAAGAGACAAGCGACACACAGCGATAACGTCGCTGGCTGTCTGAACGAGGGGTAAGAGAAGTCAATGGAATTTTACAAAATGCCAAATAAAACACGACAGAACCTGTATTTCGCTACACTACTTGTTTTTTAATCATCAACGAACACCGCGGACCACTCGGTGAGTAGCGCAGTTTTGAAGGTGAACGTTGAGTGTTGTTTTGGTGACATGTTTGTGCATGGCTATTGACTTCCATTCTGAAGCAGTCAAGAGAGGCTTCTAAATGAGTCAAAAAGTCAAGAAACGTCCCATTGTCAAAATTTCAGTGTCCATCACTGTAGTTCATCCAAAACAAACCAGAAATGAAACTCAAATTGTTAAATACCGGAATTATCCTTTAAGTGTTGGGGTCCATTAAAGTCCATTAAAATCCTGGAATGTTTTCCTCAGGAGGCATGTTTTCTCGACTGGGCAAGGAGGGACATCGACATTTTGGATGACATGGTGGTGAGTAAATTTTCTGTTTCTTTTAAATTCCTTTAAATTTAACTCAAAAATATTAGTTGACACAACTATTTTTGTACAAACTTTTTGAGTTAATTCAACTTGCCATAACATGTCATTAAAACAACACGTAACGTTCATTTTCAAAGCTGTGCTACTCACCGAGTGCTTCGTGGTGTTTGTTGATGATTAAAAAACAAGCTTAAGTAACTTAACTTCAGGTAACTTATTTTTATAAGTTAAACCAACTTTATTTTGATTCCTGATTAAATTAAAGCTGCAATCCATAACTTTTGTGTTAAAAAATAAAAAAACAGCTTATTGTTTTGAAATAGTAAAGTTTATAATAATTATTATGGCTGTTAGTTGAGTCATTTTTAATACATGAAAAGCACTTAAAGTAACCTGGAATTTTGTGTTTCAAACAGAGGTGGCGATAGAGAGGAAAACATTATGGTTTGCTGCCTTAAAGCAACACCAAAGAGGGGTTTTTTTTACCTTAAAATAACGTTTCCAAAAAAGTTTCAGTGGTTCATCCACTCGAAACAGGGTGAACGGCACTTTCACATTCGCTTTGCAGCCCCATATTGGCCAAAACCGCACTAAAAAAGTTTCCAGCCGTCGGGTCGCGGTCCTGTAGTTCGAGTGAAAACTACAAAAACTTGCTTTATGGCAGACCTACAATCCAATCAGAGCCAGCTATGCTGCAGTATTTACGACAGTGGTAATGGACAATTACGCTTCTAACCTGTAGGGGGAGCAAAGAGCAAAAACTCTTTAGTGTTGCTTTAAATAACTTTATCTGTAGGCTAAATGTTATAAACTTAAAAAAAAAAAAAAATTAAAACAAAATCATGTTTTCAACGCAATCTCATCATTACTTCACTCTTAAAAATAAAGGTGCTATAAAATATTCTTCACACCGATGATAGAAGAACACATTTTAGTGCGATATCATGGCAGTGGCTTAACTGGTACACTTGAAATGGAGGTCTAGTCTTCATGTTAACTGTTATACAAGATCTAAATGTCAGAATATATATTTCACATAAAACAACTTTAGGGATTAGGGATTCCCAATACAACTTTTTTACCGATACTGATATTCGATTGCTTAAAATGACATTGCCAGATACGTTAGATATTGTTAGTTTTGCTTTTTACTCCTTGTTTTATTTAAGTATTATGTTGTGAAATCCTAGTCTAATCTGCCCTGGTCATCGGCTGTTTTCAAACAATTGGCTAATATTGCCAATACCGATATATCGGTGCAATACTTAGTTAAATTGTGTTATATAAATGATCAAAGCTAAAATGCTTACCACTGTATTTAGTTGCAGACTTGACATTTAAACAACAAATGAAAAGCTGTCACCTTTCCTCATTCAGCTCATAACAAACCCCTCCTCTTCCAGATCCCAACGCCCTGGCCCAGCACGGCCCCGACCACGCGCTGATCGGCGGAGTGGTTGCCGTCGTGGTCTTCATCACCCTGTGCTTCATCATCGTCCTGGGCCGCTATCTGGCCAGGCACAAAGGTACGGCCTCTCTCCGCTCTCTCGCCCCCCCTCACCTATAGTGTAGAGTGTGCAAAATGCTTGAACATGTCCACTGTTGTACCTTTGTGTCTATGTGACCTATGTGGGACTGTGTGGACATACAGGGACATACTTAACCAATGAGGCCAAAGGAGCAGAGGACGCCCCTGACGCAGACACGGCCATCATCAATGCGGAGGGGAACCACGCACATGCAGAGGAAAAGAAAGAGTACTTTATTTAGCACCTCTGTCTTTATCTGTTTAATATTGTCACGACAACGACGCCAGCCGGCCAGCAGAGAAGGCGTTAGAGCATCAGTCTGGTCTGGCTTTCTGTCTCCATGACTCGTATAGGGGGTGTTTTGAAACCTCTTTAAGGCCCAATTCGACATGGCACGTGCTGCGAAGGATCTTTTGCATTTTTTATAAATAAAAACAAGCAAATAAAAAAGCTGTTGAGTTTGTAACTGTAACACCAGGTCCATTTAGGCCAAAAAAATAAAAAAATAAAAAATAAATACCAATCCCAATTATTCCAAAATCCCCCTTTATAATTTGCCAAGTGCCAAAATATACAGACATCTGTTTGTCGTGTTTGTTGCTGTGTTTATTCAACTTTATTTCCCAGTGAATATATGATTTCTCTACCACCCTCACTGTGCCTGTTATATACCTTTTTACAGATATTACCAGGGAGCGGCAAGAAATGTGGTTCATCTCAAGTCGGAAAACCTTGGCTTTGCCAATAATTACGCTTTAAGACAAGAATACGTGAGATGTATAATGTAAATATCCTGTTTTGTCTATTCTTTGTGTGTGTGTGTGTGTGTGTGTGTGTGTGTGTGTGTGTGTGTGTGTGTCGTTTTTCATTGTAAAAATGGGTGGTTTTTTGAAGTACGCCCTGTAATGAAAAATGTGTCGAAATGCAAACAGATACAAGCAATTATGTAATATATGGACACCATAAACAAACCGATGGATGAAAAGTAATGAAGCACAATTTGGTGCGTTGCCATTAGAAACAAGATTATTTTCTATTTCCATCATTACCCGTCTGTATATTCTTGCACTGTTGATATTTGCCCCCGAGGTTTTATTTCAAATGTATCAAACATAAGCACAAAGTCATTGTAAGACGTCACTGGTTTAGGCCGTCTCAGGATGAAAAGAGGAGCATAATTAAATTAGTCATTTATTGAATGGATTCTTTGTGAACATTTCGATCCGAACAGTCATTTGTTGGACGTTTGAATGGAACATAAGCGTCGTTTCAATTAGAGAAAAGAAACTTTTGGTATTTATTTCACTGACGATCCTTGTTAATATTGCTGTATATTACTTTGCTAAAGTGATTATTGGTGGAATATTGCTAAACTATAGGATCCCTATATATATATATATACATAAAAAAATGATAAAATATCTATTTCAAGTGTCCCATAGTTTTACATTTACCGAAGACGATTGTTTGGGATTGTAAATATTGTGTATATTTCTGCATTTTTATTTCATTGAACTTTAAATTCTTTTTGATCATTTACATGTGATTTTATGTTAGCGTCTTGATACAAAGTATGTCCAATATTTACCATTAATATTAATTTATTGATAAATGTGATGAACAATACAATTATTATTATTATTATTATTGTTTTTTTATAAAGTTGTGAACAGAATTGTTCATGAAAAGGTCAGATCAAATATCACCATTATTGCCTTTGTGTTTGCAACAAAACATATGACATCTGGTTAAGCATAACCTTGTACATTTTTACAAAACATGATTCCAGTTTTCATATTTTATTTCACTCCTTATAATATTAGATAGGTCTTAGACATTTGCTTTATTGTTTTTGCTGTTTGGGAAAATGTGTGAGGTTGCTTTACATTAAATATCCAACTTTTTCAAACTATGCCTCTGTACGTAAAGACAAAAACTCGGAGAATACGGAGTAAAATGTGCACAAACTCAGAATTGTGTTTTCTTCTTCATAGAGACACATGTAACCTCCGTTTATGCTTCTTTTCAATACTATTTTGTAACTTGGGAATTCCTCTGTGAGCCAAATACCATCCATTTAGATTTTCCATGTTTATGTTTAACGGTGTATGATGCAACCATTTATAATTGTACAAAAATGTAAATATGAGTAGATAGATGTCACAAATTGGTGTTATGATTTATTTCATAATTTTGCAGTGGTCAGTAGTATTAGAATGGGATACACCCTATTAAAGACATATGGGAGTTTTACACTGTAAAGAAAATGCAGCATGAAGTTAAAACAACTTGGTTTTGCAAGTCAATTCAACGTACTATTTTAAGTTTTGGCTGTAATGAAAAAAATTAAGACAATTTCAACTTGAATGTATAAGTTAAAGTAACACAAAAATATGTGTTGATTCGACAAAAATGCTGCATATTTTTACAGTGTAGTTAAAACGTATACTGTATTTAATAATACAGTAAATAAACGTAATTACTGTATTATCTTTTTTTAATTTTATACAAACATTGTAAAGACAGTTTATATTATACTGCATAAAAATTGTGAAGTGTAACAGGACATTTTATGGATATTCATTTGATATTTAAGTTATATATAAAGTAGTGCCCTAACTGCTGTGTGCGCACCGCACTTGTGTGCGCAATACGTCGACTTGATAGCGTTTTTTCAATTATCGGCGACCGGTTAATATGGAGAAACAAGTCCTGAGGGTAACTCATTCGAAGCGTTTTTCAGTTTGGTTCGTTTAGGCATATATGAACATGGCAATCGTGCCAAAAAAACTGGTCAGAAAACGCCTGAACAAGGTGGGCTCTTTCCAAACCGGATGTAAATGAAGGTTGTTATGTTGTTGTAGATGTACCAGCACAGAATAAAACTGGCATATGCAAGCTTTTTATGTTTCTCGACTTCATGCCGGTTGCTTGACTTCATGCGGCGCATCGCGGACCGTTTGGCACATGACATCAGAGTACCACAAGAGAATCACTTTGTGGTACTTTGATGTCATGTTCTGATCTGTCTGCGCAGTGCTGCATAAAGTCGAGCAACGCCCTTCATTGCTATGCAAAGTGCAGATAAAAATGATAAAATAATTTAAGGACAGCTATAAACAAAGCCTTTACATCCTGACAGATGACCGCTATGAGTATAAGTGGGTAAACTCTGACCAATGAGAGTACACTTTACTCTCATGTGACAAATATTTTGCCATGTGAAAGCCAAATGAACAATGTAATGTTTCAAAAGAGTGAAAAAGTAGTACAAAGCAAATGGTTTATAGGTCTGTGAACACCCTATAATAAAATTAAACCTGCAATTTGAAACTTTGGTCTTTCTACTGCCGTCTCTGTTTAAAAAAAACATAAAATATTGAGATTGAGCTGTAGTGAATAGTAATACTTGATTTTGATTGGTTAGTGGCAACATTCCAATGTATGTTTTTTTTATCAACTAACAAACAATTAGTAAACCGATAACACACCGCTCATCCGGTGATACGGGTACTACTTTTATTTTAATGTATCATGCCAGGTTCGAATTTGTTATTAAAATATTTGAAAGCAACATTTTTTGTTCATGTACAGTATTTATAGGCTTATTCATCTACATTATAGGATATACAGTATGTATTACCTTCAGGTCTCATATAGCTCAATGGTAAAGCATTGCGTTAGCAGCACAAAAGGTCATGGGTTCGCAGGGAACACAAATACTGATAAAAATGTAAAGTCAAATTACTCATTTCAAGTACGAGAGCTCTGAATTTTTAGTGTAAACCTGATTTGTGACCAAGAGTAGTACAAATGTATGAACTTTTTCATCATTTACTGCATAATGTATTATTTTATTTGAGGTTTAATGAAATCCCAGGTTTGTCTTATAATAAAGCTCACAGACAGTGTTCATAAATGTATTTGCCCATTTCATACCTGAATAAATTACATACTGTCTCATTTTTGCATTAAAATGTATTTTAAGTACTGACTGAATGAATGAATCAGGTTGTTGAGCTATAATATTTGGTTGTCCTTTATACTGAATTATGCTTGTATTGTAAAATACATGGCGACTTGCTGCCCCCTAAAGGTTGAACCTGTCAAAGCACCTGAGCATACAAACAAATGTGTTACCTTATCTCAGAGATTTTGTATTTTGTTTCCGATCTTCAGATCCTTCAAAATCCTTTTAAAGTGCCACCACGGTGACTGTTTTATGTACTGTAATCCACAGAGCAAGTTGGCAGGGAAATTGAAGGAAATGATTTAAGCAGATCTGAAAATGCTAAGAGTAATGCAGTTTATTTAACACAGTCTCACACCCATGGCGTCAATATTTGACGACACTTGACCATGCGTCAATATGTTGACGCGGAGGGTATACCTTTCGCGTCATTTTTTGACGAACTGGGGACTTCAATACTATTACGTCCGTTGAATTCTCTTTTCCTATTTTCAAACCATTTTCGCGTCGGTTTAGGGTTAGATTACGCAAAATTAAACAGTGTACGCGAAATTAAACAGTTGTCACCTGGCGTTGGGGTTAGAGTTAAGTACGCGAAATTAAACAATTGTCACCTGGCGTTGGGGTTAGAGTTAGGTTTGGGTAGGGATGTCATTATGTAAATCTAACCCTAAACCGACGCGAAAATGGTAAGAAAATAGGAAAAGAGAATGCAACGGACGTAATAGTATTGAAGTCCCCAGTTCGTCAAAAAATGACGCGAAAGGTATACCCTCCGCGTCAACATATTGACGCATGGTCAAGTGTCGTCAAATATTGACGCCATGGGGTGAGACTGTTTATTCATCCCCAAATCTAGACTTACTTACATGTCTGTGCTCATGAAGACTTTTGTGCTCATGAAATCTAGACTTACTTACATGTCTGTGCTCATGAAGACTTTTGTGCTCATGAAAATTTACTTTTTTTGGTATTACTGGATTAACTTGATGAAATCAGTTTTTAAAACTTGATGTTATTAAAAAAAACAAAGACATGAATCTCATGATTTGCAATATTATAGTTGATAATAATAAAAACTATTAATAATATTACACTATTACTAAAAATATGGTAACACTTTACAATGAGAACATAACCCACAATGTAATTCTTTAACGTTTTAATTCTTGGTAATGGTATTTAAAGGCAGTTCATGGTGCATTAATTAATGTTAACAGGTGCATTGCATTTTTTATGTATTAGTAAATGTTGATATTAACATGAACTAAGATTAATAAATGAGCTAATGCATTAACTAATTGATAACAAATACGACATTATTGTTAAGTGTTAATAATATTTATCATCCTTATGTAAGGAATAATTGACTCCGGTCCTTTGAATTATTTGAAAATAATGCACACCCAAGGTGCAATGCGGCACAATGCGGGTGTACATTATTTTCAAATAATTCAAGGGACCGGAGTCAATTATTTCTCTTATACAGTACCACGGTTACCACAAACATTGCTCTGGTGCCTATTTTTAAGACATTTAACAAGTTAGGTGTGCGGTTATCAGAAATTAATGCATACCCCACAGAACATTTCTCAGCCAATCAGAATACAGCATTCAACAGACCCGTGGTATAAAATTAAAATAATGCTTTCTTTTCCATTTTTTCAAAAGACTTAATCTTCATCATCTGTCCTTAGATAATAACTACATAAATCATGTTATTTGGATCATTTGCAGGGGTGACGGGGCTAGTTGTCACATAGATAAATTGTAACCAGGCTTAAAGCTCATAAGCTGTAAGTTTTAAAATCAAATATCTAAAGGTCAACTATATAATACAGGCAGATTTAACACAAATATAACACAAAAGGTGAACTGCGTTCTTAAAACAGATGTATTTTAGTTGGGGCAAGGTTAAGTATGTTTAAACATTGCATTTTAAATTGAGTTTATTGTTACCCTTATTTTCTTCTGTTTCATTGATTGTTTGAATTTTAAAATTTTTCTAAATAGTTATTACATATAATCTATTGGGATATTTCACCCTACACATCCTATGTATTGTGAGATCAAGAAACACTTAATAGGCCTATTGAGTCTCTTTCTATATTTTTCTGTCTTTTCTTCTAGGTAATAACTGTGGTCAATGATTAAAAGCTTTAAATGTTTATAGTATAAAAACACAAAAATTGACTAACAACTTGGCCCTATACAGTCTTCCCTGCGTTACCTTTATTTTTAATGCTTTGCAATTTCATCTCTTGCTTGCTGTCATGTGAAAAACAATTCCCCAAGAAACTCAATTTAGGACTGAGAGAGAATTTTTGCTGTTTCTGTAGCTCAATTGGTAGAGCATTGCATGAAAAAAATGGAAAGGTCATAGGTTTGAATCCCAGGGAATACACATACAGAGTTATACCTTGTAAGTATACATGTGAGTTGCTTTGGATGAAAGCATCTAAATGCATAAATTTTTTTTTTGATTGGACAATGCATATTAATAAACGTACAATCAAAGTTGACGTAAATACACCGGATTTAGCACAATGCTAATTTCCATCCGTATTCCCAGACATACAAATAAAAACAAACAACATAAAAAAAATTAAAGTACCTAAACAATGTAAAATACTAATAGTAATACTCTTAAATAAGGTACGTAAATGTCTGTACATATACATGGTATTATATAAAAATAAAATTAATCTACCTATCGGTCTACCTTTTTACTCAATGTTCACATTTTTTTTTATTCAGCCATCTTTGGTAACTACTAACTGTCTTTTGTTTCTCATTGCATTGTATAAATATTTAATTTACGTCCTCTGTGATCACTATGCAGTGGATAATCCCTACCAGTGACTCTATGGCATTCTGGATTATCTCGAGGTGCAAACTTCATTAAAGACTTCAAAAAGAAAAAACAAACAAAAAGTTATTTGGAGATTTTAGTATGCATGGATGAGGTAAACGAATGAGATCACCTTGAAAATACAATTAAAACAAAGCTAAAAATCTGTATACGGCCACACAGACTAATTACGTCTTAACAGATACATGATTGAGTTTATAATGCTCTTCTCAATTAGATTCAACATAAATTAGGAACGATCGATACGCTAAGAAGACAAACAAAAGGTCCAAATTGGCATCATTTAGGTTCAGTGAGGGCTGCTGAAACGGCAATGACCTTGAGACGACATATAAAGTAAATAGGTTTTCCTATTGATTAAAACCAGTGTTCCCTAGACACAGAGGATTACTTCAATTCAGTGCTGGAGGGAAAGTGCAACTTTGTTGTGGAAGAGCCTTCAAAAAAGTTTACGAGCAGGGAAATATGATGTAATTCCTGTCTTTATGAAACTTTATAACTCTCAATTATTTGCATCATCACTTCAATAGAAGCCTAGACAGAAAAACTAATATAAGAAACAATATAAGTAAAGAACACACTGCCAACAACCACAAATGTTTTTAAGATGCACCCTCAGTCATTGTTTTAAGTATAAAGTGTAGTATTACAAATAATGCGCGACTTTCAGGAGCGACTACCAATGAGAGCAAAGCAGTGGAGTTACGTCATCCGTCTCTTGTCAAGTTACTGAAGTGGTGATATTAATTTGTTTATGACAACAAGATTAAAGAAACGCCTCCTAACAACCTCGTTGAAAGAGATGGCCGACAAACAGCGAGAAAGTCGTTGCTAGTCTGAATGGAGCTGTAGGCTACTGGATTGAGGAGTTATACCGTGAAACAGTTTTTTTGCGTTCAGGAATATTTGGGCGGAGATAATACGTTGGCTCGATGACGCACTACAGCCAGACCCCTAACAAAATTGCAAGCATCCAAGGTCCTCTCCCAAATGGCACACTGTGGACTTGTGGACCTCCTCAGAGTCCACACTTTGATGACATCATGTAGTGCAGACCTTAGGGACCCTTGACGCGAGTCCAAGTGGTCGTATTTTGGGACAGACTCGAGCATCACGTCGGAAATAGGAAGAGAAGTTGCCCATTAGTGTGAACTCCTCCCTTCTGTCGTCTGATTGGTCTGATTGCCTTTCGCAAGGACTTCTGGGTTGGTAAAGTGCGTGAAGCCTGCAGTAGTGCGGGCTTCGCTGATGAGGACACTTCGGAGTGTAAAATGACAGATGGGACACCCTACAGACTTGTAGACTAATGCGGCTTTCACATAGGACGCAGTGTGCGCTACGCTCGCCGCTGGGTTCAGCGCAGCCAAGCGATTTGTGGTCTGATGGCCAGACCAAAGTAGGCGGGGTTTTCAATAAATTACTACAGTGTTTATATTTGCGTTACATAGTCGATGAGGAATACAGAGACTGATGTTGCCCATCTCCATTTCACGTAAATATAAGCTGCCTACCTACAACAAGCTACTTGATTTAAAACACACCTGACATGCCAACTTAAATTGCTACGTGTTTCCATGACACAACTTTCTTTGTGATGTCTCTGTAGGAGCATAAACTTGTATTATAATTCCGAGTATAAGCTTTTCGTCCATTTTGCTTGTTTGGATGCCAGTTTATTGGCCGCGCGGGTAATCGTCACAGAGCGCAACGCAAAAGTCAAACTATTTTGAACTTTGAGTGCTCGACGCAACAAAAACGCCCTCACGCGGCGCAAACCATTGAAATGAATGGGTTTTATTGTGCAGTGCACACAGCGTCCTATGTGAAAGCCGCATAAGCGAGCGCGTGCAATTTAAAGCAACACTAAGAATTTTTGCTCTCTGCTCCCCCATCAGGTTGGAAGCGGAATTGTCCATTAGCACTGTTGTAAATAATTTAGCCTACTGCAGCATAGCTGGATCTGATTGGATTGTAGGTCTGCGTAAAGCAAGTTTTTGTAGTTTTCACTCGAACTACAGGAACGCGACCCGTCGGTTGTAAACTTCTTTAGTGCGGTTTTGGCCAATAGAGGGCTGCAAAGCGAATGTGAAAGTGCCGTTCACCCTGTTTCGATAGGATGAATGACTGAAACTTTTTTGGAAACGTTATTTTAAGGTAAAAAAAACTCTTTAGTGTTGCCTTAAGGCCCCAAGACTGAAAGTCCACATGAAGTGTGCCATTTGGGACAGGCCCAAGACGGTTTTGAGCAGTAACAACATAAACGGCTTTAGTGGAACAAAGGTAACTTCCGTTAAACTCTGCAAAGAACCAATGACAACAGTCCTTTAAGAGTATATTTCAGATAACAAGCTAAATAAACAACAAGTACCTTAGTTCAGCTAAAAAGTATCAAAAACGTCACTGAGCTAACCTTACTGTGTGAAATGTGTACAATGTTAACTACTGTTAGGCTGCCAAACCTCCCTTCACATAGCGTTGATCCATGATCGCAGTCTCCCCTCATCTTTAGGCAGAGGCGGACAGAGTACACAGCTTCATTAATTGAGTAAAAGTACAGATACCCCTTGCTAAATTTTACTCAAGAACAAGTAAAAGTACTGCAGTCAGATGTCTACTTAAAGGTGCAGTGTGTAATTTTTAGAAGGGTCTCTTGACAGAAATCCAAAATAATATACAAAACTATATTATCAGGGGTGTATAAAGACTTTTCAAAATGAACCGTTACTAATTATTACCTTATAATGAGACGTTTTTATCTACATACACTGAGGGTCCCCTTACATGGAAGACGCCATTTTGGGCCGCCATGTTTCTACAGAAGCCCTTAACGGACAAACTTTTTTACTAAGTAGTCTCCAACGATGACATGTTTGTCCGGTGGCGGCTACCATAGCTTCTCTGTGTTTCAAAAGCGAGAGGTGAGCAGTGGAGACTGAGCCGTTGGTTGCAATTTGTAACCTCACCACTAGATGCCGCTAAAATTTACACACTGCACCTTTAAGGAAAAGTACTGAAGTACTTGTTTTTAAAAGTACTTGAGTATCAAGAGCACAGCTCTGTTCGCAATTTGAGCTCTTCAGATCGCAAAATGAATAGAAATGTTATTCTGTATGACTAAATATTTTACTAACATGTGATAATTAATCATTATTTTTTCAAATATGCGCACCATTGTACTAATAGCCCTGGCGGATTCTGTATATTTTGTGTATTTGAACTCAAACCGGAGAAGAAGAGAATAAATGTTTTATGAGTGATGATTTCTATTTAAAATAACGAACGTTACAGATTATTATTTTGCACTCCTGGCAAAATTAAGAAATGAATGTCACTGGAAACCAGTTTAATCATAAACAGTGGTCAAATATCGAAGCTTGAATCTTAAACCTTTCTTGTGATGCTGAGTTTGTCCAGATCAATTAAGAGTTTGATGTTTTGACGAGTTATTCGTTTTGAACAACAATATTCCAGGCTCACCAGTGATCCCTGCCACTAAAGGGGTTGAATTTTTGTAGGCGGTGATGAAGTTCTTTTTTGGTACACAGCAAACATTTAAAGCGAAAACTATCACTTGTTTAGAAAATTGAAATAGTCTGGTGAGGTGAGGCCAATGGTTGGCACATTCCCGGGATGGACCTGCTGCGTCTTCATCCATTGTTTCGTCCATGGTTTTGTCTCTTATTTAAAAATCTGACCATGGTGACTTTGGCAAAAACTGAAGGTGATTGCTGATAGGCTGTCCAAATCAGTGGCGCCTTCACAATCCAATGACATTTGAGGAGAGGGAAACAACAAATTAAGGGTTTCTGGGATTTTTCCTTTTTTTTTTTTTGAAGTAACGGGTACATGGCTATGGATAGAAATGTAGTGGAGTAAAGAGTACAATATTTGCCTCTCAAATGTATTTGAGTAAAGTCATGAGTACTCCTCAAAATTAATACTCGAGTAAAGTACAAATCCCTCAAAATTGTACTTATTCCGTTACTGTCCGGCTCTTATTTGTGATGAGGTATTTGTTCCAGTGTTCAGTTTAGCCACTAGTCAAACCATTAAACAGGGACAGTAAGTTTAGTTTTGGCGCATAACCGCGAAAACGCACGTGCGTTCGATGAAACGCGGCATTTGAAAGTTCAGAGCTATTTTTTACAGTCTATGGTTCAGAGACAAGAAAACTTTCCCACGAGTGGGCGTGGTACTTTTTTTATTTATTAAACATTGTCTGGGTGGTTAATAACACATTTTTCTGTGGTGACACAAACTGATAACACATTTAATATGGGACTTTACACAGACTTTAACAAGTTTAATACTTATAACAAGATACTTGATAACAAGTATCATGCCTGCCTTGAAATCTTCCACTTTTTAACTGTAGATCATTGTCATGTGTACACACAGGGAACATATTTAGGGAAACAATTTACATTACTGGCTTGTTATTTTATTGGCTAAATCAGAATCAAATAGGGAATGATACAGTGCTTTCAGGGTTTACATAACAATAGTTAGGTTACAGGCTTAAAACAAAGACAAAAAAAATAAAAGTTTCAAAGATATAACAGTGAATGACGATACAATGAACACTAACACTAAAAGTTTATATATATATATATAGTACTGTGCAAAAGTCTTAGGCCACCACCACCAAACTTGTTGTTTTAAAGGTTTTAATGTCCATCCATCCATTTTTTTTTATAGGGATGCACCGATATGGAAATTTTGGCCGATACCGATAACCGATAACTCTTTATATTTGGGGGCCGATAACCGATATATATATAGGCCGATAAATATTCATATTAATTTCACAATGAAAAATTCCCAGACCACGGACATCTTGTCTTTGCGCTAGACCAGCATACTCTTCTTAAGCCCGCAACATGTGTCATCTTCGTGCTATGTCACAGAAAGCACCAATCAAAACTTCACATGGCCAGCAATGAGCAAGTGAAGTGGTTCAACAAACCAAAATAATCCATAAATTATCGGCTTTCATTTATCGGCCTAATTTTGCTATCAGACCGATAACAGATAATATTAAAAATAAGCAGTTATCGGCCGATAACGATATGTCTGCCGATATATCGTGCATCCCTGTTTTTTTTATTAAGATACAAACAGAAAATACAGGAAATATGTACAATAAAAAATATGTAAAATAAAAAAATAAAATTTCAGGACTAGGCATCGTCTGTGTTTAGTCTTTAAAATTAGAAATTAGGATTTAATTTTGTTTAGGTTTAAGAGGTCCTGCAGTTTCCTGCTATTGCTCAAGTGTAAGGGGAGTTTACCCTAAAAACTTGACAAATCAGTTTACATTTTTATACAGTTTTTAATACTATATACACATTTCCTGTATTTTCTGGATGAATTTTATTAAAGAAACTGAGAAACAATTATATATGATCACTATAACATTGCAAAAACAACTAATCTAATTCTGGCATGGAGGCCAAAGACTTTTGCACAGTACTGTACTTTTATATATTTATATATATATGGACCAGGAAGTGTATTAAAGTTATTATTAAGTGAGACAAAGCTAAAAAGTCAACACTGATTCACAATCTACTACTTACTCATGATGGTGACATATTTCTGTAAAACAAGAAAAAAAAAGAGGACACTTTTCATACAAAATGCGTTTCTTAACCAGACCTAAAAGATGGTTTGGGAAACAATGCCTACAGCTTTTGGTTTTCATTATCCACATGTATTACAAGTAAATATGGTCAAATTGTCATAAGTGGTAAAATTAGGAACATGGCCTTAATGAAAATAAAGAAATAAAGGCTTTTAAGTATTTAAACCCTAATTATTATTCATGTAAACTTACATGGCACTTGGGTTACTTGTGTTACAACTACGACAAAATACATATGCATATATGAATACCTAAAAAAAACAGAGATGCATATATTAATATACAATTTTCATGCCGGTAATGCCAAAGACGTACAGTATAAGGCTACACTGGAATGTACTTGTTTATATGCTATTACATATTGCTCTAACATAATCAAAGGGATTATAATGATTGTCCATTGCGGCACCATAAGAGAAATGAATAATGCTACAGTAATGCTAAGAGTTCTCCGAAAAATCAGGCATATTGTGAATCAATAGCGTAATGCAACAATGCAAACTTGTGAAAAGCACTATAGAAATAAATCCGAGAATGAAAGTATGAGCATATCCATACAAAACTCCTGGTAAAAGTGCAAATTTGGATCCATTTACGTACTACGTACGTGGATCATGCTTAAAACTGTAGCCGATGTCTAAGCTCCTGAGTAAAATGAAAAATCGGACCCATCACACGCCGCTTTACTCTGATGGTATATTACGGAGCTGCGGGTTGTGTGACAGCACTCTTTACGCCATCTTGTATGAAGGTGGAGGATGAATCGAGTACTTGTGCTGCACCGTCTGAAAGTTCCTCTGTGAGAAAGGCGTCCAGGCAGGTGTTGGCTTGGGCTTCCCGGTCTGGACCGGCCAGGCTGGGAGAGGCTATCGGGGTGAGGAGCACAGATGTGGGGCAGTCAGAGCAGACGTACCTGGCCAGCGCCTGCAGCTGCTCGGACTGTGCCGAGGCGTCCATGCAGAGGCTCTGACGTAAGCCTGAGAGGTTCTGACGCAGTTCCTCCATGCTGAACTTCAGCTGGTTGCGATCTTCAAGTAGCCTCTCCTTCTCGCTCCTCTGATGGACACAGAAACATGAGAAGATACATTTTAGGGTTGTATTTTTAGTGTATGAAAAATAAAATTTCTAGATAATAGATTGTTACCTGGAAGATAATACACAAACAAATCTGTCTACATTTGTAAAATTTTCATAAGAAAATAAATGTGTCAGGGCATTGGTATGTGGTTGCAGGAGTATCTTGGGGTGGGCTTGTATGCTAGTAAGCATCTAACTACACACTATTATTGTGGATTGCAACTTTCACAGAGATAGTTTTGTATCTGTTTTGCATCTTTCGTATCTAATTTTGTATCTGACACTTTGTAGGGCTGCAAGATACACAGAAATAACGCAGCTGTGCATATTGCAATATGCATAGCAATGGTTTGCAATAACTAAATGATTTTCATACTTTAGGAAGTTATGCGTAGACAAAGCTTAAGGTCGATGCATTGATGCATTATTTTCTGAGTAGGAATGTGATGTTAGTATATTGGTTATATCGTTTTCAGTTTTTAAGAATGTTTAAATTAAATTTGAATTGATTTTACACACTTTAAGCATTATCGTATCGCATATCATATTTTTCTTCAATAACGTGCAGCCGTAGTGACAGATTCAAGATGTATAGAAACTGTGTTATGTTTGCAAAAAGCTAAATGTATCAAAATGACAAATGCTGCGTGCTATATACCCCTACCCATGTGCACTGATATACCCAAACACAATGTGACAAGGTAATGTCTTTTTAAACGTATAGCTTAAGACTTTATTTTTCTGGGTGGATTGGTCATCCCAGTTGTCAATCATTCTGATGATATGTTTACGTAAGGCCGTCTTATGTGCTCGTCTCTAGGTTCGCTTTCTGCACATGCGCACTTTCAGGTGTATATGTGTGGTGGGCTACGGTTTCAGCCATTCATTGAAGCTCGCGTTCTCATCGTGTTTTTTCAAAATGTCACAAGAGAAAAAGTGTCTACGAATTGTATGACAAGAAGATAAAGGCCTCTGCAGAAAGAAACAAGCCCAGAGTGTTTTTGGGAGAATATTTCACACGCTGGCGTGCGCTAAAAGCACAGGTTGGGCTTCCGCTAAAAGCACAGGTTGGGCTTCCCACGCAAAGTCTCTACTCGACTAGGCTCGTGCATGCTCTCTCTCTCGTGCACATGTTTAATCGGTGTTCCCTCTATAGAGCAGGTAGAGTGTTGCGCATGTGCATTTTATTTTTTTTAAAGTGGAGGGGCGATTCTTTTAAAAAATTCGGGAAAATCTTCCGCCTTTAAAGGTGCAGTGTGTAAATTTTAAAAACATCTAATGACAGAAATGCAATATAATACACGTAACTATATTATCAGTGGTGTACAAAGACCTTACAAAATGAACAGTATTGTTTTTATTACCTTAGAATGAGACGTTTTTATCTACATACACCGCGGGTCCCCTTACATGGAAGTCGCCATTTTGTGCCGCCATGTTTCTACAGTAGCCCTAAACAGACAAACTGCTCTTTTTGTCACTATTGTATTTTGTCTTAGACACTGACATGTTTGTCCTTTGGCAGCTACTTTATGCGATTCAGTAAACGATGGACTGAGCCGTCAGTAATTCACAATCTCACTGCTAGATGGTGCTAAAATCTACACACTGCACCTTTAATGCATTTACACAATCTCACGTAAATAATAAACACACACACCAGCTTTTTAATGTCTCCCTCCAGCCTGTAGATACAGTCCAACTTTCTCTTTCGACAGCGCTGTGCGGCCACGCGGTTCTTACTACGTCGTCTCACATCCTGAACAAACTCCAGCTGTTCTGGGGTCAGATGCTGCTGTTTCAACATCTGCAGGAACGCTCTACGGGTCATGCTTGAAATTTGCTCCACAGGGAATGGCAGATCCACCTGGGAAGAAGACAACGATGTGAATAATGCTGTGTCTAATGACTATTTAGATAGAAAAATTGCCGAAATTTTAAAATGTAATATCAGTGCAAAGCTTAATTTCTGGCTTGCACATTGAGTTATATGGAGTATAACTTCATAATAAAAGCATATTATTATGTGTTATATGGAGTATAACTTCATAATAAAAGCATATTATTATATTGTGTGTGTGTGTGTGTGTGTGTGTGTGTGTGTGTGTGTGTGTGTGTGTGTGTGTGTGTGTGTGTGTGTGTGTGTGTGTGTGTGTGTGTGTGTGTGTGTGTGTATTGTCCAGTTCATTTGAAGTAGTTTTTGTGTTCATAATAGAAGATGTTCAGAAATCTGATGCAGAGAAGATTTTTACCGAAAATCTTTTTTGCATGCACGCACACACAAATATGCTTTTATTATGGAGTTAAACACAACGTACAAGCCAGAAATTAAGCTTCGTTTTTGCACAGGGCTACTAAAGGGTTAATGGTGCCGCATGGTGATCAACAGTAAAAATGACAAATGTGTCCTCTTAGCAAAAGGAAGAAACACCAACATTCAAAATGCATGATAAAAAGGTGTCATAGCTCTGCAATCAAAAAATGTGGTTATAAAGGAAGTCAATGGGGCAAAAACAGCCACTAACAATAAATGAGGGAGAAAAAAATAAAAACTGATGCTACACAAAAACTAAAAATGCTTCAAACCAATGTTTTTACTAATCTTTGACATGCACAAGACTGTGAAAAAGGTTTTAAAAAATCCATGTTACAATCACTTTTTATATTGAAAATCTGTCATTTTGTGTTTTTTTTTCCCCAAATCATTGATACCACTTATAAACTTGGTAATTAAAGATTTAAAATCATGGAATTTTTGTGAAGATTTGGTAGTTTTGATCAGTACTGAGGTTGATTAACAGATTCATGTAAAAAAAATTGGAAAAAATATTCATCTGATACATTTTTATAGCCGTTTAATTTGGTGGATGGTAGTAAATTTGAACAATGCACAAGGGTTAAGTCATGCAAGTCAAGGACTATCAAGGAAGGTCTATAAGGTGTCCTGAAATGTTAGCTCACTTGCTATAAGATCAAAAGTATTTCTTAGGTCCCTAGAGATGTCCCTCCTTTAATGTACACCTATACCTTTCAAAAAAGGTATACGTATTATTTTTCTCTGTATAGCACAAGTTACTGTGACTGTGCATGACAAAGTGAAAAATTAGACAACACAGTCAAATTAATGACTTGTGTTCAAACAAATTGAAGCCGAGAGAGACCATCCATTGTTATTTCCAACTTCATAAACAGTCAACTGTACATTTATTTGATCTAAACATCAGTCGCATCTCGATGCCCTCAATGAGTGCAAACATGCTCACCTCTTGCACTTGTTCGGAGCTACTACACTGCGCGCAGTCTTCATCCGATTCACACTCTGAATCTTCCCTCGAGTTAAAGGGGGAAACGCAGGAACTGTCTCCGGTGTCCTCTTTGGACAGACTGTCTCCTCTACAGGTCTGTCCTTCATTGGAGCTCAAGTCCCTCAGGAAAGGACAGTCATCAGGCGCAGCACCTAGATCCAGATGCTTCAACCAGTGAAAGTCCGAGTTGTTTCCAGCACCCGACTGATCAATGGAGTCCAACGGTAGCTGCTCTGCCAGTGTGGAGCTCAAATCGGGCCAAAAACCCTTTGCTAGATGCTCAGCCACTTCCCTCTCAACCGTGCTCCGTTCGGCGCTGCCGTCTTTAGAGGGAAGATTTGGGAATGCTTGTTCAGGGGAATCAAAGACTTGGCTGGCATCGGCACCATCGCTGCCTAGGTTTCCGGCACTGGCAATGCTATCTAAAACACTTCTTGAATCCGCACAATTCAGAGGACATAGATGGGCGCAGTCAGTTAGATCCCTTTCATGTTGTCCAAAGTCGGACTCTGTGATACTTGGTAGGTTTAGGTCTTTATCAGTAGAAGGTTCAGTAGGAACGCAATTCCCATCCATTGCTAGTTCCTTTTGGAGTTCTTCCTCCATTGCTAAAATGTCTCCACCACAGCCGGCTGTAGCAGAATGCAGTTTCTCATTGTCACCAGGGCGTGAAATGGACAGGAATGGACAAACTTCACCGGGTTCCACAGAAGTAGAAGACAACTGTGGGCCACAGTTTTGCAGGCAAAACTGATCCTGTCCTTCACCAATGTGGTATGAAGTGCTTTTGGGATAAAGCGGGGATAAATTTAACTGCATTTCTGTGTCATTTGAGATGGTGGGACAATTTTTTGGACATTCTGTGGAAGGAGTGGGTTCAACTTCAGGTACGTTATCTTTTCCAGTATTAGGGTTTTGGTCACCAGGGCTGTTGTTCCCGAAGGCGGCTTGAGATTTTTCCTGTGATGATTGATTCTCATCTTTTTGGTTCAACTCTCGTGTGGTTGTTTCACCATCTGACAGCTTTGGGATGAGGAACTCAAAGCAGCTTTTATCAAGGTTATGAAATCCCAGAAGTTTAGCGCATCTGTGGATCTCAAGGATGTTTTCTTTAGTAAAGTGAAGCTTTGCGGTGTAGGCAAACTGCAGCAGGGGCTCAAATCCTTCCACGGTGACCTTAAAAAATGAATTATCCATTCATAAATATTGCATGACAACATAATTCAGGTTTTTTGGTAGATTATTTTAATTCAATTTATAAAATATATAACATTTTTATAGTAGTTTTGGGATAGATTATTGCAAAAATCGTACATATTGTGCCTTTAACGTCACAATGAAATTGAAGTATTTTTATATATTTTTTGGAATAGTGTGCTATTTTTGTACAAATGACTTATCCGTCATGTTCCCTCATAATCTTTAGTCAAAAACATTTCAACATTTTCCTCATTTCAAAAGCTGTTTCACTCGGATTACGTCACGATGGGGAAAATAAGGCAATTGCTACTTCCATTTCATTGAGACTTTAAATAACTTAACAATGAAGCTCACAAATGACTTATCTGTGAGCTTCATTAAAAAAAAAAAATCATGTGCCCTCATAATCTTTAGTCAAAAACACAAATCTCCTACCCTTCTTGAAATTATATCTTTCAGTCACGAGGAACGGCGAGAGGGTGGGACTAGGAAAATGATCGGAGCAAACAGCAACCTGACCCAATTTCCAGCTATCCAATTAATTCTCGATGGACAAACTGAAGTCCCGCACTACCTTTTTCCTCATTTCAAAAGCCGTTTCACTTGAATTACGTCACAATGGGGAAAATAAGGCAACCGCTACTTCCGTTTTATTGTGACTATAAATAATTTAACTGCTAGCAAGATTTTAAAAGCATAACCTTTTTTATTCTGCTACTACAGTACCCCTATGTGGCTTTTAAAACCTGATCAAAATTTAGGAATACAAACATTCTTAGTAATAATGTGAACCGCTAAAGTGCAAAGTAGTCTAGTAGGAATTGGGGTTAAGAATGTCACTAGGACCAATTTTGACTGTAAACTTTATAGACATCATTTATAAAAGTATATTATATATCATTATATAGCATCTTATGACAGCTTAAAGGGACACTCCACTTTTTTTTGAAAATATGCCATTTTTCCAGCTCCCCTAGAGTTAAACATTTGATTTTTACCATTTTGGAATCCATTCAGCTGATCTCCGAGTCTGGCGTTACCACTTTTAGCATAGCTTAGCATAATCCATTGAATCTAATTAGACCATTAGCATCGTGCTAAAAAATAACCAAAGAGTTTTGATATTTTTTCTACTTAAAACTTGACTCTTCTGTAGTTTCATCGTGTGGTTAGGACTGTACTCTCATTCTGGCGTAATAATCAAGGACTTTGCTGCCGTAACATGGCTGCAGCAGGCGTAGTGATATAACGCACTGCCCAAAAATAGTCCCCTTGGTTACTTTCAATAGCAGGGGACTATTTTCAGGTGCTGCGTAATATTTTTGTGCCTGCTGCAGCCATGTTACAGCAGCAAAGTCCTTGATTATTACACCAGAATGAGAGTATAGTTCCTAGCCATATTTGCCGAGAAAATCACAACTTTTAATATTCCATCGGTCTTTGTACACGATTCACTTACATTTTTTTAGCGCAATGCTAATGGTCTAATCAGATTCAATGGATTATGCTAAGCTATGCTAAAAGTGATACCGCCAGACCCGGAGATCAGCCGAATGAACTCCAAAACGGCAAAAATCAAATGTTTAACCCTAGGGAAGCTGGAAAATTAGCATATTTCCAAAAAAAGTGGAGTGTCCCTTCAAGAGCAATTCCATGCAAATGTCAAGTTTTACCAAAGGTTTTTAACCATGCTGAGATATTGGATGTCAACGTTTGGTGGCTTAAATACCAGCGGAAGGTCTTTGTTTGGCTTTTTAAACATGTTTTAAACATGCAGCTTTCTGAATTGTAACAATAACAGAGAAATGTCACATCCATAATGTTGTTTCAACCTTATAAATGCGCACACAAAATATAAATAAAATACATTTTATTTGTTCTTTAAAAAGCAGTCCTTTCTCCATTAGACTATCGTCAGGGGTTTAGAAAAATATAAACAGATGGTTCAATATATTGAATTCTAATTTAATTCTGACTAAAAATGTCACATCTATAACACTGGAATAGCTCTTAAACATTTTTTTTTTAAAGTGTTACCTCATCGGGTAAGTTGACAGTGAAGTTTGGCCGGCTGTGGTTTGCCAATCTGGTGTAAAAATAGTCACTGCAGGAAGCCAGAACTGAAGAGTGTGCACGAAAGCTTCTGCTCTCCACTTCCACATTCACATCACACAAGATCTCCTTCTGTCTCAGCTCATCCAGCGAGCGGAGAACATGATGGCTGTGTACAGCAGACTGAAAGGTGAAGACAGAGGTCCGGGGGCCATCCACAGACATAACGCAGGGCTTTAGCTAAATGACAACAAACAAAAAAACTGTCTAACCAAGTAAAAATACAGTAACAGAGGCATCAAGTTACATTCGGGTGACGTCATGTCTACTGTAGCTCAACACCTATTGAGATTTTATAGAGAAGCACGACTATGCTAAATTAATATATGCATTATTATGATATCATGTTTTTAGTTGATGACTAACCACAAAGTTCACACAAAGTTGTACGTACTGTCAACATTTGCCAAAATGTGCATTGAGCACCTGTGCAAACATTTGTTTTTCAACTAATGGTATGAATAAGCAAAACGCAACTATCCTACGGTAACGTTACATGCAAATATGACATAACATTGGACATTTATACGACAACAACATTTAAGTAGGAAGCTAGTAGGCAGTGTGGTATAGGGAAACTGGCATTGCATAACATCGTAACACAATCGTGTTTACACTTGGAGTTTGCGTGTTGTGAAATAATATAAAACCAACCTGACATATCACCGTAGATCACAGGCCGTCAAAAATCCCCCCGCTGCCCATCGCTTCGATAAAAACAAACCCAAAGAAAAGTTTGATCGTGAAAAAGCTCCATTAGCGACTGTCCGGCTGTCATGTGACTGTGTACAGTGCGGCAGCAGAGATTCTGACGACACTGCGCGACACAACACGCACAATATGCGCTGCGTATTTGCTCTGTTCTGCGGTTGTGGGTAGAAGGGATACAGCTGCTACGGACAAAATCTCGTGAGAACTCGCAAGATGAACGCTGTTTTCATCCTAATCCTACCCCCAAACCTAACCCTAAACCCAACACTTCACGGGATTTATGCCGTGTCTGTATCCTATCTAGCCAGAACCGCTGTTTTTCATCCTAATCGTACCCCAAATCCTAACCCTGAACCCAACATCTCGCGAGATTTGGCCGTAGCTGTAGCCTTTCTAGCCAGAACCCTGTTCTAGTGTTCTGCACCGCTTCTTGCTTCAAAATAAAAGTATTTTGATATTCGGTGTTGTATATACTTTAGTAATTTTGTGTGAACCACACATCTATTTATATATTATACATTTGACTTTTTTATATATATATAATATTAATATAAATCATGTTTTTTATATATTATTTATTTATATATTCTTATACTTGAATGTCGAAAGTGCTGTCATGAAAACACAATATATATGTGTTGTTGACTTGCACGCTGTCATTGGAAGGGGCAAGACATGCCTCTTCTTTAAATCGTTAAAAGTTTTTGACTGTAGTACAGGTCCGTTTGTCAGCATTTATACATGTTTTCCGTTGTGCTGGTTATGAATAGTCAAGTATAGTTTATTGTATAGATTTGATCGGTAATGTCAGTGTACAGACCGCTGGTGTGTTTGCTTAAGCATGGCACAACATTGAAAATCTGCAGGACGGTGACCACCTGGTCACCTGTAGGAGCTGCTTTCAATGCCAAAGTCCAGAGGGGACTGGATCTCTTTCAACAAAATGTGGTATGTAACCTTATTAACAACACACATACATCTGTTTGATATCAGTTTGGTTGACCTTTAAATACCCTGCTGAATGAAACCCAATACAAATGGTTTATGTTCAAATACCATTTTTAACCATCAGCTGTTTGCCATTAAAACCATTATAAAATGTCTTATTCCTGTTGGAATTAGTGGTGTTAATGGTGTGAGAGATACCATCCCATCAAAACAACCATAATATTTTCACACAAAAAAACTATACAATTTATTATAACCATTAAATCCATTAGAATTTCTGTGGTGGTTTTATTGTTGTTTTAATTAGGGTTGTAATGCACACTACATGTTCAATATGATATATTTTATTTTAATGTTTTTGTCAGGGGTTGTTTGCTGTCCCGGAGCTCAGCTCGGTGGAAGGGTTCGACGTAATCCAGGACAGAGCCCTACAGGAGACGGAGCATCTGGTACAGAAAGCCTGCAGCTGTCCACCAGGAGTCGAGACCGTTGAGACTTTCGACAAACTATCGGACACCCTGTGCCGAGTGGCAGACCTTGTAAACAAGTTCACGGATATTTACTAATTTATTTAAATGCGTTAGTGTGACTTTAAGGGTATGTGATTTTAAGATGCCTTTTGAAATTTGCAGGCAGACTTTATTAAAGTAGCACACCCTGACCCATCGTATCGAGAAGCTGCAGAGAAGACTTGTATAAAGATTGGTACTATGGTGGAGAGGTCAGTGTACTTTACTGTATGGGACAGGGATTAGACTAGTCCCAGACTAAAATAAATGTAAGAGCTGTCCAAACTGAAAACAACTTGATGCATCTTAAAAAACATAAGTGCTCTTTGTTTTGCCTTAAAATGCACGTGATGCATGTTTTTAGGAATGCATGTTTGTTAAAACTAGTTAATATCCTAATTAATCTAAGGCCTAGTCCTGGCTTAAGCTAAGCATTTCTCCAGAAAGCTGATGTTTGTGTGTATTTGTCCCGCAGGCTCAATACAAATGTTGAATTGTTTCAAAGTTTAAAGGACCTTTTAGATAATGAAGAGGTTATGGCCAAACTGGACCCAGAAACAAGGTATGATTTAAATAAAATGTATTTCATTGTTACTACCTGCATGCCTTTATACACTAAGATCTTGCATGAACGATTTTACATAAAACAATGCTGATATTTCTACTGGCCATATAAAGTTTTCATGCGTTTTTTATTTCATTGATGCAGAAGAGTAGCTGAACTGTTCATGTTTGACTTTGAGATAAGTGGGATACATCTGGATAAAAAGAAGGTCAGAATATAAATCTGCTTGTGCTTCTTGATTAAATTGACCATCGAGTGTCTTTACACATGACTTGTTTGTTTTACAGAGGAAAGAGGCTGTGAATCTGAATGTTAAGCTTTTGGATCTGAGCAATCAGTTTCTCATGGGCTGCCACGTGCCAAACAGAATAGAGAAGCGAGTTATTCCTGAACACATTCACCAACACTTCACAAAAGATGGAAAATATATTCAGATCGGAGGCCTGCATGCTGATGTGCCTGATGACCTGGTACAGTAAAATACTTTGCCAAATACAGTACAACTGTTTATTTCAGCAAGTTACATTGCCAACACCTTTATTAAACATAGACAACATTAAATTACATTTTATTCATTACATTTATGCATTTTACATGAGCCCATACTCTTTTCTCTGTTTCTTTTCCACTTAAAAGTATGTCAACACAGAAGAAACTCTGATTCCCGCTCTCCTGTTGTAATGAGTTTGTGCACATTTGTTTCAGGTCAGGGAGGTTGCATATAAAATTTTTCTCTATCCGAATGCAAACGTGATGCACATACTCGAGGAGCTCTTGACATCCAGAGATAAACTCGCTCGATTGGTTGGTTATGAATCTTATGCACATAGAGCCTTAAAAGGAACCATGGCCAAAAGCCCAGGTAAGTTTTATTTCTCATTTATTTACATTAAAATACCTTGCTTTTGATGAATGCGTGAGCTTAAGACAAGTTTTGTATCTACACAGAATCGGTCATGAATTTCTTACAGCTGCTGACAGAGAAATTATCAGACAGGTGAACCCTCTTTTCATTATTTGTAAAACACCTTGCACTGATCTATCTTAACATTTATCAGGATCAGTCGGAGCCAATGGTGTTGTGGGCAGCGCTCCGACATGTGGTGCTTTCGCACTTTCGGCGACCCAAGTTTGATTCCCGGCTTGTAGTCATTTGCCAATCCCATACCTCTCTCCTCCTTGTACTTTTCTGGCAAAATATATATTTAATAGTTTATTTTTTATATATATATATATATATATATATATATATATATATATATATATATATATATATATATATATAATTATTATTATTATTTTTTTTTTTTTGTCATTGTTTTGCCTTATGCACACCAGTTTTGTTTTTTGCAAGGTTTGTTTGTAAAAAAAACCTTAAATATCCTGATATAACTAAGGCCTAGTCCTGGATTAATCTAAACCCTGTCTGGGAAACCACCCCATATTGTGGTAAATATTAAGACTTAACCATAACATTATATTTTTTATTATTGTGGATATAATTTTGTCTTTCACCACTAGGTGTCACTGTTGCCTACAGTAGTTTATGCCTCTGTGCCAGTAGGCTTTGAGTGGTTTGTTAATTGTTGAGAAATGTACAGTAGTAATTAAGTGGATGTTTTGGGTCACTTTAGGACAAAAAATGATTTTAAAATGATGAGGGACATGAAGACAAAACTTAACCCCAGAAATACAGTAAGCCTTATTAATTAAACATTTTCTCATTGCTTTGATTAATGTACAATCTTAAAAGTGTATTAATAATAGCAAGTGTGTTTAAATGGGAATTAATTTAAATCTTTTGCTTTGTAGGAATTAATGCCATGGGACCATCCGTACTTCAGTGGTGTTATTCGTGCTGAAAGGTAAGAGACGTGAAAAAATAAAAGCATTTTTGCATGATATATATTTGTGTACTGTGTGTAAATATACATACATACATACATACATACACACACATATATAAACACACTCACCTAAAGGATTATTAGGAACATCTGTTCAATTTCTCTTTAATGCAATTATCTAATCAACCAATCACATGGCAGTTGCTTCAATGCATTTAGGGGTGTGGTCCTGGTCAAGACAATCTCCTGAACTCCAAACTGAATGTCAGAATGGGAAAGAAAGATGATTTAAGCAATTTTGAGCGTGGCATGGTTGTTGGTGCCAGACGGGCCGGTCTGAGTATTTCACAATCTGCTCAGTTACTGGGATTTTCACGCACAACCATTTCTAGGGTTTACAAAGAATGGTGTGAAAAGGGAAAAACATCCAGTATGCGGCAGTCCTGTGGGCGAAAATGCCTTGTTGATGCTAGAGGTCAGAGGAGAATGAGCCGACTGATTCAAGCTGATAGAAGAGCAACTTTGACTGAAATAACCACTCGTTACAACCGAGGTATGCAGCAAAGCATTTGTGAAGCCACAACACGCACAACCTTGATGCGGATGGGCTACAACAGCAGAAGACCCCACATGGTACCATTCATCTCCACTACAAATAGGAAAAAGAGGCTACAATTTGCACAAGCTCACCAAAATTGGACAGTTGAAGACTGGAAAAATGTTGCCTGGTCTGTCGAGTCTCGATTTCTGTTGAGACATTCAGATGGTAGAGTCAGAATTTGGCATAAACAGAATGAGAACATGAATCCATCATGCCTTGTTACCACTGTGCAGGCTGCTGGTGGTGGTGTTATGGTATGAGGGATGTTTTCTTGGCACACTTTAGGCCCCTTAGTGCCAATTGGGCATCGTTTAAATGCCACAGCCTACCTGAGCATTGTTTCTGACCATGTCCATCCCTTTATGACCACCATGTACTCATCCTCTGATGGCTACTTCTAGCAGGATAATGCAACATGTCACAAAGCTCGAATCATTTCAAATTGGTTTCTTGAACATGACAATGAGTTCACTGTACTAAAATGGCCCCCACAGTCACCAGATCTCAACTCAATGGAGCATCTTTGGGATGTGGTGGAACGGGAGCTTCGTGCCCTGGATGTGCATCCCACAAATCTCCATCAACTGCAAGATGCTATCCTATCAATATGAGCCAACATTTCTAAAGAATGCTTTCAGCACCTTGTTGAATCAATGCCACGCAGAATTAAGGCAGTTCTGAAGGCGAAAGGGGGTCAAACACAGTATTAGTATGGTGTTCCTAATAATCCTTTAGGTGAGTGTGTTTTTTATGTATATATTTAAAAAAAAAAAAAGTTTAATTTTTAAAATTTATATTTAGAATATAGAATATATAAAAATACAAATAAGTATATGACACAACAAATACTTTTTATTATTATTATATATTATTCAAAAATCTTTTTCATTTTGTATGCGATTAATCCAGATAAATCTTTGCCCAGCACTAGAAAAAATAGGAGGTGAAAGATGTACTTAAAGATAAAATGTACGTAAATGGTTACTACTCACCATCAGTATATGGAGGAAAGTGTTGAAAAATTGACTAAGACTATACGTTCTTAATATTCGTCCTTTTGTGTTCCATTGAAGACATATCATTAATTTAATCTTTTAATAACATGTATATGTTTTGTCTTGGTAGATTTAACATTGAGCCAAGTCTGTACAGTCCGTATTTTTCACTGGGAGCGTGTATGGAAGGTCTGAACAGTGTTTTTACTCGGTTGTTTGGTGTGTCGTTGCTGGCCGAGGAGCCCAGTGTGGGAGAAGTGTGGAACGAAGATGTTCGTAAGCTGGTGAGGTCACAGTTTTGTGCTGGAATCACTCTATGTTTGATTCATTACCCAAATCTCCCATTACCTTGTGGTCTTGAGAGCTTATCCTTAGGTCTCTCAGGATAACTTGAGATCATTTCCTTTGAAAGTCACATGCTGTTTTGAATTGTGCCCTCAGGCTGTCGTGCATGAAACAGAGGGGTTGCTGGGATACATCTACTGTGACTTCTTCTACAGGACAGACAAACCTCACCAGGTAGTACTTACTTATTTTATCTATTTAAACGTATTTGTTTGAGGGAAAAAATGTAATTGGTTTTGCTAATTTGTAATGTATGTTATGGGGCAATTTTGTAATTTTAGTGCCACTATCAAAACAGAAATGCAAAACTAAAGTTTTTAAAGAGGATTGCCAAACACTCCCCTGTTTTCCATTGGTCAGATAAACGGAAACTCCCACCCCCAAACTTATACCATTGGATGAGGCAATGCATAAAAATTTTTATAATTTTTTTAAACGTCTCTACAATTTTATAGAAATAACTTTTTAAAGGTATATTAAGTTAACATTTTTTCTCTGCATATTAAGCTAGTATGGGAGGAAGCATTAACAAATAGCACACACAGTATGAACATTTTTAGTGTCTATTTACTTGGTAAGCATATCGGACTATTGGTATTCATTTTAATGATGATCATAAATTTTGACGTGTAACTCCCCTACTTTTTTAATCATTAGGATGATTTTTCCTTCTTTCAGGACTGCCATTTCACCATCCGTGGCGGGCGGCGATTGGATGATGGCCAGTATCAGTTGCCTGTGGTGGTTCTGATGCTGAACCTTCCTCACCCCACACGCTCCGCTCCCACGCTGCTCAGTCCGGGGATGATGGAGAACCTTTTTCACGAGATGGGCCACGCCATGCACTCCATGCTGGGACGCACACGCTACCAGCATGTGACGGGTACGGCCGTGATCACAAAATATCAAGCTTTTGTTGTGCTCCTTAGCATTACCTGGAAATATATATATATTCTAGATCAGGGGTTTTCAAGCTGTGATATCAAGGACCCCCAAAGATGATGAACCCCAGTGAGTGAGATAAAGGGGACTGCAATAAGAAAGATACAAAGCAAATGCACGAAATCCTTGAAAGTTTGTGAATCTGGGGGGAAATTCAAGGCCCTGGGAAGTTTTTGAAAATATACATGCATAGATACAGGTCATTGAAAGTGCTTGAATCTATTTTATGCAAGAAGTTTTCTGGAAAAAAAATCCATATTCCTTGTGTAGGATAATATCTAGACTTTTTAAGCACACGCTTTAAATGCTTATATCTTCTGTATGCGAATGTTGATTCATACCAAAATGATTTTTTGCATAGTTGTGTTTCATACTTGAAAACGTCTCGGGTTATTTATGTAACTGTTGTTCCCTTAGAAGGGAACGAGACGCTGGGTCTCCCTTGCCATACTTTCTGCGTCCCTGTAACGCCGCCATTGGTAATATTTCAGATAGCGATATACTTCCTGGCTCCTGCGTCACCCTGTCTTTGTCGTTAAGCCTCATCATTGGTTGAATTTGATATACACATTCAGACACACTTACCCCCGGAGGCGTCCCAAAAGTGTCACAGCAGTGACGCAGCGCTAGTTCCCTAGAAAGGAAACTGTAACAATGTATCTTAAAAGGTAACACGATGTAACCTTGCTCTCACTTGAAATGTGTCCCCACATTTAGTCCTTGAATTTGAGGGTATTGGACCTGGATAGTCCTTGAAAGGTCATTGAATTGGAAGTTACAGTAACTAAGGTGTGGGAACCCTGAGTATAAAATTTGTTGGAATCTATGTAGTAAGAAATTGAAGATAAAACTAAAATAAAAACCTAAATTTTTCATTTTTCTTCTTTGAAATGTTCTGGGGGTCCCAGTTTGAGAACCCTTGTGTGACCTCAAACAAGCCTGCGAACACTTGCATGATCACATTTTTAAGGCTTTAATATTAAGCCATGCTGACCTTTATTTGGCTAGTGTTTTACAATACTTGTATATATAAACAGCATACAGTTGAAACTGATGGGTCAGTTTAACATCCCTATTTTTTATTAGTTTATAGATAAGTGTATACAGTAATATTTCAGGATTTATTTCCCCTTTCTCGTTTTAGGAACACGATGTTCAACAGATTTTGCGGAGGTCCCTTCTATTTTAATGGAATACTTTGCGACAGATTATCGCGTGATCAACCAGTTTGCTCGTCACTACCAAACAGGACAGGTACAGTACTGTCTGTGCTTATTTACTACTAGATTTGTCATTGCTGTGGTCTTTGGTATTAAATGCACATTCATATCATTTCTCCTAGCCTTTACCACAGAGCATGGTGGCTCGCCTTTGTGAATCCAAGAAGGTCTGTGGAGCGGCCGACACACAACTTCAGGTATCAGAGATCTTCTCAGTCAACAAACAGAAAGATTTAAAGCATAAACAATGAATCGTAATCGGTTCAATTCAGTTAAGCTTTCCATAGCACAGGTCCACTAGTTACATTTTCATGCATTTGGTAAAAGCTTTTATCCAAAGCGACTTACAGTACATTACAATGTATACCTTTTTTTATAGGTATGTGTTTTCCCTGGGTTTGAACCCATGACCTTTTGCGCTGCTATTGCTCTACCACTGAGCTATACAGAGTTATTTATACACTCTTTAATGTGGGTTTTAAATAGGGATGCACATAAATAGTACTTTTTGGAGATACTGTTAGTTTGATATTGATGTGTTGTTGTTTTTTTGCTAGTATTATTACAAAAATATCAGAATATTCAAAGAGAACTCCAATTTACAAATGTATACTTTATAGTAAAAAAATAAGCCATTGTTACATTGTAAAATATATCACATTAACACATTTTTAGTTACTTAATTGTATGGGATTTTTAAAACTTGTAAAATAGAAAAGGAGTTTGCTGGGAAAAGCCTTCATATTGCTTGCCTTCAGCATTGGTCAATTCAGACCCTTATCAATAAAAAGCATGACTATATGTTGTGCATTAATTATATACTTATTTGTAAATAATCTAGACATGAATAATAGGTTTCCTTTTGATCTTCAGGTTTTCTATGCAGCCCTGGATCAAGTTTATCATGGAAAACCACAAAAACAATCAACGACAGATATTTTAATAGACATGCAGAAGAAGTATTATGGGCTACCGTACATCAACAACACAGTAAGTGTTAATGATTTATAAATGATAAATAACTGTAACAGTTAATACTATATGAAGAGTTCAACAGCAGACGCAGATAAACGCCACCTCTGTCAAAAATGAGACCATGATTGTAACAGAATGCTCTCAACACGGTACTATACATTAATCAAATACGTGCACATCAAATCCGCTTTATCCCGGCCTCAGGCCATTCAGAAATATCCCACGGGTCATGGAATTTCTGGAATATCATGGAATTTTAAAAGGTCTTTTCTAGGGCTGTCACGATTATGACATTTGGCTTCCGGTTAATTGTCTTATAAATTGTGGCGATCATGACGATTAATTGCCTTTTTTTTGTGCTTTGACGATTAATTGTCTGTTTTATTGCTTTAACATTTAATTCTTCTACATTTTAGTTTTTTCATGAAATAATTTTCTAACACATATTTAAAAGTATTTATTTAACTCTTTCGCTGCCATTGACGAGATATCTCGTCAATCAAGAGAAAACGCTTCCCCGCCAACGACGAGTATTTCCGTCTTTCCGCAATACCGCTATTATCCACCAGGTGGCGCCCTTCCGCAACTTTTTAAACCCGGAAGTATAGCCCTCTGGCAAGCTGCTGCATGTCCGTGTCTGTTTTAAAGATCGCTCTGAATGGGATCTCTATGAAAAATCCTTAACAAAAATGGAATTATCTCTGCTTTCTGCTCAAAATGTGGTGTTTTTGCAGAAACCTACCCATATTCAAAAGCTGATTACAAAAGAACTATATTTTATGTTGTAATAGCACTTTTGGGAGTACTTAGACTCGGCGCAGTAACACCCTCCCTCTCCCATTATGAGAGTGAGAAGGGGAGCGGACTTTTCAGGCGAGTCGAAGTACTCCCAAAAGTGCTATTACGCCATAAAATATAGTTCCTCTTTTAAATCCGCTTAGAAAAGCGCTACATTTTATTTTGTACCACCAAACTTGCTCGTATAACTACTTGTCTTAAATAGGAAAAACGTAGATGTGTTTGGTCACTTCTAACTTTATCTCTGATTGGTACCATTGAATGAATGGGGCTAAGCTAAATGCTATCGAAGCGTCGCAGCGCGCTCCAGCGCTTACGTGCACGCACTAAGATGATAGAGGGATGTATCAACAATTCTTAGTTAAGGTAATAACATATTTTAATATTGAAAATGAGTAGACTATTGCTTTCAGTTATGTGATTAGTCAGTCTATCGCTTATGCCGCTCAGACATTAAACGTAACTGTGAGGTGCACATTAGAAGGTTTTTACCCACCTCTTAAACCCAGGCACGGTATGGAGCCATTACACTAGTCAAACTAACCAGGCTTTGGGGGTCAAATGCGCTCAGGTGTGGTTTGGTTTGGATAGTATGAGTGCGACCTTTTTTTTCCTACTATGGAAGTCAATGTTGCCCCAGATTCCTACATTGGTTACAAACATTCTTCAAAATATCTTCCTTTGTGTTCAGCAGAACAAAGTAATTTATACAGGTTTGAGTAAATTCTTTTTTTTGGTAAACTATCCCTTTAAGCAATCCTTGATGAACATTAAATGGGTTTTTCCAATCATTTTTAGTGATTTGTTAGTTTTTAATTATCATCCATAAATCAGTCTGATGCAAACAGCAGATCTCAGCATATGTAGGTGGTCTGTTGACCAGAAATGATCTATTGAAGTTAATAAATGTTTGGGAATGGTTTCTTGGCTTATCCTTAATAACATCTTATAAAACCTTCTAAAGCCCAAAAACACATCAACAAACCAAGGTAGTTTAGTTTTGGCTCTTTTCCTGCCTTGTGTTTTTATACCGTACGTATTTTACAGATGCTACACAGTTACAGGATTAAAATGCTTTTCCCTCCTTCTCCCATCCCTGTTTGGGGACCTTTTCCAAAGTAACAAAGCAAAGATATACTTTGAAGAATTACTCCTCGGGGTGGAAATATTTGAAACTTCTTTCAAAGTTTTTTTTTTCTAAGTTAGAGAGAAGAAAGTTGGAAATGTTTTTCTCAGTTCTTTAGCAGCTGTAGAGATGGCCGTTTGGGATCTGGAGCGATTTAAAACGCATATTTTATTTCAGAATGGCCTTCATAAACCATTCATCCTGGCCTGTAATTATGTGGAGCCACTGGGAATCAGGCCTCCCCCATGTCTAAATATTCCTCCTCTCTTAAATTGCTTCAGTTGTAATGTCTTTACCATCCTCTTTACCCAACCTCCCCCTTTTTATCCGTTATAACTCGCTCTCACGGGAACACGGCTAATAGTGTGCGTGTGTGTCTTTGGTTTTGTAGGATGCATGTTTCAGTGACTATAAACATTTCTTTAGTCCTCAGAAGAGTGTTAAGCTCTATGATTTACTGTGTACCGAAAGACAGAACCGTTTGGCTTTTTTACAGCATAGATGTGAAAATTAGATTTTGACATTGTTATAAAATTTCAAGTTGATTTCATGATGTTGAAGTTGGCTGGACAATTTTTCTTAGATTTTCCATGCTTGTGTCCAGTCGGTTTTATTGTCCTCCAAGCAAAAATATTAAGTCTGACTCACAGACTTAAAGCACACATCTGAGATCTTTATTGGAAACTCTAAGCTTACGTATAAGAAACAAAACCAGTGATTCCTGTCTTAAAGGATTAGTCCATTTTCTTAAAAGAAAAATCCAGACAATTTACTCACCACCATGTCATCCAAAATGTTGATGTCTTTCTTTGTTCAGTCAAGAAGAAATTATGTTTTTTGAGGATTTTTCAAATTTTAATGGACTTTAATAGAGCCCAACATTTAATACTTAACTCAACACTTAACAGTTTTTTTCAACGGAGTTTCAAAGGACCACAAACGATCCCAAACGAGGCATAAGGGTTGTCATTTTTGACAATAAAATAACAAATATACACTTTTAAAGCACAACTTCTCGTCATGTAGATCCGGTCGTTGTATATACGTCATGACGTCAAGAGGTCACAGAGGACGAACGCGAAACTCCGCCCCAGTGTTTACAAGTGTGTTGAAAGAGGACCGTTCCTACATTGTTGTATGTCAACTGATACTAATTAATGTCTTTGTGGCAGTTTATTGTTTAAAATGGTCCGCAAATGTGCGTTTTATATATATAACACGTGACCTCCCTACGTCACTACTCATTTACGTTAGGTCGCGCTGGACCGGACCTAGATGAAAAATTGTGGTTTAAAAGTGTATATTTTTTATTTTTCTTGTCAAAAAATGACAATCGTTTCGCTAGATAAGACCCTAATGCCCCATTTGGGATCGTTTATAGTCCTTTGAAACTCCATTGAAAAAAACTGTTAAGTGTTGAGTTAAGTATTAAATGTTGGGCTCTATTAAAGTCCATTAAAATTAGAAAAATCCTGCAATGTTTTCCTCAAAAAACATAATTTCTTCTCGACTGAACAAAGAAAGACATCAACATTTTGGATGACATGGTGGTAAGTAAATTATTACTGGATTTTTCTTTTAAGAAAATAGACTAATCCTTTAACAAACACTACAGGATTGTGGTGAATGATGGAGTTACTAACCCACAGAGAGAGACATTTTTACATTTATTTAGCTGTGGTTGCCATTGATTTGGCTTACAGAGACATGTTCTGGAAGATAACGTCAAGCATTAGAAACATGGACCAGATGCTGCTCTTATTGTGGAACATATTTTCTGCATCCAACACCGCCTACTTCCATACTATATAGTAGGCGAAAAGCAGTAGGTTAGGCATGTAGTATGTCCGAATTCATAGTATTCAAAGAAAAGTAGGCGAAAAGTACCCGGATGACCTACCACTTCCGGTTATATTTTGAAGTGTGCATACGACGGACATTTCACTATCCCATGATGCCCCAGGAGAGGAGTTATCCAACGAAGAAAAAGAGGCGTCGTCATATTAGTAAATGGTGGAAAGCGATGCGCCTGTATTCACGTGTATGGTATTCACTCTGGTATGACATGATGACGTATTTCACGTGATGTATCGACATGGCGGATGTAGTACGTCCGAATCTCATTCATACTACCAGGATTCATACTATATAGACGGTTTCATCGGACGCACATGATACACGTCTGGATCCGAACCTTACTTCCGGTTTCGTTTTTTTAATGGTCTGACTAGTTGCTAAACTGATCTCTTTAACAAATTCCTTGTCGAAAATAACAAATGTTTTGGTTTCCTAGGTAATCTATGTGTTGTTTTTTTTGCTTGTTATATAAATAAACTACGTTTAAAGAACTTTGTTGTTATTTATTCTTAGCATAAACATGCACACATGAACAAAACTGCGAGAAAGCCGGTTAAGGTGTTTACATGCCACGCGAAATCGGGCAATTGAGCAAAAAACTACTTTTGCCGATCGTTTTTTGCTTACGCCTTTTATAGGCTTTCCCTGAAAAAAAAACATTTTACCATTTTACATGACCCCACACATAATCAGTTTAATAAGCATAATCGTCTGAAAGATAATGGACATATGTATCACAGATTGCTTTAGGGTGAGAAATAATTTTGATACTTGGCTTAAGTATCGCATTCAGACATCAGAAAACGTGCATTTTTGTTTTTAGGGAAGTTAGGGTTCGGTGTTTCAACAAAATCTTAATCTTTAGTATTAACGTGGGTTCACACCAGCCGCGTTTGAGGCGGCAAATTCGTGTGTACCGCGTCTAGTTTGCCGCTTAAACATTTTGGGTTTACTCGCTTCATTCGCGTGTGAAATTGTAGTCATCGAGACATTCCCGCTGAAATTCACGTGATGGGTGGGGGTCCTGCCACTCGCTTCCTGTAATCACATCACTACTAGAGCAAAAATCGCTTCTACCTCGGAATCGCGTCTACCGTGCCACACTAAACGCCTCATTCGCACCGCGAGACCACCAGACCTGCGTCAACGTGTCTTTACATTGACTTAACATTGAAATCACTTGCGCTTGACGCCTCTACCGCAGCTGGTCTGAACGCAGCATTACCGTGCCATTTGCCACTTGAACATTTTAAATGCATTTGCGTGTCTAGAGGGAAGTAGACGCGCGGGAAAAGCAAGCAAGTGCTATGCGGTTGTCTGTTTGGAAGATGGCTGATGTTGATTGTGCATTCATCGAGAGAGTTACCGGTTTGTATTTGGCCACCTTACTATAGGGGGAAAATAGTAAAAAAAAAAACGGCGGGAATGCCGCGGGTCGATAAACGTCACGTGACTCAAAAGTGAAATGTGTATTTTTCAACTTAACAGGTTGCCCAATGTCCTCACTGACACTCAAGCGAGGTCCTTTTTATTCCTGTCTCTATAGAAATAAGAACTTGTGTCGTATAGCTCCGGGTGATTGCTTACGGACAATATCAAGCGTCCCATGTTGAATGAGTGACTTCGAGCGGGGGTGCCGCCACAGCAGCAAGCAGGCTCCTGATTGGTTAACGCGGCACGAAAATCCGCCAAAGTTCAAATTTTTCAACTCGGGCGCCAGACGCAAATTCGCATGAAAGCAAAATGCACAAAAAAGCACCATTTGCACGTACCCCGTCAGATGCTCAATTCGCACCATTCAAGCAAACTAGACACGCGAATGAGGCGGAATCGCATCTACCGCGCCATGATAAACGTCTCATTCGCGCCTCGAGACCTCCAGACGCCCGTCAACACATATTCACGTTGTATTTACATTGAAATCACTCGTGCTTTACGTCTCTACCGCGGCTGGTGTAAACGCAACATTAGAGTTTGTGGCTTAATAAGAAATATACATTTAGTGAATTAAAAAACTGCTCTGGCCACCACTACTTTGATATTTACAAATTTTTATATGTTACAGTCTATTTAAAAAATACCATGTAATTACTATAGCACAGTGCTTTAGCAAGCGTTGTTACTGTGAGGCTTTCATGAAAAGTTCTGTACATAAGAAGTTCTTATTAATGTACAGCTTGAAGTGTTTTATGGCCAATCCGCAGTTAATATTTCCTTAACTTGTATAGCAGATAAAGAAGTAGCTGCTGTAGTTGGCAGATGTGTACATTTCTCAGCAGGAGAGTCTTTGGGCTTATTGAAGTCATTAGGTGACATATGGGACCTGTCACACTGGTACTGTAGGCCCTTTAGTCAAGCTTAAATGCATCTTATATACGGCAGTTTACATCACCCTGACTCTATTCAGCAAACTAACAGCAGATTGTAAGTCATCATTACTATTCGCTTGTTTAGTCTTGACGTCATACACCGCTTCCGGGTCCAACCGATCTCAAATGCCATTGTGAAAGAAATATCAAAAAATCATATAAAATTTTGAAAAACTATGTATTCTGAAAAAATATTGCTCATAAATGGCTGCTTAATAATATCCTCTATTGAATGAGTGGTGGCTTGGACCTGGAAACAGTATCCTTACTTCATGACTTATCAAGCGGATTACATAAGGTCAGTTGACACTTTGATGTCTGACAGATAGTAAAATGAACAATTATTATTCACTTTATAATGAATCTTATTCAAACAGTATCGCGAGGTGTCATATCCACAGTACATGTCGTGTCATACATGGGTGATTCTCACGAAAACTTGGTTTTAAAAATGTCAAGCATGAAAATGTAAAAATTGCTTAAATTTACTTTTTTTCCCACCAGACATTGAAAAACAAAGTCTGGAGTAAATGGGAACATTAATTTAAAAACTTTTACTTATCATTTAACACTTTTTGTAACATAATTTAAAAAATTTGTCCTAAAAAATCTCATTACCGCAACAGTCAGAAAACACTGACATATTTTCAAAATGACATGACAAACCTGAAAGAACATAATTTGGAGATTCTGCACATGCATTTAAAATCAAAGTATTATGCTTCTATTAATTAAATTAACATTTAATAAGCATCTGTTGCGGTAATGATAATCAAAATGTCGTGTAAGCATTCTGACAAGACAATATTTCAAATTTACTGTAAAAAATGATCTTACCTGGTAGCCATCTTGAAGTAAATGGTCTATGTGCTTGGTCACTCAAAATTAAACTTTATTAAAATTCTGTATGTGTTCTCAAAAAGTGTTGCGGAGGATGAGAACATCAGGCATGGACACATCATTTTCCTAATTTTTCTTCATTATTATTATTATACATGAATATTCAGTAAATATTTTTTCTGTCATCTAAAGTAGTCTAGCAAAACATACATTTATTTTTTTTCTTAATATTTTTGTGTTAATATGATTAAATTACAACATAACGCATGTTCAAACACAGCCGGACACATTGCGGTAATGAGAATTTCAGCAGAAAATAAGATAAAATTTCCAATTATAAATTCTTATGTTGAAATCACACATTGTGCAAGGTAGAACACAGTATTGTGTTAATTCTGATGCTTTTTAATGTTACTATATTACACATTTTAAAGCTAAAATCAAATGGTTTCGTGAGAATCACCCACATAACAAATGTATTGATCAACATATTTAAGTTTAAATTAAAATGTATTATTGTACATGTACATCCTTTTCCTTCGGTCTGTACCCTCAGCTAAGCCTCTTTTGCACTGGCTATGGCATTTAGTTGTGATTTAAACCGATATTATCTTATGCCAACAGACTCGATTGCCCGTATGTGATGCCCTTGTACGTAGTGCGCTCGGCTCATTTCCTGCAAGGATAATGGTAACAGCGGGTGTCTAAGCACGTCTCCATTCCACAGCGACGTGTTTGAACCACTCGCCTCTTTAAACAGGATTCGAGCTTGTGTTTATATGCAAAAATATTTCCCCGACCAAAAACATCACCTCCGTCTTCATTGTATCTCAGAGGAAAGGGACCACGGGAAAGGGCCTTCACAGTGCCCGGTTGTTTTATAAACTAGGAAATGGATTATGTAAATGATAAACAATTTAAACAAACACTCTAGCCCTAGGTATTAAACTTCATTATGTAACTACTGCGCTGTTTGTGCTACAGGAATAAACGATACCTGAAATTGAATGGCTTGTTATGGGAGAGCGAGTTGGCATATGATAAAACCCACTTACTTACTTACTTTAAAAGAGGTGCCAAATCAAGAAACCAGGACATCATGGAGACTTCTTAGAAACCCCTTAGCAACTCCCTGACAACTTTTAACAAGTTTGCACGGGCAAGCAATGCTGACTCTGAAAATCAAAAAATCACTTAATTGTCTTGGTCCCGAAGGCATTGTGTGGCAATCTTTTACTCTGACTCTTTCATTTAACTTGTCGTTACTTTACCTGCACCTGTCTCTGCAGGCCTGGCAGCTGAGGTTCAGTCATCTCATTGGCTACGGGGCAAAATACTACTCGTACCTGATGTCACGTGCCGTGGCCTCTATGGTGTGGAAACAGTGTTTCTATAAGGATCCCTTGAGCAGGTTTGTGAGCTGAATTCATAATGATTTTAATAATTGCCTGTTACATCTTGAAGTTTAAATGAGTGCATGAAATCGAAATCAAATCACTTGACAACTTTGTATTGCCACAGGTTGTTTGGGTTGGGCATAACAAAGGGCTCGTCCCTATTTTAGTCGCTATTGGGCTATATTTGGGTCATGTCCATGAACCATTAAAATATTTAAATACTATCATAATTTGTTTACCTTCATTCAATCCCAGATGTACAATGCTGTGCAAAAATCTTAGGCTACCACCACCAGATTTGTTGTTTTAGCAAAGTTTTATTGTCCATTCATATTTATTTTACTTTTTTTTTAAGATACAAACAGAAAATACAGGAAATATGTACACAAAATTAAAAACTAAATGTCTTCTTCAGGCATCAGTCAGTATTTAGTGTGACCTCTGCTATTGCTCAAGTGAAGGGGAGTTTACTCTAAATACTTGACATTTCAGGTTTTATACAGTTTTTTAAGCTACATACAAATTTCCTGTATTTTCTGGTTGTATTCTAATAAAGAGACAGATTATAATAAAGAGAAATAATTATATATGATCACTATAACATTGCAAAAGCAACAAATCTAATGGTAGCATGGTGGTCTAAGACGTTTGCACAGTACTGTATATGACTTCCCCTCTTTAATTTTTATATTTGTAAGCTAATGGTTAAATTTGTCATTATTTACTAATAGCTTGCAGCAGAGCAAGCGCCTCTTTTGTCGTTAATAAACGACTGTGAGGATTTATTAAAGAGACACAGTGAAAAATTTGAGCTACGGCGTGGACATAGTTGTTTTTGTGACTAACCATATTGCGTTTGTAGGAGTGTGTCTCTTGCATGCTAAATTTATGGAAGAAATAATCAATAAATAATAAGACATTTTCTAATTTTAAATAATCGCACAACGTGTTTTATAAGGTTTGCGCTCGTCAATTTACTAGTATTTGCACTTGGGGTGCACCGATATATAGGCAGATGATGCTTGCTATGCTTCTCAATGAATTACGGTGAAATGCCGCTACATCCAAAAGCCAGGGGGCGCTCTCATCCAGAAACTCAATCTGGGCCGCAGAAGAAGAACCATACACATGCAGCTCCAGAAAAATAGCTTAAGGATATATTTAAGTTGCTGTTCTTCAAACTTTTTCAGGTAGTTTCATGATGATAAAGATGATGTATAATGATTATGTTTGATGAGTGTTGCTTTTTCAAATGCATGTTATAAACGACTCATTTTAGATCGATAAGGACTTACTGATCAAAAGCCGTAGTATATGAAATAGCTGTGCATAATATCGGCTAGTGCTGCACAATTAATCGAATCGCAATCGGAATGTCAGCCTGTGCAATTATATGACAGCAAAATGTTGCAATTATATTAAATAAATAAATGTGTGGACTTTTTGATGATTTTCCTTGCTGTTTAAAAAAAGAAAGAAAAACTAACAAAAAAGGCAGTGCACATGTGAAGATGGATGCAGAGGAGGTTGACAGTGATCTGGTAGCTAAAAAAAAACTCTACGTCTGTTTTATGGCGGTATTTTGGATTTTAGGATTACTGACACTGAGCAGTTGCTACATCACGTGGCAATACGAAAACATTTCTAGTTTTACAAATACACATTTTAGCATTATCACTAAACTGTGTGTGGATTTTCCTTAAAACCCATCAAGTTGACTCATGATACCATTTATTATAATCGCAACCGCACATCGCAATATTAGCATTAATAACCGCAAAGGGAAAAATTACCCAAATCGTGCAGCCCTAATATCGGCAGTGCGATTCAGAATAGTTATCGGCCACATATTATTAGTGTATATCGCCATTTATCGGTGCACCCCTAATATTTAACGTCCAAAAAAGCATGTTTTAAATGTCACCGTTATGGAAATTAGATTTTGCACTTGTGTTCTTAACGTGTGCCTTGTCAACAAATCACCCGCAGAAATTTTTCACTCCCATCTGTACTTTTTTAAAATTGCACTTTCACGCTAATTTGCGAATTCGTTTAGTAAATTCAGCCTTATATTGAACCACACAAATTTGAAATGCACTACATTGTAAAAAGTGAAAGTTGGATCTACTTAAAAAATTACGTCAATTGGTACATTTTAAAGAGGACATTTCACAAGACTTTTTAAAGATATAAAATAAAACTTTCGTGTCCCATAGTACGTAGTTTTGGCTCAAAATACAAAAATGATGCTCATGTTAAAATTGCCACTTTGTAGATGTGAGCAAAAATGTGTCGTTTTTGGTTGTGTCCTTTAAAATGCAAATGAGCTGATCTCTGCACTAAATGGCAGTGCTGTGGTTGGATAGTGCAGATTAAGGGGTGGTATTATCCCCTTCTGACATCACAAAGGGAGCCAAATTTCAACCTATTTTAAGTTACTGGGTTGATCTTTTTCACATTTTCTAGGTTGATAAAAGCACTGGGGACCCAATTATAGCACTTAAACATGGCAAAAAGTCAGATTTTCATGATACTTAAAATATTTACATTTTATCAACTTAAATTGTCTCGCATTAAGTGAAAAAAAATAAAAACTACTTCAACACATAAAAATTTAAGCTTTTTCTACTTAAATTTTTCACTTTACCAATTAAAGTATTTTTTTAATTTAATCCAATTTTTTACAGTCTATCATGTAGATGGCTTCCAGGTTAACACAAATCGAATACAGCCACAAAACTTTATTTGAGATCTTGGGGTATTTAAAAGCACTTTCATATCTAAACTACTCCTCTGTGGTTTTGTTCTCAAGCACTTCCTTTTGTTTACGCTGTTTTGGACACGTCAAGTCATTCGAGATGGTTTACAGGATTGGACTGTGAGACTATGCTGGTAGCGTAAAGTAAACCTGTGTCTGCTCACGTTGTTGCAGGGAAACCGGAGAGCGTTACCGCAGAGAGATGCTGGCGCACGGGGGAGGGAAGGAGCCCATGCTGATGGTGGAAGGTAAGCAAACAATCTGCTTTCAACTGACGGCAGAGTTCACGAACACCGCAAAAAAAGTCTGCAAAAGGCGAGAATAAAGTAAACATGTCAACATAAAACATAAGTCGACGTCAAAGGAAAAAAAAGATTTTTGGCCAATGTCTACGTTGACAGGGAACTCGTAGCCATGTAGCTATTAAGGTTATTGCAGACATTTTTTGGAATTGAATCCACAATCTTTTGCGCTGCTAACACAATGCTTTACCCTCAAGGGTGAACTTGATGATGGTTAACAACATCAAGTACCGCTTTATTTTCCCATACTTTAGCCACTGTAGTGTTTCATTCTTAAACTTTCTGGTTCAGAGGGGTCTCAGCGTGCCCCTTTCCACCCCTGTTCCTGTATGGCGGCCTTGGAACAGGAGCCACCCTTGAGAGCCAGGCTCCTCACTCGGACCTGGCCGGCTCCCAGGCCGCCTCTGGTGCTGAAATGTCCTGACAGGATTAGATGGCGTAGTGGGACGTATCAGGCTGACGGCTACGCTGACTGAAGCCCTGTGTTCTCCAGCCATGGGCGGCACAGAGATGTCTTTCATGAGACTCAGCTTTCCCAGGGACTTTTACTTTAGCGCTAAAGGTCAGACTGAAAGATAATGCGTGCTTGAGCACCTGGGTCGGGATATGTGTAACACTTTGGTACATGTATGGGCTTTGGTGACATGGACTGCAGATATGAGGCTGGAGGGTTCAGGTTTAGCGTGATTCGGATGTGGGGGTTTTGAATCGGACTTCAACTGAAAGCGTTTTTTAAGCTACGGTATTGTAAGCATTCAATTTCTGCCAAATAATTTGACTCATACCTATTTTTGTGTGTTTGTCAGCATGATCCGGGTTTTAAGATGTTTCAATGATTGCGTGAATCATCATGTTAGTAATGGCATGTCCCACTGCAACGTCTACATGTTTTTGACCGGTTTCAAGTCGAAAGCCCTGTAATTCTTGAAGTTTTCAGGTCTGTTTAATTACAAAGTCAGCAATGAAGTCATTTCAGCCTTCAGGTAGATCACAAGGTCATGGCTTACAACTCGTAACATGTCTCAAATAGTTACAAACCCAGGCACGGAGTAACCAGAAAATCTCTTCAGCTATCGGCTATAATTATCTCCTTAATCTTCAAATGTTGCTCAACCCATTGAAGCCCAGGCAGTATGCAAGGAAACCAAGACATTGAAACATTAAAGATTTTCATTGCATATCAAAAGACTTAACTATTATATAGTACTGTATAATTTTTAATGCGTATTCAGTATTTGACCTCTGTATTACCCTGTGCTCTTTCACATAAAACCCAAACCAGAGCAACCTTTGTCATGTTTCACCATGTCTGGCTTTGCCTACATAACCGCACAAGATCAAGGCGTGGCGCATACGACAGGAGCCAAGGAATGGTGTTTAAACTGGGATTAATTGAGAAGAGATCAGCCCGCCTCACTTTGATGTGGACTATTTTCATTCTCCTCTAATCATTGTCATTGGCAGTTCTGACCAATCAGAGAGTGAGTACTCATCCTCTTGTGCTTTGTGAATAAATAATTGCCATAGAGATTAGCTTGCCAGGCAAAGACATTTTAAGGCCACGTGGTTGACCTTCATATAAAAGCACACACAGCTGGGTTATCAAAAGTCCAAGAGTGCAGAAAGTCCCTTTTGATTTGGAAATAATATATAATAGAGCTGTGTTGAAACTGTGTGGTTTTACTTCATCTTATATTTATTTATTTATTTCTGGCTAGCGTTTGATCATATTGAAATTATTCCAGAGTGGTGTGCATTAGACATAATTAAAAGTTTTGTTCATTATTAGTCTTCATTATTATGAAGAAAATTATTTTAAGTATAATTTAAGCATTATATACTAAGGTGACCAGATTTTTTAAATGAAAACCGGGGACATTTCCTAGTTCAATGGTCAAAATATCATTAAAATCTCATTTGTTGTTATCTATAAATTTAAAAAAAAATGGGAACAATTCTCAGTACAAATATCAAAACAATTCTTAAATCAAGATGCATTTTCTTCATAAGCAAAATCCCCTGAGAAAAAAATCTAGCTTTAAGACAAAAAATATTATACTGAAGGGAATTTGTGCTTAAAACAAGCTTACTATCCGCCAATGGAGTAAGATTTTTTGCTTGTTTTTGCTAATTTAATATTTTTGGTCTTCTTCAACGTGATGCCCAGCCGATGTGCGACCAACGACCACCGGCTGAACCAGTTTCATCCGCTTACCTGCTTCCCATCCCTACCGTGTTTATATATATATATATATATATATATAAATATATATAAATCTCTCCCAAGGGTTTTTGTCCTTCTAGGAGTTTTTCCCACTGGGTTTTCTCCTAGGGGGTTTTTTCGTCCCCGGAGAGTCAGCCAACTTTGGCTTAACTTAGCACTTTACTGCATACGTTACATTATTACTACGCTCACTAGTACGGTTTATCCTTAGCCGCTATATTCTACTTCTTATATTATCTATTGATTTTCCCATATATCTACTCGTGTAAAGCTGCTTTGAAACAATTAACTCTTTCCCCGCCAGAGTTTTTAAAAAAAGTTGCCAGCCAGTGCCAGCATTTTTCATGATTTTCACAAAAGTCTTCCAGAAAATGTTCTTCTTTAATATATAACCAAACAATATATCAGATGAAAGAACAGACCCTCTGCTTTCAACCAAAAAAAAACCGTTTCATCCTACCTTCATTAGTTCTCTTGTAATCACCTCTCAAACATGGGTAGGTTTCTTTAAAAACACCCAATTTTGAGTAAAAAGCTGATATAATTCAATTTTTGCGAAGGACTTTTCATTGAGAGCAGATGCAGAGCGATCTTTAAAACATACACGGAGTTCTTTCTCTTTCACGTGAGGCGCTACTTCCGGGTTGTATAAGTTGCGGAAGTACGCCACCTGGTGGATAATAGCGGTATTGCGGAAAGACGGAAAATCTCGTCATTGGCGGGGACGCGTTTTCTCTTAATTGACGAGATATCTCATCAATGGCAGCGAAAGAGTTAACAATTGAGAAAAGCGCTATATAAATAAAATTGAATTGAATTGAAAAACTAGACTAATTTTCTTAGGTCATTTTGCTAATCAAGAAAATAAATCCTGTTTTAAGACTTTTTTAATATTTGTACGAAAAACAAGAAAAAAATACTAGGTAAGAAAGTAATTTTTAATTCAATTAATTGAACAATTTCTGTAGCCTAAATCAATTTTTTTCATTTTTTTATTCAGTGCACAGATATGACATATCTTATCAAAAATTACTTCTTAGGTACTACTACAGCTGATTTCATAGAATTGTAAATGTTAAGAACAGAAGAAATAATGCAAAAAAAGTTTTTTTTATTAATGCTTCAAAACATTTATCAAAAGAGACAGAACACACAAAAAACCTCTACAGGAATGAAAACATACAGAATACATATGTAAAGTTTCACAAATAAAATACAATAACAGAAGGATAAATAAGTACAATAAAAAAATCAAATAAATAAATATATATATAAAAATTAACAAGTTAACATAGGAAAACATTATGCATCAGTGGTAATACTGCGATTAAGCTGCGATTTAGCTGCGATTTAGAGAATTTTTGTTTGTGAAATAAAATATAAAATAAAGTAAAATAAAAAAAATTTAGAATATAAGATGTGCCTTCATAGTAGCAAATTATTTCTTTTAACTGGAAGGATTTGGAAGAATCAAGGTGTTTATTTAAATGAGAATATACATTTTTCCAAAAATTTTGAGAGAAATAATGCAAAGTAAACATATTTAGCCTACACAAAACAAATGCTCAATACCATGCTGTGATCAGTTCACTTCATTGGTTTATTACTTTAATTAAACATAGTAGTTAGTACCTTAACTTTGACTGTTTTCATATCTTGATTGATGATAACTTGATGACACTTTCTCATATGTCTCGTAGTAAATTCTTCTTCGCTAAATCAGTGGCGCGCAACTAAGTAATCAGTGTAGCTCGCGGCCCCCTCTGCAGGTGAAAATAATCATTACTCCGGTCTGGTACTACAAAGACTACATGCCGATCAGGGGTTTTAGTGTATTTGCTAGTTGTTTTGGACGTGCTGTAAAACGGGGACATTTCCGAGGGCAGCTCCAGTCGGGGACAGAACACCAAAAAAACGGGACTGTCCCGTTATATATACACAATACAATGCTGATATAAGCATTATTTAAACCTATTGTTTTGTATCAGGATGCTGGTCACTCAGCCATCAAAACAAAGAAAATACATTATTTTACAAATTTCCACAGGACAAAAAACCCCAGAAGTCATGGATTGTAATACTAATTTTGAGATAAGAGTAGTGCAATGTGTACATCAAATTGGTTTTGTTATGAGCCTGTTGGCTAATCACTAATTCTTATGTTTTAAGCATTGTAAATAACACTAATATAGTCCTATAACTAAGCACATAACTCCAATTCATACAGATTACAATAAATGCAAGGCATGAATACGTTAAAAACTTTTAATTATAGCTTGTCATCAAGTCAATCATGCGTTATTAAGTCAAAGTTTATGTCTTGAAAAAATATAACAGAGAAAATACATGTGGGACAAACTCTAATGTCCTATACACACTGGAGATGTATAATTGGTTGTTGTCATAAAATATTGTATTGTTGCACTATATTGGTGTTTTAAAGAAAAGTAAACATGCTTATAACATTAGCGATTAGCCTACAGGCTAATATCCAAAATAGATGTTATGTACACAATGCGCCCTTCTCATCTCAAATTAGGTCATCCGTCCCTTCTAATTTTAACAATCCATGTTTTTTTAGGTTCTTTGTCCTGTGTAAAACATGTGCATTGTACAAAAACGGTGTGTTTTCTGTGTTTTGATGGCTGAATGACCAGCATCCTGATACAAAACAACGGGCCCAAGCGCACAATCTGGACGTCCATCCATCAGCCTCGGTTTGGGATCAACATAGCAGCGGCCTTTATAAGGCAAATAGACACATTGATAATGATATACACATTGTTCTGAGTTATTGACTCATTTATCAAAATAATGTGAAATCTAATTAGAAAATTAGTTAATTCTGTAAAAAAAACATGTCTTTTTGTCCTTTATTAAGAAAGAGGGGAAGCAAATGTTTCGTCTATTGTTTTCAAAACATTTGAAACAAGGAAATAAACTATTTATAACATTTTTGCACTTTATTAACTCTAATTTATACACAGCTATTTTTTCAACACTACTGTATAAAGAGCTCAGATGCAAAAACCTCCAAGTGTGTCTTGTAAAATAGCATTTTATTCTTAATCGATTCTACCGACAAACTGGTGACCTGAGGCCAGGATTAAATGGATTTGACATGAGAGTATTTCATGAACGTATAATATGTATCATTTTTGACGGAGGTGACGTTTAGTGGCTTTTGCATCTAAATTTGGGTGCATGCATTGCCCTTAACCACAAAATCACTCATACTCATAAGGGTCAAATAAAAAAGTGATTTATACTAGGCAACGAATCCAGATTTTTTTGGTTCAGCCGAATACCGAATCCACTGTTTAAAATTCGTCCGAAACCGAATACCGAATCCAACTTGCATCCTTATTCCATTAACACAGTAAAACACATTAATAAAGTAAACAACGTCCACAGCAGTGTATTTTTCATTTTATTTGATTTTAACTGTAAAAAAAGGTTAGGCAACATTATGCCAGGATGACAAGTGGGAAAAACTATTTTGACAATTACCGTAAACCTATGCATAATGAAAGCGATGCAGTGCGACGCGCCTGTTTTTCCAGTCCGCGAAATGTGAACTGCCCCTAAGGCTCAACGAGAAAAAACGCTTATCTCCACGTTAGCACCCGATGCGTGTAATCAACGGCCGCGTGATGTCGACCAGCGTAGCGCAAGCCTAGGGTTCGGTGGAAAAAAATCTAAGATTCAGCCTAACCCAGTCAAAATGCCCAGTATTCGGCCGAATCCTGGATTCAGTGTATCCCTAATTTATACCTCATCTGAAAGTTGAATAAATAAAATTTCCATTGATGTATGGTTTGTTTGGAGAGGGCAATATAGGGTTGAGATACAACTATATTGAAAATCTTGAATCTGGGGGTCCAAAAAAATGTAAATATTGAGAACATCGCCTGTTAAAGCTGTCCAAATGAAGACCTTAGCAACTGCATCCACTCACAAAAATTACATTTTGATATATTATACGAAATGTACAAAATATTTTTGGTTTGCTCATAAAAAACATCTCTCTAGTTATGTCTTTATTTTGATATTTTTGATAGAAAGAAGAGAAGCCTGGATTGGTCACTAGTCTAAATGTCCTTAAGGGTGATTTCAGGAAATGACTGTCATTATGGAAAGTGGCTCTGATGCTCAAGACGTCTATTTTGAAGATTCAGCTCAGTTTGGATCCACTGTGAGATTAGGGTGTGAGCTTTAAGGGGACAATCCACTTTTTTGAAGGTGTGCTCATTTTTCGGCTCACGTAGAGTTAAACAATTGATTTTTGCCGTTTTGGAGTCCATTCAGCTGGTCTCCGGGTCTGGCATTACCACTTTTAGCATAGCTTAGCATAATACATTGAATCTGATTAGACCTTTAGCATCACGCTAAAAAATAACCAAAGAGTTTCAATATTTTCCTGTTTAAAACTTGACTCTTCTGTAGTTACATCGTGTACTAAGACCGATAGAAAATTAAAAGTTGTGATTTTTCTGGGCATATATGGTTAGGGACTGGGCTCTCATTCTGGCGTAATAATCAAGGACTGTAACATGGCAGCAGCAGGCGTAGTGATATTTCGCACTGCCCAAAAATAGTCCCCTGCTATTAAAAGTTACTAAGGGGACTATTTTCGGCTGCTGCGTAATATCATTGCGCCTCCTGCAGCCATGTTACATCAGCAAAGTCCTTGATTATTACGCCAGTTTGAGAGTATAGTTCACAGCCATATCTGTCTAGAAAATCACAACTTTTAATTTTCTGTCGGTCTTAGTACACGATGTAAATACAGAAGAGTCAAGTTTTAAATAGGAAAATTATTAAAACTCTTTGGTTATTTTTGAGCGTGATGCTAATGGTCTAATCTGATTCAATTAATTATGTTAAGCTATGCTAAAAGTGCTAGCGCCAGACCCAGAGATCAGATGAATGGATTCCAAAATGGTAAAACTCAAATGTTTAACTCTAGGGGAGCTAAAAAATGAGCACACCCCCAAAAAAAATTGGAGTGTCCCCTTAATAACACATTTTTAAAGGTTCGAACCACAGATTTCTCACAATACAGTAAATATGAAGGTGGCCGTTTATGACTTGATGTCACTCTCATACCTAAATCAAGTACTGTAGATCGGAGACCAGCAGGTTGTAGCATGAAGGTATTTGAAACGGATTTACCTTAAATCTGAGCAGGGCCTGGTGCTTTTTTCAGTGTTGTTTCTTTGGTCATGCCCAAAGAAGATCTTTCCAAGAGATCCAAACAGTCACCAAATCAGCTATAAACATTTATTATTTTTGCTTTAACTTTTTACATTAGACATTTAGCTAAGCATCTTTACATGTGTTGTATATACATGCTAAACAGGTACTGTAGCTGCTTATTTCACTACTTACAAAACATAAATATAGACATAAAAAGACGAGCACAGCAGCAATGTACAAAACATATCATAGGTTTGTTTACATTATCATTTAAACAATATTGGTATGGACAACAGTGTAACAAAATTTTGCACTATTGATTGATTCGATTTAAGCTTTTGTTTATGTTGTGTTTGTGTAGGCTTGTATTTTTTTATTTTGGTGTGTGAACTTGAAGCCATTGCTCTGCACGAGACTATGTGTATGTGTATGTTCGAGGTGACCCATGCAGGAAATGGGGGAAGGGAGGAGGGATTATTTACATTGGCAGCCCTTCAAGGGGAAATGAGCGGACTTCAAAGCATCAGCGTACGGAGGAATATTGTAAAACGACTGCACACAGTTTAGCAACACACTAATAGTTCACCGAGCTGCAGTGCAGAGATGACAAAATGTTTTAATGTGTGGAATGATGTTGTCTTTTTAAAATGAGACACTTGGATGAATTAAAGCTACTTTAAATAATGCATCTCGATCAGTTTAGAGAGTAAATACCATAATTAAAAAAACATATTTTGTTTAGTATGTTGGACCAATTAAATCACAGGTAGTCAATATGTTTGAGTCATTTGTGTAGTAGTATACTCATAAATGTTGACAATTTGACCTTAGTATGTGGGTAATTACATAACACATTTGGTGCCAAAAGTCTTTTTTTAAAACATTTATCCAAACTGACTTACAAAAATGAGGAAAACAATAAAGTGATTTATCTTAAAGAGGCAATACTACATGAAAAGTGCTAGACAAAGTTTAAACAATTGTTTGAGACCCTACAGGCGGAGACGACACAGAACATACTTTGTTGTATCAGTGAACATCATTTAAAGAAAATATGAAGAGTTTGGTTCCAAAACGCAATAAATCCTTTTTGACCAATTTCGGTAAAAACGTATCGAGAAAGTGACGAGATAAAAACCACTATAATCTGTTACAAACTTTCACATGTCATATTTAGGTTATAATAACATTAAAAATTCAAATCAATTATTTGATTTTCAAAGATTTATTACAAAAACTGATAATTTTTTCCGCAAAATGCAATAAATGCAAGTTTTTTTTATCAAAATGCTCTAAATCTATTGAATCAATATATAAATGTGCATTCATCTTTGCCATGTTATATTCATTTAGTTGACTAGTGGTATACACGGATTAAAAAAATTAAAATTAATGGCATTAATAAAAAAAAAACACTTCGTTTGTCATATTATGAACACTGTCATTGCTGCTGTCATCCTTGGGACGTCGTCGCTGAACTTTTTTGACAGCGATCAGTTGTAAAATGTTTTGGTGCTCGATTTTCGTTGGCTTCGAGTAAAATAATGGAAAGTTTTTCATAAGATTCCCTGGGGTCAATGTGTTAGCATGACAAAAGCTTGATGAGAATAAGCAACAGCCGACATTTTTCCTTTGCCCGAGTGCCTCTCGCGTAAATTATTCGATTTTGATGGCTTATGTTTCTTTCCCACCACAGAAAACCACCACAGGTTTTAATGCCATCAAAGTATTATTTTGTTTTTGTTTGTTTGTTGATCACAAAGGAAAAAGTAAATGAGGAAAACTACGACCCCTTGTGTATTAATAATGAGCGCCTCCATTATTGTTTACAGTGCGTGGAATGGTGCGCTGTGATTGGTTAAGCGGATTTATTGCATTCTGCAGAGGAGGACTGGCATTTGTCGCGGTTTGGGAAAAAGAGAAAAAAGATGACAGAAAAACACGGCGGATATCGGATTTTGTGTAAAATGAATAATTTACTTTTTAATACTGACCAGATACAATACTCATTTTGGCTGTAACTATTTTTAAAAAAATGCCATTTATTGTGTTTTGGAACCAAACTCTTCATATATACAGTCTTGTTCAAAATAATAGCAGTACAATGTGACTAACCAGAATAATCAAGGTTTTTAGTATATTTTTTATTGCTACGTGGCAAACAAGTTACCAGTAGGTTCAGTAGATTCTCAGAAAACAAATAAGACCCAGCATTCATGATATGCACGCTCTTAAGGCTGTGCAATTGGGCAAGTGGTTGAATTAGTTGAGGGGGGTGTGTTCAAAAGGATAGCAGTGTGGCATTCAATCACTGAGGTCATCAATTTTGTGAAGAAACAGGTGTGAATCAGGTGGCCCCTATTTAAGGATGAAGCCAACACTTGTTGAACATGCATTTGAAAGCTGAGGAAAATGGGTCGTTCAAGACTTTGTTAGAAGAACAGCGTACTTTGTAGAGATGCGCGGATGGGCTATTATTTCATCCGCAACCGCATCACAAAACTCATCATCCGTCTGCCATCCATCCGCACCAACGTTTCTGACCAGTTTTCAAAACCGCACCCGCCCGCCATCCGCTGACTGGGCGATGCAAGGCGCTGCTGATGACAGCCGCTGCTGATGACAGCCGCGAGACTAGAAAGCCCTAGAATATAAGCAGTGTGTGAACTCAGGCTATGTTTACATTAATGCGTTTATCCTTTAAAAAGCGTTACTTTTGCTACGTTTACGCCTTTCATCTACACTACATCACCGTTTTCGACCCTCATAAATGGATTCGTTCGTCAACGCTGGAGACCCTGTTTTAGTTTGAGAACTCAGACGTTGCGCTGAGTGTAAATGTAGATGGAGTCTTATGTAAACGAACAGCTGATGTTAACGTGACAGCGCATCATTTTCAAAGTAAAAATAATTTTATTCAGGTAAATGGAGGTATAAATAGTAAACATCTACCAACCAGCTATTATACACGCTATATCGGATTGTTTTAACATGGATCATCATAGATAATGTCTATTTTATATTTATGTTTGAGTATTGTTGGGTTTGAATATTGTTGTAATGTGTTTATGTTTTGTTTAAATTTAGTTAGCTTATTACGAAAGATAGACTGTAATTTTAAACGCCATAGGGCGTTGTAAAGGCCAATATGACGGGAGAATTGTAATGGGTCAGACATTATTTTCGAGTTTAATTTAAGTTTTGTTTTCTACTTTAAAAATGAATTTCGTTTCAGATAATTTGTCTCTTAATTTTAATCGATGTTTTGTTGATAAGTTTTGTAAATATAAATTAATAAAACAATAAACTCAACGTCATTAATATTTAATGCTTGTTTAGCCGCTTGTTGCTAGCGGAGGGCGTGCACGGACCTCGCACACATTTAAAAATTAATGCAATAAGCATTTCTGTAGGCTAAAGCTATACTTCACCTCTTACTATGTTTGATTGAAGTTTGCATTTGCTGAAATTTATTTTTGCTTCAAGTTCGTTTAGTAGGCCTACTGTTCACTTGAATGCTTTCTTTTTAAATCATAAAGACCAGTCTCCGATCGGCGCACATGACATGAGACAAAAATAAATAAATAAATGGCCTAAATTAAACGCACAAATTACATAGTCTGCACTGGTGTCATCCTGATTTACCACTTTGTAAAACTTATTCCAGGCAACCCTTTTCTGACCTTTTATTTCCTTTGTTTTTAAATCTCTTTTTTTTTTAGTTTGCCACGTACCTCCTTCGCCGGCGTTGATAAGAGCTGTGTCAAAATGCGTCCTCATTTCTCCGCGCTGTTAATGATAGAACGAATGGATCCTTAACAGCCGAGGCTATCCCAAACAATTAAAACCTTTATTATATAAAAGTGTATTTAGAAAACTTTTTCTTGTCACTGTTTTAGTATTATAAGTTATGTTTTGTGTTAATATTATTCGGTTTATGTTGCGTATATTTCTAAGGTTGATTATTTGATATACTGTTGAATAGTTTAATCTACATCAATGTGTCATATTTTCTAAAATAAATTCATATTTTTCTGATTACATATTTATTTTAATAAGTCAGAAATGTCTCCGCTGTTTATTGCTGACAGGCGCGATGGGCGCTACTGCGGGTGCGTGCAACAGGTGACCCAAATTATGGGCCTCAGAAGGCTAGACCGTCTCATTTCAGTTCTCTTCACGAACTTCTGAGCCTGCCACCTTGATAGACATAGTGCTCACCTTTAAGGTCGCATGCTTTGAAGGACAAAGCTAATAACAAGCTGTCGATCCGCCACCCGCCCGAATTTAATTAAAATATTATTTTTCGCCACATCATCCGTCCGATCCGCGGTTTATCCGCGGAGTCCGCGGCTGTAACCGCCAACCGCGCATCTCTACTACTTTGATTAAAAAGTTGATTGGAGAGGGGAAAACCTGTAAAGAGGTGCAAAAAATGATAGGCAGTTCAGCTAAAATGATCTCCAATGCCTTAAAATGGAGAGCAAAACCAGAGAGACGTGACCATCAAGACAACCATCAAAATGGATAGAAGAATAACCAGAATGGCAAAGGCTCAGCCAATGATCACCTCCAGGATGATCAAAGACAGTCTGGAGTTACCTGTAAGTACTGTGACAGTTAGAAGACGTCTGTGTGAAGCTAATCTATTTCAAGAATCCCCCGCAAAGTGCCTCTGTTAAAAAAAAGGCATGTGCAGAAGAGGTTACAATTTGCCAAAGAACACATCAACTGGCCTAAAGAGAAATGGAGGAACATTTTGTGGACTGATGAGAGTAAAATTGTTCTTTTTGGGTCCAAGGGCCACAGGCAGTTTGTGAGACGACCCCAAAACTCTGAATTCAAGCCACAGTACACAGTGAAGACAGTGAAGCATGGAGCATGAAATGGGCATGTTTCTCCTACTATGGTGTTGGGCCTATTTATCGCATACCAGGGATCATGGATCAGTTTGCATATGTTAAAATACTTGAAGAGGTCATGTTGCCCTATGCTGAAGAGGACATGCCCTTGAAATGGTTGTTTCAACAAGACCCAAAACACACTAGTAAATAGGCAAAGTCTTGGTTCCAAACCAACAAAATTAATGTTATGGAGTGGCCAGCCCAATCTCCAGACCTTAATCCAATTGAGAACTTGTGGGGTGATATCAAAAATGCTGTTTCTGAAGCAAAACCAAGAAATGTGAATGAATTGTGGAATGTTGTTAAAGAATCATAGAGTGGAATAACAGCTGAGAGGTGCCACAAGTTGGTTGACTCCATGCCACACAGATGTCAAGCAGTTTAAAAAAACTGTGGTCATACAACTAAATATTAGTTTAGTGATTCACAGGATTGCTAAATCCCAGAAAAAAAAATGTTTGTACAAAATAGTTTTGAGTTTGTACAGTCAAAGGTAGACACTGCTGTTTTTTTGAACACGCCCCTTTCGACTAGTTGCCCAGTTGCACAGCCTTAAGAGCGTGCATATCATGAATGCTGGGTCTTGTTTGTTTTCTGGGAATCTGCTGAACCTACTGGTGGCTTGTTTGCCACGTGGCAATGGAGAGTGTACTGGGAACCTTGATTGTTCTGGTTGGTCGCATTGTACTGCTGTTATTTTGAACAATACTGTATTGTTATAATAACGTTCATAGATATTTGAGTGTTATAACTAAAATGTACCCCTCTTGTTTCATGCTCAGGCATGTTGCAGAAAAGACCCTCCGTTGAAGACTTTGTCAACGCTCTCGTGTCTGACCTGGAGCCTGACTTTGAAACCTTCATCATGGACTCGGAGGGCTGAAGGATGTTTTGGGAAAATCCTAGATTTTCATTTCTTATGTTAGACAGTGTACAACTTTATCTGCTTCAATGGGAGGAATTTATGATACAAGATCAATTCATACAAACCCATTACACTGTAAAAAGTAAAAGTTGGATCTACTTAAAAAAATTATTTCAATTTGTAACACAAAAAATATTAACTTGAAGTGAAACATTTAGGGTGAAGGAACTTAAAAAGCTTTATCAATTTAATTTTTTCATTTAAAATTAAAATTAAAGTTGAAGAATTCTAATTACTAATTTTTTAAGTTAATCCAGCTTTTAACTTTTTACAGGGTATACATGTTTGGGTCATATTTCATAAATCATAAAAATGAAAAAATATATTTCAAAAAATGAAGCCTGTTATTGAAGATTTTTTATGACAAAAAATTACTATAATAACCATTATTCAGAATAAAAATTGTGACGAAAATGTGATTGGTTATAAAATAATACCTCAGCACATTTTTAGATGTCATCTTTTTTGTGAGATATATAGGTGAGTACACCGGTGGATTAATGTTGTTGAATAAACACTATTGTTTTTGCTTATTATGTTATTTTATTTCTGTCAGGCCCCCAGGCTGGATCTGAAAAATACCATGTTTGTACATGACAAAGCTTGTATAATTGTCAAATAATACTGAAATAAATGGTTTAAAATATTTTTGCATGGCATTAGTGTTTTGCTACAGAGACAATGAGCAGTTTACTTTTTAAATAAGCAAGCAATAATCCAGTAAAGTACAATTTTATTTACAAATTTGATGATCAACCACATTCATCAAAACATGTATTTCACCAAACATCATTATCAAAAGCAAGTGAAGGCACCGAATGCAATGAAGTATCTACATTATAAAAAATAATCTATTTACTATAATACAATATCTACAGACCGGAGCAGTCAGAAACGGTTCAGCCGAAACTGTAACTTATACCCACAGTTTTACCTTAAATGTAACCCACCTGAATAGGCAGTCAGTGCTGGGATATATAACTAAAGACTAGTTATGAATCCTCTTTCACAAAAGACCTCTGAAACAGATCCTCCCTCAGCATCTTCAAGTTGTTTTGTCTTGTGTGGTTTTATTAAAAAAGTCTTTTAAGAGAGCTGTTGGTGAGATTTTGTGTGTGTGTGGCCCGATGTAATCTGAGTCAGGATCTTCCTTTGCTCTTTTACCTCTTAGAGACCAACAACAGGTGAGATAAAGCTACAGTAGGTCATCCTGGAGAAAGACAAAAAGACAGAGCAAGAACCAACATGTTAATCGCTTGGCGTTGGTTCAATCAGGGTAAATTAAAAGGTGTCATTGTGAATTAATGGGAAGAAGCAAAGATGAGGGATTGAAGTTTGTTATAAACTCTGCTTGGCTTGCCAAACCTAAAAAAATTCTGACCTCATCTCCCTTTGCGTTTTTTAGAGAATAAAGAGCACAATACAATACTGGAGCTTTGGAAATGATAAAGAGTGTTGCTCGTTTTAAATACAAATTCACTTAAATGTTATGTTTTTTGTCTAAAAACTAGACTTATTTTCTAAATGCATCTTAATTTAAAGGAAAACACGAATATTTTACTATGCTCTTATCTCAAATTAGACAAATTAATACATCCTTATCTTTTTAAATGCGTACATTTAATCTCTGTACAGCGTGTTCCGAATGTGTTAGCATTTAGCCTAGCCCCATTTATTCCTTAGGGTCCAAACAGGGATGAATTTAAAAGCCACCAAACACTTTCATGTTTTCCCAATTTAAAGACTTGTTACACAAGTAAGTATGGTGGCACAAAATAAAACGTGGTGATTTTTTAAGCGGATAAAAAATGAGAACTATATTGTATGGCGGAAGAGCACTTAAGGGCTCGTTATAGTTGTGCGTAGGTTCCGCGTCGGTTTTCATTTATACTTTTGTGTTGTTATCTGCGTTGACCTGCAAACACGCGCAGACCGCTGGTAGGCTGTATCCACCACGTGTGTAACCACAGTAGAAGCGCGACCATCTGTTAAGAAGCAGCTTGGCAAGTTAACCCACAAACGAAGAATAAACAGCAACTTGTGTATGATTTGAGAAGACCAGCAATGATGGAAATAAATAAACAGCCTTTTTTTGTTGCAGTTTAAGTTAAATCACTCCTCGACTCCTCGCAAATAGAAATACCTATGACACAGTTTTTTTACCTGACGGGAGGGGTTCTGGTGGACCAATCACAGCGCTTGGGTGATTCTCACGAAATCCAGACTTAAAAGGTGTCTAGCATCAGATTTTTTAAAAAAACCCTTGAAGCCAATTTTTTTTGCACATATAAGATTAAGGTCTGAACTTACTATAACAAATACTTTTAGAGGATTTCAAAAATATTTCCTATAGAATTATTTAAATTTTTTTAGATTATCATTATAAAAATATTATCATTACCGCAACATGATATTACATTAAATATATGCATTTACAAACTCATGTTTCGGTAATGAGAACTAAAAAGTTGTCTAGGTACTAAAACAAACAAAATTTTTACTTTTATCTGGAGAGAAAAAATAAGAACTGCTTATCTGGTAGCCATCTTGAGTGTCACAGTCAATTACGTCCCTTCCAACAATTTTTTTAAGTGTTAGTTCATTGAGGGCTTAAACAATGATCGAAAATTGTTGCGGAGGATGAGAAAATTTTTCTTGGACACATTTATATTCTTTATTATTGTCTCTACATTTACCAATGATCGATCATCAAATACCACATGTTTCTTTACTGTAAATGTTTATAGTATAACATGCACTGAAGCTTTTTATTTTTTAGATTTTTTAATTTTAAATATTTCCATGTCAAAGAACCCAAATCCAGTCATGGACATGTAGCGGTAATGAAAATTCCGCCCTTAAATGTGGAAAAAAACAACAAAATTGGTTTGTATGATGTCATTTGAAATCATGTGCAAAATAGTACGTGAAGAGATGTTTATAACTGATGCTTCTTATTTTGATACTCTTACTTTGCATTTACATTTTTATCTAAATGTTTCACGACACCTCATAGAACCCATACAATGACTATCGGGTGCGCGCGCAGCACGGGGTCAAACTGTTCATAACATTTAGGCTTTATAATTTAATCTAACAGGGCTGAAAAATGATGACTTACCTCAAATGAAGTGAGCACTACAAACACAAGCCTCTTTGATATTTGCATTGTATCAGTCTGCATGTTAATTGCTTGCAGACGCAGATGTTGTATTTTTTTGTTTTTGAGATTCTGCATGAATGACGAAAACTTAACGGAAGACCTGGTGCGATTTTCACGGCCCACAACGTAATTAGGCATTTTTGACGAAACCGAATAATATGCAACTCAATCTGCTGTAATGACTTTTCTGACCCCGACATGCGCAGTGGGAACCGCCTGTGACGTGAACTGTGAACGGGTCTATAAGTCTAATTTCGCGCGTATCACCCGCTTGCGGTCCGTGTAGAACTGACATGCTGTTAAAAATTTTGTGAGGTGCACGTCAGGCTATGCACAGGCTACGAATAACCTACGGCGTAGCTACGGCATAGAGCTTACGCAGGACTATAAATCGGGCTTCAGTTTGCAGCACTTTGAACTCGGCGCGCAGTAACATCATCACTCCTGACTCCTCCCCCTCTCGCCGAAACTTTTGTCAATACTGTGCCCGAGGTCGAAGTGCTGCAAACTAAGTGCTCTTCCACCATACAATATAGTTCTCGTTTTTTATCCCCTTAAAAAAAATCGCCACGTTATATTTTGTGGCACCATACTTACTCGTGTAACTACTCATGTAACAGTCTTTAAATAGGGAAAACATGGGAGTGTTTGATGGCTTCTAAATTCATCCCTGTTTGGATCCTAAGGAATGAATGGGGCTAGGCTAAATGATAACACTTTCACGACACGCTGTACAAAGATAAAGTGCACGGCACGCATTGAAAAAAGATAGGTATGCATTAATTCATCAAGTTGAGGTAAGAACATAGTAAAATATTCTTTCTTTTTAAGTTTAATAATTTTTAGATATTTGTACTGAAAACAAAACAAAAATACTAAGTAAGAAAGTATTTTTTTGCAGTGTAAATGTAAGTATCAACGTTGCTGTTTAAGATATCGTGATGTTGATAAATGATCATAAGGTGACATTTTTTCCAGGGTAACAAAGTAGAAAAGGCGTGACTTCACATGCATTTCACACTAGCAAAGCATTTGACACAAGCATCAAAAGCCTCTTTTAAGTGTTTCTGAGAAAAATGGATTTGCTCCTTTGATGTTCAGCGTTTCACTATAAGGCTTTTGTTTCGTGTGTTTGCACACACCTCCCTTGAATTCTGATGGCATTCGCTCATTTGCGCTGGCTCTCATAAAGCCATTGTGAGCTCTGCTATAAAAGTACACAGTTGACAGAATACGAGGTTTTCTTATATAGCCCAGTAAGCGAAGATCTGGGCTCATAACCAAGGGGTTACTTTTACTCAAAAATGTACCTTCAATTGTGAAAAGCTGTTGCTTGTGACAGAAACCGACTGTTTGACAGTTCCTCAGGTTCAGCTGAGTTTGGCAGATCTTGTTCTTCATCCTCCTCACACGAGGAACGTCTCTGTGTGGACTCTGAGCTGTGTCGGAGGTGATCCGTGGCTCTGTCGCTCTGCACGAGTGGCCAGGCATCAGAAAGATGCTCAGGTGCACATTCGAGATCTACTTGGCTGGTTCCTAGTGATGCGTTCACCAGTCTGATAAATAAAGAAAATACAAAAAAATATGAATTTTTAGTTAAAAATATAGATATCATATATAGGTATTATCTCTACATTACACTGTACCATAATTAAGCAATATCGCTCGAGTAAGAGTGTGATATAGCTCTATATCATCACGGCTGTGATTAGGCCAGAGGCACGAGGCCGTAGAGCGATATTGCTTTTATACAACAGTTCGATGGCACACGTTTGAAAAACGAAAACTAGAAAACAACAACGGAGTTATTTTAAAAGCCTCTTTGTTTGAGAACTACTTCTTCCGCCACGGATTTGAGGGCGGCTAGAATGACAGGTAACACTTTCGGCTGCTTTGAATCTCATAACAACTCAATGTACGGAAAAGCCGTTTCTTTATATTACCGTTTCTTGGTCACAAAGTGTAGTTTTAAGATTAGTTCAGTCGAGAATGTATATGTATTATATTTAAATCTGCAGTCGATTAGTAAAGATAGCGCCTGTTTGAACGTGTGCTTAGTGAGATTCGGTACGTATGAGAACCAAAGCATGAGCGGACGTCAGTGTTCACTCGCCCCGCTGACCACCGCCCTCTCTGGGCTACATCTCTGACAGGGATTCCCTGGCTTTCATGTTGGCCTGATGGTCAAAAATTAGATCAAATCAGCAGTGTTTGGTGTCATGATGAAACTATTACTTGTTTTCTTATTCATATTTAGTGTCTTTTGTGTTTTTATTGTTTTGGCGCGAGGTAAAAGTTAATAAAACTATACTATATAATGTTACTATTGCTTTCTCATTTATTCTTAACGTGATACGAGCACTCGCTTGTTATTAGACTTTGTTCTTGTCAGTACTGTATAAAACAGTTTTTTATAAGTGTCAGAAAGATGTTTTTGCATGCTGCCTATAAATATATCAGTGGTGATATCTCATGACGTGTTTTAATAGTCACGTCACGATAAAATAAATGATCAATGTCCACATTTAACAGCTGTGGTGCTTACCTGCGGTTCCACAGTGTTTTCTCGTTTTGAGGAGAGAGATCGCTCCAGAAAATTGTTTATTCCTCTTAAGTGTTAATCGTCCACACGATGTGACAAGACATTAATCCCATTAAGTTTAACGTAACATCCAAGAGCGCTGATCTTTGACGGAATAATAACTTCCGTTTGTGATTCACACACTGATTCACGAGCTAGTGAACTAATGAGACACACGGAGAGTGATTCAAAACAGCGCGGTTGTGTGCGTCCGTGTGTGCCTGCAGTTTTTCAATTCAGAGATGAGCCTGTTTAGAGGACATCCATTCACTAGGTGGCGGAATGATACAAAATGGTGAAGCGGTTACTGTGCCGTTATCAGTAGAATATTGCACGCCTCTTAGCCAATCAGATTCGAGAACTAGAAAGAACTGTTGTATAATATTAAAATAACTCAGATTAAGGAAGAGATAACATGCCGTCAGTCGCTATTGCAAAATAAACCCACACTGCAAAAAATGATGTGTTAATTTTTTACACATTGTGTGTGTCATGCCATTTAATGCGTTTTTTCATGTTAAAATAAATGAAAGGGACAACACAAGTTGTGTTAAAAACAGTGATGGGAGTAACGCGTTACAATTAATTCTGTTACTGTAATTCCACTAATTTTAGCGGTAATAAACATGTAACAAATTTTTTTTTAATCAAGTAACACAGTTACAATTAGTGAAATCTAAATGAGTTGGTTACTCACGTTACTCTATTTTGTGATAAATGAACACTTGCAGACAAGACATTTCTGATTCACTAATTGTAACTGCGTTACTTGATTTAAAAAAAAAACTTCGTTACATGTTATTACCGCTAAAAGTAGTGGAATTACAGTAACAGAATTAATTGTAACGCAATACTCCCATCACTGTTTTTAACACAACTTGTGTTGTCCCTTTCATTTATTTTAACATGAAATAACGCATTAAATGGCATGACACAAACAATGTGTAAAAAATTAACACATCATTTTTTGCAGTGCAGCCGATTATTTTATGTTAAAGTTTGCATGATTGTAAATTATGCCACCTATTACACAGATACTTGCCACATAATTAAATATAAAATATTGATTATTAGACTTTGATGCTTTTTAAATGGATGAAATAAAAAAGAAAAACTGCCAAGAGGAGCCCAAAAAATATGTGAACTTTTACAGTTTGGATTTAGTTTAGGTTCCCATAGTTCCCATAGTTAAATATTAGTTATGTGATGATTTCTGGTTAGAGGGAATATCAGTAATAACTAGTAATAATTGCAGCTTTCGTGTTAACGTTAAATTAAAATAGAGACCCACCCGTCATTGAGGCTGTTTTGAGAATGAAAGGGGCGAGCACAACCCTGGCTCCAGGTATCTTCAGAGCACACGGAGGGAATCAAATGTACAGGACCTGAAAAACAAACATGTCATTCACAAAAGGCACTTTTAACAGATAATTATTGTTTAATTGACATGTTTGGACTCCTGAAGCCTTATGGTGAACTAAAAAAATCCTCACTGCACTCGAATTTGGCAGTAGGACCTCTGAAATGTGTGAAACTAAAGTCCCTTGGTGGAAGCCATGTTTGCAACTTACAACGTCTCTGGGCAGTTCTTTGAGTCATGCGAGACTAAAGTACTATCCACTTTAATAGAGAAAGTCAAATATCTCTAAAATCACAATTAAACAACATATTTCTGACCAACAATTAAACCTGAAATCAACTGTATCATAAAGTTTGTTCTTAAGCTCAAATTGCACTTAAAACACCTTTTTTGAGGTCCGTTCTGTTACTGTGCATGCACACAGGTTGAAAGGCACATTGTACAGAGCCCCTCGCACAGAGAATCGTCAGTCTTTATCGATTGATGATTGGTTCTTTTAACTGAGAGGCGGGACTTCTCGAGAGCGGCCATATTGAGGGTTGCATTCATAGGCAAACGTGTGTGCCTCATACGTCTTGAAAAGAGTGATCGCCCCCTGGTGGCTCCTTGCATTACAAGTCATAAACCCCGCCCTCTCCATGTAAACGAATGGGACTCTGCTCTAATTAAAAAAATATTTACACTTCCAATAAAAGTTTCCGTAAGATGGTCTTTGTCCTTCAAAGTAGTTTTATCACGCTGATATAAGTTTAATTGTTCGATTTTGTGAAAAGATTCATTTTAGCTAGTAATTTGATGCTATTGAAATGGGGCGTGTCGTTATGATTGGCATGGTTGAATTGGGCACGCAAGCATTTAGGCGGAAGTTTGATACCGCCTCTGGCTCCACGGACCATTCCTTCTGCGCATGCGTTGGCTGGCTCCAAACTGACGTTTTTACATAACATGGTGGCGACCATGGTCGGACATTTTTGGCTTCAATTCATTACAATGGAAGAAGGCAACGTTGCGTCATCCATTTTTTTAACAGTCCATATAGTCAACCGAAACCGAAGGCAGCTAACTTGTTGCCTCACTGCGTCATGAGGCAATGACTTGAAGGCAGCTCCGGGAAACGCATTCGGAAAAACTTCATAGGCAGCGTAATGGATTTTGTTTCAAATATAAACAGAGAGCGCCTTAGTGATAACTAATCCCATATTTGAAAACTGCAATACTAAAGGGCTCGTTATAGTTGTGCGTAGGTCCTACGGCGTAGCCGCGACGGCGTAGGTTCTGCGTCGGTTTTCATTTATACTTTTGCGTCGTCGTCTGCGTCGACGTGCAAACACACGCGCAGACCGCTGGTAAGCAGTAACCACGCATGTAACCACAGTAGCAGCGCGACCGTCAGAGAAGAAGAAGCTTAGCACGTTAACCCACAAACGAAGAAGAAACAGCAACTTGTTGTGTATAATTTTAGAAGACCAGCAATGATGGAAGTAAATAAACAACGACTTCTGATGCAGTTTGAGTTAAATCACTTCCCAACTTGGCTCATCTTTGTTTTCACCGTCACAAACGGAAATACCTATGACGCAGTTTTTTTTTACCTGACGAAAGGGGTTCTGGTGGACCAATCACAGCGCTTGCAGTCTGCGTAGATCTGACGCGCTGTTAAAAATGCGAGGTGCACGTCAGGCTACGCACAGGCTACGGATAGGCTACGGCGTAGAACCTACGCACGACTATAAATCGCCATTAATGTCTCACTAGAAATGCAATCGAAAGATGTAAAAAGTGAAAATATAACTTTATTTACACAAAATTTGTAATCCAGACGATTTTTGGTCCCCCATTTATTTTTTAGAACTGGACAAGGCACGACCAATCACATCCCTGCGCACGCACGCACACACACACACACAAAGAATTGTGGGATAAGATGAAGAAGGTATCTCAAGAGTCAGGAAGTTAACCAAACATTGGATCCGAACATTCATTGATGCCTTCCTGCCTTGGAATGCTGCGTCCGATTTCAGACACAGCCATAGTAATAGCACTGCTCAATCTTATTATATCAATCATTTTTGGTGAAACTCACCGCAGGTCTGTCCTGAACTATGATGGCAGTGACAACAAGGACGCTGCGAAAATTCCAGTACTCTCCGATCCAAACAGGATAACTCGGATCCCACATACGGACCCTCATGAGGCCTCAAAGACACTGAGAAACAGGGACAAAGAATAAACTGCTATTAGATCAAATTGCAAATAACCCAATACAGGGCCGGTTTCCCGGACAGGGTTTAGATAAACCCAGGACTAGGCCTTAGTTATATTAGGACATTTAAGTAGTTTTTCACAAACATACCTTACAAAAAACAATACTGTTGTGCATCATGAGACAAAGCAATGGCACTGATATATGTTAAGATACGTCATTGCAAGATGTTTTTAAATTAAGGCAGATCAAACATGCACTAGGATAACCCCTGTCCGAAAAACCATTTCACTTCACCCTGGAAAACCCACGGGTCAAATTTGGCCAATGTTAATTGATGCTAAAGAGAAGGGTTCTTGGGTTCTCCAGAGTTAAACTACTAAAATAAACTTCATCTTGATATTAAACACTATTAGAAGGGATCAAAATGAATTACCAGGTTTTTTCTCCAGCAGCTGTCGCTTACAGTAAATGACACATAGGATGAAAAGAGCCATGAGGACTGTGGCCAGGGCGCTGCAGATGACCGCAGCTAAAGCCATGTCTCTCGGGCTGGTCACTGTCGACTGTAGAGGAACCAGATTCACTCGCCCGCTACCTAAATCCCAAAAAAAAATGATTGTTGTTAATTTAGATATTTTAATATGCCTTATAAAAGACACAGTGTGATTTTAAATGCAATGGCAGCACGGCATGTTTGAATGTGCAGAAACTAAGCGATTTATTTAGTTTTTTATTGGCAAAATCATAGTTTACTGCATAGTAACCATGGCATTTTGGTTTTAACTGTAGTAAAAACCATAGTTAATGTTTGTGGGTAGACCCCACCCTTAGCATTTTATTAACCTCTGTAAGGACTAAGACCAGCATGTGTCTCATCTTCCATTAAACCTTTCAAAACCAAATGGTGTCTGTGCGTCTGGCTGGCATATCTCGGAGCGCTGCGGTTACGTTCAGCGATCCGTTTCAAAGAAACTGGGGTTCGAATAGCAGGAATGTCCCAGAGGTGAAGGGCACATTCTCGGCCCGCTGATAATTTTTCACCTTTTCACCCCTGGGCCAGTCGTGCCTCCGCTTGCCAGTCTGGTGAGTCCATTATTAGGGAGCAAATCAAGGTTGTGGGAAGTCACTGCTAAATGTTTGAAGTTGAGTTGGGGAATGTGTAATGAGTCTGAGAAAACAGCTGCCGTGGTCTGAAAACACCACGCTAACTCTGATGTCACCGTCTCGTGAAAACCTCCCTGCCCTGAGGACAACAGTGATCTTCAGTGAAATCGAGCGGCTATCGAGTGTCTGATCTGGCCTGAAGTAGGGGTTTCACAGCCGTTGTTCTTATGACAGTGCCAGTTAACTTATCCAGATAATTAGGGTTATCATGTTAACCGGTGAACGCATCAATGCATCTGTCATATATGACTGAAAGAAAATAACCAAGTTTGGCATACACATTTTATTTTTATGCATTCACTGGTAATCGAACCCATGACTTTGAATTAATTTAACCATAGTAGTGGTGCTTCCTTAAGGCCGATTTTTAATGTGTATGCAAGGGTCTACATACAGTGCGCACGTACTGTACGCCCACCACCAGATTTTTTATTACGCACCAGCCAGGAGAGGTATTGCAATTATTTTGCAGATGTTGAACGTCAGCGCACGTGTATGAGTCAATTAAAATATGCTTAACGTTCAACTGTGCACGTACACTTATGCTTAAAAAAACAATACCTAGAGCTCAAGGCTTTCAGATTTGAACAAACCTCTAACCCACTATCACTTTTCTAAGCAAACAGATTTACAATTTTCACCTGGTGGAAAAAACATAGAAATGAATAGAGGGGCATATGCAGAAACCAGAGCATATTAGAGTAGGCTACTGGACATTTGGGTGATTCTCGCGAAATTAGACTTATGAGGTGTCATGAAACATTTTGATAAAAAAAGTAAATGCAAAGTATCAACATAAGAAGCATACAGTTACAAACATCTCTTCATGTACTACTTTGCACATGATTTTAAATGAAATCATAAAAAATAATTTTGTTGTTTTTTCCACATTTAAATATGGAAAATATTCATTACCACAACGTGTCCATGACTGGATTTGGGTTCTTTGACATGGAAATATTTTCTCATAATTTTCTCATCCTCCGCAACAATTTTCAATCATTGTTTAAGCCCTCAAGGAACTAACATTTTCAAAAAAAATTGTTGGAAGGGACATAATTGACTGTGACACTCAAGATGGCTACCAGGTAAGCAGTTCTTATTTTTTCTCTCTAGATAAAAGTAGAAATTTTGTTTGTCATAGTACCTAGACAACTTTTTAGATCTCATTACCGAAACATGAGTTTGTAAATGCATATATTTAATGTAATATCATGTTGCGGTAATGATAATTTTTGATAATGATAATCTAAAAAATGTAAATAATTCTATAGGAAATATTTTTTAAATCCTCTAAAAAATAATGGTTAAGTTCAGACCTTAATCTTATATGTAAAAAAAAGTTAATTTCATGAGAATATGTTTTATATTCCTATAAGGCTATAATTATTTTATACATTTGTCAGATGCAACTCACAGTGCACGCAATTTATGCTTTTTATTTATCAGTACGTGTGTTCCCTGGGATTAAACCCATAACCTTTCTGTTACTGCGAAACCACCTTAAACAGCAAACCTTGACTTTTTATTTATACGTTTGCTTTCTTTTAGTGTTTAACCATTACTATTTAGTGTACTATAAAACATCAAATAGGCTTCAGTCTTCACCAAGGTTTTTCCCCTCCTAGGACTTTTTTCTCCTGACTAAAAAAGCCGGGAGTTTTTTTCTCCTAGGAGTTTTTTTTTCAACTCCTAGGGAGTCAGCTGACATTAGCTTAACTTAGCATCCTCTTCTATACGCCACATTATTTCTACGCCCGCTAGTACGGTTTAATCTTATCCACTGTACTTTGCTGCTTACAGCCCAGTCACACGAAATTACGTACCTATAGTCACTTAATTTTTGTATTCTTTTTTGTGATACTGTCACGAATTTCCGCGTTTTTTCGTGATCATATCAAAAATTTCTGTTTATGTGTTATTGTCACGTATTGGTTACTCAACTGTTTTGTCCCATTTTCTTACCATTGTCGCTTTGGTTTAGGGTTAGATTTACATAAAATGACATCCTTATCCAAACCCAACTCTAAACCTAACGCCAGGCGACAATGGTTTAAAAATCAGAAAATTTAAAAAAACAAATATAGTACAAACCAATACTTAAATGTGACTTCCTAACGCAAACCCCAAATCTAACCCTAAACCGAAGCGACAATTGTTTCAAAATAGGAAAAAGCAGTTGAGCAACCAATAAGTGACAATGACACACAAACAGAAATTCGTGATACGGTCACCGAAAAACGCGGACAGTATCACGAAAAAGAATCAAAAAATTACGTGACTATAGGTACACAATTCCGTGAGACTGGGTAGCAGCTTATATTGTTCATCGATTTTTCTGTGTTTTCTCCTGCATTTACTAATGTAAAGCTGCTTTGAAACAATTAAACAATTGTGAAAAGTGCTATATAAATTAAATTAAATTGAATGAATGTATGAATGAATGAATAAAAACATGCAGTGACTCATCCAACATTTTATTTCAGGTTTTTTAATAAGGTGTTAATAAATAGTAATAGTTCAGAGCTAGATATCTTAAATACATAGCATAAGTATTGCAAATGTTTTATTGGCAGCTGTTAAGAAAGATAACAAACACAGGCACGTAATGACATAAAGCCTGCAGAGATTTTTTTATGTGGAACTATTAACTTTATATAAAGAGGTTAAATATGAACCAGATATTTGTTTAACATCTTTTCATGAGGAGAACACAAGCCTTTTTCATTTGCTCTATGGTAAATAAATCATTAAGTAAACATGGGCTTGGCCTTCACATATCCAAGAGCTCTTTGTGATACAATGCGAACATCAGCTAAGCCCTACTAAGGAGTTTTCTCTCTAGGGATTACAGTATGTGTGTTTGTGCCATGCCATGATGGAGGGGAGATGTGGGTGGTTGCCATGACCAAAAAGCTCCAGGACCAAATCTAGGCGAGTAGGGATCTATAATATAGTGCTTATGGAGATGACAAAATCGTGACAAGTCCTAAACCATTTTAGGTAGGTAGGTAATGCAATTTTTCAACAATCAATTTTCCATCCAATCTTTTATTTTACAAGCATTCCCTGGGAATCGAACCCATGACTTTGACAGTGCTAGCGCCCTACTAGTTGAATTTAACAGTAGCTGTGCTTTCTAAAGGCCGAAGTTCTTCCTCTAATGTATCTGCCTAGAAAAAGCAAATGTGCTAGTAAACGAATAAAGCAGAACCAAAGTCTTCACGAAGTTTGTTCATTAAACCTCGGTCTAAACGGTCATGTCTCCGTGCCAGCAAATCTGAGCCAGCTGTGTGCTGTTCTCATGCCCTCTCTCACAATCCCCAAACGTTTCTCCTCTTATCAGCTGCCCACAGCTGCAGCAAACAGACAAAGAGCGGCTCATTGAAAAGATCTCACCTGCTGATATTATCGCTTCAGGAGCCAATAGACCGCACTCTTTGATATGTGCGCCTGCTTGTTGACTTTACAGAATACCAAACTCAAACACATGGCCTTGAGCCCAAAGAAACAGAGGGGTGGACAGCTTTGGGGATTGTGATAGTGTACAGGGCCGACCCGGTCAGGGCTGTAGTTCAGTTTTTTACATGCCCTGCCGACATTATTACTGGCATATATGCAAGGCATATTATTATTATGGCAGCTATACATTGACCAGGACATTAAGGTTAAAAGAATTCACGCAATACATAAACCAATTCTATATAACCTGAACAGAAATGTGCTTTCAGAAGCGGAAAGTTATTTTAATGTAAGTTCTCAAAGACTTGATAAATTGTAAGTTAGACCAAAGAATGTGTGTTAAGCAAATAGGGTGATGTCCTGTTGACTTTTAAGTTACTACCTGCTTTTAGCAGAACTATGTTTGTGTAGCGTTTCAACAGAACTACACCTCCCACCCGTCACACTTGTCAAATGGCTCCATCAACCCCAAGATATATGACTCCTACAAATTATGACCTACTGGCCGGGCCAATGTGCTTTAATCCGCTTTAGGTCAAATACCAAACCAAAAACATTTTTAAATTGCCTGCAGTTGAAGATGCCTGCAGTATGTTACTGATAAAGTTCATAAAAGATTTTCCCATGACTGAATGGCACTGTGATGAAAATATAGATCCGAGTACAGCCCAGAAATATTTCATATACTGTACTCTCCTTTCACACTTGGCTGCTGTTGAGGAATTATATCCAGGGTATATCTAGTGTACCAGCAAACCTCATCTGTGTCTGATAGCAAGAGAGTTTCATTTGGACTCACCAAATTCAGTTTGCATTTGGTGTAAATAAGATGCCTTTTTATTTTTTGATAAACTTCAGAGAGCAGTCTAAATTTGTTGCATCTCTTGTCCATGGTGGGCACTTTAGTGACCAATCCAGAGCAACAAAAAACATGGACACTAGTCAACATTTGTATTTCAAAACCTTTCATAAAAGTTGTCTTAAAATTTTTAACAATACCAATTTGTCTTAACGTTTATGAACCTCTTTTGATCCACAACAAATGTTGACTAGTGTAGAAAACGGTTAACCACTGCTTACCTGTCCTCCAGTCTTTACATAGTTCAAGTGGTAGACAGCTGGTGCTAGTAATAAAATGTACCGTGGTTCAAAGTAGAGGTCAACCGATAAACCTAACCCATAGTTCAGAGTAGAGGTCAACGGTTAACCCTAACCTATAGTTGAAAGTAGAGGTCATCTTACAACCTTAACCCAAAGTTTAGAGTAGAGTTGAACCAATAACCTTAACCCATAGTTTAAAGTAGAGGTCAAATGTTAACCCTAACCCATAGTTTAGAGTAGAGTTGAACCAATAACCTTAACCCATAGTTTAGAGTAGAGGTCAACCGATAACCTTAACCCATAGTTTAGAGTAGAGGTCAACCGATAACATTAACCCATAGTTTAGAGCAGAGGTCAACCGATAACATTAACCCATAGTTTAGAGTAGAGCTGAATAAATAATCTTAACCCATAGTTCAGATTAAAGGTCATCCAATAACCCTAACCTATAGATGAAAGTAGAGGTCATCGGACAACCTTAACCATAGTTTAGAGTATGGTCAACCGATAACATTAACCAACAGTTTAGAGTAAAGGCCATCCAATAACCTTAGCCCACAGTTTAGAGTAGAGCTGAACTGATAATCTTAACCCATAGTTCAGAGTAGAGGTGAACCAATAACCTTAACCCATAGTTTAAAATAGAGGTCAAACGATAACCTTAACCCATAGTTTAGAGTAGAGGTCAACCGATAACATTAACCCATAGTTTAGAGTAGAGCTGAATCAATAATCTTGACCCATAGTTCAGAGTAAAGGTCTTCCAATAACCCTAACCTATAGATGAAAGTAGAGGTCATCGGACAACCTTAACCCATAGTTTAGAGTAGAGGTCATCCAATAACCTTAGCCCACAGTTTAGAGTAGAGCTGAACTGATAATCTTAACCCATAATTCAGAGTAGAGGTGAACCGATAACCTTAACCCATAGTTAAAAATAGAGGTCAAACGATAACCTTAACCCATAGTTAGAGAAGATTACCTAAACCCGTAGTTTAGAGTATAAATGAACTGATAATCTTAACCTATAGTTCGGAGTAAAGGTCATCCAATAACACTAACCTATAGATGAAAGTAGAGGTCATCCGACAACCTTAACCCGTAGTTTAGAGTAGAGGTCAACCAATAACCTTATCCCACAGTTTAGAGTAGAGCTGAACTGATAATCTTAACCCATAGTTCAGAGTAGAGGTGAACCGATAACCTTAACCCATAGTTTAGAATAGAGGTCAAACGATAACCTTAACCCATAGTAAGAGAAGATAACCTTAACCCGTAGTTTAGAGTATAAATGAACAGATAATCTTAACCTATAGTTCAGAGTAGAGGTCAACCGGTAACATTAACCCATAGTTTAGAGTAGAGGTCAACCAATAACATTAGCCCACAGTTTAGAGTAGAGCTGAATCGATAATCTTAACCCATAGTTCAGAGTAAAGGTCATCCAATAACACTAACCTATAAATAAAAGTAGAGGTCAACCGATAACATTAACCCATAGTTTAGAGTAGAGCTGAACTGATAATCTTAACCTATAGTTCAGAGTAGAGGTGAACCTATAACCTTAACCCATAGTTTAGAATAGAGGTCAAACGATAACATTAACCCATAGTTTAGAGTAGAGGTCAACCAATAACATTAACCCATAGTTTAGAGTAGATCTGAACTGATAATCTTAACCTATAGTTCAAAGTAGAGGTCATCCAATAACCTTAGCCCACAGTTTAAAGTAGAGCTGAACCAATAACCATAACCCATAGTTTAGAGTAGAGGTCAACCAATAACATTAGCCCACAGTTTAGAGTAGAGCTGAATCGATAATCTTAACCCATAGTTCAGAGTAAAGGTCATCCAATAACACTAACCTATAAATGAAAGTAGAGGTCAACCGATAACATTAACCCATAGTTTAGAGTAGAGCTGAACTGATAATCTTAACCTATAGTTCAGAGTAGAGGTGAACCGATAACATTAACCCATAGTTTAGAGTAGAGGTCAACCAATAACATTAACCCATAGTTTAGAGTAGATCTGAACTGATAATCTTAACCTATAGTTCAAAGTAGAGGTCATCCAATAACCTTAGCCCACAGTTTAAAGTAGAGCTGAACCAATAACCATAACCCATAGTTTAGAGTAGAGGTCAAACAATAACCTTAACCCATAGTTAGAGAAGATAACCTTAACTCATAGTTTAGAGTATAGATGAACCGATAATCTTAACCTATAGTTCAGAGTAGAGGTCATCAGATAGCCCTAATCCATAGTTAACAGTAGAGGTCAAGTTCACAGTAGAGGATAACCGATAACCCTAGCCAATAGTTTTTAATGAATAATTGGTTAAACCGATATATTGGTCTACCTCTAGTTTGGACCCAAAGTCCAATGTGAAAAGGGACACAGTAGTGGGGGAAAGGGTGGTATTGAACTCAAGTTCGAACCAAGCAGACCAATAAAAGTAAAAGTTAAAGCAGAAGCAAAACAGTCATCTTACATTACTCTCACTCATTACAGACCTAGCACACACCCGGCTCTCATGTGGCCTCTTCATAAATTGGCTTCACATCACTTCAGATGCCTCAGATGGGACAGCTGTGAGAAGCTTTGCCAAATATTTAAAGATATCCCATGACAAGAAGAGACAGCAGCAGATGAAAAACATTACAGCAGCAACAGGAACCCATAAAATGCTCTTGTTTTCTTCCTCTCGCTCTCAGGATGGGCCAAGGAGAGCGGAGTGTTTCTGGATTTATGGTCTCCTCTAAAGACACACTTCCTCACACAGCTGCGCGTTTGCCCCTGGCCGACGTAAACAGTATTAGCACGATCGGGCCTTTACGTTTTCACCACCCTCTGTCACATAATGCCACGTTTTAAAGTCTTTTCAGACATTTGCATGCACAACCGGTCAGATAAACACAGCAGTGGGGCGTCATGCTCTTATTTTTCAAAATTCCCACACAGAGTGAACAGAGATAAAATTCCTTACATCCACAGGTCAAACTGTGAGCCTATAGGATTTCTCCCTATGTATGTAGTGTGTTAGGAGTGTTAGACCTGGTTCAGGCTCTATCCAACATACACATTGCCTCCACACAAACAGTAGCCACCGATGCCAATGCGGAAGACACAGTCAATTTGGAAAGGTATTCGTCTTTCCCTATGTTAGTGCCTGGAGAGACACAGTTTCTGTACAATGGTAGTTAATGATGGGTAAAATGAGAATAATTAGCAACCCAGAACCCTAGACAACAATACACTGCTTTGTGAGAAGATGGCCTGTTTGTATTTGCGGAAAAGAGTAACTGCATTACATAGATAATTGTCTTTATTACTTATGCCTGTGTCCTGACTTGTAAAAAGAGGTATTTTTCTGATTGTAAAACCATGTTGTATGAATCACTAAGACTCGGAGGACAGGCATTTCACTGGTTAAGTATAAACACAACCTGTTTTTGAAGACCCATTTTAAAGGAACAGCTCCCCCAAAATACCACCCTGTGTCCAAAACCGCATACTGTGACAGTACTTACTAAATTAGATTAAGTACTTACTCATCGACCGTTAAAATGTATACAGTATTGTTCAAAATAATAGCAGTACAATGTGACTAACCAGAATAATCAAGGTTTTTAGTATATTTTTTATTGCTACGTGGCAAACAAGTAACCAGTAGGTTCAGTAGATTCTCAGAAAACAAACAAGACCCAGCATTCATGATGTGCGCGCTCTTGGGGCTGTGCAGTTGGGCAATTGGTTGAAGGGGGTGTGTTCAAAAAAATAGCAGTGTGGCATTCAATCACTGAGGTCATCAATTTTGTGAAGAAACAGGTGTGAATCAGGTGGCCCCTATTTAAGGATGAAGCCAACACTTGTTGAACATGCATTTGAAAGCTGAGGAAAATGGGTCGTTCAAGACATTGTTCAGAAGAACAGCGTACTTTGATTAAAAAGTTGATTGGAGAGGGGAAAACCTATAAAGAGGTGCAAAAAATGATAGGCTGTTCAGCTAAAATGATCTCCAATGCCTTAAAATGGAGAGCAAAACCAGAGAGACGTGGAAGAAAACGGAAGACAACCATCAAAATGGATAGAAGAATAACCAGAATGGCAAAGGCTCAGCCAATGATCACCTCCAGGATGATCAAAGACAGTCTGGAGGAGTTACCTGTAAGTACTGTGACAGTTAGAAGACGTCTGTGTGAAGCTAATCTATTTTCAAGAATCCCCCGCAAAGTCCCTCTGTTAAAAAAAAGGCATGTGCAGAAGAGGTTACAATTTGCCAAAGAACACATCAACTGGCCTAAAGAGAAATGGAGGAAGATTTTGTGGACTGATGAGAGTAAAATTGTTCTTTTTGGGCCCAAGGGCCACAGGCAGTTTGTGAGACAACCCCCAAACTCTGAATTCAAGCCACAGTACACAGTGAAGACAGTGAAGCATGGAGGTGCAAGCATCATGATATGGGCATGTTTCTCCTACTATGGTGTTGGGCCTATTTATCGCATACCAGGGATCATGGATCAGTTTGCATATGTTAAAATACTTGAAGAGGTCATGTTGCCCTATGCTGAAGAGGACATGCCCTTGAAATGGTTGTTTCAACAAGACAATGACCCAAAACACACTAGTAAACGGGCAAAGTCTTGGTTCCAAACCAACAAAATTAATGTTATGGAGTGGCCAGCCAAATCTCCAGACCTTAATCCAATTGAGAATTTGTGGGGTGAGATCAAAAATGCTGTAAAACCAAGAAATGTGAATGAATTGTGGAATGTTGTTAAAGAATCATGGAGTGGAATAACAGCTGAGAGGTGCCACAAGTTGGTTGACTCCATGCCACACAGATGTCAAGCAGTTTTAAAAAACTGTGGTCATACAACTAAATATTAGTTTAGTGATTCACAGGATTGCTAAATCCCAGAAAAAAAAAATGTTTGTACAAAATAGTTTTGAGTTTGTACAGTCAAAGGTAGACACTGCTATTTTTTTGAACACACCCCCCTCAACCAATTGCCCAACTGCACAGCCCCAAGAGCGTGCATATCATGAATGCTGGGTCTTGTTTGTTTTCTGAGAATCTACTGAACCTACTGGTAACTTGTTTGCCACGTAGCAATAAAAAATATACTAAAAACCTTGATTGTTCTGGTTGGTCGCATTGTACTGCTATTGTTTTGAACAAGACTGTATACTGTCAAATGTACATTCTATATGGTATAAATATGGATAGTATAAATTAAATTTAGACCTGCTACATCTGTCCATGTTAATACATCACATGATGACACGTCATAATAATCAAAAGTGAACTGTTAATTTGAAAAATGTTAAACAATCGCTATTTTACTATCATTTTAACCATTTTCCCCATGTATTTACATTTAAATAAAGCCGCATTAAAGCTGTCCGACAATTTTTGAATATGATGACGCCTCCTCTTTTTCTTCTTATTTGTTGTGTGACTCCTTCCCCAGGATAGTAAAGTGTTCATAGAATGCACACTTCCAAATCTTGCAGGAAGTAGTAGGTTATCCGGGTACTTTTCGTCTACTGTTTGGCGAATACTATGAATTCGGACTTACTACTCGCCATGCCTACTTATTTTTATCTACTATATACTAGGGCTACACAATTAATTGAAAAACGACTTCTTTCCTCGCCGTTGACAAGTTAACTCGTCAATTAAGAGAAAACGTTTTCCTGCCAATGACAATGAGTTTTTCTGGCAATCCGTATTTCCACTATTATCCACCGGGTGGCACTCTTACCCAACTTATAAAACCCCGGAAGCAACTGCTAAGGCCAAACAGTTCAAACTCCGTGTATGTTTTGATCATCGCTCTGAATCTGATCTTTATCAAAAGTCCTTAAGCCCGGGATACACTGCACGATTATTGGCTGTCCCAGACGAAAGATTGCCATCGTGAAACAATCGTCGCGATTTCTGTGATCGTGGCTTTTCATCGGTAGTACTTTGTCGTACAGTGAGAGAGGTTCAAAGACGGCTGTTTTCCCGGTCTTGCGTCCGAACATAGCCTACGATAGATTTCTGACAGTGTCAGAAATTCAGCACGATCACCGCAAAGTGTGTTTGCTGCTACGACATGCGTACTTGTATTTGTTTACCACGAGTGCGTGCTGGTGATGTTGCGGTAACGTGTGACGCAGCCGTCGAAGCTTCCGTGTCATAATCGCACAGTCTACATGCTTGTCGTACCAGAGTTTAAACGATACATGTCACACAGTGTGATAAGGTAATGATCTTATCCTGCAGTGTATTCCGGGCTTTGAAGGTGTAGCGGAGGATTTTCTCAAATTTTAGAAAAGAACCGCCTTCTCCACTTTTTCAAAAAATGCAATTGCGCAACACTCCTGATTGACAACTAGGAGGACCAATAGTCTTGATGATCCACCTGGAAAAAGAAAATACTCCGCAATACTTTCAACAAAAATGCAATTATCTCAGCTTTTTGCTTTAAATTTGGCATTTTTGAAGAAACCAACCCATACCCTTTTTTTGAAACCAGATGGTTCTTTCATTTGATATATTGTATGTTTATATAAGAAAATTTTCTGGAAGGCATTAAACTTTTGTGAAAATCATAAAAAAATTGGTGCTGGCTGGCAACTTTTTAAAGAGCTGGCGGGGAAAGAGCTAATCGGGATTACAATTATGGGTGAAACAATTACATAAACACCTCAATTACAGCTGTCCATTTGTGCTCATTTCTGTGCATTTCACCAGTAGGTTTGGGCACCAAATACAGTGGCGAATCAGATATATTAAAATGTTGACGTGTCCTTTAGCCATTCATTTGGGATTTTTTTACTAACAACATATTATGTTATTTACAATATATTATTTAGTTTTGGATGTTTAGCATTTACCATGGAGCTGCTTCACAGAAAGTTATAATACATTTCAAACTTCAATGTAAAATCGCAAATAATAATTGCAATTACAATGTGATGAATAATCAACAATTATGATTTATGTCATCATTGTGCAGCCCTACTATGTACTGTAGTATGGATGTAGGGATTTCGGACACTGCGCCAGTTTGTGAAAATCCAGCTAAAGCCATTTTTAGTGATTTACTGCTTTTACATCATCCTACATAATGTAAAGAATATTAGGGCTGTGCAAAAATATATATTTCAATCTCTACTATCGTTTTTTTTTAACTCATCAAATCCCTCTGTGTGCTGCTGTAGTTGTCGCTGTCCAGTTGTCTGTCATATACGGCCATTCGGCCAATGTCTCAGAAGATAGCGTTAGTGAGAAAATAAAACACACATGCAGCTTTCAAAGCCGACGTGTGGAAGCACTTTGGGTTTAAATTAGTTTTTTTTTTAAATTCAGCTCTATTTTTTTACATTGTTGATAAAAAAGAAAAAGTATTGCAACGTATCGCAGCAAGCAACGTATCGTATCGTGATACATTGGATCATGACCCATGCATCGTGATACATATCGTATCGTGAGGCCCTTGCCAATACCCAGCCCTAAAGAACATTCACTTTGATATCTTTACTATTGACTGAGTAAGGACATGACAAAGATTAAAATCAATGTTAAATCTATGACTGAAATCAAACTTTGACGCTCCGAATCTTATTATTAGATAAGATGAGACTTTAGCCGGAAATTATTGAACTCATTTACATCAAACCTTCTTGTATGTTTTGTTTCTTCTGTAGTTCTTTGACAGTAAAGGATTTTAGCTTAAATCACAGTCCTTTTGGTTCCTTGGATTCATAAAATGCAAGTCCTCATGTATCAGTTCACGCTAAAAAGTCTTAAAAGCAGATTCAGGCGATACAAAATGTATCTCTGTGGCTCCTGACAATATCAGAAGTGAGGGCAAATTGATGCGAATGGAATACAGCCAAAGTTCAGGCGTGCTCAGGATGTTTGCCTGAGGCAATGGATTATTAATAATGGTAATTTTGTAAATAATGATCAGTTTCTTGCACAGACCAATCAGTTCACTTTAAAAGACAATAATAATCACCAGGAGCCGCTGAGATTTATTTTGTTTCCTGATTTTTTTACTCTCAAAGTAACGGCAATCATGGGATGAACATTTTGAAATCACCAAGGACCACGGTTTTACTTTAATGCTATGAAGATCTGATTTGACCTCTATGACAAATTGCAATACTTTCATTGAATAAGGACTTTTTCTATCTGTTTTGTTAGCATCAGATGACTCAACATCCCCAGTCCCCATTCACTTAGTCTGTGTAGAAAAGAGCAGCGCGAACAACTCATTGTGTAAATGACATAAATAATAGTGAATTTTCGTTTTTTGTGTGAACTAACACTTTAAGGTGGATTTCAACAGAACTCCAATAAAACAGCAGTTTGATATGTTTTCTGAACACACTGAACACAATCAACTGGACACTAATTTAACTTTTAGGAGTATCAGTAAATATGAACTCACAGTGTGGTTCATATGGTGGTGGTGGGTCTCCACAAGGTATACACTCCATATCCTGGAATCCACTTAACTTTGTCTTCCTGTAAAATCTGAAAAAGTTAAAAAATGATATTAATGTATCAGTGCTGTACACTTTAATTAAAATGTAGAAAATTGTTTCATCATCAGTTACAGCCCGTGAATTTTTTTTCTAAAAGGATGTAGATGAACTTTCAAGGTAAAATTTTCTCTTAGCAAATCTCACTGTGCCAACACACTTAATTATGGGTAATCAAACATTATTAAAAGCTTAAGTGTTGAGAGAGGGACGCTGCTTTGGGGTAACTGGTAAATCTTGCAGTGGTTAAAAACAGCTTTGAGAAGCAGACCTTCAAAAATCTGACATGTTTCAAGATCATGCTATTGTGTGACATGTTACAGCATGACTGGGTCTAACCAAAAGTCGTGAGTTTGTTCCCCCGACCTTGATTTTAACAAATCTTATGATTCACTGATGCTGGAGGTTTTACTGTGGGTTTACACCAGATGCGGGTTCAACGATTTGCGCGAGTAGATTACATACAAAGTCAATGCAAAGATGCGATCAGACGCGTGCTCGCGTGGAGCGATGCGAATTACGCGATATGGGCAGCACGTTTGCCGTGAAAACATGCGCTATTCGACTCAAACGCGTCTTTGCCCAAGTTGAAAATATTCAACTCGAGCAAAAAATTTGCATGATACGAAGTTAAATCCCGCGAGTAATCTAGAGCGAGCAACGCGATGCAATTGCACGGTTCGCATTTGGTGTAAACCCACAGTTATGCTGCGTTCAGAACAGCCGCAGTAGAGGCGTCAAGCGCGGGTGATTTCAATGTTAAGTCAATGTGACGCGCGTCTGGAGGTCTCACGGCGTGAATGAGCCGTTTAGCGCGGTAGACCCGATTCCACCTCGATCGCGCGAATGGCGCGAATTGAGCGTTGCCGCGGGAAACGCGCAAGTTAAAAAAATTTTACTTCGGCGGAAAAACACGCCGCGCTAACCAAATCCGGATCTTGCTCTAGTAGTATGATTACAAGAAGCGAGCAGTCACAGAAGCCCCTCCCATTATGCGAATTTCCGCGTGAATATCTCGATGACTAGAATTTCACGCACAAATGAAGCAAGTAAACTCAAAATGTTCAAGCGGCAAACTAGACGCAGAAGACGCGAATTTGACGCCTCAAGAGCGGCTGGTGTGAACCCACGGTAAGCTGTAGGTAAGAATACTAGTATGACATTTTTCAACCATTTACATTTTAGTTTTTTCTTGCTCAACTGGCACCAACCATGGCAACAATTGTTCAATAGATTTAATTTACAGAGAACTGAACATGGACTGTTAAATTTGGCTGTAAGTTCAAAAATGTTGATAAGATATTAATAGTATTCTGTGCAATTACAAAGAATGTCGACAAAAAAGAATATGACAGCTTTGGGCAAAAACAAACAAGATCAAATTTAGTTTGTAATTTTAATACAATTAATGATTTCCTTTCACATTAATTGTACGGACTTGTATAATTATTTTATGGTGCTCTTGCATTCTCTTTTTTCGTCAAGTTCTCAAATCGAATTTCCCTCAGTATTTTTACATATAACTTAACTTCATTGGTGTAAATCCTGAATTATGTGGGGGGGGGGGGGTTTCGGTACATTTTAGCATTGATTTTTTTGATAACAAGGCACAATATGATGCTGGCTTTGCTAAAAACATTTGCTTTAGGATTAAGGCATGCAACCGTAATCTTGCAAACTGTAACATTTTTGTTTTTAACAGGTAATGATAGTGAAGTCCTATTTAGTTTCGTCATAGTAATACAAACAAATTGTATATCATACACATTGACAATTATACCCGAAGATTTTTTCATTAAATTTTTTCATCACAGGTCTAAAAATGGAGAAGAATATAAATAAAATTAATTTTGAATTTTTTTAGGACAATCTTCACTTATATTATAATTACACCTCAAAACACCCTTTTAAAAAATAAACTGTACCTTTAAAACCCTTTCTTCACAAGGCAAAAGCTCTTGTATTGTCTACAGTTGGATGTAAATTCAATTTACCCAGTTAACCGAGAGTTTGTGTTTCAGAATCAGTATCCTAAGTGACTCTTAAGCATGTGGTCACCCTGTGGTCTTGGGAAACACCTAATGTCTTTTATTTTAAAATATTACAGCTGACTCACCCAGGCAAGCAGTCTCCACAAACAGCGTTGTTTGTGGTGGAGCAGTTCCCCTTCTGGAAACGGTTGAGGAGCGAACAGTCTAGACAGGGTTTGCATTTCTGCAGGCTGCGGTCTTCTTTGAAGCGACTGGCTCTGCAGGGCACACATTGGGCATCCTCTCCATAGCCGAAGCCACATTCCTGCAGGGATTAACGGAAGATATCTCACTGCCGAGGAAGGTCGGGGTGAGCCGGGGCGAAAGAAAGCGCCAATGTGGACTAACAAGAGGCCGAGATGAAATAATGAACCCAGTGTGTGTGTGAGAATCCCCTGATGAACAAAGGCCAAGTTTCTTTTGAGAGAGTCTATCTTACACTGGCAATAATCTCTCTGACTCTCACGGGATCAATGGACAGCCTTCTGCTCCAGGCCCCTAAAGGACTCCAGATTTGAATGAGAAAGGCCCACGGGGACGCCCATTGTTGGTTTATTGGGAGTTTATTGCGGCGGTTTGGTCGGGCCTCTCTTTGGTTAACGTGCATGCGCGTGAGGGATATTAGCATTCAAAGGGTTTTGGTATATTTAGAAAATATTTCCCAAAAGTAAAAAATGTTAAGAAATACACAATTTTAAAATGTTTTAACGATTCAATGTCTGCAAGTGAAGGTTCAAACTCTTATAGGAAACCAAAATGCAATGTCAAGCTAACTAGATCAGGGGTCTTCAATAGGCGGTCTTTAACCCCACATTGTGGTATTGTTTGGATTATGTATTATTGTTTGATCTCAAACTATGTTCATAAAAGAGGAATAGTTTAGCCAAAAATGAAAAAAAGGCTTTCATAATTTTCTCATCCTCATGTTGTTCTAAATCTGTATGAATTTCTTTTTTCTGATGGACACAAAAGAAGATAGTTTGAGAAATTATGGTAAACACACAGCTGATTGTAACCATTGACCACCATAGTAGGAAAACAAATATGAAAGTATTGGGATAAATAATGAAGAAGTTATTTTGATAAATAATGGTAAGTTGATGGTACCCATTGAATTCCATCCTATTTGTTTTTCCTACTATGAAAGTCAATGGTTTCCATGAGCTGTGTGCTTAACATCATTTAATCAAAATATCTTCTTTTGTGAGAAAAAAGACATTCATACAGGTTTTACAACAATACGAGAATGAGAAAATGAAGACAGAAACTTCAGCTGTTTCGTTGCAAAACATTTTGCCTCCCACATTAAATTTTTTAATGAAATGTACTCGGTTTGCAGTGTATGCATCAGAATAAAGCAAGTAAATACTTTAATATGATACATTTTAATAAAATATTGGTGTGTTTTAACCCATGGTAGGTAAATATTGGACAGAACCGACCAATAATTCTTCAACCTTTGCTGGGCTATTTCAAATATTTTCAACAACCCAGCACATTTATACTCCAACGGTCTATATCTAACCAAGCATGGGTTCAAACAACCCAACATTTTTACAGACTATACTGTAAGTTAAGAATTAAAAGGATCCCATTACAAAATAATATATAATTTAATTATTTTTATTTGGTATGTGGATACCCACACTTGTTTTTGAGATCTTACTGAGATTTATTGCGTACATATGCATATCCAAAACATGTGATGGAAATATGAGGAGAGGTCTCAATGTCAAATTTCTCACTCGCCCTTGAAGACAACACCCAAAGCATTGTTCATTAAATACTGCCCTATTTATTTCAATAAAAGATTTGAAATGATGCAGGTTTTGTAATTATATGGGATCGATTGCACATAGAGCCACAACGACACAAAGACGCCACCAGCAGACGTATCTATATGAACAAAATGAGCCGACTGAATGAAGAGTTTAACAAAAGAGTTGCCTTTAGCTAAAAAGCTCTCTGGTATTTTGCTCACCAACGAGAGCTGGGAGGATTTTCAGATGGATTGTGAACGATTTTCCCTTCAGGAACAAACAACATTTGTTGGGCATGTTTTTGGGAAGCATGTTAGACTTGAGTTAGACATAAAGAAGTAAGCAAGAGTTATTTCCATGACCTGAGAAATAAATGAAATCTTAAGTAGAACTTAATCGATTTCACCGAAACAGCTTTTTTCCCTCCACATCAAAAAACAATACCGGTCAGTTTTTCAAAACTCCTACTGACGGTAATCGATCAAAGATGGTTGCTTGTTTTATCTCTTTCGTGATGATATATTTCTTGGGTATCTTGCACAGATATGTTCGGCGTTCACTGTGCCAAATATATAATTGAAACTTGGCTTTATGAAATTATGCGTTATGCAGCATTTCAACAGAATCCCCTAATCTGGAAAACACATTTATCAAGAAAACTGGCACTGTCAAACTAATTCAAGACAGATTATTTTGTGCTTTCAAGTTTAGTTCTGTCTGTTTAGCATTTAAGCTAACCAAAAAAATCCTGTCTGCTGTCTCGCCCAACCTTCACTCTTGATTTAAAGAAACAGCTCATCCAAAAATTTAAATACTGTTATGATATACAAAGCTGGTGTGTCACAAACAGGTTTATTCCATGGTCTGTTGGAATTCTTGATTCTAATTGGCTGGAAGGTCTGCAATGAAATCCTTTAATGCACAGATATATCCAGGCAGTCAGTTACAATCCTGTATAAAGGTCTTTGTTCTGATGAACACAAAGGAAGATATTTTGAGGATTGTTTGTAACCAAACCGTTCATAAGCGCCATTCACTTCCATAGTATTATTTTTCCTACTATGGAAGTGAATTGGGGCTCATGATCGATCAAAATATTTTCTTTCGTGTAGTTTGTAACAAAATGAGAGTAAATTATAACAGAATTTGCATTTTTGGGTGAACTATTCCTTTAAGAATACTTGAAGAAAACTTCGGCTATTAGAGATATATGGCACATGCAATCTCTCTCTCTCTCTCTCTCTCTCTCTCTCTCTCTCTCTCTCAATTAACAAATAAATTAATAAATAAAATGCAATCTTAACGGCAGATGTGACGTGCTGTAACTGACAAAAACATACATTTTTACCCACTGGGTCACATATTGCGCTGCAAAGAGCAATACTAGTTTTAATTTGTCTATAACTTGGCAAGTTACCAAGGAATAAGCGGGATAATCAAAGACTTGATTGGGTGGTTCTTTGCCTACGGGTTGTGCATTTAAAATCATCTAATGCACGACAAGCCATTGATTATCTTTAACTGAATTAACTGAGGGTATTTTCTAAATCAGACAAATAAGAATTGGTTCACCCTGCTGAAAAAAACAGCATCAAACCAGCATGGGAATTATGCTGGTCTATGCTGGTTTAGCTGGTGGTCACCAGCATACAAGCACCAAAACACAACATATGCTGGTCTTGCTGATATGACCAGCATGGGATGCTGGTGCTAATGCAGGTTTGGCGCTGGTTTAGCTGGTGCTAATGCTGATGCCAATGCTGGTTTAGCTGGTGTTCACTAGCAAACCAGGACCAAAACACAACATATGCTGGTCTTGCTGGTATGCTGTTTTTTTCAGCAGGCAGAGATGCCAATCCTACTGGGCTACAGGTGCAATTCATTAAAAGAAAATTTCCAAATAGTCCAAAAGTGAGTGAGTTCAAATATGGCTGCACATCTATAGCATGTCAAGTGACAATAGTTATGCGTGTTTTGTCATGAGACACGCAAAAACCAATGAGATTTGTTTTTATCATTGTGCAGCCATATTTAGACTCACTGCACTGATCTGTATGTGTTGCCATGGATATGCGACATACTGATCTCTATAAGCTCAAAATATGTATTTCTCACCAACATATCGTTAACTTTAAAAGACATATATTAGCCCAACACTGCAGTCATGGGGATTACTTTAATGTGCTGCCATGTTGAGCTCATAGGCAGACTTTCACGTTTGTGCTTGGGGGGAATTAACAGAAAACAAAGGGTACTGCAATACTTCGAGATTGATTGTGGCTTCATGATTTTTAAATATGGTTTATATGCCTTTTATATGCTATTGAAAGTTACCAAGGGGACTATTTTCGGGCACTGTGTAATATCATTGCGCCTGCTGCAGCCATGTTACGGCAGCAAAGTCCTTGATTATTACGCCAGAATGAGAGTATAGTTCCTAGCCATATCTGTATAGAAAATCACAACTTTTAATTTTCTGTCTGTCTTAGTACATGACTACAGAAGAGTCAAGTTTTAAATGGAAAAAAAAATATCTAAACTCTTTGATAATTTTTAAGCGCAATGCTAATGGTCTAATCAGATTCAATGGATTATGCTAAGCTATGCTAAAAGTGGTACCACCAGACCCGGAGATCAGCTGAATGGATTCCAAAACGGTAAAAATCAAATGTTGAACTCAAGGGGAGCTGGAAAATGAGCATATTTTCAAAAAAAGTGGAGTGTGCCATTAAGTTTCTCAGTCTACCCATTAAAATATTAAAATTAGACCAATAAAATATGAATTCTTATATTTCTATATTTCTTTAATAGCTCAGACAAAATCCTTATTGGCTCTGGTCTGGGGGGGTAGATGACAGTATTTTAATTTAAAATTATTAATTTGTGTTAGGATGGAAAAAAGAAATTCATATTCATATACATCTGAGATGACATGATGGTGAGTAAATTATAAGAGAATTTTCATCTTTTGGTGAGCTGTTCCTTTAAGCGAATACAACTCTTCAAACAATCACCATCACTTACATTCCATCACAGCAACGTAATGCAAAAAAGCGAGAGGACCTTTGTGGTTTGATACCACCCGACGCATTTTTCCCAGCTGCCTGTCCCCAGTTGGGCCACTGTTGCGCGCCTGCATTTCCACCACACTGAGCTGGATTAGAGAAGAGGCTCATATATCATTTACTTGGCGATCGGCTTCAAACAGGGGCCTTCTTTCTACACCACGATCCTGTTTCCCACACGCAGCAGCACAAAAACACACACTGCGGGCATGGATTACTGGCCTGCGTGAGAGAGGGAATGACAGGAGCTCTCCATAAAGCTTGGCCATGGGATCAGACGTTTTTTAAGCCAATCTTTGGCTCTCTCAACATGGGCCTTGTTGAAGACTGCATGTAGGGTGCCCAAACAGAATGACAGCTGTTGTTGTCTGCCTGCACACCAAATAAGGCCTTTCTGTCCAGCTTGGGATGGAGGGATGGTGAAATAAAAAGCTATACTCGTTTTAAAGTGAGAAGCGAGTTGATGCATATCGCTGGGCATCGGATAAAAAAGCTGTGAGAATTTAAGCTCCTAAATATGGCTCTATGGCCTAGCATTCAAAGTGCATAATGGGAGTTTCAATCTGACTTGCAATTTCTGATCGACACACTCGATGAATCAAATCTGTTTAAAGGTAACTGTCTATGGACAAGTCAAGAACTCTTTTCTGTACAAAAGCTTGTTTTAAGAATCCCATTAACTGAGAACAATCTTGTCTCACAAAACTTTCCAAACCAGTACCTGCAAGTACCATTTTTCTACTATCTCCAGATCAGATTTGAGTGAAATGCCAAGCAAAACAGTAGCAAGGATGTGATAGAGGAGGAAGCAACATGAAGCATAAGCATGTTCAGACACAGAAATGTTTTGAAGTTGTCTTGTTCAATAAAGCAAACAATCTGAGAAACACTCACAGTAAACTACCCTGAACTCTTTTGCTTATTATAAACTATAATTTCTATCAAAGCAAAGGGTGAACTTTTCACTTCATCCAATAGACAGGTTTGAAATGTGAACACAAAACACATCGAGACCATTTCCTGGCCATATTTATGTTTGCATTGTGCACAGTTTGATGTTAGGTAACACGGTGTCTTTGTTACACATGATACATGTATTACTACAGTAATAACAGTAAATTGTGCATAATTACATGCAACAAACCCTAAACCAAACTAACAATAATCATTATACTTAAATGTATAGTAGTGACACCCATTTTTATTCAAAAGTTTATTATAAAGTAATTGTAATGCTTTTGGGATAGGATGTGCAAAATATATTTTTTTGTTTAAGGGTGAAATAAAACATTTTAATAAAATGTTTCATACTGTACTTCATAAACTACTGTGAATATATGAACATTTGTACAACACAGCTGCTGAGAGGGTTTTCCTTCAACTGCTTTACAGTTCAGATGCAATCCATGACGTTTAGCGGGCAGGAATGTGAAATGTTTATGAGGTCTGTTTTGAGGTATCTGCACATGTGCATGGGATACGTTTGTTGAGGGCGGGCGAGAAGACGGTTCATTTGAAGGCCTCGATTTCTTTTAGTTGCGGTGCCTGACAAAATACTTTAAAAGATAATTGCAAAGCGCCTATTAACTTTATCTGTGCTATTATCTGACTTGTCAGGTGAAATTCTCCGTGTAGGTGGAGGTTTTACTAGCCGTTTTACTAGTCAAGGATCTCTGGAAATCATCAAAAGAAACTCAGATGAACTGTTCTTGTTTTCTTACAAAACAAACAGTCTGGTAGAACTTAGAAAAAAACTAAATTTAGGTGTGAGGATTGTTTTGAAGCTAAACTAGTGCGTACATTGTAAAAAATCCTTGTTGTACTTAAAGGGATAGTTCACCCAAAAAAAAAAAAAATCTGTCATATTTTATATTATATTATACATTTCTTTGTTTTAATGAACACAAATGAAAATATTTTAAAGAATGTTTGTAACCAAACTGATCATGAGCCCCATTGACTTTTATAGTAGGAATAAAGTAGGCCATTTGAAGTTAATGGAGCCCATGAACGTTTGGTAACAAATATTCCTCAAAATATCTTCTTTCATGTTCATCAGAACAAAGAAATTTATACAGGTTTATAACATGAGAGTAATAAATAAATAAATAAATGATTTGGATAAATGAATATATTTTTGGGTGAACTATCTCTTTAAATTTTTGAATTAACACGTCATTTCAACTTTCTTGACTAGTGAGGAGTTGGTAAAAATAAAAAAATAAAAAAGTTGAACGGGCTTAAAGGCGCTCTAAGCGAATCTGTGTGACGTTACTTTTTGTTGACGTTTGAACTGTTTTCAAACAAACGGAGCATAGCTAACTCCTCCCCTTCCTCTCCCTTCCGTGCTTTCATGAACGTGCCTAACCCCCAAATCCTTCTTGTCGTTTATTGGCTGGAACACTTTGTGATCGTTTCTGATGGTAGGTTTGACCACTTGTTGTTATTGCAGTTTGTGGAGCCCAGAGATCGCGTTTTTTACAGTTTGATTAGCGAACAGGCAGCAAGCAGATAGTGAGATATTTGCTGTATGTAACAAAAAATGTTTTATGGTGTAAAACGCGTGAATTGGCTTAGAGCACCTTTAAAGGGACAATCCACTTTTTTAGAAAATATGCTCATTTTCCAGCTCCCCTAGAGTTAAACATTTGATTTTTACCCTTTTGGAATACATTCAGCTGATATCCGGGTCTGGCGGTACCACTTTTAGCATAGCTTAGCATAATCTATTGAATCTGATTGAATCATTTAGCATCACACTCAAAAATAACCAAAGAGTTTTGATATTTTTCCTATTTAAAACTTGACTCTTCTGTAAGTGAATCGTGTACTAAGACCGACAGAAAATTAAAAGTTGCGATTTTCCAGTGCGATATGGCTAGGAACTATACTCTCATTGTGGCGTAATAATCAAGGACTTTGCTGATGTAACATGGCTGCAGGAGGCGCAATGATAAAATAGTCCCCTGCTATTAAAAGTTACTAAGGGGACTATTTTCGGCTGCTGCATAATATTATTGCCAGACCCGGATATCCACTGAATGGATTCCAATTTATAGCAGCTTCTAACTAGTCAAAAAAGTTGAAATGACTTAATAATTCAAGTTTTTTAAACGTAAACATTTAAGTGAATTTTTACAGTGTAGTTTTCGTCTCAAGTGTCACCAGATAAATTGCAGAAATACTGATATGAAATAGACAACATCAGGTCAGCAAACAAAAATTTACATCATTGGCTGTCAGGCTGGTTGTGAAAAGTACTATTCGGACGGGATTAGTTAACATAGGGAGGTGGGGTAAAGCAATTTTTATCAGAGCTTCTCAGTGATTTTAGTCCTGTCCGAATGCTCCATGTCAGTAATCATTACAGACAATGTCAGTAAAGATTACGGCGACTTTTACCTTCTGTAAAAAGGTCCAGAGAAATTACCTCAGGTAATACTAATCCAGTGCAAATAGACCAGCTGTAAATATACACGTAAATTGCATCATTTCCTTTAAATTTGCGGGTTTCTTTTAATTATAAAAGCGCTTAAAGAAGCATTTACTTGCCTACTAGGCGGAAAAACAAGTCAGTGGCAAGTCAGTTCCTGACTAACATGACACAAACTTTTTTTTTAAAAAGTCACATTTATTTCTCAGAGGCACGGCACTGTTTCTGAAACTGACGTTCTCCCCAAACTGAAATTAAACAATTTTCCTCGCCTGTGTCCTGTTGTTTGCACATGTGATATCAGGAAGCAATGTGACGACGAGAGGTGACGCGCTGCGCAATCGAGTTACCCCTCCCACTTCTGAATGTTTTACTGAGATTTCTAATCCCGTCCGAATTGACCATTAATATAACAGACGCCCTGTGGTAAAATGACATTACGCCATCTACCCCTGTAAAACTAATCCCGTCCGAATAGGGCTATAGAGCGATCTGATACCCCAGTGTTTACATTTTTTGCAAAACTGAAGTGATTAGCAGCACTGATGCCATTGTTACTGTATATACCTAAAGCACACATTTATGGTCAGAGGCGGGACATTTTCAACAAACACTCTGAGTGGGTGAGCAATCACAACAGACTGGACCAGTCTGACCAATCAGATCATTTTTGAAGGAGGGACTTTATAGAGTCTGGACATAAAACCAGGTTCAAATTGCTAAGCGGTATTGCCATTGTGAAACATTTGTGACAATTTCTATGATGACCATGGCTCCTAAACTGTTATCCTTCATCATACATTGAGAGAGATTCAAAGATGGCCCTTGCAATCAAAGATAGCCTGTGATTTTTTTCTGGCAGTGTTAGAAATTTTGCATGATCCTGAATGATCCTACGACCTACACCTACAGAGTATGAAAACGCAACATGAAATGACCAAATGATCAACGCGACGTGTCGCTAAAAGTTAATACGTGAAGACATTACTGAGCTTAAAGCTAGAAGTATAGTGCCGTATTTACGCATACAGAAAGGTCATGCATGCGTGTACAGGAATGTAGTATGTAGACCCGAAGATTCATTGAATTTGTCACAATGTGCATTATTCGAACGTCGCTCTACACGTACGAGTCAAATAAACAAGGGTTGTGCTGATAGACAACACTATCGTGTATTGACGATCGTCAGACATATGGCCGATAGTGGGCTTTCATGATGATAGTTGGCGATAGTTATTATAATATCATCATAGTTTCACATTAACATGCGCATTGCGTGGTTTTTCCTTGCATGAGAGGGTTTGTGAGCGCGAGGGCTTATAACTTGCGCGCATTCCTTCTTTTACGCACATGGACTTGGACTTTTGCACGGACCTGAACGCGTGCGGACGTTCCCATACATGTAAAACAAACTGACTATACTCTGGGCTTATCACTGAAATGGTCATGATAAATATTCAGTATTACGTACAGACAAGGCTTACGTTTATGTAAACTACATGCAAGCTTCCTGTGCAAAAGCGGCATCCACGATTCACCTAGCTGTGTTTGTTTACAACTAGTTACTCCTGATGACGTCCATTACTGTAACTTGCATCGTGGGCTCATGGCCTACAAACAGTAGGTGTCATCACTGTACAATCTACATACATGTTCTACCCAAGTTTATAAGATCCATGTCGCACGATGTGATCTGTCATGAAGGGCACATATTATGCAAAATCCACTTTTACAAGGTTTGGACATATTGTGTGTTGGCAGTCTGTGAACACAACCACTCTACGATGAAAAAGATTAACCCGCTCCTTGTTTTTTTAATCCTCATTAAACCAAAGCAGCCTCATTAGTCATGCCGTTTTGATTCAATGTGAGGTCACATTGATAAAGCCCTGCCCACTTACAGTCCTGCATTACCATAGTTTCCACCATCAGTGAGTACTCTGTCCACTAGATACTATTGTCTTAGACTGTACTAATCAGATTTATTTTAACTGAAAGAGCTCATATAAGGGATAAGGAAGTGAGGAGCTGTAGCTCATTTGCATTTAAAGGTACAATCATTAAAACAGCGCATTTATGCTCCCACCCAAAAAGGGGCATTTTGGACATGCTATTATAAATGATCTGTGGGGTATTTTGAGCTGAAACTTCACAGACACATTCTAGGAACACCTGTGAATTATATTACATATTGTAAAAAGGCCATAATAGGTGCCCTTTAAAATGTCAGAAATCGTCTGTAGCAGGCTTAAGCAGAGGTGCGGCAATAATGCAACAACCCATTCTAGTACACCATAAAAAGGATATCAAAACTTTGGTGTAATCAGACCACTTTAACATATAAAAATCGAATTATAATACAGTGGATCTTGCACGCAGAGGTAACTAAGAACACACATTCTTCCTTAGATCTTATGCTTGATATTGTCCTTGAATAGAGCAGAGTAAACCATGAGTACTTGAATGGAAAAAAAAGGCAATCATTCACCGTGGCTTCAGGCTTCATAGCCTTAATTGGCCGAAAACATACGATGCATTGAAGCGTATAACCGATAAGTGTGTGTTTACACTGAAACAAGCAACATAAAAAGTCATGCGGTAAAAAAAAGCATGCGCACTACATGTGTACACGTCCGACAGCCTGTACCTGCGTTTACCCGACCATGAACTGTTTAATGATTTACAAACTAAAGCTTTACATTGTGCAGACTTCTGTTTAGAATTTTCATATGGTAAAAATCGCAACATACAACGTATACAAAAACTTGTGACTCTCAAGGGTGGCAATGTCATAAAAGCCAAGGCTCAAGAGTAAGTGTGGGTGTAGCTGATTAAAGCGTGGCCAGTGCTCCACAATGAATAACAGTGGTTTACCCTCTCTCTCTTTATGAAAAGAAGGAAGCAATAAATAATTGGTCGGGACAAGCTATTCAAAACATTGGCATTCCCTCTCTATTGGCCAACTCTAAAGCTGCACTTTGCTTTTAGTCCATTTGGTCTAGAAATGAAACCCTGTGAGTGATTGCGATGGGAACGTTTCTCTTCGTTCCAAATTTTGATCGTATTCATAGTTAAATCTCGGCCGTTCAGCTTGAATTAAAAGCGTTCAAATATATTTGCGCATATAAATCACTGACTGTGGTGGGTGAAGTTAGAAAGAAAGCTTTAAAGATTATGGAGGTTAAGACCAACATCTACTTTAAAGAAAGCACATTGATTTAAAAAAGTCAAATGTTTAAGGCTAAAACAAGAATTCAATATATAGGCTAGTAAAGAAGTATTGGCCAAACCTTAGACAGCTCTTGCCCAGCATCACACTGCCGACAGGGAATGCAATTTCCAAACTTATCCTTGTATTCCTGTTCTCTGCAGCCTCTCCTCTCTTCTGCTTTTACTGTTAACTGTGAGGCACATAATAAAAACATGATTTATTATTTTATAAGAGGTTTATTAACAATATGTGAGTTTCTAGATAATACTACACTACTACTGAATGTGCCCTGTAAAGATTTCATCTGTGTTCTTCAGAGCATTGCACATCTCAATACTGTATAACAAACAAACTAGCCAAGTATCAAGCTGTTACCTACACTTGTTGCTGACTAGACTTGCGAGTTAGCAAACGAATGAGGCTTTAATGTAAATTAAACGTACCATAACACACAATCCAAGCGCAATTATCCTTTGAAGTTGAAACCTGTAGAGAATCACTGCCCGAGGCATTTTCAAAGGTCTTTCCCACGTACACTGCAAAAGCAACGATACTTTGATGAAGTACAATGTAGGACACAATTCGGTATTAAATCTCAAACTGGTGTGTGTTTTTCTTGCACGGAATAAAACAAAATACTTTTGGGGGGATGGGAATAAAACTACAAAAGGGGAACAAGGTTTGGTTTTTGAAGTAGCCCATATTGGTAAAGCACCAATATAAAAAGTTTGGCCAAAACAGATTTGAGTACTAGTAAAGAAATAAATAATAATAATTGTGAAATAAAAAATAGTTATGTTTATTATCGTTTTATTTACAATAAGGCTCTGATTGATAACTGTTTATTAGCCTGCTATTCTGTCACTGAAAAGGAGAAAACTTATAAAAATAAAAGTAACTTATTTTTGTAGTTTCTGTACATATTTACTCAACAAATGTCTATTGTATTGTGTCTAAATTCTGTAAAGAAGCATTAAAGAAAGTTTTACATAAAGGACTTTTAAATTTACGTATTAACCGATATATCGTGCATTCCTAGCAAGCACATCTTTCTACTGTACAGTTTACTGGTTTCAAAAGTACAATTCTTTATTGTTATAAAATTATTCTGCATTTTAACAACAACACAAAATTTTTATACATTTCATAAAAACGTCCAATTAACTTAACGTATTTCAAGCTTGTTTATATGTTTCATGACGTAAAGCTTTCTTACCCAGATTGGCCGTCTTGGTCGTCTTATACGTGAAGTTGTTCGGGATGTGATCCAGTTTGCTCAATGCTGAGCTCTGAAGCCGTCCCGAGTCCAGCACCACATTAAAAGCTCAGATCAAAGGCAAAGGGATGGCTGCGATCTGATGCCTGTAATCTGATCTGCGATCAGCACGTACATCAAAGTTTTAGCCACGTCCTGGACAAAAGCACTTTTAACGAGTGTCTCTAAGCTTACTTGCGTTCGTGCATATTAATCCGAATACCTGCAAATGCACGGATCCCGATATGTGGCTGGAGTTAAAGTCTAACCGCATGATCCTGAGACAGCGGACAGATCGTGCAAACAGATCTTTGCAAACATGGAGACCTTGAAGTTTCGTCCTGTGTGATCTCGCTCCACTGTTGCGCGTGTTTGATGCAGAATTCCCTTTCATCTCGGTGACGTCACCCAGCGCGCGGTGATTGGTTGGATTGTCTTCGCGCAGACAGCGGGCAAACTTTATTCTATCACGGTTATTGGAAACCACGATGATTCTTCGAGCGACTTTATATTTTGACGACGTGAAAATGTATGACTGCTATCTCTAATTGTACATCTTATTAATTTCTAATAATACCATGTGTTCTATATATTTTACATTTATGTTTTTTCCCCCCTTATATCTTCTGATATAGTTGCTTTGCAACCATTCAGAACTGTGAAAGTGTCAGAAAAAAATGGGTTAATTATTCTCAAAATTGAGACTTTCAAACTAAACTGCCATTTATTTTAATCAATTAATAGCTAAGCTTTCAAGGCATTTATAAATAAAGAGGTGTGAAGTTTTTAATGGTAAACAATATATATTTGAACCTTGGGGTTATTTCCGCTAAAACTCGAAGATAAAAAACATAGAAAACTGGAAAAGTATTAAATATACACTTTATAATGTAAAATATATAACTGCAAATGTGTATCATGCAAAATGTATAATTCAAAACGAACAATTGATTCTTAAAATGTTTTTTTACGTACCAAGACTTTTGCACACGCTGTTTCATGATATTTTCATTTGATAGCTCATAAATTCAAAGCCATCAGTTTTTAATGTTTCATTAAATATCTAATCGTGCCATCTGGTGGACATTTAAAAAAATTACATCTAAACATTTTATGGACAGTAGTTTGTGGTAAAATTCGCGTTTAATTTCAAAAAAATTTTCTCCAGAAGTACATAATTATATACTTGATTTATAATAATGTAAGTAGCTTAATGACATATTTTAAATATATAAAATATGTGCGTATGTATTTAGCCTATAAGATAATTTAACTCATCATCAATACCAGGAATGTTGAATTGCAGTAAATTGTAAAGCCGAGTGCCCTGTAGTTAACAATATCAACGTATTGACATCATGACAAATTGAACTACATTTGCCCTGATGATCACTGTCGCAGTACTGTAGCTTTAAGAGCGCTGATTTGCTGAAACAGGCGATGCAGTAATGAAACGTTGACTTGGAAAGGACTGCCAGACCAGAGTTAATGAATATTGGGCGATCTACCTTTACATTAGGCATTGCACGAGCCTGATGTCCCATGAATAACATCACTATATAGAAAAGGTAGCAAAAATATGAAAGAATACAGGCTGTACTGCAGACCTATGGGGAAATATTTCACTTCATCTGTCTAACTGCGGCAATGGATTTGCATGGTAAGAGCTATTTCTAGGAACTGTTCAGTGTCATTGTTCTAGTCTATATATATTTGCATTATTTTAGCACTTTACTAAATAAGTTAATGAAGATTGAAAGTAAATATACTGGTGCAGTAAGGTTGCGTGACATCATCTGGTTTATCCATTACACTGCGTCATATAGCCTACTGTAACACAGATGTCCTCTAAATAATCATACAACATGATAGGATATATATTTATTTTGACTTTGGGTGTAGTAATAATATTATTATTATGTATTATTAATGTTTTTATAATTATGATAAATAAATAATAATCTAATAAAATAATTTATAATTAAAATAGTTTAATGATTACACTAATTTATTTTCAAAACAATCTTTACATACAATCTTTACGAGGGAACTATACTGCACATTTGACGTACTATTTGATAAAATATTTTCGTCTAACAAACATCATTAATCATGATACTGTTCCTCTAGTTATTATTATTATTATTATTATTATTATTATTATTATTATTTTGTATACAATGCAACAAAAACAAGAGGTAGGCTATTATACTTACATTAATTACCTGCAGCAACAACAACAACAACATTTAAATACAAACAAAAAGTGATTTTTAGGCATGACATGTTTTCAGAGCTTTTTCTAGTTTGTTCCAAATAATTTATAAATCAATGAAAGTCATTTATAAAAATGTAAACAATTTGGTTTGCAAAGAGACAGAGACCGCTTCTTTTTCCACATATTTTTCTAATAAAAATAAATAACTGTACAATATATTGCTCTTTATTTTTCAACTCGTCATTTTGAATATTAAAAAGCACATTTAAAAGGTTATTTACGGTTTCTCTCGATTAGTCAAGAGGGTCCGTTATATGACGTTACAGGACTACAACTCCCAAAATGCATCGCGCTCTCACTTAAACTCAAAAATCCGCAGCCACAGAAGTGTCACTCACATCACATGTACCCTTCCGAGACATAAAACTTAATTTTTAAAAATATTATCACGGATGGAGCTAATATTTTGACATTCTCTTATTTTTTTATATGACGTTATAGGACTACAACTTCCAACATGCATCGCGCTCACTTAAAGTCAAAAATCCGCAGCCACAGAAGTGTCACTTGCATCACATGCACCTACCGAGACATGAAACTGCATTTTAAAAATATTATCATAGATGGAGTTAATATTTTAAAATTCCTTACTTTCTTTCTTGCAGAATTCAGTTATTTTAGCGCACTGTGATAAAGCCTGGCAAGTGTCTTCACGCATTTATTAAACCGCATCGATACCTCAGGAGAAGGAGGCGGGTCCAAGATCAAAACACGGCCGCATAAAGCTTATAACTCTCATGATGGGATGATTCTCTGAGTCTGTATCCAAAGAGGTTTAGGTAAATGCGGAGGCTTTTCTCCAGAAGATAACGGTGCGGCAAGATATAATGATATCTGTTTCATTCAGAAGAGTGATCGAGTGAATGTCCGCGCACGCAAATAACCGCAATCTGGCTGAAAAGCAATGGCAACCAATCATGACCCATGGTAAGTTTGATCTGAATTACTTAAAGTTATTGACATTCAAGTTCATGTGATAATGACTTCAACGAGACGGACAAATATCTGTCAAGACGGCCCTACGTCCATTTTAGGCTATTTATAAGTTATAAATACCAAATTCAGTAATACCAAATCAGATTTGTTTCCTGTGTGAGAATAAGTGGCACATGAATTGTTACTACTTGTACCATATGAAAACATATATATATATATTATAATGCACGTGCAGATGTAGTATATAGGCTAATATGAAACATGATTGGTACATGTTATGCCCCACCCTAACACACTGTCATGAGTATGTATGTATGTATGTATAGATAGATAGATAGATAGATAGATAGATAGATAGATAGATAGATAGATAGATCAAATACTAGAGATGTATTTCAGTGTTCTTGTCCACCTGTATAAAGTCATTTTGTCAGCTTTGTAAAATGCATCCCGAGATACAAATGCAGTCCTTATCCTCGGCTTAGACAATATATTGATGTGTGCATTTGGTTACAGGTCAAATTTGATATTCCCTTATAGGGGTAATTAGATTTTTAGCTGCAGGATTCAATCGCTTGTCAAAGCTTCATTCTAGACAATAGAAATACAAATAAGGATCTTTGTAAGAGTATGTTGTATTATCAGACAGAAACTGCATGCAAATGAAAATGAATGAATCAGCAAACTGTTACATTTGACCTTAGAGAGAAATCAATAATAAAAAACTTGAAATATGAGGGGTTTTTTTTGCATTGTGACCAGATGTATAACATTTCTGCATGATTTTAGGTTGCCATTGGTGATAGTCTCTCATGACTATTTAGGCAAGAGGGTCTTTCAGGTCCCTCCATCCACAGTGATCAGATACATCAAATCCCTCATCTACCAAGAAACAGATTACCCTGTGTCTGAACAACAGCTGTTTCACAATGGAAAACTGGTTAGTAAAAAAATCGAATGATGTTTGTAATATACTGTTCACGCTAGAGTTGATATTGACGGGATACAATGTGTATGTGGCGTCCTTGTCTGGCATTTCAGCCAGTCACACAGTTCATGGCTGTCTATATGTATAATTGAGTCTGTCAGGAGAAACAGTGGCCTACAGGCATATTATGTCCAAATGTAGAGCATCATATTACAATACCATCCCCATGTGATCACAATCTCACAGGTTTATAATCCATTCAAAGAAACTGATGTATGGCAGTGGTCAACATTTTTAAATGTGCTTCTTTGTGTTGCGATATGTGAACGGATCAGAGTAAGTCATCTAGATTTATATATTTTTGTATAATGGAGTTGTCATTTGTGATGTTATTAAATGTAAAGTATTTATTAACAGCCTTAAACTATAATTGTATAAAACATTTGCTTAAAAATGAATAATGGCTGAAATTTCTATTGATTTGTATTGATTACTTACATTTGTTTAAAGGTTAATCTAATTAAACCAACATTAACATTTCTGGGTCACATTTCAACCCAAAATTAAATTATTTTGTTATTGGAGATGAAACCCAGTTGGACAATTCGTCATGTTTTACTTATTTACTTTTTTGCAGTTTCACATTAATTTGAATTAAACATGTTTAAAAAAACAATAGCTAGCTACAAATGTTTTGCATCATACTTATCATATCATTTTATTGTTATATTGCAAAAACATAATTGTCATTATTATAATGTCACACAGGAAAAAATTATCTTCGCCATAAAAACAAGCTTTATTGTTTATTCTGCAAAATATAATTCATAAAATATATTTTTTCTTTTGAGGATAAAATTTGGCCAGACATTTCTTTTTTTTTTAACCTAAAACTGCAAAAAGCCAATTTCTTACACAAAAAGTGCTTTTATTACCAGATTACAACATTATTACAAAACAAAACCCTCATTGATACTGGGAGTTGTTCATTGTTGCTGTCACCAAAGATAGGCTAAATAGTTTCTTGTAGCTAAACATTATGTCTCTCTGTTAAGAGAATATACTTCTCTCAAATCTGAAGTGCAAAAAGCTTTTCTATCAGCATTTTCCAAATTGAAAACCAATCTGATTTATTACAAACTGATTTTTTTTATTGTGTTCTTTTTTAATGTATTATTTATGTACTGTGCGAAAAAAGAAAAAATATAAGTTATGTGAAACATTATTGGTAATACTTTACAATAAGATTGTATTTGTTACATTAGTTAATGCGTTAGCATTTATAAATCTTAGTTCTGTTCATTTTAACATTTACTAATACATTTTTTTTAAATCAAAAGTTGTAACTTAAATGTACAATGAACTAACATGAACGATTGCATATTGACATTAACTAACATTATCAAAGATTAATAAATGCTGAAAAACTATATTGTTCATTGTTAGTTCATGTTAGCGAATGCATTTACTAATGGTAACAAATACAATCTTTTTGTAAAGTGTTACCACATTATTTAACTGTTCAACATTTGGAATCTAAATATAAAATTAAATAAAAACAGCAGGTAAATGATAGCTAGTAGCTAGTAAGAATAAATGGACTTCAATGAGGTTTTTCTATCCTCAGGTCACGCTCTTTTCTTAGCTTGAAGCGGGAAACATTTGTGAGTGACGAGAGCAGGTGCGAGATCATTGCTTTAGTATAAGTATGTCAGATTCAGAAAATAGCCTTGAGAAAACCAGCTCTCAGATCTTAACCCTGTCCATACTGTACAACTTCAAATGACTGGACTGTTGAAGTATAAGATATGTTCCAGTATTATGTGTAGATTTCAGATTTATTTGCACATACGATGCGATTTTATATTACGAGATACTGACTAATTAGATACCAGAGACAGATACTCACTAATCTTGGCATCTGTTCAGCGTCTCTTTTGGGAATTTGGGAATTTTTTGCTTTTGGTGGTTCTTGCTGGATCTGCTATGACAAGTTGGTTTCTGCCATATGTCATCCAAAGGCATTCCTTTAATAACTGAAGATGCTTATAAAAATGCATTTCAAATTCAGTGTACTTTGTTTCACACACATTTTTATCAGTACCACAGAATAGAAATTAAATATATAACGTCAGAAATTATTAGTATAATTTTTGTGACACATCTGTGCAGTTTACAAAGATGCGTTATGGGTTTAGGTTATAAGATCGAAAGCTTTAAAGAATTTCTAGAACATGTTTTCTGTTTGTTGCCTTTGTTACTGGACTCATTGCCCTATATAGTTGCTTTTGTTCATGTAGCCCTGGGACCCCAAAGCAATTCCATTGACAGACCCTGCATCCGAAATCACCTTCTTTTATAGCGAAGATCAGTATGCAAAATGAGTAGTTTGTCCAAATACCTGAATGTTCTACTGCTTCCCAAATTTCTTAGTAGGTGTCTATTTAACAGCTAATCTTGCATTAACTTGTTAACCTGCATAACATTGCTGAGCTAAACACGATACGTTTTTGATCAGTCATTCCAAAAAAGTACTTCTTGGGATCTAAGGGGACAGGATTTAGGGGCGATCTGCCAAATACAAAGGCTAGAAACTGGTCTAACATGGTGTTTTCAGGAGGGTAAATAAGTGGTATAATTATTTTCTAATAGAAGCTTTGAAATGAAATGCTTTTACTTCTTGCAATAGGTTCATGACGGCATTGAGATTGGAAGTTTAGTGCCAGACAAAAGCCATGAAATAATCATGACGCTGCATGGACGAGGCCTGAGAGGAGGAGGTAAGACATATGCATAACCTGTGAAAATGTTGAACATTTTAAGGTTAATTTAAATCAACAGAAGGGTTTGTCTATATTTTACATTTTTTGTAGAATTTATTTACTAAACATGTTTGGCCCTGCTGAAAAAACAGCATACCAGCAAGACCAGCATATGTTGTGTTTTGGTGCTGGTTTGCTAGTGAACACCAGCTAAACCAGCACAAAACCAGCATCAGCACCAGCTAAACAAGCACTAGCACCAGCATCCCAAACTGGTCACACCAGCATCCCATGCTGGTCATACCAGCAAGATCAGCTAGGGATGCACTGATATGGAAATTTTGGCCGATACCGATAACTCTTTATATTTGGGGGCCGATAACCGATATATATATATATATGCCGATAAATATTCATATTAATTTCACAATGAAAAACTCCCAGACCGCGGACATCTTGTCTTTGTGCTAGACTAGCATACTCTTCTTAAGCCCGCAACACGTGTCATCTTCGTGCTATGTCACAGAAAGCACCAATCAAAACTCCACATGGCCAGCAATGAGCAAGTGAAGTGGTTCAACAAACCAAAATAATCCATAATTTATTGGCTTTCATTTATCGGCCTAATTTTGCTATCAGACTGATAACCGATAATATTAAAAATAAGCAGTTATCGCCCGATAACGATATGTCGGCCGATATATCGTGCACCCCTAAGATCAGCATATGTTGTGTTTTGGTGCTGGTATGCTGGTGACCACCAGCTAAACCAGCATAGACCAGCATAATTCCCATGCTGGTTTGACGCTGTTTTTTTCAGCAGGGGGTTGTAACTTAAAGGTGCCATAGAATGTAAAACTGTATTTATCTAGAGCACCCAACATTAAATTACACATTAAATTAATAACAATGTTGTTACAATGCTAAAAACAAATTTGTGACTGCTGAATTAGCTCTATATGCTAGTCAATGCTATATTCTAGCGTTTAGGCTAAGTTCTACTATTAATGTTACAGTTATGTTTTGCAGGTCAATACTGAAAAAAAAACCTTACCACTCAGAAACATCTATTAACAATCCCCAAATAATTGAATATTACTCAAATTAAGTATCTTCGTCTGATACAGACTCAAACATAAGGTCTGTTTACACACACACAGAGCTACTGAAGGAGCTGCTCTGTGAAACAGCCAATTAGAGCAGAGCTCAACATTATTATTCATAACCCTTTTAAATAAGGTAATCATAGACCATTTCATTCTAAAGGCTAGGGTTGTAAATGGCCTCTGGATCTTTTTGCACTTAGTAAAGTTAGATAACTTCTATGTAGATATCAGATAACAATTTAGCATATTATTTCAATGCATTCTTTGGCACATTTAATGTTGGGGATATCTTGAGATTGTTTTGAACTGTATTTGGTCTATTGCAGGAAGGTTTGGTCAGACTACGCCACCTTTGGTTGATTTTTTGAAGGATATTCTGAGAAGATATCCAGAGGGTGGACAGATTCTTAAAGTAAGAATGAATGCTTTTCCATGTAAATGAAAAGTGTGTACTCTTTTTAAGTATACTGGTTGTTGTTAGAACACTATCATTAAGCAGTTATACTGAAATGATGTCATATTGCTCTTATCAGGTGTGACGTTATTAAAATATTTCAGATTTAACACTAACTGGATGAGATTCAGATATTAAAATAGCCTTGGCAAGTTTGTTGCATGCTGACATGAAGCCCTGGCATGTCGTTATGCTTTGAAGATTAAATGTAAAGATTAATGTGCATGAACCCTAACAGTGTTATCGGGACTAGGGCTCGTATTTATCAATACTTCGTATTTATTACTCATAAGAACACTTCTAAGAATTGACTTGCGTAAACAAAGAGACAGATGCATTTAAAGTGCTTTTGCTTTGGTTTGTAACTGTTCTTCATCTTGTTGAATAAAACAGTTGAATCCAGTCTGCAAGCGCAATCTACTGAATTGACTCAATGTTTGATGTGTTTGTCGAATAGGAGTTGATTCAGAATGCAGAGGATGCTGGTGCTACAGAGGTTAAGTTTATGTATGATGAGACAGAGTATGGAGTGGAATCACTGTGGTCACATGATATGGCTCAGTACCAGGGTACATACAAATACAGCATACTGATCTATTAAACCATTTCCCTTCATTGTTATACCCTAATTTTTGTTAATAATTTTATTTTTTAAATAATAATAGTAACATTATTGTTATTATTAATATTATTATTATTTATAGTAGTAGTATTAGCATTATTAAAAAAAATATTAATTTAGTTAATGCAAAAATTATATTTAATATATGCAATAATTTTTTTTTGTTTAATATATTGCTGGTTACTACTTGTTGTAATTCCACAGTAGCGTTTTACAAAATTAGTAAAATAATTGCATCGCACTCAGTCTAGATACCTTTGTTTTTCATCCTCTGTTGATTTCATACTAACATTAAGGTCACGCTCCTTTTTATTTGAACACACTCTTATGAAATCCTGCTAATTTTTACAGTATACACAACGCATGTTACAGCTTCATAATTTTTCATAGGATCGGCATTGTATGTCTTTAATGATGCCGTCTTCACCCCTGAGGATTGGAATGGGATTCAGGAGGTAGCGCGAAGTAGAAAAAGAGAAGACCCTTTAAAAGTTGGACGATTTGGAATTGGATTTAACTCTGTCTACCACATAACAGGTGAGAGTTTTGTGTGAAGAGTTTGCTATTTCAGAAGTACATCAAAATTAATTTTTTAAAGGGGACATTTCACAAGACATTTCATTATCCCCTTCTGACATCACAAAGGGAGCCAAATTTCAATTACCTATTTTTTCACATGCTTGCAGATAATGGTTTTCCAAAACTAAGTTACTGGGTTGATCTTTTTCACATTTTCTAGGTTGATAGAAGCAATGGGAACCCAATTATAGCACTTTAACATAGAAAAAGTCAGATTTACATGATATGTCCCCTTTAAATAATTTATTTTTGTTTTCCACAACTAATAGATTTTTTACTTTTTTTTTTTAATTGTCGTCTCTTTGTAGATGTTCCTAGTATATTCAGTGGGGATCAAATTGCGATGCTGGACCCTCATCAGATGTTGTTCGGAGTTCATGAGTCTGGACAGTGCTGGAATTTGAAGTCGGATATAAAAGAAATAACTGAGCTAAATGATCAGTTTGCCCCTTATTTTGGACTTTTAGGTAGCTCAGAGAAAACCATTAAAGATGGCAACTTTCCAGGAACCCTTTTTCGTTTTCCACTGCGGATGAAACCATCTCAATTAAGTAACAACATTTACAATAAAGAGAAGGTCCTGGAGCTCTTCGAATCATTCAAAGTGGATGCAGACACCGTGTTGCTCTTTCTTAAGAGCGTGCAGAAGGTCTCACTGCATGTACGTGAATCTGACGGGACCGAGCGGATGCTTTTCCAGGTCACGGCAAGCGACAGCCAAGAAGATAAGATGGAGCGGCCCAATTCTCTAAAGACCCTGGGACAGGCTATAGATAGCTACAGCAATGGCGTATTGAGCAATTCAGTCACGTGTGCCACCTACCAAGTCTCCATTGAACTGCAGGATGAAACTACAAAAGAGACTCAGAAGACCACCTGGTTGGTGTGTAATGGCGTGGGAGGGCGAGGCATGTGCAGTGAACTGGATTCTCTTGCTGATGATCTCAAGTTCATCCCAACCATTGGTATTGCCTTGCCCCTCACCCTTATGGATGAGGACAAGGGGGCAGATTCAAGCTTCTCAGGGCGTGCTTTCTGTTTTCTCCCGCTTCCCGTTGGAGAAGAAAGTATGACTGGATTACCAGTCCATGTGAGCGGTTTCTTCGGCCTGACGGACAACCGCAGGAGCATCAAATGGCGTGAGGTGGACCAATGGAGGGACCCTTCTGCTCTTTGGAATGAGCTTCTCATAGTCACCGTCATCCCAAGGGCTTACTTCACACTCATCATGGAGACCATCAGGCGAATCCAAAATAAGAAGGACCAAGATTTCCCACTTTTACCTAGAGGTATTTACAGAGCCTGGCCGGATCCAAACAGAATACGACCGCGATGGAAGCCAATTCTCGAACCGCTGTTCAACGACTTGCTCCAACAGCCGGTCATCTACTCACACAACAGCAGCTGGGTCCAGGTTGATGATGCAGTGTTTTCAGAGCTGGACTCCAGCTTGAACACTACAGAAACCGTAATCAAATACCTCCATAGCTCAGGGATGATGCTGGCCCAGGTGCCGGCCTACATCGATGTAGTACTTACAATGTTTGTTACCAAGCCAGGTAGTCTGAGGAGAGTGACGCCTTCTTTTGTGCGCCAGACTTTGAGAAAATGTCGACATAAAGGGTCGTCCAGTGAAAAGCTGCTCCTGCTGGAGTTTATCCTTAGCGATGCCTGCTATAATGACCTCATTGGACTTGAACTTCTGCCTTTGCAGGATGAGACATTTACAGTGTTCTCCTCTTCAGTGAATGACAAAGATGCCGTGTACATCGCCTCAGAGGAGTTTCCAAGGTGTGGAGTTTAGTATTTACATTAACATTCTTGGTGCATTCATGACATTTGATCATTACAAAAATTTTAGGCATGTGCTTGTTTAATAGCGCTATGAATATAACGGCCCGATTGCAAACCTAGCAAGATATAGTACATGTATTTTGCAATATTTAATCTATTTGATATATTTTGTTATATATAAAATATAATTATATAATTAATAATATATATATTATATAATAATTAATAATTAATAGACGTGCTATAGAAATAAATTTGAATTTAATTAAATAATATATAATTGATATGATGTCACATGAAAACCAGGGCTGGGCAAAATGTAAGAATTTCAATAGGATTGGCCACATCCAGTATAATTGGTTGATTATATGTTGATTTTTGGTGTCTTTGTGAATTCAAATTTGTTATTCCAATCTGATCTCAATGTAGTTCTGGGGTGCTTTCCCAAACAACTCGCTAAATAACTTGCTAAACGACCATAATACGATGCATCATTGGAGAAACGACCTAGCTACTCACGACTGTTTCCCGAAACCATAGTAACTTTGTCGCACATTCGTCGTTTGAACCATGTTGGTTAACAACAAAGTTGATGATGTTACGTGGGAGGTGAAGTACTAATTCATCTGTACAAATCGATTTAATGTCAGATTATTGCTGTAAATAACATATATTGCATCGGAAGGCTGATTTTGTTATTGTGAGTTAGTTATCTGTTGTTTATTATAAAGATATTTAATTCACGCGCAAGTTCCCTCTTACGTCACTCCTCCCAGGGATTCCCCAGGGTCTTAAAGCTCATAGTATATGCGCAGTTTCAAATGCAGCGCTTTAATTCTGTTTACAAACCTAAAGACGTAAAGTAAAATTTTTATATATTTAGAATGATGGATATACATTGTACTATATGTTTTTTGCTTATTTTGTTCAAAAGCATGATCAACATAAGTCTACATATGATAATAACAAGGAACGATGCTTCTAACGACAGTTCAAAGCTGTCGTTCCAACGACACAAGTTAGCGATGCAGTTTGTGAATATTCGTTTGAACGATGGTTTAGGGAAAACCAAATCGTTGAACGATGTTAGTAACGATGGAACTTACGATGTTCGTTGGCTAGCGATAACGATGCTTTTGAGAAAGGCACCCCAGAATTGCACTCATACCTGATCAAACCTTAAATTGTTATAAAGCCTGTAATGTACCAACGCTCAAATGTCCTTGAATGGCTATACAATACAGTTGCATACTTGAGCATTTGATTTTTCTTTCAAGATCCCTGTATCCAGGACTGGAGGGAAGATTTGTCTTGGAAAGCATTCCCTCACATGTCATGACCAGCCTGAAGGAAGCAGCTAAAAGCAGAGGTAATCACCTGCCGTTCACGGTTTCACGCTCATAATCTTATTCAGGATTGATTGAGCATCTGCTATCAATGACCTTCTTCTGCGGTGAAACTTAATTTCGTTCATGTATATTTTGCTGCAGGCGAGCACACTTTTGAGTTTTACGCTTGCTTGATGATGTCAGATGCTTGAGTTATGCTTGCTTATATTTAACCCAGTGTATGCCAAAAAAATCACATATAAAGGCTTGTCGATAAAATTAGTTTAATACAATTAGCCACATATTAGTTTGTCAGTCCCGAAATTGTTGACAAACATGAAATATGAACTTTCCTGTTGATCACAGCACATTTAACAATTGCAAGACACTTTTATTTAATTATGGTGCATTCAATGTGTTCCCTTGGAATCAAACTTATGATCTTGGAGAAGACAAACACAATACTCTAGGACTAAATGTATGTTTTATATTCCTTATTCTACCCAGACTCATTATGAATAAATGTAATATGCAAAAAATATAAGTTATGTAGTGACCTAGTAGAGTATTAAATCTCTTTGTTTGCATAATTTGCTTCATCATGTTTTATTTATTTGTTTATTTATTTTAACGTTTTTTCACCTTTTATCCTGATTTCTTCATTTGAATTCCAGTTCAACAATATCTTTGGGGTTGCTCAGGTAGGTGCACTGCGTTTCATTTAATGCCTGTAGAACTAAGGTTGCCATAGTTTTCCCAAATCATATTATTTCATTACTAACAAAGAATACTTTGCAAAAGTCTTACCATGCCCCCATTAAATTTGTTGTTTTTCATATATATATATATATATTTTTTTTTTTTTTTTTTTTTTCCTCAGACTCTTTATTAGAGTACAATCAAAAAATACAGGAATTGTGAATGCAATATTATTAATGTAAGCTCCCCTTTATTTGAGCAATTGCAGGACTACTTTTTTCAGGATTTCAGTTTCCTCAAAAGAGATCAAAATGTCTTTAGTGCCAAGAGAGGCCACACTAAATGCTGAATTGGCAAGAAACTATATGTTCTGATTTTTACATTTTGTGGACATATTTCCTGTATTTTTCGTTTGTATTTAAATAAAGGGAGCGAAAAATAAATATGGATGATCATTACAATTTTGCTCAAACAACAAAGCTGGTGGGCCTAAAGACTTTTGCACAATACTGTATCTCTGTGTACTTAACCCAGTGGTTCTCAAACTTATAGGCGTGCACCCCCCCCCCCCCCCAAAAAAAAAAATTATTATAAAAAAAATCTTCAACTTAGAATTTAAATTAAACCAAACACTTAATTATAAAGTGTAGTGCTTTTGGTAAGTAGGCTTATTTTTCTAAGGCTTAATTACAAAAAAGAACTAGTGCCCCCTGGCACCATCTGATGCCCTTAAAGGGTGGCCCTACCCCTAGTTTGAGAACCACTGATAATAACCTAACATTAAAAAGAATAATACTAATGACTTGAGTAGTTTTAAATGCTTGAATGATAGATGTGTGAAACACCCAACCATTATTAAACTAACACATTAATTTAAAATCTGCAATAAATTCTTAAAGAGACCCTATATTCCATTTCATGATTTTACATTTCTTTTGGTGTGTAAGAGTGTGTTAGTACATGTTAACGTTCTGCAAAGTTACAAATCCCAAAGTATTTGATGCCGCAACTTATTGTCTCCAACTGAAATCTCTTTTCTTGGACTACAATGAACGCTAGGCTTGTAGGCAACAGTTTACTTCAGCAGCCCAGTAACATGGACTTGATGCAGATTATCATAAATCCGCCCGCTTACGATTCACAGACTTTAAGTAGCCTGTATGTTATTATAATTGACCTATGGCTAAGCCACGCCCCCAAAGGCGATGAGCATAGCTAACCCAATACACTCGGACATTTTCTGCTTACACGTCGATTGAAATGCATTGCAGTTAGTCAGTTTTCATTTTATGTTTTTTCTTGTCATTTTAAGTTTAAAATGGTCAAACGGTGTGCATGGGGTACATGCAACTTCGATACTAGGTATTCCGAAAGGCGGGGCGATGTTGTGTATTTTTTAACCTTTCCCAAGCCACATTTCAACCGAGATAACGTTACTCTTCGTAAAGATGGTAAAAAGGCTTGTCCTGGAAACGTATGCAACTTAGACCTGTACATATTTAATTTGATCATGATGGCAACGAGATGCGGTTTATCTCGTTTACACTGTGACCTGTAAATTTTTGCCTGGAACTGAAGCTTTTCATCGACCTTCTTAACAATAAAATTATTAATATAACCCTCCAATGCATAGTTAAGGCCCTTTTAGTCTTTCTGTCTCCAAAAATCATCAATTGCCTCCTGTGAAATGTCTCCTACTGTGACAGCTGCCCTAGCGCCTATCACCGAATGTTGATTGTTTGTCCGAGTGAGTGGAGGGGCCGTGGCTTAGCCATAGGTCAATTGAAGAATTTGCTACTGACTATTCAAACCATGATTCAAACAGAAGTTTTAGCAGTGTAGAGTAGCGCTTGTTGTTTGTCATTTCTATGATCACTATCCTTACCCTACCAATCTGTTAAATTCTGCTCAAGCCTCGCCAGCAAAGTTGATCAATCAGCTTGGTTATCTGCATTTTCTTGATCAGATTCTGGTTTGTAATGTTAAAGTAGTAAAGACAATATTATCTCTAGTTGGAAGCTGGTTGCATTTCTGTCACTCGATTAAGGTATTCGGCCAATTACAACGCACTGGATACCTGGCCAATTGGAGCACATCATGCTTTTCAGAAGGATGAGCTTTGTACAAAACGATGCAGGGCATAAAAGAGCAGAAATAATGTACAGTTAACACAATAATGTGTTCTTTAAATATAAACCACGGCTACACATCATATTACAGCAAATACACAAAATAACATTCTTTTTAGCAACATAATAGGGGCTTTTTAATATCCACAAAATAATTTTATTATGTCATTATTAACCAATTTATTGATAATAAAAATAATTCTTCATTATAAAACATAACAGCCATAGATCCACATGTGCTCATGCATACAAAAATGTTTATAAACTTAAAGCTATGATATTTGTTTGTCTAAAGGTTCTGTATATTTTTGTGCAATCAGAAAGCTACAGAAGTTAGATATGTATGTCTAATTAGTATATGTTTTAGTATTTCTATAAAGTAAGCCATATCAATACTTCCGTTTGTGCATTAATTGTAAAAGCTTTAAGTAAGGGATAATGTATAGCTTGCCTTCTGTTATTGCGAAACAAACCCACATGTCAAGATGACTCGCAGTACCCAGATGAAGTTGTTTTATTTTTCAGGGATTTGTTTTCTGGAATTAACAATCCTTGCAATGTCGCCACTGGCCAATCAGAATCAAATATTATAACCATGTAATAAATATCCTTACTAATTTCACTTAATGTGTTTTTGGTACCTGTTTCTTCTCTTGTTGCTCATAAATGGTGTAACTTCATGTTTTGTGTTTCAGGGAGGCCCTGCACTCAGGTTCAAGTGTTAACCCCAGAGAGATCAGCTCGTCTAATTAAAGAAGTCCTTACTACAGCCTGGTCCACTAGAGATTTTGCAGTACAGTGGTGCCCTGGTGATCAAGAGAGGAAGCATCCCTCTGCATCTTGGCTCAGAATGGTTTGGAAGCATCTGTACATAAACTTTGCTGAGGACCTTGGTGTCTTTGAAGATATGCCTTTGATTCCAAATGTGCCACTTACTGACAACTTGGATTCTTTAGAGCTGCTGCGCCTCAAAACCCCATCTCCCATCTTTCTTGTAAATGAGGAAGAGGGCACTCCCTCTGAATCATTACTTGAAGTTATGAGAAAGCTGGGCTGTGTTATTTTGAAACAACTTGACCCTTGTTTGCAGCATCCACTCTTGAGAAATTATATTTATCAATCATCCCCAAGCAACCTACTTCAGATTATGGACAGATCTTCATCACAGAGATTAGCCAGCCAGGTTTCAGCTCTGTCTGTTGAACAGAAGATTGCCCTCAGAAGCTTTTTAGCTGGTCTTACGGATGTCACAGAGAAAGAGAAACGCATTATTCAGGATCTTCCTATCTTTAGCAAAATTGGAGAGAAGTCAAAGACCGACCCTTCACTTTTCACATCACTGAAAGGAGCTAGGGTATTACATCATACTGCCAAGCATCCAATAGATGTGAAATTGTCTATAAATGTAGTTGACAGCAGTGATGAGGCAACGATCCGCCTGATAAAGCTGTTGAATATTGAGCAGGTGAAAAGCCCTGAATGTCTAAAGGTGATCATTCAAGACATTGAAAGGGGATTCTACACCAAAGAGGAAGTCACAAAAATCATGCTGTGGGTTCTTACTAATTTGTCTTTTCTGAAGAATGAAAACAAGGCAGTCATTAATTGGCTTTCTCCTCTGAAGTTTATTTATACCTCTTCAGAAAAACCTCGTTCACCAACAGACTTTTTCGATCCTGAGCTGGAAATTTTGCAGAGCCTTTTTTTCATGGAGGAAAAGACGAGGTTCCCACCAAATGATTATACATCATCTTCTGATGTCCTTCATTCCCTGAGACAACTTGGGATAAAAAACGAGGTGCAGCTTAGTGAAAAGGATGTTCTTCAGGTTGCCAAAAAAATTGAGGAGTTGCAAGGGAGTGACAAACCAGAATGGGACCCCATTGTAATGAAGGCAACAACGCTCCTTACTATTCTGAAGAAACAGACAAAGTTGGTTAAGTCCTCAGAGGTTCAGACAAACCTGCAAAAATTAAAATGGGTACCCGTTTGCAAAGACAGACCTTTGAATTACCCAAAATCACTTGCTTGGAGAGGTGATTCATGTTATATTTCCTCTCTTTCTGAAATGTGTGATATATCTCACGCTGTACTTGTTGGTTCTTCTGTTGCCCTGGTGGAACGTACCTCTGCTGGCATGAAAAAAGCCTTAAAGTTATCGCTAGAACCTCAGGTTGATCAAGTTCTCCAGCATTTAAAGGCAGTAAATGACTGGCACAGATCCCAAGCATTTACCACTGAGGACTGGTATCAGTTTCAGCAGATTTTGTTTGAGATCTATGACTTTATGCAAGCTCATTTGGAGGATGCAAGGGAAGCAGTGAAGTCTTTGCCCTTTGATTGGGTTTGGACAGGGAAAACATTTGCTTCCCCTCCACAAACCGTTTTAAACCCCATACCAGATTTGGACCTCCAACCATACTTGTACTCATTGCCAAAGACCATCGCTAAATTCCGCAAGCTGTTTGAGTTCTGTGGCTCTGTTGAAGAAGTAGATTCCAGCCATGTGTTCGAAGTGGTCCGAACAATCAGGCAAAGAACTGAGCAAAAGATGACAAAACAGGAGAGCAAAAGTAATCTGCTGCTCCTAATTAATATTTTAAGATGGCTTTACAGCAGTCAGATATCAGTAGAACCTGACATGCATTTGCCCATTCTTTACCACAAAGATCCAAGCAGATTGGTTATGAAACCCATCCACGAATGCACTTACTGTGATATCAAAGTAGAAGACTTGAATGACTTACTAGATGATGCTTCAGAGCCCATCATACTTGTCCATGATGATATTCCAATGAAAACTGCAGAATGGTTGAAAGTCCCCTGTTTGAGCACAAGATTGATAAACCCAGAAAACCTTGGGTTTGAACAGTCAGGCCAAAGAGAGCCTCTAACTGTGAGAATAAAGAACATTTTAGAGGAGTATCCATCAGTTGCAGATATCTTTAAGGAGCTTTTGCAGAATGCTGACGATGCAAATGCCACTGAGTGTAGTTTCTTGATTGACATGAGAAAGAATCTTGAAATCCGTGAGAATCTGCTTGACCCTGGAATGATTGTTTGTCATGGAGCAGCGTTGTGGTCCTTCAACAATTCAGTTTTTTCTGATACAGACTTCCTTAACATAACAAGGCTTGGTGGCTCTATGAAAAGATGTGAAGCTGACAAAGTGGGCAAATTTGGGCTGGGGTTCAACTCTGTTTACCATGTGACTGATATGCCCATTATCATGAGTAGAGAATTCATGATCATGTTTGATCCCAACATCAGTCACATCAGTAAACACATCAGAGACAAGTCAAACCCAGGCATCAAAATCAACTGGAGCAAACAACAGAAACGACTAAGAAAGTTTCCTAACCAGTTCAAACCTTTCATCAATGTATTTAACTGCCAGCTTCCCCTGTCACAAGAGTCCCCTTACAAGTATGATGGGACCCTCTTTAGACTTCCCTTCAGAACCGAGCAGGAAGCATCTGTAAGTGAAATCAGCAGCATTTACTACAACACCACTGATATCTACTCACTTGTAGATGAATTCAGCATCTGTGGCCATCGTCTCATTCTGTTTACACAACATGTTGGAACAATGGTCTTGAAGTATTTGAAATGTGAGGAGCCAAACCCTGCTGCTGCACAGGATGTGGTCACAATAAACAAAAGTGTGTGGTCCTCCAAAGCAGCATATGGTCCATTAAGCATTCTTAAATCTGCTGCCAAAGTCATGAAAAAAGTTGCAGCCACTAACAAAGTGTCAGCTGAGGTTCCAAAGTCTGGCTGCATTATCAGAATTGTAGTGGAAGAGTTTCACAATGTCTTCAGACGCATTGTTGATCTTCAGTCCCCACTGTTTAGAGGTCCTGAAGAGGATCCGTCCTCCTACTTTGAAATGGCATCTAAAGGCACACAAACCAAGAGACTGACAGATGAAATGCCACAGAAGGGAGTAGAAAACACAAACTGGCTTATCTGCTCATGCATGGATGTGACAGAAGCTTTAAAGTTCTCCTTAAGTGATAGTGGAAAACGCCTTGGTCTGGTTCCATGTGGAGGTGTAGCTGTGTTGCTTTCTGAAGAAGAAAACAGAAAATGGACTTTAAAGACGAGTGCAACACCAATTGGTGAAGTATTCTGCTACTTACCCCTTAGAATCAAAACTGGCTTGCCCGTGCACATCAATGGTTGCTTTGCTGTCACATCAAATCGCAAAGAGATTTGGAAGACGGACACAAAGGGACAATGGAACTCTATTTTCATGAGACATGTGATTGTTCAAGCTTACTTGGCTGCACTTAACATGCTGAGGTCAATGGCAGAAAGTGGAGAATTGTTAGACTACAGCTATTACGCAGCATGGCCTGACCCTGGAGTTGTCCACGATGACTTCAATTTGATTTGCCAGGGAGTTTATCAAGAAATAGCCAAAGGTGATGAAAACCATGCAAAAGTCTTTTCCGATGGGAATATTTGGGTGGCAATCAAGAATGTTCGTTTTCTGGATGACTCTTTGCTTTGCAGACCAGATATTGGATCTGCTGCCTTCAAGATATTCTTGAAATACCTCAAAAAGTGTGGATCCCAAGATCTGTATGCTGTTGAACTGCCAGACTGGGTCAAGGAAGGCTTTGATGATGCTGGTTGTAAAGAGAAATTAATGGAGAACACCCTGACAGAGACACAGTTCTTTACAGATGTATTCTTCCCTCATGTTCAAGACATAGACAGTGAACTACGTGATCCTTTAATGTATTATGTCCTCAATGAAAAGCTGGAAGATTTTGCATCCATACTGAGGGAAACTCGATGCATTCCATGTTCAGGACCATCACAGGAGCTTGTTTTGCCTTCTCGACTCATACATCCAGAGGGCAGAGTAGCTAAGCTGTATAACAGTGCAGATGGAAGGTTCCCTGAAGGAAGTCTGAGAGACTATGTCAATCCAGTATGCTTAGTGAAGTTATTGCAGTTGGGTATGGTCAAGGATGACCTATCTTGGGAAGATTTAATTGAACGTGCTGAGTCTGTATTGGCTCTAAATGAGAATGACCACACAATGGCATGCCACCGGAGCAGTATCATCCTTAGCCTCATTGATGAAAAACTGAAAATAAGAGATCCAGCAGCAAATCAGTATCTTTCCAAATTGCAAAACATCAAGTTTCTTCCATTTTTGACCAAACCTGCTGGATTTTCACTTCCATGGCATGGAAACAATTTCCCTCAGTCCACCATGTTCTCTGCAAAAGAGCTTTTTACAACAGACCATCAGGACACTGTTTGCTTAATGAAGCCCATCCTGAATGAAAATTCACCTTCTTTCAAAGGATGTGGTCCTGTCTCACTGGCTGTGAAAGACTTTCTTGGATTGATAAAAAAGCCATCTGTTGCTTTAGTCATCAGCCAGCTGAAAGAGCTCTCAAAATCATTTGATGGTGTAACATTGTATCAAGAGAACATAACTAATGCATGCTACAAGTATCTTCACGAAGAGTTGCTCCAGTCCAATGCTGCGAACGAGGAAATCATGGAGGAGCTGACAACATTTTGCTCCATTCTAGTAGAGAATACATATGTTGAACCATCAAAAGTTGCATTTCATTTAAACTTTGATGCTGCTCCATATCTTTACCAGCTTCCAAACAAGTACCGAAACAGTTGTCGGGAACTTTTTGAAAATGTGGGAGTTCAGCCAAGCTTCCCTATTGAAACGTTTGCAGCAGTTTTACAGCTGATTAAGAACGAGTGTGGAAGAAAGCCTCTAACTGAAGAGAACTTTCAGTTGTCTCGTAGAATTATTAGTGAGGGAATATGGAGCTTGATCCGTGACAAATCTCAGGAATTCTGCCAAAGCAACTATGGGGACATACTCCTTCCTGATAGCAATTTTACACTACAGACATCAAAATCACTTTGCTACAATGACTGTCCTTGGATTAAAGTCAGAGACACAGCCGTTAAATATTGCCATAGTGATATTCCTAGAGAAGTAGCAGTAAAATTGGGGACAGTTCCAAAACGACACAAAGCCTTGGAAAGATATGCCTCCAACATTTGCTTTACTACCCTTGGGAGTGAATTTGGGCAAAAGGAGAGGCTCACCAGCAGAATCAAAAGTATCCTAAATGCATATCCATCAGAAAAGGAGATGCTAAAAGAGCTACTACAAAATGCAGATGATGCAAAAGCCACAGAAATATACTTTGTATTTGATCCCAGGACTCATGCAACAGACAGAATCTTTGATGACAAATGGATGCCCATGCAAGGCCCATCGTTATGTGTGTACAACAATCAACCATTTACAGAAGATGATATAAGAGGCATCCAAAATCTCGGACGAGGCACCAAAGAGGCAAATCCAGGAAAAACTGGGCAATATGGCATTGGATTTAACTCTGTGTATCACATTACTGACTGTCCTTCCTTTATCTCAAATAATGACATTCTCTGCATCTTCGATCCTCATGCTCGTTACGCACCTGGAGCAACATCTGCAAGTCCTGGAAGAATGTTTAGAGACTTGGATTCAGACTTCAGATCTCAATTTTCTGATGTACTAAACTTATATCTTGGTAATCATTTCAAGCTGGAACGCAGCACAATGTTCAGATTTCCCATACGAACTGTAGAAATGGCCAAAATCTCAGAGATCAGCTCAGCACCTGCGTCAGACAGAATGGTTCAAAATTTTCTTGATAAAATCCGAACAGATGGTGCAGAACTTCTCATGTTTTTGAATCACATGGAGAAAATTTCTATATGTGAAATTGAGAATGGGACTGGGGAATTAAAAACTCTCTATTCTGTGACAGCAAAAATCACAGATGGTGATCGCCTGAAACGCAAACAGTTTCATGCCTCTGTTGTAGACAGTGTTTCTAAGAAAAAGCAGCTGGCCCAAATTCCAGTACAACAGATTACATACATTATGGACATAGAGGACACAGATGGAAATTCCACAACATGGATGATATGTAACAGATCTGGATTTTCAGACATGGAGAAGGTATCTAAGAGTGTCATTTCAGCTCACAAAAATGAGGATATAACACTCTTTCCACGCGGTGGTGTTGCAGCATGCACCAGCCATAACTACAAAAAGCCTCACAGAGCTTTTTGTTTTCTTCCGCTTTCTCTGGAGACTGGACTGCCTTACCATGTAAATGGACATTTTGCTTTAGACTCTGCAAGAAGAAATCTGTGGAGGGATGACAATGGAGTTGGAGTGAGGAGTGATTGGAACAATAACTTGATGACAGCACTAATTGCTCCAGCATGTGTAGAACTGGTGATTCAATTGAAACGACGGTTATTTCCAGGCCCTGATCCTACCATGACAATATTTCAAGGAATGCCAATCCATGTTGTCAGGGATATTTTGAGAAAATTCTTGTCTTTCTTTCCTGTAAACAGACTTGATATTCAACCAGATTGGTATTGTTTGGTAAGAGCAATCTACCATTGCATTCACTTAGAACTGAAAAGACTACTCCCGGTTGTAAGGGCACCCCACATTGATACGGATATGCATTCTGCAATATACATCTCCTGGGTAAACACATCCAACACAAGCAAAGGTCGAGCATTCTTTGACAACTTACTTCAGGATGAGTTGCAGCATCTTAAAAACACAGAGTATAACATAACCACACGGAAATCTGTGGCAGAAAATGTTTACAGATTGAAAGCTATGCTCCTGGATGTTGGATTCAACTTAATCCACAGCTGTGATGAAACGGCCAGTCTGTACTTTTGCCTGGAAGATGCTGGGATTCCAGTCAAATATGTGACACCTGAGGATGTTCGGAGCTTTCTTTTAACGTTCTCATTCCCAGACACATCTTGCCAAGTTGGAAAACTACCATGTCGGCTGCAGCACTCTAATTTCAAGCTCTTCCATGGTCTGAAGCTACTTGTTGACTACTGTTTCAAAGATGTGGAAGAGAACGACATTAACATTGAAGGGTTGCCTCTGCTGATGACAATGGACAACATTTTGCAAGTGTTTGACTCCAGACAGCCAAAGTTTCTGACCAATCATCATGAGCTTATCTCATCAAGGAAAGAGCTTTTCATGCACACATTATACTTGAGGTACAGCAAAATCCTTTCAAAAGCAGGTGTGGCAAAGATTTTTGACATAAGCAGTTTTGGAGATCTGTTGGGGTCTGTTCTTCCCAGAGAGTGCAGAACAAAAATGTCAGTGAAATGGAAAGAGGGCTGTCCTACTGAATCCTGGCTTAAGAGTGTATGGCACTTCATCAGTGAACAGCTTGCAATCAGAGATGAACAGACAGAGGTCAATTCTAAATTTGAGACAGTTCTAGAGATCTTGAAAGACTGGGCACTACTTCCAGGAATCAAATTTATGGTTTCAGGGAACAAATTAGTTGTTCCCGAGCATGATGTTTTGTTACCCCTAAGTCTAATCTTTGCAGCCATCTTTCCAAATGGGCAAAATGACAAAGTCTTTCACACCCTCATAAAGGGAGGATGCTTTCAACTGGCTGTGAATAAACTATGTGCCAAAGAATCTCCTGTCTTCCCTCTGTTATCACAATATACTGCAAATATAGACAATCCTTCCAGCATACTCAGAGCACTTGAGTACATGATCCAGACATCAGCTTTCAAAGCAGGAAGCCTGACAGACAAAGACTTTGAAGCACTTTTGTTGTACTTCAACTGCAATTTGACAAATTTGACCCAAGATGATGTCCAGAGTTTGAAACTGCTGCCATGTTACAAAGCTGTCAGTGGCCAATACATCTGCATTGCAAACTTTGGGGCTTGCCATGTTCTAACAAAAAGCATTCCGTCTGCCGACATCGAAAAGTGGGCACACAATACATCTTCAGCCTTCCTCGCTGACAGCCCACAGCTCAAAGAACTGTACAGCTTTCTTGGTTGCACACCAATTGATGACCTTGAGGTTTACCTGAATCATCTTCTTTCAAAATTTGACATCTTTTCACATGATGCCAAAATCCAGCATGTTATCTATCTGAAGGAGAAGTTGTTGGCAATGGAAGAGCCAAGTTGCATTAAGGATAAGATCTATGAAAAACTGGAGGGACTGTCCTTCATTTTTGACTCCACCAATAGGCTGAAACCTGCCAAAGCCTTCTTTGATCAAACGGTTAAAGTGTTTGAGGTGATGCTTCCACCAAAATCTTTCATCCCCAATGATTTTTTCAGAAAAATCGAGCAAGTATCTAAGCCAAAACAAGGGACATCATATTTACCCCCATGGGTAACATTCCTGCGCAATATTGGTCTGAAATATGTTGTTTCTCAACAGCAAGTTTTGCAATTTGCAAAAGAAATCAGCATCAAAGCTTACACAGAGAACTGGTCCAAGGAGAAAGTTCAGACTAATGTTGATGTTCTTCTGAATCATATTTTCAATGAAAGAACAGATCTGTTTGACGGAGCATTCCTCAAAGATCTCTCTATGATACCATTCCTATGTCCAGAACGTGCACCTGCTGAACTTGTTCGCCTGCATGGTCAGTACCAGGAAATGAGTGGAAATCTCCCTCTAATTCGCTTCAGTGGGTCTCAAGTAAATCCAAAGTTCAAACAAACTGATATCATGCAGTTGTTGTGGACATCCTGTCCTATTCTACCTGAGAGGGCTACACCAGTAAGCATTAAAGACCAAGAAGGTAATACACTCGCCAGTCAAGAGCAGCTTGATCTTATTGTGACCATGCTAAATGTCAATGTTGACCCTCCTTTGGAGAAAGTAATTAGCAATTGCAAAAACATATGCAGCATCACTAACCTGGATGATGACACAGTTAAAACACGAAACAAGGTACTGAGGAGCATTTATGAATTTCTTAATGCAGATAAACGAGATTTCTGTTTTCAGTTACGAGGAGTCGCCTTTGTTATGGTTGAGGAGGGGTGGAAACTCCTTAAACCAGAAGAGGTTGTCATTAATTTGGACAATGAATCTGACTTTAAACCCTACTTGTACAAACTTCCCCTTGAGCTTGGTACATTTCACCAACTATTCAAACTGTTGGGAACTGAGGATGTTGTCTCCACTAAACAATATGTGGAGGTTTTGTGTCGAATTTATAGAAATTCAGAAGGCAAACAGCTTGACCCTAATGAAATGAGAACAGTAAAAAGAACCGTCTCTGGTCTGTTCAAAAGCCTGCAGAACGATCCAGTTCAGATCCGGAAAGACCTTGAGAATCTCAAAGATTTGACATTTTACCTTCCAAGTCATGATGGACGATTGTCCAAATCGAACACGTTAGTCTTTGATGACGCGCCACACTACAAGAGCCGAATGCAGGGTAATGTTGGTGTTCAGATGCTAGTTGACATGAGCCAGTGTTACCTTGGCAAAGACCACGCCTTTCACACAAAGCTGATTATGTTGCTTCCACAGAAACTGAGGCCCAGGCTTCTGAGTAGCATCCTCGAAGAACAACTTGATGAAGATTCTCCAAGAATGTGCCAATTTGGTGCTCTTTGCTCTCTTCAGGGGCGACTTCAGTTACTCCTGTCATCTGAGCAGTTCATTACTGGACTAATTCGGATCATGAAACATGAGAATGAGAACGCGTACATGGTGAATGAGGACAAAGCAATACGATTATGCAAAGCTCTGTGTGAGGGCTTAAAGGTGTCTTGTTTTGAGAAACTACAGACAACACTACGAGTTAAAGGTTGCAGCCCGATTCCCCACAGCCGGAGTGAAACTCTTGCCTTTCTTAAAAGGTATGGAACAGCAGTTATTCATCTCTACATTCAGCATTCTGACAGCAAAGACATTAACTTTCTTCTTGCTTTGGCAATGACTCTAAAGTCGGCTACAGACAACCTCATTTCGGACACCTCCTATCTTATTGCTATGCTGGGTTGCAATGACATCTACAGAATAACAGAGAAACTGGACAACCTTGGTGTGAAGTATGACACAACTGAGCCTTCGAAGCTAGAGCTTCCACTACCTGGTACACCCATTCCTGCAGAGATTCATCATTTATTGCTCATGGATCCCATGAATGTTTTTTACCCTGGTGAATATGTTGGATACCTGGTAGATTCAGAGGGAGGTGATTTTTTAGGCACTTATCAGCCAACCTACACGTACGCTATCATTGTTCAAGAAGTAGACAGGGAAGAAGAAGACAGTCCAAGTGTCCTTGGGAAATGCTTTCAAATAGACATTGGGTACAGTGAGTACAAAATTGTAAGCTCTCTTGATTTGTACAAATTCTCGAGACAGGATGATAGCACCAATATTCGAGATGGCACACCAACTTCAACAAGCCCCTCGGAGACTCAGTCTCCTCGTGCTAGAATGGTACCTCCCGTGTTTCCTAGCAAGGAAAATCACAGAGCCCCACCAACAGAGTCGGCCCCTAAGAAGATTAAACTCAACGCATTACCTGAAATTCTTAAAGAAGTTACCTCAGTCATAGAACAAGCTTGGAAACTTTCAGAAACAGAGCGCAAAAAGATTATCCGGCGCTTATATTTGAAATGGCACCCTGACAAAAATGCAGAGAATCTTGAAATTGCCACAGAAGTCTTCAAGCACTTGCAAAATGAGATCAACAGGATGGAGAAACAAACGCAGGCAGAGCAGACCGCTGATCGAGGAACAAGGAGACCTTTCTCTGCCTCTTCCACTCGATTCCAGTCAGAGAAATTCTCGTTTCAGCGATTTTACACATCATGGAACCAAGAAGCAACAAGCCATAAGTCGGAAAAGCAGCATTTTCGAGACAAATTCACTAGCTTTGCTGGCACATCTCATTCAAATCGTTTCTTTGTACCACCATCATTCAGGTCTGTTGGGAACCCTATGGAAGCTCGACGGTGGCTAAGACAAGCAAGAGCCAACTTTTCTGCAGCAAGAAATGACCTTCACAAAAATGCCAATGAATGGGTATGTTTCAAATGCTACCTGGCAACAAAGCTTGCATTAATTGCTGCAGATTATGCAGTCAGAGGCAAATCAGACAAAGATGTGAAGCCCACGGCACTTGCACAGAAGGTTGAAGAGTACAACACCCAGCTAACAGGGCTGACAAAGGATGTGCAAATCTTGGAGGGATACGGTGTGGACAGCCTGAGGACACGCTACCCTGATCTTTTACCCTTTCCTCAGATTCCCAATGACAGATATACATCTGAGGTAGCAATGAGAGTGATGGAATGTACAGCTCGAATAATTATCAAACTTGAGACATTTGTCCAACACAAAATCTGAATGATTGTCACCGTAAGACCACGCAGAGCAACCAACAAACTGATAGCTGTGCAATATAGACCAGTAAATATTGTAATAGACTTTTTTATGATAAAATTACAAATGCATCTGGCTGGCATTTTATTTGGAGAGTGCAATCTCTGATGCTGTGACTCATGCTTATTGCGTCCATAGTTGCATAGTATTTCTCTAAAATGCTACCTGAGCCTAAGTGTAAATGATTACTTACATGTATCATGCAACCATGTACATAATGTGCAAAAGCGTAGCAATACCTTTAATCATTTTAAATTTTTGAAATTGTTCCTTTGTACATAACAAATACCAAATGCCGCTTTTTTATCTTTTCTAGAAAAGTATTTTTTCCTGCCATAGTCAATGAGTTGACTCTATTGTGATTTATTAGCATGGGTTTGCACTGCACTTTTCTGTAAATAGCCTTTGAGTGATTGCAGGAATCTATTGATAAAAGCTGTTATAATGTGCAATCCAATGATGAAAGGTCAGTAACCCCATATACTGTAGTTCCTCTATGGTGTCTGTATCATTTGCACTGGCATATATCATTCTGATATAAAAACATCAGGTTATAACATGCAATTCTATATGGTAACTCTCATTTGAAATATAAGTGCATTAGCAACACATTGAAACGATTTGAACGGCCTAATATGTAATATTATAGTGAGTTCATAAGGATTTTTTAGTTGGTTTATCTGTCACTTCTATAGAGGGCCATTTTTCGTTGTTGTTTAGGGTGCAATTCAGCAACACATTTTTTATTTCACATACGGGGTTGTCAACAAGTTTAGTTATGTCAAGTATTAATAAAAATGTAGTTGAATGTACTATTTTAAACTTTTTATTTTTTAGCAATCTGTCTGTTAACTGCTGTGGGTACATACATATATCATGTCTTGTTCCTGTCTTTTCTATTATTTACCATTGAAACCTCTTGTCCTCTACTGCTGAGAAATTTTTGCATGACATTCTCTGATATTTGTGCTAGAGGCACATATACTCATATATTCATGGTGCTCAATGTCAATGTTTTTCATCTTATTCGTTTAAGAAAAACTGTAATTAAACACTGGATACTAAATTGTTTTGAAAAATATGTTTTGTCATTTGTCTTCTTTACGTTTCATTGCATTTTCAGCTCTCTATAATCAGGGTTCCCACGAGTCCTTGAAATCCTTGAAAGTGCTTGAATCTATTTTATGCAAGTTTTCTGGAAAAAAAATCCATATTATTTCATGTGTAGGATAATATCATACAAATTCTTTTTAAGACTTTTGAAGCACACATACTAAACTGTTCACTTTAAATGCTTATATCTTCTGTATGCGAATGTTGATTTATACCAAAATGCTTTTTTGCATAGTTGTTGTGTTTGACACATGAAAACGTCTTTGGTTACGTATGTAACTGTTGTTCCCTAAGAAGGGAACGAGACACTGCGTCTCCCTTACCATACTTCCTGCGTCCCTGTAATGCCGTCTTTGGCAATATTTCAGATAGAGATATACTTCTTGGCTCCCGCGTCACCCTGTCTTTGTCGTTAAGCCTCACCATTGGTTGAATTTGATCCATTCAGACACACTTACCCCTGGAGGCGTCCCAAAAGTGTCACCAGTGGCGCAGCGCGAGTTCCCTCGAAAGGGAACTGTAACAATGTATCTTAAAAGGTAACACTATGTAACCTGAAACGTGTCCCTACATTTAGTCCTTGAATTTGAGGGTATTGGACCTGGAAAGTCCTTGAATGGTCCTTGAATTTAAAGTTAACTAAGGTGTGAGAACCCTGTATAATATATTTAATATAATGTATGTTGATAATGTCAGTTGTGCCATATGACTTTCCAAACTACAGAGAAATCTGACCGATTCAGAAAAAGTGCTTCATTACAGAAATGAAACGTGGGATATTTTTAAACATTTATTGAATATACAAAATATTGACTTTAATGATTATATGGACAGAATTAAAGGGGTAGTTCACCCAAAAATACAAATTTAGTAATTTACTAAACTTGTTTTAAATCTGTATACATTTAGTTGTTTTGCTGAGCACAAGGGAATATATTTTGAGACATGTTTGTAGCCAAACAGTTCTGGAGCACCATTGACTTCCATAGTATATTTTTCCTACTATGGAAATCAGTGGTGCACCTGCTTGATTACAAATATCTTCCTTTGTGTTCAGCAGAACAAAGGCATACAGGTTTGTAACAACATGAGGGTAAATGATGACAGAATATTTATTTTATATCCCTTTAATGAACCACTTATGTCACGTTGTATCCAAACATTTAGGGGCAGTTTCCAGGACAGAGCTAATCCAGACTGAAATGCATGTTTGAGCTGCTTTAATTTAAAACATCTTGTACTGACATATCTTAACATATATCAGTGCCATTGTTTTGTCTCAAGCTGCACACCCGTATTGTTTTTTATACTTAAATGTCCTGATATAACCAAGGCCAAACGCTGTCCGGGAAACTGCCTCTTAAACATTTAAGTTGGGATGTGGAGAGGGCCAGCCCAAGGCATAAGCGAACTAAGCGGCTGCTTGGGGCCCCGTTAACAATAAAATAACTTAAATTAACATACATTTGAGGAATAGAGCACGGAAAAACAATGTAACATTTGTAATTCGTCCTCCGTCTGTGTGTGCGCGTGCCACATGCATTTAGGTGCACTCAGTAGTGCACACATGGAGAGATGCGTTTCAGAAAGCAAGCAAACATAAAATCTTTCTGTTCTTGACAGGGAACATACAAACAAAATGATCTTCACAGTATTCTTTTTCCAATAAAAAATTAGTTTATGTCTTAGGTTTATGTATAGATTAGGCAGAAACCAGGTATGTGCTTCAATTAACCTAAGTCTGTGTCATTAATAAAGACAGTGTTATGATTCATTTGATTTGATTTCTGTACCTAATGCTAATTTTAGCCCAACTTTGTTCTTTTTAAAAAAAAAATTGTCTTTATTTTTTAATAAAAAAATTGGTGAGGGGGGGCCCCAAACACATTCTGCTTAGGGCCCCTAAGAGGCTCGGGCCGGCACTGGATGTGGAAATCATAAACATGTCATACTTTATCATGCATGGTTGTAAATTAAAACTTAAACATTATATTTAAATGGAAAGCATTGAAATACAGCAACCTACTTTTCTTTATGTTTAAATAAAATTACATAAATCATAATGTAAGTAAAATTCAATGATGTATACATGGTCAGACAATATATACAAACATAAAAAGTACAATTCCCAATTTTTCAAGCTGACACATGAAATGATGCCAAATTTAATATTAATCCATTACACACAAAAATTAAAAATTTAACGGCACCTTTCGTCAAACAGCACATAATATAATCTTTACATAATTACTACTATAAACCGTTTACAAAATGTCATGTATGTTTCTCCATTTTACACACTTTTTTCTTTTACATACAGATCATACTGTTGTTACTGGCACCGACACACATCTCTAACATTAAAATGACGATGGCTTTACTGTCCAATGCTTCTTGAACAAAAACTAGACTACGTTAAATACAAGATCTGCTTTTTTATTGCACCTCATAATAATATTGCATAGGATGTAAGCTGGTGACCAGCTCCTTTACTGCCCAGCCTAATAAAAAAGTCATTTTGCTCCATATACAGGACAAACTACAGAGGCAATACTGTCAATTTCAACCTCCCAATGAATCAATCATCCTTTATTTGCAAGTTTTTTGTTTTATTTGATCAAACTAAATCCTCCAATGCTATGCCTGATTTGGTTCTTGTGTTGGTGTTTTGAACAGAAACACATTCAGCAGTCATGGCTCTCACTACATGTAGAGAAGACACCAGCTCTAGAGAAGAAGAGCTTTCCACTGGGACATACACAAACCTCAAACATGTTATACATTCCCTCGCCTGTTCCCGCTTCACCCAGGGGTAACGTGGGCAGACGGACAGATGTAGCATCCAGAACCAGCTGAAACACAACCAATAATAATGAAGTACAGTTTTATATCATACACTGTTAGACAAAAATGGTCCCTATAGCTGTCACTGGGGTGGTAAGATCCTAATATTGTACCATTAGGTACAGATATGTACAGCTAGGGACTTGACAGTGTATGTCACCTTTAATAATTATAAGCCTTTGCTTGACACATGCCAAGGAAGCCCCTGTACTGTAAAACTAGGCAATCTCACGCCCCCCAATTTGAGAACCACTGGCTTACATATTTGAACTAAGAAAAGGCATTTCATATAAGAGCTATATGGTTGCTTACCAGTCCTGTAGATGAATGTAGCACAATATCAAAATGTGCTGTCACATCAACACCCTTTGAGGATTTGACGTAAACCCCCTTGGGTGCATCCATGGTGAGAGAGCGCGTTGGAGACTCCAGTCTTAAAACAATAGGAATGCATGGAGTTACTGTAAACTGCAATGCCTTGTTTGAGCACAGGATGGCAACAAAACACATGGTAGTGAAATATATATGAATATTTTTGTTTGTATGACAAACAGATGTTTGGATGTGATGCGTGCCCATAGCGGGTACATGTCTTGACGGAAACTTCTTTTACAGACGTTTTGATTCAAAAAGCCCTAAATAAACCACAGAAAATGCGGAGACAAAAAATGCATGTATTTTGGATGGTGTAGTGTGAGAAAACAATACCAAAAATAAACAAAATAATTTATTGTCAAAAAATGTTTGTATGGAAGGTGTTACTATATTTGGTGTTAATAGAGTACACTTGCCTTAACTCTTTATTGAGTCCCACTGCCTTTACCAGAGGAGTCCTAACCGAATGCTCAAACAGCGCCCCCTCCTCACCTGTCCAAACACAAACAACTCTTACAACCATACAGTTCTGTTCATTAATAGTAATACATTACATGTATGCATTTATGCAGTGCTAAAGTAAGCAAGCTGGTTACTAAGACTTTTATTCTGCCTTGTTGGAGGTCTCACAAAATATGTGCCTCGTCAAAATCACTATGTCACATAATTTCAGATATTTGTACCATAAAACACAGTGGTACTGATTTGAGGACAGTATTAAATTGTCATCAGAATAATTTAACAATATAAAATCAACTTAATCAAGTTTAGATAATCGTTAAACATTATTATACCACGGGTCTGTTGAATGCTGTATTCTGATTGGCTGAGAAATGTTCCGTGGGTATGCATTGATTTCTGATGACCGCACACCTAACTTGTCAAATGTCTTAAAAATAGGCAATATTTGTGGTAACCATGGTATAAGAGGAATAATTGACTCCGGTCCTTTGAATTATTTGAAAATAAGGCACACCCGCTACGCGTCGTGCCTCATTGCACCTTGGGTGTGCATTATTTTCTTATGATTCGGGGGACCGGAGTCAATTATTTTGTACTAAAGGTATATGTATAAAATCTCAGATTTAATCTAATAGGACAATATTTGGTAACACTTTATTTTACAGTGTCTTTGTTACACGTTACATTTAATTATTATAGTAATAACAGGTAATTATGCATAATTACATGCAATTAACCTTAAACCAAACCTTTATCCTAACCCCAACCCTATAGTAAGTACATATTGTTAAAGGAATAGTCTACTCATTTTCAATATTAAAATATGTTATTACCTTAACTAAGAATTGTTGATACATCCCTCTATCATCTGTGTGCGTGCACGTAAGCGCTGGAGCGCGCTGCGACGCTTCGATAGCATTTAGCTTAGCCCCATTCATTCAATGGTACCATTTAGAGATAAAGTTAGAAGTGACCAAACACATCAACGTTTTTCCTATTTAAGACAAGTAGTTATACGAGCAAGTTTGGTGGTACAAAATAAAACGAAGCGCTTTTCTAAGCTGATTTAAAAGAGGAACTATATTTTATGGCGTAATAGCACTCCTGGGAGCACCTCGACTCGGCGCAGTAACACCCTCCCTCTCCCATTATGAGAGTGAGAAGGGGAGCGGACTTTTCAGGCGAGTCGAAGTACTCCCAAAAGTGCTACCACGCCATAAAACATAGTTCCTCTTTTAAATCCGCTTAGAAAAGTGCTATGTTTTATTTTGATGTGTTTGGTCACTTCTAACTTTATCTCTAAATGGTAGCATTGAATGAATGGGGCTAAGCTAAATGCTATCGAAGTGTCGCAGCGCGCTCCAGCTCCAACTGCTTACATGCACGCACACAGATGATAGAGGGATGATTCAACAATTCTTAGTTAAGGTAATAACATATTTTAATATTGAAAATGAGTAGACTATTCCTTTAATGATTATTACTTAGTACTTAAATGTATAATTACACTGTAAAAGTGATACCCTAAAATAAAGTGTGACCCAATATTTTAACAGTTTCTGTGATTATTTTCATAATAACACGGCTAATATCTGTGCAAATGGCTTTTTTGGCATAATATTGTACAGAAGGTTTGTATTAGGAAAGTTGCTCCAGAGGCATGTCTGAAATTCCTCTATGCAGTTATTTCAGTCATGCAACATAAAGTCCTGTCTACTTGAATGGATCTTTAAAATTGTGTGCTTAAATCACAATTAAATAACATATTTCTGACCAAGAATTAAATCTGACATCAGGTGCACCAAAACTTTTGTTTCTTAAGCTCAAAAAACTAAAATCTTTTTCAAAGTCATTTTAACTATTGCGCATGCACACAGGTTGGCTGGCACCTTTCGCGACTCTGTAAAGCCTCTCTCCATGAGAACTGTTGGTCTTTATTGAATAATGATTGGTTCTTTAACTGGAAGGCGGGACTTTGTTCACCAGAGCCACCATATTGAGCTTTGCGTTTCGCCATTCGCTCAATCTTGTTATATCTAATATCTGTGCTTGTACTCACCTGTTACACGGAGTCTTCCTTTTCCCACAACAGCCCCATTTCTGTCGGCATAAAATAAATTTTCTTTATTCTCTGAAGTGATGTTGAAATGTTGGCCGAGGACACTGGCCTGATCTGGACCTGAAAATACATAGATGATGGGAGAATTTAAACAGACATCAACCAGCTGTCTGAATATTAAAATATATTAATCTTATCTTAATAAGGGAAAGCAATAAGGCTACTGTATAATCTGTGATACGACACCTTTTATTATACTTAAAAATAAGATTGTTTAAGGAACTCAGTTGTTGTTATAAAGTGTTAAGTTGAATTTTTCGAAAATAATGCACACCTTACCACCTAATTTTAAAATAATTCAAAGAACCGGAGTCAATTATTCCTCTTATACCACGGTTACCACAGGCATTGCTCCGGTGGTTATTTTGGGACATTTGACAGGTTAGATGTGCGTTTATCGACAGATAATGCATACCTGTGGACATTTCCCAACCAATCAATAATAAAGATATTCTGCATTCTGTCATTGTCCAAATGGCATTTTTAGCTTTTTTCTTTAGAAAAACACATTTATGTCTTCCTCCATTCTGATTTCCAATTTTTATGTCTCCCTTTCATGTCCACTTTTACAAATTCCATTACAAATCAAAACAGTCCCAACCTACATTCATACCACTGTTTAATTTCATCCAAGGACTTTTATTTTTAAATATTTGCGGACTTGGGCTGTATTTGGTTTTCTAATCATCATCTGTTTCTTGTTTAGCTCTCTGACTCTGTGTATATACCCATCCTTTTTATTTGTGTTTCATTGGCTATTGTCTTTGCTTGTTTTGTAAAGCTGTTGCAGTCGTCCCCTTCAGTTTTTGGGTTATCTTTGTTATTTTGGTTTCAATAAAGTGTATGCTTCGAAAGATCCACATTTCCTTAACCTTTCTATTTAAACCATGAAGACATATCTTTTTATTTTGTTATAATGCCTCATTCTAGAATTTAATTTAATGGGTTGTGATGGTATTTTACGTCAACATTGAGCTCGTGTATTCATTTAAACACAGCCTATTCAAGCCAAAACTTCAAAGGGAAAATGATAATCATAAAGTCATGAATTCAATGAATGAATATTTGATATTTGACATACCTACAGACACACTTCCTGTTACATCACCATTTTCATTGCGAGCATTGAGAGTGACGTTCTCAGAAGAGTGCACCAAAAGAGCCGAATCCTGTTATTAAGAGAAAAACAACTTACATTTTTCACATTGTATGAAAAATAAAAAATATATACATTTATTTGAATTTTTTTTTTACTTATTCATTTTAATAAATGCATATGTAACCAGTCATAGTCGCACAGGTATATTTGTAGCAATATCCAACAATACAGTGCATGGGTCAAAATTAACAATGTTATGCCAAAAACATTTGGATATTAAGTAAAGATCATGTTTCGTGAAAATATTTTGTACATTTCCTATGGTAAAAATATAAAAAAAACGTATTAACATTAGTAATGACCATTATGGTTTTGTGGTCCAGGGTCACATTTATATTTATTCATATAGCAGATCCTTTTATCCAAAGCAACTTACCTGTACAAATAAAGAGGGCATTCAACATTTTGTCACAAATCTGATTTTAAACTTTTAAAATTTTCATATCAGGGTTTCAAAAATGTGCACAATTTGTATAATTTATTGTTAATTTTTTTCATATCAGGTTATTTTGTACACTATTCATTAAAGTTTATCTTTTTGATGTAATTCCCACCTCTCTTGAATCGATTTCCTCGGCATAGAGAGGGAAGAGGAAGTCTGATTCTCCCTCCAGTCGCAGTCCATCTTCATGGACCTGCAGGTATCCCATACCTTCCTGCAAAGGTCAATTCAACAGAGAGCTGTTTCAGGATCAGCAGCATGACTTTTCAACATGCAACACCCACAACCGAGACTAAAAGGCAAACCAAAGTCAGCAATGAATTTAGATCGACATGTCAATTAAAATGTATTTGCTTACTGAATTGAACCACATAACTCGCATGATCCAGATTGTGAGAGCAAGGTTCACCACCAGTATGATGAGGAGAAGTAAAACAAATAGATAGAGACAGCGTTTCCTCCAGCCATAGATCCCGATCATATAGATGTATTCATTGACGGGTGCCAGGAGACCAGACTCCTCTGTGGTGGTGATGTATTGTTCACGAACCATCTGCAAATCAACACATCAGACTGAATGAAGATTTGCTTCTGAATGCTCATGAGGTTCAAGAATGAATTAGTAAAAGCACAATTAAAAAACGCTAGTTTGTTTTAACCCATGATTGGGTAAATTATGGACATTTATAGGTCAGTTTAAACAAATGGTTGTGTTTGTCCATATTTTACCCAACCTAGTAATGGGTCATTTTTAACCCAGCTGTGTGTTCTGTCCAATATTAACCCAGCATGAGTTATTAAGCATTAACTATATGAAATGCTAAGCGGATTGTAAGTTGTAAAAACAGTCTGCAAATTTCTGTTCCAAAACTGAACTCCGTATAGCGCCTCATCCAAACATTCCTTCGGGATCCAATTTCCATTCCCTTCTAATCCCGTTTACAGCTTCATTACCAGACCGTAATTAAACATTTATATTATTTCAGTGACTACAGAAGATCATTAAAGTTCTAAAAACGTCAAACATCTTGACTCCACAAGTTGTGCAGGCAGACCATTAAAAGCCTCTCCCTCTGTTTCCCTTAGGATCTTTTTCCATTAACCCACCCTACCGATGCTCTTTCCCTGTTTCTAGTTTCATCTAAGCTGCCAAGAGAAAAAATTACAGCGGTGTTTCCGAACCACCGGGGTCTTTAACTGAGATTCCAGATCTGATCAAATATCAACAGAACCTACGTTGTAAAAATATATGTTTGCTAAACTTCAGGAAATGAGACGACAGTTTGCATAGAAACACATTCACTTGGTAGCTAGCTACACATAAAACAACAACCCTATTGTAAAGATCAGCACTGATGGTAACCAGGATGTTGGTTTGCTGACATCACTGCTGACTTCTATAGCTCCACCAAACAAGACCAGTACTACTTTCTGGTAAAAAACAATGATAAAGGCAATTCATGCTGGTCAAGGTCCTTTTCTGAAGGGAAGGGGTAAATAATTAATTAACTAGTATTTAACAAACACTGTATACAAGTCATTAGTGTTGTAGTACTCAAGACCAGTCTTGGTTTTGAGACTGGTCTTAAGGCGTCTTGCTAGGTTTCTCTTGGATTTTATTTCAAGATCGGTCAAGAACACAACTGTGGAGATATCCCTAAATTGCCAGCTGATTGATATTGCGCGGTTCAAAAATGAATGGAAGATTGTGTCAAAAATGGCAACTAAAATACCCCAAAAATGTAAGTTATGATTGCAAAAAAAGACTTGAGATCTTGTTTTTAAAATGATAAAATCTGAAATAATCAAAAGCAAGAGAGCTGTTTGAATATGAGCACACTGTAAAAAACTTGCTGTAATTATGCAGCTGGTTGCCAGTAACTTACTGTAGAAGTTAAAGACTGAAAATGTTTTATGTTCATTTAACTTTAAACAAACTGTTGCTAGCTAATAACATAAATGTAAAATCTACAGTAAGTTACTGGCAGCTAGTTGCCAGTAATACCCAGTAATACTGTAATTTCTGCAGACATTTTTTTTACAGTGCACTATTGCGAATGTGACAGTAATTTTACATAAACATTCATAATAAGTTAATATTACACTGTAAAAAAAGATGTGTTGGTTCAACCTAAAAAAATAAGTGTTCGTTCTGCCTTAAAAATTTGAGTTAATTTAACTAAAAAATATAATTATGATAAAGTATATAAATTAAGTTGAATTAACTTAAAATTTTAAGGTAGCAAGAACACTTACTTTTTAGGTTGAACCAACAAATCTTTTTTACAGTGTAAGTGACTTAGATTTTAGACACATTTTAAACACAAGTTTTGATATTGGCATTGAAAATATTTATAAAAAAAATCCCTATCAGCTCCTTAGTGTTTGTTTGCTCAAAGAAATCATAGAAAATTCACCTTTGCATTTATTAGTATTATTGTTTTTTTATGACTTTGTAGGGTTAGGGCTATGTGAATCTTTTAGATGATTTGTGCTGGTCTTGGTCTTCTTAACATGTTCTCCTCAAAAATATATATATGCAGGGACAGAATTAAATTTTTTGGGTGAACTATACATTTATCACCTCAAAGTCTTCATCTTGTCTTGGTTAAGGTGGTCTTTATATATATATATATATATATATATATGTACGTTGTCGCGGTTATGCGTCTGTAGGAACTTTACTTCCGGTTTCGGTTTGTTTAATGGTCTGGTTAGTGGCTAAACTGAACTCTGGAACAAATTCCTCGTTGAAAATAATAAATGTTTTGGTTTCCTAAAGATAGGGGGAGAGAGTGATCATAGATCACCATTGTAAAGAGAGGTTTGGCAGCAGGTTTGTAATTAACATTGTATACATTATAGTACACATTTTACACAGCAATGTGTTGTTTTTAATACGCTTTAGCTGAGCAATATGAACAAAGGTAATCCACTTAAATAAACTTCTCAAAAAGGACTTTGTTGTTATTGATTCGTAGCGGACTTTACCGGAAGTTTTGTTTGTTACCACATGTTTGTTGTTGTTACTGCTGAAATTGTTTATATAAGAATTTTTACAGTTCTTTTTTACTGACCAAACTCTGTCTATATAGAAATATCCATTGAGTATCCATTTTGTGTTTCTAAATGTTGAACCTGCTGAACAGAAGGTGTTTCCAGCATCGTTTTTATGATCTAAAAATCATTTTTGACAGGGAAAGAGTGTTGACAAGTTTTAATATTATGCCGCTTATGCTGGTGGATAAACAGTTTAACTATTTCTCTGAGGAGTTCAGATAAGAGCTGTGGGCAAACACAACATGCTGTATGAAGTTTTCCCACTCCATCTAATCTTGCCGTCTGCATAACTCCAGCACGCCGTACTGCCTCGACCCTCTAAAAATAGGTCTCAGGACTGTGTACTCGATTTAAAGAGGAAAAACTGCAGGAGACTTTAAAACGATCAGTGTGGAATAATACGATTGAATTAATATTTGCTCAGTTGGTAGAGCATTGCATTAGCTTTTGGTATGGTTTTAGGTTTGATTCGCAGGCAAATACTGATTCAAAAAAATTTATAGATTGGATTCATTGTAAGTCACTTTGGAAAAAATCATCTTTCAAATGTATCAATGTAAATGTAGCATTTTGGTAAGGGTTCAAAACAACCTAAGTACTGTGACTATGTCTTCATTCCAGTGGCTGAATTTATATATAAAGCATATAATGACATTCAAAAACCTTAATACTTTTCATTACTGTTCATTCATTTAAATCTCTAATACAATTACTGCTCGCACAAACAATTAAGTCAAAACAGGGTAAAATATTAAATGACTTACCCTGCTGTATAAATGAGATCTGACACACTCCTTTGCAAGCAGCAGTGGCTCAGATCTGCTTGTGTTACGCAGCAGTGCTGGCTCTCCAACCCGTCTGTCTGTCAAACCCTCAACAGCTGCCTGCCATAAATCTGATTCTGGATCAGCCTCAACTAATCACCACACAGGCACCCCCAAACTTCCTCCTTGGATATCGCGTACCATACACTGTTTCAATACCTCTGCGCATGACACCAAGACTTTACTGATCACTTTAGAGTGGATTTGTAAGCCAGACAGCAGTAGCTGGTTATGTTTCCCTCGGTGGGATGGGTGGAGGGTGGGGAAGAAGGAAAAACTGACTGAAAATGTCTACGGACAGATTTATGGAGCTTTCTCTGCACTTGTTTGTCTTGTAAGCGTGTGACTCGCTTGCTAAGCTAAGTTAGGTGACTAAAGCTTTACTTATTAAGTATCTGCATTTCGGTATGACAACAAGTCCAAGACGGGTCATTCTAAAACAGGATGGAGTATTAATAGATGTGTCTGTTCCAGGAGGCGTGGCTTTAGCTTGTTACTCACTGAGGCTTATGTTGGTTTATGTTGTCTTTTCTTACATCATTTACACAGGAGTTGGAATGTCTCATAGTTATAAAACTAAACAGAAGGTAGTTTACACAGAGCTAGAAATTGGTGATCTAGACATAAGCCATACTGTATCCTGGGACTAGATCATAGTAGAGGATCTCTTAATGCTTTAGCAACACTCAGAATATCCAATAACACCCGAAACACCCATAAGACCCTAGCAACACCCGAAACACCCATAAGACCCTCGCAACACCTGAAACACCCATAAGACCCTAGCAACACCCATAGGACCCTAGCAACACCCGAAACACCCATAGGACCCTAGCAACACCCGAAACACCCATAAGACCCTAGCAACACCCGAAACACCCATAAGACCCTAGCAACACCCGAAACACCCATAAGACCCTAGCAACACCCGAAACACCCATAAGACCCTAGCAACACCCGAATCACCCATAAGACCCTAGCAACACCCGAATCACCCATAAGACCCTAGTAACACCCAAAACACCCTATGGACTGTTTCATCGGACACACACGTGTTGACGCGGCTGACCTGAAGTTAACTTTCAGTATAGGGCTTATTTATTGATTTGGCTAGTGGGTAACCTGACCTCTGGAACAAATACCTTGTTGAAAATAAAATGTTTCAATTTCCAAAAGACAAGGGGAGAGGGTGAGCATGTATCACCGCTGTGAAGAAAGATTTGGCAGCCGGGCAAGAATTTAAGGATCTGTAGCTGACTGTATACATTAATCTTACACATTAACATTAGCTCAGTGTAGTAGTTGATACATGTTAGATATGATATCTGAACAAAGGTTATTTACTTTTATTTATTTTGTTTGTTATTAGAAATAATCTACTCTAGTGGGGCTCTGTTGTTATTAATTCTTTGCGGAAGTCTATCGGAAGCTATTAAAAGCCCTAGCAACACCCAGAACACCATATTAACACCCTATAGCAACAATCAGAACACCCTATTAAAGCCCTATAGCAACAATCAGAACACCATATTAAAACCATAGCAACATCCAGAACACAAAGCCCTAGCAACACCAAGAACACCCTATTAAAGCCATAGCAACACCCAGAACACAAACTCCCTAGCAATACCAAGAACACCCTATTAAAGCCATAGCAACACCCAGAACACCCTATTAAAACCCTAGCAACACCCAGAACACCCTATTAAAGCCCAAGCAACACCAGAACACCCTATTAAAGCCCTAGCAACACCAGAACACCCTATTAAAGCCATAGCAACACCCAGAACACAAAGCCCTATAGCAACACCAAGAACACCCTATTAAAGCCCTATAGCAACACCCAGAACACCCTATTAAAACCCTAGCAACACCAAGAACACCCTATTAAAGCCCTAGCAACACCAAGAACACCCTATTAAAGCCCTAGCAACACCAAGAACACCCTATTAAAGCCCTATAGCAACACCCAGAACACCCTATTAAAACCCTAGCAACACCAGAACACCCTATTAAAGCCCTAGCAACACCCAGAACACCCTATTAAAGCCCTAGCATCACCCAGTAAACCATATTAAAGCCCTAGCAACACCCAGAACACCCTATTAAAGCCCCAGCAACACTTAGAACACCCTATGAAAGCCCTATAGCAACACCCAGAACACCATATTAAAGCCCTGGCAACACCCAGAACACTCTATTAAAGCCCTAGCAACACCCAGAACACCCTATTATAGCCCTAGCAACACTTAGAACACCATATTAAAGCCCTAGCAACATCCAGAACACCCTATTAAAGCCCTAGCAACATCCAGAACACCCTATTAAAGCCCTAGCAACACCCAGAACACCCTATTATAGCCCTAGCAACACTTAGAACACCCTATTAAAGCCCTAGCAACATCCAGAACACTCTATTAAAGCCCTAGCAACACCCAGAACACCCTATTAAAGCCCTAGCAACACTTAGAACACCCTATTATAGCCCTAGCAACACTTAGAACACCCTATTAAAGCCCTAGCAACACCCAGAACACCCTATTATAGCCCTAGCAACACTTAGAACACCCTATTATAGCCCTAGCAACACTTAGAACACCCTATTAAAGCCCTAGCAACATCCAGAACACCATATTAAAGCCCTGGCAACACCCAGAACACTCTATTAAAGCCCTAGCAACACCCAGAACACCCTATTATAGCCCTAGCAACACTTAGAACACCCTATTAAAGCCCTAGCAACACCCAGAACACTCTATTAAAGCCCTAGCAACACCCAGAACACCCTATTAAAGCCCTAGCAACACCCAGAACACCCTATTATAGCCCTAGCAACACTTAGAACACCCTATTATAGCCCTAGCAACACTTAGAACACCCTATTAAAGCCCTAGCAACATCCAGAACACCATATTAAAGCCCTGGCAACACCCAGAACACCCTATTAAAGCCCTAGCAACATCCAGAACACCCTATTAAAGCCCTAACAACAATTAGAACACTCTATTAACGCTCTAGCAACACCCAGAACACCATATTAACACCCTATAGCAACAGTCAGGACACCCTATTAACTCTTTCCCTGCCATTGACGAGTTAACTTGTCAATGACGAGAAAATGCTTCCCTGCCAATGACGAGTTCCAGCAATCTGTATTTCAGCTATTATCCACCCAACTTATAAAACCCGGATGCATTTTTTTTGTTTGAAAGCAGAGGGACTGTTCTTTCATTTTATATATTTAAAGAAGAACATTTTTTCTGAAAGATATTAAAATTTTGTTTAAATCATAAAAAAAATGCTTGTGCTGGCTGACAACTTATTTTAAAAACGCTGGCAGGGAAAGAGTTAAATCCCTAGCAACACTTACAACACCCTATTAATGCCCTAACAACACTTACAACACCCTATTAATGCCCTAGCAACACCCCAGAAAACTAGCAATGACTAGCAGTAACTTTTTATGGGCGTGTAACACACATTTTCATTGAAAAATGCAAATGTTTGTGAAGTTATAAACTTCATCTTACTTATTTCTACAATTATTTGTATTAACTTATCTCACAATTAGAATTGCACTTATGTGTAACATGAAAACTATACATTTGCCAAAGTTTCTATGGCGCTTCCTGTGGTTCTTTGACCGTTTAGGCAGGAGGCGAGGAGTGCAATGATAAAAGAGACAGCTGACCACATCCATCAATATCTGACCTCTGACTGTTCCTTCTGCCAGCAAAGACAATGGTGGGCTTTATCTCTCATTTTGCCCCCATTCAAAACAGTCAGTGGCTGTGGCAGCACATACTTTGCGAATATGATATACTGCATAATGAAAATCTATGTATGTTGTTAGTAAATAGAAACTATATCTGTAAAGAAAAGAATACAGCTATTTCCAAATTAATGTTTAAATGCACAAACAGCAATCTAGTACAGAACAAAGATATGACATACAATAAAATTATTTGGGGTTTTTTTTATATGGAGAACTAATATGTGATTTGGGAGGACAATCTGTTTCATATTGATATATGTCATTCATGATGTTTTGATTAATTGCTGAACTTCAGCCTCAATTCCTTCAGATAAAATTATTTCAGATAATCTCTGCAGTATTTGAACAATACTTTTTATCAATGCAACAACATTCAACAATAAATAATATAAAATGTTAATTATGAAATATTTTACTTGGAATATGGGGTAGTCTAACATTAGTCACACTCAGGTTCTGTCCTGCTGCAAACATTTGTACGCAAAAAAAGATTATAACACTTTTATTATATGGATTACAAAGATTGGCAACTAAAATACAAAATAAGAGTCCTGTTGAACAGATCGCAGTGAGTGGTCCATCTTCACCAGCGCTGAGAAAAACAACACATACCACATGTTACTAGAACACGCGTTATTTTCATCTGATATTTAAATCTGCGAAATTATTAAAAGTATTCTGTAAAGTACCATTTGTAGGGACAGTATGATGATATTTGCTGTCTGTAATATTTTAAATATATTTTTTTTCTTGCGTATCAAAGTCACATGACAAAAGTCACATGACTCTGCCCCGCCCATCAGCTGTTCGATCGGAAGTAATATGGCGATCTTCAGTGTGTATGTTGTCAATAAAGCTGGTGGACTCATTTACCAGTATGATAATTATGTCGCTCGAGCTGAAGTGGAGAAAACATTTAGTTTTCCTCTTGATTTAGTGTTAAAGATTCATGATGAGAAGGTCGTGGTTTCATTCGGACAGCGGGATGGCATCAGAGGTGTGTGTCCTCATATCATGAAATGACGTTCAGAAGAACATTCACTGTAAATAACATTTTTTGTTTTTTATTCATGTGACGTTTTTCTCGTATACAGTGGGCCATGCAGTTCTGTCCATTAACGGGGTGGATGTGAACGGTAAATACACGGCAGAAGGGAAGGAGATAGTGGAATATCTTAAAGATCCTGCTAACTATCCAGTGTCCATCAAATTCGGCCGCCCTCGCCTCACATCCAATGAGAAACTCATGTTAGCTTCAATGTTTCACTCGTGAGTATAAAAGATTCAGTAATCGGATCCGTGTGAGGATGCTAAAGGTGACTTCATGCGGCTGTGCGCAGACCTATCGAAGTATCGCGAGAGCAATTTGTAATGCCTAGCTTTTAAAAGCTCACGCGATACTTCGATGTCATGCGCTGATCGTACTGCGCAGCTTTGGAAATTATGTTAATGTTTTTATAGTAAACCATATTGATTACCATTGGCAAAACCATGGTTATTTTATAGTAACCATTGTTTAAACTATGTTTATTATTATTATTATTATTATTATTATTATTATTATTATTTATTTATTTTTAATTGTATTCTATAGATCTATACTTTTGTATACTTTAATATTTACTTTGGTAAGGTTCAAAAACGCTATAACGCATAGGAATTTTACTACAGTTTACTATAGTAAATACTAAAGTATACTACTGCATTTTTTCATGTGGATTTTGTACCAAACAAGTGCTTTTGAGTAAATTATATACATTAAATAATAATAATACATTGAATGAATGAATGAATAAACAAAAATCTTAAGACATTTATGATGTTTTCTAATTCTATGTAACATGGTCCGTTAAAAAACATTAGACTTAACATTAGTTATACCACGGGTCTGTTGAATGCTGTATTCTGATTGGCTGAGAAATGTTCCATGGGTATGCATTATTTTTCGATAACCGCACACCTAACTTTTCAAATGTCTTAAAAATAGGCACCAGAGCAATGTTTTTGGTAATCGTGGTATAAGAGGAAATAATTAAATATTAATAATTATAATAATTTAATCCGGTCCTTTGAATTATTTGAAAATAATGCATTATTTTCTTATAATATATGGCCCATATATGCTAAAGGTCATTTTTGTGAAGAGATTTAAATACTGTAACTACTGGTTAATATATAATCCACCAAAATGTTTTCTTAATGTTTTAATTGAATTTGTTTTTTCAATTTTTAAGGCTATAATGCATTATTTTCTTATAATATATGGCCCATATATGCTAAAGGTCATTTTTGTGAAGAGATTTAAATACTGTAACTACTGGTTAATATATAATCCACCAAAATGTTTTCTTAATGTTTTAATTGAATTTTTTTTTCTATTTTTAAGGCTATTTGCTATTGGATCACAGTTATCCCCTGAAGTTGGCAGCTCTGGTATTGAGATGTTGGAGACAGATGTGTTTAAACTACATTGCTTTCAGACCCTTACAGGTATGGTTTAGATAAAAAAAAAAAATTAATGGGTGGATGTGATGGCTGGATAAATCCCCAGTGATTCTGAATTTGTTTTTCAGGAATAAAGTTCATTGTATTGGCAGACCCTCGGCAGACTGGCATCGATGGACTATTAAGAAAGATTTATGAAATCTACTCGGATTTTGCTTTAAAAAATCCTTTCTACTCTTTAGAAATGCCAATCAGGTATGTAGTGTGTTTATACGCTTTGTATAGCGTTACATTTATCATGCTATCAGCAAAATGATGTGCATAAAACATAACAAAAATATTTTTTTCCAGATGTGAGCTTTTTGACCAAAATCTAAAGAGTGCTCTGGAAATAGCAGAGAAGGCTGGGACATTTGGACCAGGCTCTTGATCTACACATGAATATTCATCTACCTCCAGTCAATCATATACTGAGAAATGGCAGAAATGATGCTGGCATAAGGACTTTAAGAACAGCTTCTTTTCAAATCTGTACAACCCCAAATTTGAAGTGTGACATAATCCATGGCATACCATCTGTATATAAGCTACACTGACACAATATGCATTTGTAGGCTCTTGAACAGCGCTTTTTAGATGGAACAGCTCAACTTTTTGCTTTCAGTCAGCAGACTATGATGGTGTGGAGTATGTTCAAGTACACTACCTTACACCTTAATCTTATTTGTTTAGGTCAAACGCAAAATTGTTCATGTTTGAATATAGACATGTAAATGAGTACAGCCTAAAGTGACGGTTTTATTTATATAAACTCATTTATTGTGCTATTTAAAAATCATGTGGTAAAACATTAGCATATTTCATTATACACATTTATAAATTTTGTAATACAGATAGAGAGGTAGGACCAGTTTAAACATCATTTAAAAACTGATGATGATGTTAATACCACTGAGAAAACAAGGCTTTATAAACTCTTGCAAGTAGATCAAATCCAGTAACTGGCAGTAACGTCAGTATTTAGTGATCAGAACAGTTTAAAATACTGTCATCCAGTTTGAATGGAATACAGAATAAATAACACTTTTCTGAAAGCAATGTCCACAACTTATGTTATGTAGTACACTGGCAAAAAGAGTAGAAAATCCCCTGCAAAAAAAGGTTTGTTTTATGTAATTTTCAGTAATACTACAACTGCAAAAGCCTTACAACAGTTCATTGTTTTCAATATATTCATCTGTCGTTAGTGAAAATAATATGAATATCCATCCATAATTTAACAAACACCAAAGATAATTCCTAAAAAAAATGGCACATTTTCAATAATTCCAGAGTATTCCCTTATAATCTAGTTAAAAGACATTTAAATAATAAACAAATGTCTAGTCATTCTTCTTAGGTATGCTTCCCATCTTGGTGCGGATATTCCGGAGCAGGAAATAACCAATCGTGGTGACCATACAGAATACCTCGACTACCCAGAATGCTGTGTTCCAGCTATAGTGTTTGGCAATTGTGCCAAAAGGCAACCCTGAGAGGAAACCACCAACTGGAAAAAAACATTAACGTTGTCATAAAATAAAATAATTCATACAAAATATAATTATTGTATATATAATAATGCAATTACTGTTTGCCATCAAAGCAACAATGGCATGGGAGGTTCCGCAGTAGTTTGACGGTGCGCTCTCATTCGCAAGAACTCCAAATAAAGCAATTGGTCCATATGAAGAAAAGCCAAATGCCGCCCCCAACAAAAGAATCCAGACCTGTCCATGAATTAAAATGACAAATGTGTATTAAATAACACAACAGATGCTGATGTGAGGACAGATGTAACCACGTACATTTGAGCTGTGTGCCGAGACAGTGGTGCGGAAAAGATACATGGAGATGCACATCCCAGCCATCATGGAGAGCAGGAGACCATGCCGAGGATTTCCATGCAAACTCAATCCTTGCTGTCAATAAAGAAGATTTTTTACATTTTTTTAAAGGTGCAGTGTGTAATTTTTAGAAGGATCTCTTGACAGAAATGCAAAATAATATTCAAAACTATATTATCAGGGGTGTATAAAGCCCTTTCATAATGAACCGTTATGTGTTTATTACTTTAGAACGAGACGTTTTATCTACATACACAGAGGGTCCCTTTACGCGGAAGCGCCATTTTGTGCCGCCATGTTTCTACAGAAGCCCTTAATGGACAAACTTTTTACTAAGTTGTCTCCGACGATGACATGTTTTTCCGGTGGCGGCTACCTTAGCTTCTCTATGCGTTTCAAAAGCAAGGAGTGAGCAGTAGACTGAGCCGTTGGTTGCAATTTGCAACCTCACCACTAGATGCTGCTAAAATTTACACACTGCACCTTTAAGAAGCTCAACCTTAAGGCCGACTCATCTGGTGGTGTTTACACATACAGTTCATTTTAAAAGAACCAAAACCAGTTCACTTATGTGAACCAGAAAAGGAACAAGCTGAATGTGACCTCACAAAATAGTAGACTCAAAAGAGGACCCAGTAAGTGATCTCAGACCCTTTCTTGTTCACATCACAACCTTATAAGAACTCAGACTTTCTGTGCAGCAGTTGATTGCGGACCGGGACCTCATTGCGTTCACATTAGGGATGCATAACGATTAATCGCGATTAATCTATAGCAGAATAAAAGTTTTTGTTTACATCATATATTTGTGTGAACTGTGTATAATAATTATGTATATATAAATATGCACACATGCATGTATAATTTTAAGAAAAAAGATATATTTATATATTAATTATTTATATTTAATATAAATTATACATAATTATACAAATGAATATACACATGTAAACATTTAATAAATATATATGTATATTATGTAAACAAAAACTTTTATTCTGCAAACGAGCCCTAATTGAATTATTATTATTTTCATCAATCATTATAAGTCAATTATTCTGCTTATACCACAGACATTGCTAAAGTGTTTATTTTAAAACATTTGACATTTATCGAAATAATGCATATCTGTGGAACATTTCTCAACCAATCAGAATAAAGCATTTGACAGCCCTGTGGTATAAATGTGGATATTGGTGATGTGCAAACTTGCCTTTGCTACGGCCCTGTCTGACAGGTATCCCGCTGCTAAACTCCCCAACAGTCCTCCGATCTCAAGTGCGCTCATGAAAGAACTGCCTGTGAAAAACAGCAGCAATATACAGTGTAGTTATATACCTGAAGGCCCATTACGTACAAATTATTGTAGATTTTCTTAGAGGGGTCATACATGGAAAAATGTTTCTTGACTTTGAGGTTATTCAGCACTATGCCAAAATACTGTACACTTTTAAAAGTTTAAAAACTCAAAACTTTATGCTCAGTCAAAACATTTCGGCACATACTGCTGCATCTTGTTTTGAGACCAATAAATGTCTGTCCACATGTAGTTATTGATAGAAAATGGCTGTTAAACACATATTTCTTAAAGAGACACAGCCTAAAATTAACAGATTAATTGAAATTGAGTTTCGACAATTGTCAAAAAAATGAATTTATAGTGTTTTGGGTACAAACATACCTCACCAACATTATAAGTTGACCTCAAGGAACAAACAATAACAATAAAAATGTATGCTAATACTGTATTATTACACATTCAATTATCTTCTGAAAAAACAGAAGATGCTTTGTCAATCCTTACATTTTAAAAACGTTGGACACTAAATACTTTGGTCAACACACAGTACCCATTAGTGTTGACTGGCCCTTGTCCTGGATGAGAAACAGCTGTCCCCAGTCAGTGTAAGCTGTCTTTACCCCAAACACCACCAGGTAGCCCAATGATAACACCCACAAATATGGAGAAAGGATGAAGTCTTTGAAGGTGCTTTCGTCTTTGCCAGAGCCTGAAATTCAAGCGTAGAAAATGGATCAAAATGTACATGGCGAATAGGGCCATGAGAGGACAATGTTGTCTCAGGAGAGGGACAAAAAAGTCAATTTAGCAGCAATGACCTTCAACAGAAAACCTTGAATGAACACACACTCACTCTTAGTTGGTATATCTATTGGTTGTATTGTGCAAAGTGGACATCCAACAAAATGTATTGTAAAAAATTTTTTTTTATTTCTGTTTCCTTTATTATATTAATAAAAACTAAAAAGCCTACAGCAATATTTTACAAACCCATAAATAACATTATGTTATTAGATTTGGCCGAAGTGGTACTGGTATTCACTCAATAAATAATTAAACATGTTGTCGTAAATCTAAAATGCTGTTTATGAAGCAGAATATTTATGGCATCATACCTCCTTTGCCTTTCTTTGGACCGGCGTCAATATTGGGCAGGCCGACTTCGCTGGGCTCATTTCGGATAATCAGCAGACAGAAGATGGACGTGACCACACAGGTCAGGCCAGAGATGGACAATGTGGACCTCCAGCTGTAACTCTGAGCCATCACTGTGGCAATAATGGGACCAAGACCCCCGGCCAAATTCATACTGCAGGAAAGCACTGCCCACCACGTCCCAAACTGAGATGGCTCAAACCACTATAAAAACAGAGTGTGGACATGTATAAATGTACCCATTATGGGGTACCAATAAATCAAAGAAACAGTCTAAGTAAATTAATCATTATAGGGAATAATAAGGACTAGGTAGGGACGCACTAGAAGGACGCACCCGAAATCCTGGCCAGGACGGGTCCGGAAATAATGGCAACTACGGTTACCCTCGCACTAGGCTTTAGTTATATTAGGACATTAAAGTAGTTTTTACAAACAAATCCAATACTGGTGTGCATCCTAAGGTAAAAACAATGGCACTGATATATGTTCATTTTAGTCTGGGAAGTCTAAAATAAGCCCTTCCCGGGAAACTGCCCCTTTATGTATCTATTTCAAGTTTATGAAGCAAAGGATTGATTTATACCTTACGTAGTACTTTTGCACATGGTGGCCAACCCAGACCCTGACCAAGTCCATTCAGAAACCACAGGCCCGCAAATATCGCCACAGAGGAGGACCAGGAGAAAACCACATTGATGATGCCAACCATAAAGAGGCCAATGGAGAAAAGCCATCGGGCACTGATTTGGTCCGAGAGAACACCGCTTATAAATTTGCTGATGGCGTAAGCCAGTGACTGACTGCTGGTGATAAGTCCTGAATTGACGAAATAAAGTTTGATTAGCTTTATACCAAGAACAACTCACATTTAAAATCTATTTAAAATATTGAAGTTTGCAAAGTGTGAGGGTACAACAGAACAAAAGAGACTTGGACTGTAGACTATGTGCACAAGATTAATTCAATCACTGTGCTGCTGATAAATCCGATACAGGACAAAACTACACTTTAGTGGTAGGAAAATAAAATGAGCACTAAATATTAATTTACATTTGCGTAAGTGGCTTTAAAACTTATTCTACAAAATACCACATAAAATCATCCCACATAATGTAAAGAACATAAAACCTTCATATCTTTAATATTGCCTGAGTATTTTATAAACTAAACATTCAAATGCCATATTCAAGTAAAAAGACCTGCTTGAACACATGACAGAGAAGACAAAGTACAGGCCACTAAAGCTGCACATGCTCACCCAGGTCATCCTTATCCAGCGAGATCTCCTGCATTACAGAAGGCATAACAAATGAAAACGTCTTCCTGTTAAAGTAATACAATGTGTATCCCACAAACATGGCAAGGAAGATAGTAGTCCTGTAGTAGGCGTATCCAGACTTCGCCATGGTTGGGAATGTTTAAAAACGATAAAGCCAAAAAATTATCCACAATGCAGCAGGGTTCTTCTTCAGCTAAGCACAGGAGCCACCGCGATCATCTGAAGTCTATGAACTCAACCGTCTCTGGATCAGATCTAGTGAGGTCAGAAACATAGCTGTAATCAATGGCAGGGTTAATGGTCAACTTGTCTGAGATCTTTGGAGTGTTCTTCGGCAAACAAAAACTGAACAGATTGTGGTGTACTTTTGTATTTGTTCTTAATATTATGCTAACAAAACAACACCCCACAGATGTTTATGTCCTTATGTCCAGCAAACTGTTTTACTAGTTTTGTATACTCTGGTGATTTAAACAGCTGTTATTGAATATCTTCAAATCAGTGAGTTTAATGATTGACATGAGGGGTCTCTATCTGGTAGTTTATAGGTTTGACCATCGGGGGCGTTAGTTTGTGTAGCTAAATAATTTCGCATTTCCTTGCATCGTTTATGGTTGTGTTTTGCATCTCAACACCTCGCTTTCACAGGTTCACAATATAATTTCTCAGTCTAGTGAAAGTAAAAAGATGTGTTCAGCTCATAACAACACATCTTATGAGCTATGACATTGTAAATGTAAATGTCATAGCTTCATAAGCGCTGCGCAGAATGGTCGTCGTGTGTCTTCAAAGTATCGCGTGAGTGTAAATCAAGCTCTCGCGAGACTTGGACGGCACAAGAACTGCTCTTTGCTGACAGTAAGAAGACATCAGAGTACCGCGAGAGCGATTCAAAGTCAGACTCCTCCGTATAATTTCTCGAATCGCTCTCGCGGTACTTTGATGTCATACGCCTGTCGGTTTTTGCTGCGCCGCATGAAGTCGAACAAGCGTAAACACACAACTGCAAGCGTGTTGATTTGCAACCGCAGTTTCGCAGACGTGGCATCGCCATTCAGAAATAACAATGCATTATCTAACTTAAAAGTCGACATGCTCGGCTTGATTTTAACAATTTTTCTAATACAGAAAATATTCTTGTTAAACTATATAATGCAGATGGTGTACAAGGGCAACATGGATACTTCCGTGAACAAGAAGTTACCTCTCATGTCTCTCTCCCAGCAAACACTTCTTTTAACATGTTATCCACGCATTAACCCTGTCCATCTCACAAGCGATACTTGAAAAATATTGATCCTACTTGTTATTTCCATTTCTTCACAGAAACATTTGTCTGGTTCTCGTCTGGATGCTGTAGCGTAAAATCCTAACTACTGTACTGTCAGATTGTTTCAAATCTTAGCCCATTTATGCCACCTACCGGTTAAATTGGAGTGAAACAACCTGAAGAAAATAAAAATCATGACAGAAATTCATGTTTTTAATGTTATAATGAGAAATCTATTGGCTTTTCTAGACACTACAGGTACCTGTTTAGGGTTTTATTGGACAAAACATGGACAAACTGGGCAAACATGTTTGCCTTTTGGTTTGCATGGCTATATATTGTTTCAATGACAGCAGTAAACCAGCATTTATAAGTGGACATCGTTTGTGCATCTGAAACTTTTAGATCAATATTTAGCTTGTAATAATGGTATGCTAAATAGACTGGTATAGCTTATAATTTAAAGGGGCCATGACGTGAAATTCTGACTTTTTCCATATTAAGGTGCTATAATTGGGTCCCCAGTGCTTCTATCAACCTAGAAAATGTGAAAAGGATCAACCCAATAACTTAGTTTTTGTAAACCATTCTCTACAAGCACATGAAAAAATGGGTCGTTGAAATTTGGCTCTCCTTATGATGACCATCGGCGGCGTTATTATAAGGACCTCTTATTATAATAATACCACCCCTTAATATGCACTATCCAACCACAGCACTGCCATTTAATGCAGAGAAAAGCACAACTGAGTTTTAATTGCATCAAACCACCATCATTGTTTCAGTGTTTGAATTTCATCAGCTCATTTGCATTTTAAAGGACACACCCAAAACGGCACATTTTTGCACACTCCTACAAAGTGGCAATTTTGACATCCTATAATAAATTATTTATATGGTATTTTGAGCTAAAACTTCACATATGTGCTCTGGGGACACCAAAGATTTATTTGACATCTTAAAAAAGTCTTGTGCCATGGCCCCTTTAAAGTTATGAGATTAACTGGGCACATTTCAAGAGGGTTTCCCCGCTTTTGGCCTAAGACACCGGAATGGGCTCCAGCATTCCAACAACCCTATACAGAATAAGTGGTATAGATTAATCTAGAATATAATACAATATGTAATTTACTTAGTGTTGATAGATATAATTATCTGCATTTGCGTATTATATGTTTTGTCTTTTATTGTGTGGTTTTGTTTGTCCTGCCCCACATGTTTTCCCATATGTATAAATACCCAAGTGTTCCTAATGAATGCTGTTGCATATTGTGTTACATGTTCACCCTGTAAACCCTGACCCTAATAAATATTCACCTATAGTGAAAGGCATAATAAAATGCAATAAATAACCATACAATTCCCTGTTATCCATTCAACTTAAACATAGTATGTTTTTTCCTTTTTTTAATTAAAAATACATTTGTGTATAAATATAATAAATAAATATTAAAATAATGGAATGGAATGAAATAATACTGAAAAATAAAATTAAAATTTTGTAGCCAACAACATTGGCAAGTGTCCAAAGGATGTTTACTGACATTTTTAATGAGACATTTTGTATAGTAACATGAGCATATTTCTTCCTCCCGAATCTGTCTAGTACTGTGGATGCAGTAAAGTGTATGCACAAAAGTAAAACAACATCAATCAGAGTACCGCGAGAGCGATTGGAGAGCCTTTGCAACTAGTGCGAAAGATGAGTTGCCGCGGAGGGATACAGTGTAAATGAGGCCAGAACGCTGCGGCGCATTACTACATTACCTCAATCTGCGGGCCACTTACTCACATACACACTCACAGATCCTGCGTTTATCTATCAACGTTTAAAACACTCACAGACAGCTCTCTGCTGCTGATTTGAGACACACTTCGCGGACGGGCTTTGATTAAATAACGCCAGCACAATGGTGAGTACAACTTATAAAACCTGAGTTTATTCATAGCTAACGGTTTAGCCGCCTTAGCATCCTGTCAGACCCAGCTTGACAATCTAATCGTAGCATTTAACAGTATTGCGATCTAGGGGTATTGGGGGTACTTTAGCTTTGCACAAATATTAAATATATCAAACGCGTCGATATATTTTGTAATATAAAACGCTAAGTAGATAGTTAGCTTGAAATGAGCTGTATTTAATTTGTACTAAATATGTTATAGGATGCCAACTACTAATTTATCTAAATATCTGTGAATTACCAACGAATAGGTGTACATTTTACATTTAAATGGTTTCTGCGGAGTTTATCGGGCGCGTGCAAGTGCCCTCGCGCAAACTGAAACCTGTCAATCAAATGCACAGCATTTTCTGTTTTAGAATTAAACGTAATAATTAAAAAAATTAAAAATGTTGTTTTAACGAGCTGTAGTAGATGTGTAACTTATAGAAATGCAGAATGAAATGCACGGAATGCGTGGTCTGTGTCCAGACCTTTGACAGCTGTTGACTGTGCTTTAATGTTGAGAGTTAAACATGCATGCAGTACATCACGCGTGTTGCGTTCACGCGGTGCTTCATGTCATTTCGGTGTGTGAACAGTGACTGGCTGCTAATTTTACATGGGCTGAGCTCATTGCCTTTAACAGAAGGATAAGTGTGGGCGTGGTGGTGTAAAAATAACCGTAACCATCAGCAAACGCGCTCAAGTTCCTCATTTCTGGAAGGGTCTTCCTCTTTGAAGACTCTGCTTCTGTATATTTACGTCGCGTGCATCGTTCACAGATCCAGTACAAATTTTGGTTCCTGATTTGGGTCAAATATGGGTCCTGGTTTGTCTGTTGCACGTGCACAGGCCAAGTTACGTAGGGTAGCTGTTGCGCACTGTGAGTCAGGTTGTTGAAAATCTGCAATTCAGCGTCTCCCCAATATTATCACCACGTCGCTGTATAAGGGATAAATATGAATGGACTGAGCAGTGAGATCGCATATTGCAGAAGGTTGAACTGCAGTGACGGATTTTGGTTGTGTCCCCTCCCAGATCCTTCTATGCCCCTCCCCCTTTCCCCCTGCATTGAACCAAATCATAGCTGGTGCAGTAACACACTGACACAGGATCTGCAGTGCAGACACATGCGCACACGCTCATCAAAGTGGAATGCAGCTGAGAGAGGACTCTTGTTGCATGATAAACATTCATCCCCTCATGCTCCTCTTAATCTGCCGTAATTGCTGCGGTCGTTGAAATGCGGTTAGAGGACTGAAAGGCAGCACTGAATATCAGCAACAGAAGTGGGAGTCCACCTCCGTCCAAACCAGATGTTTAGCGTCTCGCCGCTGGATCTACAGGAGGACATGTCACCTGATGTCTGAAACCTATGAAGTGCTCTTTTTCTGTTTATGACTACTAGTTGGAAGTTAGTAGTTAGTGAAAGTCATGCTGTTGGAGTGATATCTTAGTAGCTTGCTGAGGCAATATCATTAGGTGTCACTAGGCGGCCATGTTTGCAACATTATTTCAGTCATGCAAGACTAAAGTCCAAAGTACTTGAATGGGGAAAGACAGAGGGGCAACCTTTCGATCTCGTAAGCCCGATTTATAGTCGTGTGTAAGATCTACGTTGTAGGTTATCCGTAGCCTGTGCGTAGCCTGACATGCACCTTGCAAAATTTTTGACAGCTCGTCAGTTCTATGCGGACCGCAAGCGCTGTGATTGGTCCACCAGAACCCCTCCCGTCAGGTAAAAAAACTGCGTCATGGGTATTTCTGTTTGCGACGGTGAAAACAAAGATGGGCCAAGTTGAAGAGTGATTTAACTCAAACTGCAACAAAAGTCGCTGTTTATTTACATCCATCATTGTTGGTCTTCTCAAATCATACACAACAAGTTGCTGTTTCTTCTTCGTTTGTGGGTTAACTTGCCAAGCTTCTTATTCTTTGACTGTCGCACTGCTACTGTGGTTACACGCCTACCAGCGGTCTGCGGGTGTGTTTCCACGTCGACGCGGACGACGACGATGCAAAAGTATAAATGAAAACCGTTGCGGAACCTATGCCGTCGCGGATACGTCGTAGGACCTATGCACAACTATAGCGAGCCCTTTAGCTTCACCCATGTCCTGCCTCTTTACCTATTTTCAGTTTTCTGCGAGTGATGCGCGGTGACGTGCGACCAAGGTGGCGACGGCAGGCACTGCCTACTTTAAGCTTAAAAAAAGCTCTTTACAAACCTATAGGTGACGTCACAGACACTACGTCCATATTTTTTTTAGAGTCTATAGGAAAGACATATGTCTTAAATAACGTGCTAAATTAAACAACATATTTCGGAACAACAATTATACTTATTAACAGTATCATAACTTTTGTTTCTTAAACTCAAATTGCGCTGAAATTTTTTTTCAAGGGTGGGTCAGCTACTGCGCACAGGTTGACAAGCGCTTCACACAACCCTGTGCAGAGCCCCTCCCAAAGAGAATCATCAGTCTTTATCGATTGTTGATTGGCCCTTTTTAATGGAAGGCGGGACTTGTCGCAAGAGTGGCAATATCCAAGGCTGTAGCCAGGATTTTTCAAATACCGAGGACAACTTTAGTCATTCAGGGCTCCAGACTAACTCTTTTGTTATTAGGAGCACTGTAGCCCCTGACTGAAAATTTTAGGAGCGCCAGCCAAAAAATTTTGGGCACACTTTATTCAGCCTGCAATGCAATTATTCATAGTTTCCCAAAAACTGCATTACTGAAAAAAATACTAAGTAGACCTAACTCTATGCAGTTGCTGCATGTAATATGTACAATTGATGAAACTTTCAGAATAGGAATTTATGAACCAAGAATCAAAAACAAACCCCTTAGCTAATTCTAGGCATAAGATAGATATACAATAAGTTATATCCAAATAGCATACTGTAATGAGATGAGTGGCAGGGCAATATACATATTGTTGTATCCTTTACACGTTTCTCATCTTTTATCCAGTTTTCCTTAACTGTGCACTAGGGATGTAACGATTCAATCGCATGTCCCATTAAAAATGCCTGTCTGAAATCGATTCTGAATCGCAGGGCTGCGATTCTTTGTTTCATGCACAGCTTGTTTGTGTACTACAGCTCTGTGATCATGGGAAGTCCTTATCAATCTAAAATCATTATGAGTCTGAGTCGTTTATAACGTTCATATAAAAAAGCAACACTCGTTAAATAAAAATAATTCAAAATGTTCTTTATTATCATGAAAATACCTGAAACAATTTGAAGAACAGCGTGCAACTATTCCTGTAGACATTTCCTGGAATAGCGTTTGTAATACAACTTCTTCTGTGGCACAAAGGGAGTTTCTGCACAAGAGTGCCCCCTGGCGTTCTGATGTGTCTGGATTTCACCGTAATTCATTCAAATTCATTCATTGAGAAAACGCGCATTTGCACGGTTAATCGTTACACCCCTACTGTGCACTGATGTAGACCTTTAATCTAATCTATAACGTTTTTGGTGTTCATGTAGGCTAAAAGTTCTCCCACACTCTTTATCTCTCATCTCTGCAATGTTTAATTTGAAATCTGTGCCAGCGCGTCTACTCGCGGTTCTGAGTCAGATGTGTTGACTTTACCCGGGTTGCATAGACCCATCGGTAGATTCAACTGAGTGCATGGTGACATAAAACAATATACGCGTCATGCAAATGAGCGTTTAAAACCCGATCGCGCATTCTGTAGTAACATTTTGGCTGCAGTCTGAAGCCCTTGGTGCCCCCCTATTGCCTGGTGCCCCAGGGCACTCGGCCAATCCCGTTTATGGATAATCCGGCCCTGCTATAGCAGACTACATTTGTTTTGAGATTGCAGCGGTATCTTCTAGTACGTGTGTCAGGTGATGGTCTGTATGCAATGATAATTGTCTCGTCGGCTATTTTCACATCAAAATGAAACGAAACTTCAAGAAAAACTACAGAGGACATGACCTCGGTGTCCTCAATGGTAGCTACGCCCATGGCCATGTCGAGCACTTCATTGTCCAGTAGCAGTGCTCAATCTTGTTATATCAATATCTTTAACGCAAGTTAAATGTCAGCCAGATGCAAGCCCTTGGAAAAGTAATAGCACATCTCTTCATGAATTATCATTCATGCCTGCTGCACAAACAGAGCTGGATAAATTCACAGTTTTTCGAGCTTTGTCTGTAAAATTTCCTAACCCTAAACATGGCAGATAGTATGCAATTTAGAGCCCGACCGATATGCATTTTTTGGGGCCGATGCCGATACAGATATTACAGAGTAAAAAAAGACCGATAATGATATATCGGCCGATATTCATTATGTGCATATTATAGTACAGTACACATATACTACAGTATATTATACTACTACAGTACTGTACATAGAATACACTATATACATTAACAGAATATACTATATATAAATACTTTTTGCAATGATCACTCTATGATCACACCACAAATGTGGTGATCAAACACTTAAAAATGACGTGACAAAGATATGTAATATAGGCAGGTGTGTTTTACAAGTTAACAATAAACTTTATTATCCAAAATGATTCTGATATAAGTGCACAAAACAGTAAATTTGACTTATTATAAATAACTTTAAAACACAAACAAAACAAAATACATATAACTTAAACCATTGTCAGTTTTAACGAGAATAATGTTATATTGGGCTTATTTAAAAAAATGGAAACTTATAAAGTCATTGTTTATTAGCTTTAGAGTAAGTTATGGACTTCACAAATTAATTAAAAACTTACCGTTAAGACGACAATTCTTGAATTACTGACAACATACTGATGTAGGCTAATGTTTAATGTACTGCACAACTTTTTTATAATACGAACCCACAGTGTTCTGCCGGGACTTTAAACTTTTATCAAACTAAAGCGTCTGCTCTCCGCCTCTTTTATTTAAGAAAGGGTGTAAAGTTGCGCGAGCTTATTTAATCAATTGCTTTGAAATGAGCATGTAACAGCACAAGCAGCTGTACTCCCACAGACTGCGCGTCAGTTTAAGCGCGTCCTTTCTCCGCCTTGTGTCATTTCTTCCGCTTGCGTTTGAAACAACTCTCAAGTGGACAAAAAAGACTGATTAAAACCACCAAATGTAAACAGGAATGTGTCTCTCTCGTCCACTTATAATCCAATCGACCAAAGCACGCCTTAATACCAGGTGTAAAATGTTTTGAAGAAACCGCGTGACTGCCGCGGCCGCCACCTGAACTGAGAGACTGACTGAAGTGAAGGGGGTGGGGGATTGGCTGATGTCACTACAGTGAGTGACCTGAGTCACCATTAGCAACCAGTATGGCGCACTCTGCTGGACAAACAAGTACTTACATCTTTCAAAAGCATTTAATGTGTTCTGTAAGGAACGTTCATATCGGCTTCATATCTGCGGCTAATACGCCGATACAGATATATCTGCGACATGCTCATATCGGCCGATAAAATCGGCAAAACGATAAATCGGTCGGGCTCTAATGCAATTATGCCATTCTTGCATTTAAAAAGAGCCAATTAACAATCGATGAAGACTGATGATTCTCTGTGGTAGGGGCTCTGCACAAGGTTGTGCGCAGTAGCCGAAACCACCCTTGAAAATTTAGCGCAATTTAAGCTTAAAAAGTCGAACTCTGGTTGCCCTCTCTCTCTCACCCCATATGATTTCCTGTTTCTTATTTAATAAAGCTGACACTTTAGCAAATGCCCTAGAAACGACCCACAACAGCATGGGATTGTGTATCAAAAATACCATACAGAATCTGGTGGAAGTCTTGTATCTAGCTCTATTATTCTGTTATTGCAAAAAAACAACAACATTTGTATCATGCATTTTCTATCGCACAGATGGCAAGCCAAATCTATTAAAGTTGAAGCTTTTGCCTCATGGATACGTCTGGCCTTCTTCCCGTTTATTCTATTACAGATCATTTTGCACCATATTCAATTGATGCTGAGAGCTTTGTGAATCACCAGGCTTTAAACAAAAACACAGCTGAATCGCTCCAAATGAATCCTCTCAAATGTATTGTGAATGCAGATGAATCCTCTCTTCTTTAATAATTGACTACTGAACTCCGTGTCAGAGAGAAGTGCAATCATTTTAAGTGTGTCGCATTCATGACCCTGTACCCAGCACTGTCTAATTATATCAGCTGGAGATATTTTTATACATGTCCTTTATTATACTCATTTTGAGGTGTATGTGTGTAAAGACTGGGACATTGAATCTGGTCTGATAGTGATGTGGCATTCAGTGACTGACTTTCTTTCACTTTCTACATTTACAGGCAGACCAGCTGACTGAGGAACAAATTGCAGGTGAGTCACGTTAATGTAGATGTGACCTAAAACCCTGAGCTTCTAGAAAGGCTACATTTTAAATCACGTGAAATATTATTAAGCTGTTCAGACATATTTGAGTGTTTGTATTCATGCGACTATTTTTAATGAAAAATGAAAAAAAATGTGTGTATTACATTGTATGCATAATATATTAATGCTTTATTCGTAATAACTTTTTTATTTGACAGAATGTAAGTTGTGCTTAAATAATAATGTCTGATTTTTCATTTTTGGTTTGACTGTCTTTTGCTGTATAGATGCTATAGAAATGTACTCTAGTGTGATTTAATGCGTGGATTATGAATTTGATTCCAAACAGAGTTCAAGGAGGCGTTTTCACTCTTTGACAAAGATGGCGACGGCACCATAACCACCAAAGAGCTGGGCACGGTGATGCGTTCCTTGGGTCAGAACCCGACTGAAGCCGAACTTCAAGACATGATCAACGAGGTTGATGCTGATGGTGAGACTCATTTACAGTTCCTCTAATGCGCGGATGAAAATTGCAAGCCGGTGAGTTGGAGCAGTGTTGGAGCTAAACTCAGCTAACCGGAAGATAGCTCTCAAAGGGATGGGTTTTATACCTCATTATGCTTTCAACCTTATTCTTATATAACCCATATTAGGGCTGTCACTTTTGTGATTTTTTTTCTTCTTCGATTTTTAAGACATAAGTGTTCATTGAATCGATTATAAAATCAATTTTCCATGTAAAAAAAAAATGTCAACGCCAAATAACGGATGAACATAAAGAGAGCGCTGAAAACCCACAAGTCAACAATATTTCTTATTTATTGGCATGAATTTCTGTGCAGAATAACAAACAGCAACAGCAGTGCAACATTCTCGAAAAAAATATATGCAGAGTGGACTGCTGCCATAACCTAAAACCTAAATGAAAACCATTACTGCAGGCTTCAAACCGGCTGCATTTATGATTGAGGCAATTAAAAAATCTCAAATTATTTTAAATAATGATTCAGTCCATTTCAAACAACTATTCAAAAAGAAAAAAATTAAATGGACTTACTTGAAGTTGAGAACAGGCCATGCGTGTTTTTTATTAAACTTAACCGACACATAGGCTAGGCGGTACTAGGCAGGCATAATGAAATGCGCAAAGGCTAATTACAAATTATTGGACAGGAAAACAAATCGATCAACATTTTCGGGGTCCAGAGCAGAGTGTTTTTTATTTACCATATGTCCAGCTGTTGAGAAGACGCTCTCCAACCGCACTGATGTCCCTGGGAAACTCGGGTACTTTGTTGCCAGCTGCGGTGGGGGCATTTCGTACTGCCTATCTTTCACCACAAAAGCGGATCGCTGTCAGCTGGCAATGGTAGCTTCTTTTCATAACTAATCATCTCCTGTAAGTTCGCTTTCGACGCTCTCTCGTGTTGCACAGGTTTATTGCCGTTGTCCTCCGTTTTCTTTGCAAATTGAAACCGTACAGTAAAGGTGTGCAGGGCTCAAAATTAGGGATCGACCGATATGGATTTTTTTGTGCCGATACCGATTTTTTTCCATCAGCTTTAGCCGATGACCGATACAGGCTGCCGATTTTCTTTAGCCGATATTTGGAGCCGATACTGCTTTTTCTCATTTAGTTTATATTATAAAAATGACACAATGATAAAACCAAATGTTACAGCTCTTAATTTAAAAAAGGAACATTTATTGAACTACATTTAAGAAATAGTAAGGTGAGGTAGAACAAGTAAGAAAATTCAGTGCTGCTTAAAATACATAAATAAAATAATAATTACACCATTGCACACAGTAGCAACAACCAAGCAGCATAACAAGGGGAACACTAGTGTTGGGCGATAAGCCCTATTTTCAGATCGTCCTATCGTCAGCCTGTGAGATCGGCGATACACGATGTTATCGGGGGGCGTGGCAGTAGTTTACTCTTTTTTTTATGTGATAATTTTTACTCATTATAACGAGTCACTTGATGGGTTGACAAAAAAAACAGGACCGCAACACCGTCATGACCGCAACCTTCTTAAAACTGATGCCATTAAAGCGAGCGCGTCATTAAAACCCTATCATGATTACTTAATAACTGTAAAACCATGCATCTGCGCACGCACACACACGTGCGCGCACATACAAACTATTCAATGCATTTATTATTTAGTGCTGTTGCAGAAGACTACACGTGTCAAGTAGTGGTGCTCTCATGAGGTGCCTTTTTAAACGCATCAGTCCAGCGGAACGCGATCATATTTTAAACACAATCATATATTAAACACAAGGGACGTGTTGCAACAACTCATTGAAATGCATATCATAAACAGGATTAATACCTAGTGATCTGACTTCAGACAGAGCGCAGCTCTCTGCACGTACGCGAGAGTGAGAGAGAGGCGCTAATATGCAGCGGGTCATATTTTAAACAAAAAGTAAAGTTTGTCTCAGCTCGCATGAAACGCATTAAACTGAACAAATAAGGATTACTACTTTAGTTTATGTTTAGACTGCGGACAGATGCGAGAGCGCGTGCACAGAGAGAAGCGCAGCTGCTCATGACGCGGCGCGCTGGATTTAGTGGTAGAAGGAGACCAAGACGCGCGCATTAAGTGCAGGTACGTGCAAGAAGGAATACTCTATTTACAAGCTCTCCGCGTAAAGTGAAGCCCACAAACCCTCATGTGAGGAAAAGCATGCATTGTCGGTGTTAATATAAAACTATGATGATAATAAATTTAATAATAACCATTCGCCAACTATCGTCTTGACTATCGCCATGAAAGCCTGCCATTGGCGATATGTCTGAAGATCGTCGATACACGATACTATCGTCTATCGGCACAACCCTAGGGAACACTTTACTTTATCCATGAAAGTAACCAACTATTTACAACCTATTTAATGCTTAGGTCTAAGTTTTAGTGCACTTAACTTAATCTCTTGTAGAGCAAATGTCTTTCATAAGAAGACAAGGAAAATGTAAACAGCAATACTGATCAAAAAACAACTTGAAAAGAATTCTGAATAACATGCCAATTGCCCCACTTCTGTACCTGAGCACGCGTCGTGTCCAAACGTCAGACTGGTGGTCGCTGAATAAAACTCCTATAAATACCACGCAATCACGGAACAACGTCAGCATTATTTAATCCTATGATGTTCGTAACAGCTGCCGTATGCATACGGTTAGCCTAAAGGCTATTTGAAGCTCCCTAAATACACTGGCAAGCAGTTTTATAGGCATTCGCGTTTTCCATTATGACCACCAAACTTTCTTAGCTATGATTGCACGCACATAGAGCAACGTGCTTACACTTTCAAAGTATATGGCAATATTTCAGTCAAACAGTTAAAATATGCTTTGAAGTTTAACTTACTAGAGCAGGCTTGGAGCGCTCCACTCTGCTAGTGGGGGGAGGGGCAATGCACGGGCTGCAGGCAGCCTCAAAGAACACAGAGCTGCCTGTGGGCGCCTGTCTGTAATTAATGCCGGGGAAAAGCTATCGGCGAACGCACGCCGCGAATCGGCCGATGCCGATACACCTAAAACCTGCTAAAATCGGCCCGATGTATCGGCCGGCCGATATATCGGTCGATCACTACTCAAAATTAACTTTTTTATTTGGTAGTACTGGTGCTCCCAAGTTTAAAGAGTTGGGAGCACCAGCAAAAATTTAGGCGCATCCATCCAAAAATTAAAAAGCACCACAACTACAATGTATATGTTAATAGATTTATTTTATTAAAAATGAAACACCACCACCGGGCTTTACACATCCAATGACAAGCATTTAAAATTAGCTCTTTTATTTAATTTTTTTATTTTTTGCTGCATATATTCCTAAATTAATACCAAATGCTGTTGAAATATTATAGCAGCAATAATAATTTAACAATTACAGGTAACATGATTAAGATTACAATAGAAAATCTAGCAAACACGTAAAACACTGATTAATTGTGACATTACCAGGTGACCTTGATATAGAAGGCTAATATATATTGGTATTGATAACTGCATTACCAGGATGCTATTACTGCTAAATAGGCAATGTTTTAAAAAATACAACAAAAACATACCATCAGCATTGTCGTGTTCCACATCAACATGGACCACAAGGATGTTTGTCGGATGTACATTCACCAGCGCATGCGCACATACACTATCAAACACTCTTTGACAGACAGGTCGGTGTCCTCATTAATAATGAACACATTTTTCACGACACTTCTTGTGTTTTTGGCACTTTCGCCATGTTTAAGCAAGGTCTGGCTCTTAATGTTTTGATTCCGCCACCAACACCGTTTTACAGTAAACACAGTAACTTACATCGAGCCATTTTCATAGCGGAGACACTCAATTTTTTTATGCCACTCTCCCCGAAAGGTTTAATGTCAAGTCTTATTTTCCGCATTTGAATCCGGATCGTTGTCATTAATTACAGTAACATTGGTTGTAATCGGCTCGTTCTCGTCATGCTTGCCATCTCGTCTTTTCACATTTTCGCGCTTCATGTACCAACGTAGCACGGCAACAAGGAATGATTGACACTCATATTAACCAATCCTTCATTAAACGCAAGAACTTAAAGGGATAGTTCGGCCAAAAACGATATTAAACCCATGATTTACTCACCCCCAAGCTGTCCGAGTTGCGTGTGTCCATCGTTTTTCGGGCGGACACATTTTCGGATGTTTTAGAAAATATTTTAGATCTTTCAGTTGATTAAATGTAATATTACGGGGTTCAGCAATAGTCCACGACCTTCAAGTCCAAAAAAAAAGCGTCCATCCTTCACAAATTAAATCCAAACGGCTCCAGGATGATAAACAAAGGTCTTCTGAGGGTAATCCGTGCGGTGTTGTTGTAGAAATATCCATATTTAAAAATTTATTAACGTAATTAACTACCTTCCGTTAGCGCCAACATCTTAGTCTCATCCGCATTCAGGATGAGAGCTTACGCAGCGTACAGAGTTTCTCTGCTGCTGCTCTGTCCCCCCGCCCTCCGAATTTGTCATACGTCACTAAGAAAAGTGCGTACATTGCGCTAATACTCTCTCCTGAGTCTAACTGTGCATTCAGACCGCCACCGGCGAGAGCGTCAATAAAAGCTCTGGCTGCCCTGACAACGACGCTAAAGAAAAGTTGTAGTGAACGCTCTGACGCTCGAATGCATTCTCTGAACTCCTCTCAGGCGGAGGTTTCCGCCTTCCGATTGGTTGCCGGTGAACATTTCCGCCTTCCGATTGGTTGCCGCCGAACCGCGTCATATCTCATTTCCATAAAGTTGAGCTGATTTCAACTCTCCTCGACGCTCACGCTGTACATGACGCGCCGCGCCGTTGCTCGCCGGAGCTCGCCGCCGTCTCTCATTGAAAATGAATGACTTCCGGCCACTTTGACGCTCTCGCCGGTTGCGGTCTGAATGCACAGTAAGGGTGTTTTCACATATACACTGTTTAGGTCGGCCCAAATGACGTGTCGCTCCGAGTACGGTGCGTTTGGGTCAGTGTGAACACAACAGCCGCACTCGGGTGCGCACTAAACGGCCGCTCCGAGACCGCTCTAAACAGGTGGTCTCGGAGCGGCTGTTGCCGAACTCTGGGGCGACCCACCTGTGGTGTGAACACTGCCGGACCTCGGACCGAACCAAATACAGGAAGTTCTCCACATGTTTGAGCCACTGGGCTTCCGTTGTGACGTGAGCCGGGTGTTATATTGTGGGTTAACAACAAACAAGCCAATCTGGTCCGTTGCAGAGAGATTCGCTGTCTCCTTTACGTTTGAGCTGATGATTTTATAAATGCATAGCTATCCTCCACACACAAATAGTGACATTACGGGCTTTTTAGCAAACGGCTCCATGAGAAAGGCTTTAATAGAACAGCTACGCAATTTCGCGTTAAAGCAACGAAACTTCACAAAGACGTGCATCGTTTATCTCCACATCTTGATAGCTGCGCTCTCCCTGTCAGGCTGGTTGTCGTGGAAACGTGGGGGTGGTCATGAGACGGTAAGAGCTGTCAGAGACCAATGACAGCGCTGACCGTTGTCACATGGCGTACGGTGCGGCATTTCGAGTAAAGTAAAAAATATATATATGTGAACACAGACCGCACTAACTGAAAAATGATACAATGTATTTAGGTGCGCTCCGAGGCCGCACCACGGTGCGCACCAACATATGTGAAAACAACCTAAGATGGCGGCGCTACCGGAAGGTATTTAATTACGTTAATAAAATTTTAAATATGGATATTTCTACAACAACACCGCACGGATTACCCTCAGAAGACCTTTGTTTATCATCCTGGAGCCGTTTGGATTTAATTTGTGAAGGATGGACGCACTTTTTTTGGACTTGAAGGTCGTGGACTATGGCTGGACCCCGTAATATTACATTTAATCAACCGAAAGATCTAAAATATTTTCTAAAATATCCGAAACTGTGTTTGTCTGAAAAACGACGGACACATGCAACTCGGACAGCCTGGGGGTGAGCAAATCATGGGTTCAATATCGTTCTTGGCCGAACTATCCCTTTAATTGTGAAATTTGATTGGTTATGTAACGTTGGAGAAAACACTAAACCTGGGACAGCAGCACGCAGCATCACAATCTACAAAATGGGCAGTCGCACAAATGCTCCCAAATATATTTTAAGGTCGCACAGATAAAATTTCGGTCGCATATGCGACCAAAATAGTCGCAATTTCGAGCCCTGGTGTGTAAAGTTGCTGGGTATTTTCTGTCTAGCTTTCGCAACGCCTACTGCACTTTTCGGAATTCTTTATTTTCTTTTTCTGCTTGTTTTTGAGTTTTGTTTAATTCTTTTAAAATTAATATTGTACATTTTTGGTTAAAATCCATTCCATATTATCGTTTTCAAAACATTTTTGGTTGGTCCGATCGATTTTTTTTTTATGAAAAGTGACAGCCCTAATCCATATGTCTACATATTAGGTATTTTCCAATTTAAACGGATGATTTACTTTACAAGGTAATTTGTGAAATATAGTAAGATCTGGAACCAGTGAATTTTTACATTGTATTGCACCTAACTGCACCTAACAATTCTGTGTATCAATGCGCAGCACCCATAGCAACACAAACTTGTGTGAAACATTTTGTTGCTGCTCACAGTCCGTCAGTGACTATTTTTCCTTTAGAATGAAGGCTTTCAATGTTTTACTTGATGAATGTTGCTTTAATATGTGATGGGATCTGGGAAAAAATGGCGGATACGATTTCATTAATGATGCAATCTTTTTTACATTTTTCTGAAAATGGTCCAGCGCAACATCCGACAGGTTTTCCCAGGACGCATCACATATATTTGTGTTGTGTAGTAACCGTTTTCTATAAGCAATAAGGTACACGAGGCTAGTGCTTCCACAATAATAAATTGGACAACTCCACAAAACAGCACAGCCTCTTGCACCTTATTCCTTGAACACTAAATCATTATTTATATTATGTGTACTGTAACGTTGTATTTTTACACTAGTGTTAAGGTACAGGATGCGAAACGTTAGGTTTACCTTTTCGTTTAATCTCGTGGTCTCTCCACAGGCAACGGAACTATAGACTTCCCAGAGTTCCTGACCATGATGGCGAGAAAAATGAAGGACACGGACAGCGAAGAGGAAATCCGAGAAGCTTTCAGAGTCTTTGACAAGGTGAGAAATCATCACAGTTAACTGCAGCTGCCACAAACATGAAACTTAAAGACCCAGTAAAGCAGATGATGACACTACAGAAATAGAGGTGGAGCGTCTCTAGATGCTGTCGGTATGTGCTGTGTTTGTGTTTGCTGGTCAGACAGCGCTTGTGTTTATTCACTGCATTAGTTCAATGGCACAAAAGAGGACTTGGGCTATGTCCTCATTATTAATCAGTTTAAATATATTTATTTTTCCATCCACACCGTGGCTGGTGTCTAGAGAAATCCTATCTTCTCCAAACGTATAAATTTAACTATAAATCTGGATGTAGGGATAATAAAAAACAACAACAAGCATCATTTCTTTATTGTGAGCACAGTTACTTTCTCTTGCCTTCAGGATGGGAACGGCTACATCAGTGCAGCCGAGCTTCGTCACGTCATGACCAACCTGGGTGAGAAGTTAACAGATGAGGAAGTGGACGAGATGATAAGAGAGGCAGATATTGATGGAGATGGCCAGGTCAACTATGAGGGTGAGTCACTTTCTTATCCAGTCATTTAAGCTACCTCTTGGTCAATATAACCAACATGACATCATACATTAAGTGTTTTCATTGTGGTTACATACAGGATGTAGCTTTTCAAGTTCTGTTATTTTAATCATGCAAATTATAATCTAGTGGGTTTTAATAAACCCACCAGAGGACTTTTAGCTTGCACCTGCAGCATTTAACATTTAGCATGATGGTACATGGGTGATATTAATATAATTGGATTAGAGTTGTACCCCGTAATTAGCTGTGTTTGCTGAGTGAAACAGCAGCAGTATTATTATATCTCATACCTGAGGGCATGTTATGGCTATTTTAGGAGTAAGCAGAAGCAAAGAAACAATGTTGACAAAGTGAACGTTAGTTACTTTTTGTTGAAAGCATATTTAATACAGAATGAAGAGATTGTTTACTTTAAATTACTGCAATGAAGGGCTCGAAATTAACTTTTATAGTCAGTAGCACTGGTGCTCCCAAATGTGAAAGCTTGGAGCACCAACAAAAATTCAGGAGCATCCATTGAAAATTATAGGAGCACCACAACTTCATCATCCAGCTTGAACAATCAAACTTGATCTTAAATTATTTGCCACACACTTGCCGTGTGCCTGGCCCAGTTTTAAACAAGCTCTTATGCTTAAAATGTGTAGATTCATGTTTTTTTTAATTCTGTTTATTTTCACAAATCCTTTTTTGTCTGTTTTAATTTTTCTGCATTCTGGATTTTCACTTTTCATTTCTTTATTGGTTATTTACATTTCACTTAACTCATTCCCCGACAAGCCATTTTTTGAAAAGTTGACCGCCAGCATTTTTTTTGTGATTTTCACAAAATACCTTCCAGGAAAATGTTCTTTTACAAATATATCAAATGAAAGAACACCCTCTGCTTTCAAACAAACAATAAATAAACAAACAAACAAACTGGGAAAAAAACTTTAATCCTATCTATATTTTTTTCTCTGCTTATTAACTCTTACATTTTTTTTAGCAAAAAGCTGAAATATGTGCATTTTTGTGAAGGAAATTTGTTAGAGATCAGATTTAGAATGATTATCAAAACATACACACAGTTTAAAATTAGTAAATAATTTTTTGCTTCAGTTTTTTATAAATTGGGTAAGTATCCACCATCTAGTGGATAATTGCGGTATTACAGATTAACATAAAACCTCATTAGGAACACGTTTTATGCAAATTTTTTCTCTTAATTGACAAGAAATTGATGGACGAGATAACTCGTCAATGGGGGGGAAAGAGTTAATAAACGTCATGTTTAATAAACTGAATTCATAAAATGTAATAATTTGTCTTTTCTAAAATAATAAAAAAATGTTTGTTTTGTTTAAAAGTACAAATATTTTGAGTGTGATTACTTAAAAATATAACTTAATAGTACTTAAAAATTTTAATCTTTATTTGTATATTATTTTAATAGTAGATTTTACTATATAATAGTAATATATTTCTGTCAACTTTATTACGTTTAATAAACTTATATTAATGGACTTGGTTAATGTGTATTTGACGATCGCTTTTCTTAATTAATCAATGAAATCAGTGTGAACTCGGACAGCAGCTTTGAATATGAACTAAAACTGCAAGAAACTGAGTCATCTGCGTATTATTGGTCTCTATGAGATGTTCGCTAATTATTCCACAGTATATGCATATGAATTTCAAACAAATCATTCAAATAAGTAATAAAGTATATGCTGATTGTACATTATTTCTCAGCATGTCTTTCATTGCAGCTCTTATTCGAGATTAAAAAGCATATGCATATGTTGCTTTTATTTCATTATATTAATTTTTTTTGCTCTTTTTTTGCAGAGTTTGTCCAGATGATGACTGCGAAGTGAAGGACTCTCCTATCCTTTAATCTTTCTCTCTCTCTTACATTGCTTGTCCTACTAAGATCACTCTGTCTTTAAAACGAAAAAATAACAAGTTTACTTCAGAGAGAATTTAAAATTCTGCGATCTCTTGCCAAAAATGTCTAATTTTCAAAAGCAATTTGTGAAAAACAATAGCAGACTTGTCCCAGCAGAAGTGAATGGACCAAGCATAACTGCATGAGCCCTTTCGGAGCAAACGTCTCCAGACCTGACAAACATTTTGAGGACAGAACGTCACTTTAGTCGCAAATGAGTTGAAGTCTTTAAAATGCGGAGAACGCCTCTCACGAGTGTTCTTTCATTGCATCAACAATAGATTTATTATAAACATTTATTATTATAATAATGCTAAACAATTGTGGTAAATAGTCCAGGGTCACAGTGAGCAAAACCAATTGCTTGTGACCTTTTGTGGTGAAGTCATGCTTTTTGCGTATCGCCTTCTCCTGTTTAAGACTCGAAACGGAACAAAAACTGGATGTTTATGAAGACGTATTTATTGTTCAAACCCGACGTCATACTCGTACTATGTATAATCGAGGTTTATTGGCAGTGACTTGAAGAGTGTGTCTTTACGGGCTATAAGGCATGTTACCAGTGTTTACCATTGACTGGTTAAACTTTATTTCAGTGTGGGTTTTGTCCTGTGTTACGACGGCTTCAATCTTTGTGGGAGCACCGAGATGCAAAGTATATACAGCAGACTGGAAATGTGATGGAATAGCATAACTGTAAAAAAAGATGCTTCATAATGCTATCAGTGTAAATGTACTGTTCTTCAATATTAACGTCTGGTAAACTTTGCATTGCCTATTGTTATTCTGCAGTAGTTAGGTCTGTGACTTTTGTTTGAACCACGGTCTTGAAATGTGCCATAATACTCGTAAGCCTCAACTTTCTTGCAAGAAATCTTGTAGTCATGTATTATCGATATATATAACTATACACACACACAACTAGCTATATAATCTATATTTATATATATTTGCACTTTTGGTGTAGATTATACCTTGATACACTCGAGAGAAACCTGCTGCTGCTGCTGCTACAGGTCAAATGTCTTTTGCTCTTGTGGGTTTGTCATAACCTCGTCAAGTGCTTTGAATTTCATTTGCGCTCCGCTTGCGAGAAACATGATGAAGGTTATTTTGAGGAATGACTAGAAAATCTATTTAAATGTATTGCTAGCAAGACTCCGGTTTCTTTGAAGGGCTTGTTATTGGTCTAATAATTGGATTTTTTCTTTGAACGTATTACTTCTGTGGAGAAAAGCTTTACGTGGTATATCTTACTCTGTTCAGGACTGTTTAAACAGTTTATGTTGTCAGGGTTAGAAGCGAGCGATTGGAAAGGTGATGATGATTCACTTGAAGGATGTACAGATAATATGTGAGATGCATCTGTGTTTTCCAATAAAATAAATGTATATGTTTATGCATACATGTCTGTGTTTTATGTGCACCCATGGTTGGTTCGAGATCCTTCCCATGAAGGGGTCAAAATCTCAAGTTGTCCCTGAATAATATTTGGATAATCAGAGGATGGCATACCTTTTGACCTTTAAATGTTATTATTTTAGAACTGGAAAAATGTGTGAGAACATGCACTGCAAAAAAATGTTTTTAAAGAAAAAAAATTCTTAGTTTTTTTTTCTTGTTTCCATTAAAAATTTTTGATGATCAAAACAACCCAAGAGAATAAGCCTAGTTTTATCAAATTTAAGTGATTTTGTGCATAAAACAGGCGAAAAAAAAAAAGGAGTCTGCCGGTGGGGTGAGCAAATTTTTCTTGAATTTAGTGTTTAAGAAAAATGTTCAAGATTTTTTTGCTTACCCCATTGGCAGATTTTTTTGCTTGTTTTACGCACAAAATCACTTAAATTTAATATTTTTGGTCTAAAAACTAAACTTATTTTCTTGTTGTTTTTTTTCTTGAAAATCATTTTTTTGCAGTGATGCACATTGGAAATTATTCACTGCAAAAAAATGACTTTCGTAGTATTTTTGTCTTGTTTTCAGTAGAAATATCGGTAACACTTTATTATAATGTTCATTAATTAACATTAGTTAACTACATTAGTTAACATGAACTAATGATGAACTGCACTTGTGCAGCATTTATTAATCTTTATTAATGTTAATTTCAACAATTACTAATACTTTATTAAAATTTGGTTAACGTTAGTTAATGCACCGTGAACTAACATGAACAAACAATGAACAGCTTTATTTCTATTAACTAACATTAACAAAGATTAATAAATACTGTAACAAATGTATTGCTCATGGTTTGTTCATGTTGGTTAATACATTAACTAATGTTAAATCATGAACATTATAATAAAGTGTTACCGAAATATCTTAAAATTCTTAAATTAAGAAAATAAAATGACCTGAGAAAGTGGGTCTATTTTATAGACAAAAAAATATACAATTTAAATGAATTAATGCTTAAAGCAAGCAAAAATATCTGCCAATGGGATGAGAAAAAAAAATCTTAAACTAAGTTTTCTTTTTTTTTTACTTAATTCAAGCTAAATTTCTCACTTCATTGGCAGATATTTTTGCTTGTTTTAAGCCCCAAAATTGTTTAATTTTTGTCTAAAACCTAGACTTATTTTCTTAGGTCATTTTGCTTATTAAAAAAATACATCTTAATTTAAGAATTTTTAGATATTTCTACCGAAAACAAGACAAAAATACGAAGTAAGAGTCATTTTTTTGCAGTGTTATTATTTAAGTTTTCTGATCTTTGTTATTTCTATTATTTCTAATTTATGCATTATTTATATAAATTATTTAAGAAAGTGACATTGCTCAAGTAACATTTCGGCCATTGTCAAAGCTTTTATTAGACATTTGAAAAGATGATCTATTAATGTTCATCAGATAAATGATCAACGGCTTGACAATGGCCTAAACGTCACTTCCAATACCATCTGTCCTTTATCTCTTTTAAAATTAATGTGCATCAAAAAAAAAGAATGCATTGTGTTACATTTTTCGCTGATATTGTTAAATAAGTGCAAAAATTATCCAGAAATATGTCTATTTACAACTCGGAGGGTTGTTGTACCCTTATTTGGAAGGGTCATGAATAAATAATGTTGAGCTCTGCTCTGATTGGCTGTCAGTCAGTGGCTGGTCATTCACTCAGTAGCTGGTAGCTAAGCAATCTTATATTTTTGAGCCTGTATAAGACAAAGATATAGATTTTCAGGAATAAACAATAGTTTGAAGATTGGAAATGAACGTTTCTAAGTGGTAAGTTTAATTGTGTTTTTTTAGTATAGACCTGCAAAACCTAACTGTAAGTTAACGTCATTAGTAGAATTGGTGGTGGTCGCTTTCGAAGCTTTTACCAATCTTTTGTTTCGAATCATTGGTTCGGAGGTTATTTTTAAACTGGCCAAGTCACTTGATTTTAGCAAACGACGATTCATTACATCATAACTGTTTCGAAACGATGATTACAAATGACCAGTACTAATATGGTTAGGTGAACTCGGGTCATTTTTTTTATGCAAGTTCATAAGACATTAATGCTTCTGACTAATAACACTATAATTTTGTCTACTTTTTGTTTATAGACAGATACAAAGATAAACTGACATGTGCATAATTAAAAGAGAGTACGTTTTAATGATCTGTTTGCCTTAAATAAAACAAAAAAAACACAGAATACAATTTTGTTTATGGCTTAATTAAGTTAAATAATTTGTTTTTCTTAAAAATCGTGCTATTATTTTGTGAAATGTGTAAAATTTGAACCAATTTTGTTGCTTTACGCTATTTTGACCAGCAGGGTTCGCCAGCGCGTGTGGTATTTTGAACGCTTCGAAAAACTGAATCAATTTGCGAAGTAATTGGTTCAATTGATTCGAAGCTTCGAGTTTTCTCCCATCACTAGTAGAACCTCAGCCTAATGGTAGCATATAGCATTAACTAGCAAATAGCACTAACTCAACAGTCACAACTTTGAGCAACATTGTAATTAATTTGTATCAACATTGTAATGAATTTAATGTTGGGGCGTACATCTCGACTTTCTAGTGTTATTTTGAGATTGGCCGTTTTCTAGTGGTCTTTTCTGCATGAGGTTTACATAAGAAGGAGGACACAATAGTGTTTGAGGCTTATGATGTGTTATTACCGTGTACAGAGCTCGTATTATTCATCTATGCCTAGATAAATACAACTACAAACTACAGCAACTTTAAAAAAATTCATAAAAGTTCATAAAGCTTACATTTTTAGGCATTACCAATTGAAGTTTTTTTTAAGCTTAAAACTTTCACCTAAAGTGAGAATAAAACTGAATTTTTAAGTGTTACCAATTCAAGTAATTTTTTTAAGTAGATCCAACTGTAGATTATGCTACCCAACACAGCATATAATATAATTTTAAGTTAACATCTGCTCAATATTTTAGAGTTTATTGTGCACTTCTAAGTGTAAAGAAAATGTCATTTTTAATGATAAAATTCCTTGATAAGTTTTGTTTGATTTATACAATGTTGACAGAAGAGGGCGCTGTTGGAAAACCTATTCATTTTTTAATAGTGGTCTCAGAAATTATGGGACTTATTATTTGTACTGCAGGTATCTCACTTACTCTTAAAGGGAGAAGGGGTTAGAGATTTTATATACATTGTTTATAAAAGTTAATGAAACCTAAATAGTCTGTTTGCATGTAACATTATATATGCTAATGGCTGGAACTGTGGTATTGTCTTGGGGCAGGAAAAATGACAGGTAATGAGAGATCCAAGCATAGTTTACCTTCTTACTGGAACGCAATGGAAAAATAGCAGAGATGGTTTTCTTATCATGTAATCTAGATTTCCCACTGTGACCCAGAACTGTGGAAAACATTTGCGTGGCCCACACAGTGCCGTCAAAGCTGACGTTTATTTATTGATCCGATTGCAAATGGAGGAGAAAATGGTGTGGTTTTCTCTTCCTCTCCGCACAGTTCCTCCTCTGTGTGTGTGTGGCATTGATTGTAAACTGAGAAAAGCTTTTGACCACATATTTACTTGAATGCTTGTGTGTGACACATAAGCTCGACACTTATTCCTTTAATATATGTCACTGAGCCACACATACTAAATTTGTCATTGATCAGTTTAATTCTGAACGTTGCTTTTTGCTCAATTCATGGCAACTCAAAATAACTTCAGAAATCTGAGATCAAGCAAGTTTTTAAATGACTGTAATTTCGATGTCCAAAAACGCCTATTTTTATTTTATAGTGTGAATATTGTTCACAAATCTGTGTTAGTAAGCGCTTCTCTTTTCCGAGATAATCCATCCACCTCACATGTGTGACATATCAAGACAGCATGATTATTGCACAGGTGTGCCTTAGGCTGGCCACAATATATAGGCCTTTTGTGTAAATAGGTCTCAGTTAAAGTGGTCTAGACTACAAATCCACTTTAGTGATGCCATTTGCTCATTTAAACTTCACTCTCATTCCAAACTGCTTCTTTTAGAATATCCTGAAACATAAAGTGAAAAGGCCAATCAAGCCATTTCATCTGATTCACACACCAAATCAAACAGACGGAAAGAAAGTGTTGACCTTAGATTTTAAATAAATAAGATTGCAAATACTGACTGTGGTCACGGATGTTGAAATGTAAAGTTTGATTCACGGCTCTATAAAAGGTCTGCCATCTGTTTCAAGCCTGACGTCTGTTGCCAAGCGAATCTCAATTGCCATTAAGTGTGTACTTCAAAGTCCTGTAATCATCAACATCACACTTAACATTTCCTCATCTGTGGAAAATAAGGTGCTGGGGAAAGGGGTGAACAGGTCCAGTCCTAATATTGGTGTATACGTCACAGGATGCCATTATTCATTTGATTCCTGTGTAATATTACCCTTTGGGTTGACAAGAACTTTGTTTGATTATGTAACTAATTCATCAGTTGGCTTGTTTAGTCTCAGCTGCTTCAGAGCTACTGAGAGTTTCCAAGAGCATTTAGCTCCTGTTAACAGATATTTCCAGTTAAACATACCACCTTAAAAGATCCCTTACCTCAGTGTAACATAAAATAGTCAAGTTTATGCTGCAAGAAACACTGCAATAAACAAGTGTTTGTTTATATGTTGTATAGATCCATATTTTACCATTGTGGTGGTCATTTTGCATAAAAAACATTGATGTATAGATTGAGTATTAACATGTTATTGCAATTCTATTCTTCAGGTTTTAAATGGAAGATATGTTATAGTTACGTGCGTCAAGATTTACTATAAAAGCATGTTTTTATGCAGGGTGCAACTGTGCCAAAAAAAATTTAATCAATGAATCATCACTCAATAATAAAACTTGGTTGTAACAACACGCATTGATTCCAGTATTCTGGATCACACACTTCCTATCATTTGTCTTTTATTTTGTATAATCAGATCAAGGAGCTTTAATTTTTTGCTGTCAATAATCATTTGTCTTAACCCTACAGGTCTTACTGTATAAACAATCCTGCCTTTGAAATGCAAAGATAGCAAATTTAGCAAACTTTTATTTCATCAGGCTTGCCTTTATATAGTGTTTAAAATGATGATGTCATGTGCAAAATGATGTTGGAGTTTAATAAAGTTAAGAACGTCAAGGGCAATTTGTGTTAGATAAATAGTTTATCTACCATGACTTATAGTTAACAACATGGTGGTTATTTAAAGGTGCAATTTGTAAGATATTTGCAGTAAAATATCCAAAAACCACTAGGTCAGTGTTATATATTTTGTCCAACTGATTACTATCAATATCTGTAATGTATTATAAATATTTTGATTATTTTCTGCTTTTTCACAGAATAAAAACTGATAAGAACTTTCTCTACTCAAATATTTGTTAATAAAATGTCATATAGGTTCAAGCTCTTATATTATTGATGTTGTTTTGTTGTAAATTATAATTTTGTGTTTCCGTACATGAACCCTGTTCAGAACATTCTATTGTATTTCTCTCCACAGTACTGACAATACACAGTTTGTGTGTGTTTCTGTGGAGAATCACGTTTATTCAATGACTGACTTAATGTCAGTCATTAATTTTGTGTTATAATACCATTTATGACATCAAAAGTAATATAAAGTGATAAAAACTAAAGTTATATGCAACGGGTTTCCTCACAAATTTCTAGTAATGTCAACTAATCCGGGTTAAGAGTGCAGTAATATTGGAAGAAATTAAAACATTAAGTACATTAAACTTAACATTTTTTGTTATTTCAACCAGGCAAAATTAACTTTTTTTAGGGCAACGAGTTTCCATAAATTTTTATAAGTTCAATCAACCTGTATGGGCTTACAGTGTAGGAAAACAAATATTATGGAAGTATTGGGATAAATGATGTAAGCACACAGTGATTGACAGCAACCATTTAATTCCATCGTATTTGTTTTTCCTATGGAAGTCAATGGTTACTATCATCTGTGTGCTTACATCATTTCTAAAAAATATCTTCTTTTGTGTTCATCAGATAAAAAGAAATTCATACAGGTTTAGAACAACATGAGGATGAGTAAACGATGACAGGATTTTCTTTTTGGGTGAACTATCCCTTTAAGGCATCTCAAACATGCATTCTGGGACTAGTATAAGACATCTCCAGAACACCTACAAACATAGTCATGGAAAATCAAAGTATAGCATATTCATATGAAACACAAAATAAGTTGTCTAGTAGTATGTTCATCCACTTTCATTCATTGTGTTGAAAATAAGCAGTTTGTAAATTCATTTTTTTAAATGAATGAGCAACAACAACAGACTTTCACTGCTGACATTCATCACACAAAGGGAAAGAGCATCAAGGCACGCCACATCTGTCATGTATTTTAAACTCGGTGAAGTGTCACCACTCAACCTATTGTACAATTTCCTAGACCAACAGCATTGAGCAAACATACATTTGCTCTTGTAAACACATCGCTTCTGTGGTTTGTTCTCACATTGTGAAACCATTATACACTTCAGCTTATATTACCAGCAGGGTGAGATCTGAAAATAGATTAGAGTCAATGTTAAATGAACTGAAAAATATTAGCATATTTCCTTTACAAAGTATTACATAGGTTAGTGGTATAAGTTGGAGTGGTAGTTTAAAGCTCGAGAGCTTTTTATTAAACCCATCTTGTGTTTCTCGGTTGTCTCTTCAATACATTTGTATTGCTGCTAATGGTCATAATTGTAATCAATTCAAGTGTTTAATAGTCCATAAAGATGGACAATCACAACAAACACAAAACTATTGGACTATTGAATGCTATATACAGTGGTTTCCAAACTTTTTCAGCCTGTGGCCCCCCTTGTGTACGGTGCATTCCTTCGCGGCCCCCCAAAGAAAATTTGTGACAAAAAACTGTTCTAAAACTCAACATTTTAATAAAAAACATTAAATTATACAAAAAACAGTGCTTTTGGTTAGTAGCCTTATTTTTTTAGATTTAATTACACAGAATTCACGATAAATTAATGTATTTCATAAAACTGGGGGCCCCCTGGCACCATTTCGCGGCCCCCAGTTTGAAAACCACTGCTATATAAAATATACATAGGCCTACAATGGCATATAATCCATTTTCGCTGTTTTGCTATCTACACTAGTCAATATTTGGAGTGGATCAAAAATCAAAGGTGTCGTAAGACAAAAATTGGTATTGTTAAAAATTTTAAGACAACTTTTATGAAAGGTTTTGATCCATTTCAAATGTTGACTGCATTTTCATATAAAGCTGCTTTGAAACAATCCCAGAAAGCAGGCGACTCTGGGCCGGATCTGCACCAAATCTGCACCGAAGTCAGCCGCTCCGGTCTGGATGCGGCCCGGAGTCATGTAACATGTAACAATGCATTTTTGTGATTTTTCTTAAATTTGTACAATGCCCTCTCCTTTTAATTGTATACTTTTTGTTTTGTTTGATTTGAGCCATGGTTTTTGTTCTTTTCCCTTAATTTTTTCTTCTTTTTATGTTACTTCTAATTATTGTAATGTTTTGGTTGTAACCATAGACTGTAAAAAAAGATGGACGTAGTGACGTCACCCATTGATTTGTGAAGATTGTTTTTGAAGCTTAAAGTAGGCGGTGCCTGACGTCGCCATCTTGGCCGCACGTCACCGCGCATCACCCGTGGATATCCAAAAATGGGTAAAGAGGCGGGACGTGGGTGAAGCTGAGGTGACTGGTTGATGAAACCATGCCCGCCTAAATCGACTCTAGTGACAACAGTGGCAGTTAACCTGTCACTCAAGTGGCCACGCCCTTAATTATGCAGAACTTTAGGGCTTAATTATAATTTAAACAAATGAGTTACAAAAAAATTCACCCCCCTCAAAGTTGTCATGAAGTGAAAAATAACTATACAGGCCAAAAACACTTTTTGTACCAGGCTGTAAACATATAATTTTTTTACTGTAAAGTTGGCCATTTTAACATTGAGGTCTATGGGAATCGTCTACCTTTTGGAGCCTGCCTCTAGGGGCCAGTCGATGAATTGGAGAGATCAGAAGGTTGCCACTCGGTTGTAACGTATCAATTACATATTCAATAAAGAAATTAAAAAGAATTACATTTTGATTGATTTTTGATAATGGTATATAATAATATATTAAATTTTATAAATAAATGTACATTTTGAACAGGACGATGAATGTCACATTTTTCTATAGCGTCTTCAAGGCAGCCCTGATTTAAAAACAACCTGGAATTTTCATCAATCCTCTAATTTCTTTTCAAATAATTAATTTGTTGCATAACATTTTGGTGCTGAGAAATCGACAAAGACATGTTGTTTGTTTGGAGAGGGTGTTGTTTTCTTTACTAGCGTTCTGATAGCAGGCAACTTAAGCTGCAAAGTGCAATTGAACAATATTTGAAGTACTATACTGTATACTGTGCAAAGAAACTTGGTTCAACAATATAGCAATTTACAAAAATATCATATCACATCATAGGGTGTCAAATTTATAACATGGATGCAAACAGCACATTTTCAGCACACATGATGGGAAGGAGAGGAACTTTACACTGGCATTGCACGCTATACAGTACACATCAAACCTGTTGTGCTATGCACACAAATAACACCAATCACTTAGTTTGTTTACTCTGTAATAAAATCTTAGGTAATAACTTCCCTTTCATTGCAATTTATAAAAAACTCATAGACACCGTTAGTGGCTATTTGTGTTTTATGTGTTCCCATTACAACCTCTGATAGAACTACATCGGCTTGTAACAATAAATACATATTATTTAGCATTAGGGGTGATAGTTCTTTTGACCCCCCCACATATACACAGTATGTATGGTATTGTAGGTAAAGTCTGGTACTTTGGGTGCAAGTTATGATTTCTTATACTGTATATTTAGTGGTTGTTTTAAAACAAATACAATATTTCCTTAAACTTTCCCGTACAATTGGCTTTGTTTCTTAAGAATGACTTTATTAAATATTATGACAGATTCTCCACATACTGTAATAGCAAACAGATGCGAACACATTCTATAATAATACATATCAGCAGAATATTGCACAGCTCCCACCTGTTACGTCTGTGCGGATCTCTGTTTTGTTTCTTGGCATTCTCTCTTCACTATCCCATCCCAGATCCATCCTGTTGTCCCATTGGTCCATTCAGATGTCAATCACCCAACTTTATACTGTACATGACGTCACATTCTACCCTACCAATCCACATCATTCGACAGTTTTAAAAGGACGCCAGAACAAGTGCGCGTCAGTCGTCTCTCACGGCGTGTTTACACATTTATTTGCTACATAATAATTAACTATTGCCCTTTTGTTGTTGTGTGCTGGTTGTCTCATGTTTTGTTCTTTTTTGGTTTTCACAAAGGTTTCACAAAATGCCTTCCGGGAAAATGTTCTTATATAAATAAACAAACATACAACACATATATATATATATACACAGCGAATTTGACACATCTGTATTTTTATCAGTAAGAGGATTTCTAAGTGGGCTACTGACACAGAACTTCCACCAGATGTAGCCATCAAGCCAAACATTGAATTCATAAAAAGAAATCAGAACATTTAAGTATACAAGTTGAGTCATAATAAGTGAAATGACACAGGGGATAAGAATTGAACACATGAAGAGAACGAGGTGTAAAATGGCATAGAAAGTCAGGAGATCACCTAAAATCTGTCAGTATTGAGAGAGAAACCCTGCCCCCTATCAGTACTAATTGATATCAGCTGCTTTAGTCCTAATTGGCCTATAAAGGATTCTCATTACCCAGGAGGCACACAGGAAAGACTTCATAATGGGTAAAAGCAAAGAACTCTCTCAAGATCTTCGTAATCTTGGCAGTCACTTTATTTATTATGACTCAACTTGTATACTTAAATGTTCTGATTTCTTTGTATGAATTCAATATTTGGCTTGATGGCTACATCTGGCGAACATGTTGTGTCAATAGCCCACTTAGAAATCCCCCATATATATATATATATATATATATATATATATATGAAGAGTTTCGTTGCAAAACGAGATAAATCCATTTTTTAAGATTTTTGTCAAAACATGTTTATTATTATGTTATCATGTTATTATTTTGTTTTATGGTGCTACTTAGCTGTATTTTTTAAGTTATGAAGGTTTAAATCAAAACAAACCAACTGCAGTTGAATTGTTATTAATTGGAATGCACAACCAAAAAATGAGATTTCTGAACAATAAAAAAACGGATTTATCTCGTTTTGCAACGAAACTCTTCATATATATATATATATATATATATCAAATGAAAAAAGACCCTCTGCTTTCAAACAAACAAACAAACAAAACGTGAAAAAAACTTTCATCCTATCTCATATGTTAAATTTTGTTAGATATCAGATTGAGAATGGATATCAAAACATACACAGAGTTTTAAATGTTGAAAAATTAGTTTTGCTTTAGTTTTTTATAAATTGGGTGACAACCATCTAGTGGATAATAGCGGAATTACAGGTTACCGTAAAAAAGTTTTCAGGACAGCATCATTGGCAGGGAAATGTTTTCTCTTAATTGACAAGATAACCCGTCAATGGTGGGTAAAGAGTTAATTTTACACAGTAATGTATGATACGCTTTGGCTATGATTTAAACGAATGACTCTGTTGCCGCTAAAACAGTCTATACCATGGAAGTCACGGGACACATTGTGCACACGTAGGTAATAACATTACATAATATTAAACACATTTACTCAGGGTTGAGTGCCACCTTTTATACATTTTGCGTTTTGGCTAGTTAAGTTAGGGTGTAAATACGCTGAAATATGGCAGACAGCAGCATATGTATCCTATATAAAGTCGGATATACAGTTTTGTGTTAATTATTTGGGACTATCACAATAGCTTTGAGAGCGGTTATGAGAGCAAGCATGCATTGCTAGAGGATAGTTTTTATATCTACACATACATTCTTATTACTGTACTGTACACTATACAAAGCCTTATGATTTCATTATTTAAATAAAATCATAATTCAATCACATACTTGTGTGCCATCATTAAATACAAACTGAAATGTGATTTTTACATTTTCACAAAAATGCCCACTTCAAAACACATCTTAACACCAAAAACAAAGGTTGTAGGACTAAAACTCACCATTGCTGAGCAATTATTTAGGGTTTGTGAACCATTCTGCTATATTTATCTGAAGAAAATGATCAAATACAGCATGACTTAATTTTAAAGTAAAACAAATTCATTAACTAATACTCTCACAATGCCATAAAAGACCTATTTTTGGCTGAATGGTTCCATTAAGAACCTTTAAAGGCACAATGTGGGACTTTTAGAAGAATCTTTTGACAGAAATGCAAATTAAAATACATTAAATCTATATTATTAGTGATTTATAAAGATCTTACATGATGCACTGTATTGTTTTTATTTCCTTATGAGACGTTTTTATCTTCGTACCCTTAGATGGAAGTCACTTCTATGTTTCAGCTAACGTAGCTTCTCATTGCGTTTCGAAATTGAGGTTAGTTGCAATTTGCAATCTCACCACTAGATGCTGCTAAAAATCCCACATTACATCTTTTACGTCTGATCAACAGTTCTGTTTAGAAAAAAGTTAGGTGGAATAAGGTTCTTCAGGTTATATAAAGGCAAGAAAGAAATGTTTTTTTTTTCTATGGCATCGCTGTGAAGAACCTTTTAAGCCCCCCTTCATTTTAAGAGTGTAGGCTTTTCACACTTTTATTTGTTATTCAGTGCTATTATTTATAAAGGGTGCTAACCACTTTCAGAGTTATAAATGGCCCACGAATGAAGATGTGAAGCCATGATCAAATGTAGTGTGAAAAGCCTTTAAATGTTATAGAGCAATGCATTACCACCCCATAGCACGGTTTTATTACTGTACGTTTGATGTGTCTAACACTTCGACATGTTGATATATTTGACCGTTCTGCAGTAGACAGAGTCTTTCCTCTTTTCTTAAAGGGACAGTACACTTAAAAAAGTCCATCATTACTCAACCTCATGTCGTTCCAAATCCACAAATAATGTGGTCTCCATTCACTTCATTGTATGTAAAAATAGCAGCATTTCAACAGATTGGAACAACATAAGTACATTTTATTTCTTAGGATTTTAATCTGTATCCAAAGTTTCTGACATTGGACGTTTCTCGATGCTTGTTAGGTACTGATAAACTGCAGACTACTGTTTGTGAACATCTGTACACACTTCTGTTTTGGGTATGCATGTGGTTTTTGGTATGTGCCACATCCTCAAATTTGCTTAATGGTTGTTTTTATACATTTAGTTTCGGGTATTTTAGCAAGCACACTTGCACATCTAGGGATTTTTCACCTGCTTAGGCATAAATGTTCATATTTACAAAGTCTTTTGCTTCCATTTAATGAAACTGCGGCCAGACCAATTTTTGTCCATTTTTCGACATGCTGTCATTCTTGGTTTGATACATTCGTATTGTCTTTTTAGGCTTAACCAAATAAAGTCCAACCCCCCTGACTTTTTTAGCACACAATGTCATTTTGTCCTTATATCCTCAAGATCTCATTGTGGGAGGGTACAATAGATCTTGCTCTGTATGGCGGTGCTGTTACTGGTGTCTCCTACTTCCAACGGGACAGACAGGGCGTTCTGAGCCGTGCTCTTTACTGCATCTTTGGGAAAACGACAGCGGAAGAAGGATCTGAGGTGTTTAAAGACCGTCTTACGAAAGATGATGAAGATCCAAGGATCCAGGATGGGGTTACTAGCATGGAAGCGGAAAGCCGCGAGGTTTTGCTGGTCGTTCCCCACCGGACTGACGGCATTCAAGAAACCACAAATCTGACAGAAAGAGAAAGAGAGAGAGAGATATTAATGGAAAAACACACAAGTCATCTTCTCTCTAAACTTCACTTTATCTTAGTCTAGTCTGCAAACATTTACTTTAGAGATAAATTGTGTATTATTTTAAACAGAATGTCTTGCACAATAACTGTACTGTAGTTTGTAATGTCAAAGACGAGGATTAGGTAGAAGGAGACACAAAAGACAGTTCTTGCCTGTCATTTTCAAGCCTAAACAATCTTCTCCTAAAAATGTAAATGGGTACATTTTACGCCCGTGTGATGTCCCAAACCCACATGAACAATAAATAGAAGACACAGCATTATTCAGAATAATGTCTAAGCTTTTCTTTTAATATTCAATGAAAGTGGATGGAGTCTAATCATTGGACATTCTGCTAGAAAATGTTTTGTTGCACACAAAAAGAAAGACACATGGGTTGGGAACGACACAAGGATGATTATATGTTGACAGATTAGTCAGTTTGAAATCTCTGTATTTTCTTACAAAATCGCATTGATTACCAGCAGAAGACGACCTTTAATAACCCATTGGAGGCGCGTGAATTACTTATGTGAAGGATGAATGCAGTTTTTCCGTGATCCCTGTTTTCTACCATTATGAAGCTTGGAAGAGCAAGGACATGTATTAAAATAAGCACAAATGTGTTCGTCTGAAAGATGATGTAGCTCAGATTGCTTGAGGGTGAGTACATCATGGGCTAATTTTAAAAATTTGGCTATCCTTTTAATTCTGATATCACTCATCACTACCTGGTCCAACCGCTCACAGATGCCACAAGACAGTGCTTCTCAATCCAGGTCCTCGAGTACCCCCTCCCAGAAAGTTTTAGATGTCTCCTTTTTTAAAACTCATCAGCCTCCTTCCAGAATTGTTAACTTATCTTCCTAAAAAGCTGATGAGTTAAATCGAGTGTTTTAAAAAAGGAGCCTGCAGACTGCTGTGTACACTGTCTGTGAGTTTATAAAATATTTGCTTAGATGCATGAAATGAATAAATATTGCTCATATACAGCTGTTTAAATAATATCCTCCATTAAAATGACCGGAGGCTTGGACCTGGAAGCAGTATTCCTTACGTCATGAGTCATGACTTAACACACAGATAAATATTTAATAGATTAGTTCTGCGATTAAGGCTGTGCTCTGAAAAACAAGTCTAGACGTTAGCATAGTTGTCCTGCATCAGTAAACCAAAACCTCAACCACAGCAGATCTACACACTCTCAGAAAAATTGGTACAAAAGTTGTCCCTGGGACGGAACTTAAAAAAAGTCCTTACACTACACATTTTCCATAGCGTCATTGGCAGGGCAGCCAGAGCTTTTACGCTCTCGCCGATGGCGGTTTGAACCCACAGTAAACAGTAAAATTTAAACTTGTTACTTCAGCGGCGAAAGTTCAGAGCGAATTGGGTGATCAGGTCAGTAAAATTAGTGTTATTTACCTAGTTACCTTTCAGAAAAATTAAATTATTCGCTTCTTTTGTATAATTTTTAATATATTTCTAAAATCGATCGAAATTAAGTCACAACCTCGAACTTCGAATTCGAAAATGGGGTCGCCAATGCTGCCACGACCCCATGTCACGTCCGGTCGGCCTGCCAAGCGAGGGAAAATAAACCTCTCAGAGGTGCCTTTAAAAACATGGATCCAGCGGAACGCGATTTATATTTGAAACACAAGGGATGTATCGCTACAACTCCTTGAAATGCATATCATAAACAGGATTACTACCTAGTGATCTGACTTTGGACAGAGCGCAGCTCTCTGCACGTGCGCGAGAGAGCCGCCAAGATGCAGCGGGTTATATTTGAAACAAAAGGGATAGTTTGTCTCAGCTCGCATGAAACGCATTAAACTGAACAAATACGTAAGGATTACCACTTTAGTTTATGTTTATACTTCGGATAGATGTGAGAGCACGTGAGACAGAAAGAAGCGCAGCTGCTTATGACGCACTGGTTTAATTTCAGATGCCAGGGGCCGGTTGCACCAGCTGTGCGTAAGTTACAACGTAGCTTAGTTACGACGTAAATGGGCACTAAGTTACAACTTACGCATTACTAAATGTTTTTGCGTTGCACTATTAAACTTACTTTAAACGTAACAATACATTGTAACTAAATATTTACGGAAGCCTCTGTCCATGAATAACGCTTGGAATAAGACGTCAGACAGATTATATTACATCGATGAGCTCGTATAAATTATGAAGAGCCGTAAGTTCGTTAACGAGTTTTCAAGAACTGTTTAATTTTCTGTGTATCCATCAATTAAAATAAAATTTAAAATTTCTTCCTGTTTGTTTTCTCCTCCATGTGTGGGATTGATATTTTAATTAAAAGTGTAATGTTTTGAGTTCGATAACGTTTGCTTTAACGTCTTTTTTAACTTTCAGTTTAGGCGAGACAACAATGAGTTTGAAATTACGTACTGTTCAGACTATTTCCTGTTTACCCATTATAAGGTTTGTGATTGGGTTAAGAAAAATAGACGTCATTCTATGCGACAACGCATTACTTTACGGAGAGCTTACGACCTACTACTGTAGCTACGTTCTGCCTTAAGAACAAATTGTGCAACCGAATTAAGTAAAGAGTTAGTTATAAACTAGCTAGTAGTTACTAAGCCTCTAGTTTGGACTTTACGTCCCAGTTTAAGTAAGAACTTACGAACGACTGGTGCAACCCTACCCAGGAGTCCAAGAAGTGCGCATTTTGTGTGTGCAAGAAGAAACCTCTCTCTACAAGCCCTCTCACATAAAATGAAGCCCACAAACCCCCATGCGAGGAAAAGTACGCAATGTGCATGTTAATGTGAAACTATAATAATAATAATAATAATAATAATAATAATAATAAATAAGTATGGCCTATCATTTTTTGTCTTAAAAAAAAAAATTAAAATCGAGAATCGAATTGAATCATTCATGACCTTAGAATCGAAAATGTAATCGAATCGAGGATTAGGGGAATCGTGACACCCCTATTTTTTAACCAGGAAAATCACATTGAGATATTTCTCTTCTATGTCTTCATTTAGAATGTATATGTATATGATGTCTCTAGTGATTTTTTTGCCACCCCAATTAAAAACACTGGGTCCTACCCCAAAAAGGTCCACCCATGAAAAAACTGGCTATGCCCTCTGTTGTGCAAGTCCAATGGATGAGGAAGTACAAAAGTAGATTTTATGTACAAGAAATGCAAAAGAGTGTTACTGAAGTTTCACACTTGTCTAAAGTTAAGAGCTTTTCACATGCATACATCTTCACCATGCCACAGTTTAACAGCTTTTAACTCGACACTTGTGCAAAACTTTTTGTTGGGACATACTGAGAATGACCAAATATGGACGTTTTTTGACTGACCAACACTTAAAAAGAGAGAATTCAAAAGTCTAATGTCGCTTTTTGTAATGATGTCTTCTCTATAATGGTATCATTTGGTATTTTCTTAGTAAATATTGATGTATGCAATTTATATGATGAATCTCCATATCATGTAAATGCCTACGGTTTGAAATAACAAATCAGTCTCCCAGATTGATGAACCCAACTGTAGGGGAATATTAAATGTCTGTACTCCCATAAGCATGATTTTGAAAGCAATAGTCAAACATAAATGCCATGTAAAATCGCATCGAGAGGCTTTAAATGGTTGTTAGCCTTGTGAAAACTTTTATTGTGTTTTCCAGGACGGCTCATGAAGTGATTTATTGTGATTGAGAAGTTATCTGGTGCCTTAAGGTTTAAATATGTTTTTTCTATACAACTACTACAAAACCACAACATTTAGCCTCTCCTATAAGACACAGCACAAGAATGAAAGGTATTGCCATAATTTAGCTGGCAGACATAATTGTGCTATTGTGACGATACTACCGGGAAGATCTGCGCAGTGTCTCTTGCTGACATGAAGTGCTCCTGTGCTTTATGTTTAGAAGAAACGTGCTTGCTGCCTGCAAGCGTAATTCTGTGCTAATGTCAACGTTTATATGTTACATAACCAGAGATGCTCAGACACGACATTAATATCAAATGACGTAAATGACGTTCATACTATGCTGCGTAAGCTAAACATCTGACTGGGAAAGATTTGTTTTATATTGATAGATTAGATACCTTCCTCATTGTGGCTTGTTATCCAAGCTCTATAGTGTAAAAAGTCTAACAGGTGACACGAATGACCCCATTGCTGCTGTGTTAAGCCATTTATGCGACATTTTTAATCATGTGCTCTGGCAAAAAAACTGCCACCCTGTGCCATCAGCTCTGCAGGACATCACTATGGAGTGTGTGATCACATGGGAGTCTGTAATCGCATGGTTGTCAAAACACTTTAAGCAAACACACCCCATTTTATTCCCCTATATGTCCATAAGACCCGATATGGTCCTCCAGTGCTGTTATATTTCCCTTGTGACAGGCCACCAAAAATGGCCCATCATCAGTATCTCTTCAAGCATGTTTTATGGGTATGGTCACGCTTTGGCTCCATGCCCTCACCACCCGCTGGCCAGAATTTGATAAAAAAATATTTTGGAGTTCACACAAACCATACAACGGACTGACCCGAATCAATTCAAACATTTAGTTTAGCCACTTATATCAGATTCCACCCAAGACTCTCATCAAAGTTCGGATCACTCAAATCCAGATCACATTTTCAAGCAGAATTGTATTTCTGACTGGTAGCCAGCAGCAAAAAAATAACAATTTTATGTGTCATCTTGAAATTACCAAACCAAATTGTTAACTTATCTTCCTAAAAAACTTGATGAGTTAAATCAAGTGTTTTAAATAAGGTGACATCTAAAACATTCAGGAAGGGGGTCCTCAAAGACCAGGATTGGGAAACTCTGTCATAGGGAAATGACAAAAATGAAAATGCTGATATACACTCGTATCATAATGTAAAACTACCAAAAACTCACAATCCTAATTTTTATCTCCATAACAAAATCCGAGATAACCAGATATGGATTATCAATACATTGCTTTCGGTGATTCTGTGAGCCTGGAGACTGCTGTGTACACTGGGAGCTTATAAAATGTTTGCTTAAATGTGTGAAATAAATAAATAAATATTGCTCATAAACAGCTTTTTAAATAATATCCTCCAATGGAATGACTGGAGGCTTGGACCTGGAAGCAGAATTCCTTACGTCATGACTTAACACACGGATAAATATTTAACAGATTAGTTCTGCGATTAAGGAAAAACAAATCTGGACGTTATTAGTCGTCCCGCTTCAGTGAACCAAAACCTCAGCCACAGCAGATCTACACATTCTCCGAAAAATTGGCACAAAAGTTGTAGGACAGAACTTAAAAAAAAATCCTAATATGTACCATTTATGTATAAATAGTAGGGCTGGACCATTTGACCTAAAGTCAAAACCTCACTTTATTTGACATTGATTACGGTTATTATTATTTTTTGCCTCATAGTTCACTGACAAGGTTTGTACTGTAAATATGCTCAGATATTAAAGGAGAGGATATAGATTTTTCTATTGAAAGTTCATTTGTTATTTGTAATAGTCAAACATCAATGCCATGTAAACTCGCATCAGGAGGCTTTAAATGAGTGTTTGCCATGTGAAAACTTTTTTCGTGTTTTTCAGGTCTGCTCATGAAGTGATTTATTGTGATCGAGATGTTATCTGGCGCCTTAAGGTTTAAATCAGTTCGTGATGCAATGCTAAGTGAAGAAAGGGAAGAAAATACAGCCAAACTATATGTTTTTTCTATACTACTACTATTACAAAACCACAACATTTAGCCTCTGCTATAAGACACAGCACAAGAATGAAAGGTATTGCCATAATTTAGCTGGCAGACATAATTGCGCTATTGTGACGATACTACCGTGAAGATCTGCGCAGTGTCTCTTGCTGACATGAAGTGCTCCTGCTTTTTATGTTCAGAAGAAACGTGCCTTAATTCTGTGGTAATGTAATGTTTATATTACATAACCAGAGATGTTCAGAGACAACATTAATATCAGAGATGCTGACGTAATGTTCATACTATGCTGCGTAAGCCAAACATCTGACTGGGAAAGATTTGTTTTATATTGATAGACTAATTTCGGTAAATGTGTTTTTTATACCAAGGATGTGACAAGAAGAAAACCACTATATTTTACATAGCGTCTTTAGGTTATAATAACATTAAAAATTCAAATCCATAATTTTATTTTTTAAAGATTCATCATAAAAACTGATTATTTTTTCTGCAAAATGCAATAAATCCACGACAGTTTTTTTTGTTCAAAATGCTATAAATCTATTGAATCAATATATAAATGTGCATTCATCTTTGCCATGTTCGTTGTTCGATTTTCGTTAGCTTCGAGTAAAATAATGGAAAGTTTTTCATTAGATCCCCTGAGGTCAATGTGTTAGCATGACAAAAGCTTGATGCAGTCCTGTGAGAACAAGCAAAAGCCGGCATTTTTCCTTCACCCGAGTGCCTCTAGCGCAAATTATTCGATTTGGATGGCTTACGTCACCACAGGTTTATAAATGCCATCAAAATTATTATTTTGTTTTTGTTTGCAAGTTAAAATATTTTATTTTGTCCAAATAACATGCTAGTGGGATTGTAAAATGAGTCAATGTAGTTGGTGTTTTGATAAAATCATCAATTTAAACTTATCTCGTTGGCCTAATGAAATATAATGACTTATAGACACAGCGTATAACTCCGCCTCACATGGGCACTTTACAACAGTCGCATGTAAGTCCATTCGTCTATGACATAAGTTAAAATAAAAGTTTATTATCATCGTTTGTTATTTTTCTAGTTTTTCACCTCACTTTCCGAGTCGTTGATAAATCGTTTGTTGTAATTAATCCAAGAAGCACACAGAGGGCACTTTTCCCGTTGTCACATTAGCTTAGACCTGCGGCGTACTTTCAGCAAAGATGTTTATATTATAGAGATGGCAAACTTCCATTAGAAAACCTGCAACAATCAACTTGGCTAGCATGCAACGCCTCAGCCAGTCAATAATGATCAGTGATATATGTAGCGGGCGTTCAGATTGTAACGACAGTCAGTTACAATTTACATTTTACAGTTTCATGTCAGGATTTAAGATTACATTTTAATCAGTTCATTTAAAACTGCTTCTGGTCCTTCTCTGTGTATAGCAGTGTTGCTATGCTAATCTTGCAGGCTTCCCTAAAGAGGGTCTTTGCTTTCAGAATCCTAACTGTATTTGCATTTTCCGTATCAGATCCACTGCGGCAGCCAGCCTCATCTTGCATGATGTTAAAAAGCTCAGGTGTTTGTTTGGCATCAACATCATTGTGATCACGGCTAGTTTAACTTCTGCGCGCTCGCTTCATTTTTTTCTCCGGCTGTATGTGTTTTGTGCATGTGCTGCACACACGTGCATGATCTTGCTTATTCGACAATCTTTACGTTTTATCGATTTAATTCTTATCGACAATTAATTGAAGATCGATTAATTGTTAACATCCCTACTTTGTAGTTTATGAGAAGCGATTTCTGTTAAAGAAAAAATCTGCCTTTGGCTTAAACTTTAAACACTGTAATTTTGCAGATGTTGTTTCTGCTGAAACAGCAATATTACACACTAACTGAAGTTAATAAAGTTAAATCATAATCAAGGACCCCTCTAATAATCTCTTCTATGGGTTGTTTTCGAGGAAAATGACAAGCGACCTATATTGTCATTTGGGCTGGAGGATATGTAACAGACTAATAGCTTAACATCATTTTTGCATCATCATTTTTGGGCTGATAGTTACAGTATAGAAGGACTGGGTGATGTAAAGAAGATTTCCCGATGAGATGGGGAAATCATACTGACGTAGGCTACTACTCAAAAATAAACACTATAGTGTGTGCTAACCACAATGACTCTGGGCCCATTGATGGTTATCTGCATTTACATCTATAGATATCACAGCTCAGAACCATCATCAGCAACTTACTGTATAACAACCAGTAAAAATGCAGAACGGCCAATCGAAACATCTAATCATTAATCACAACTATAAAGTACAGACTTTTGGCAGATAAAGTACATTTACAATATGTGGTGTCTCTTCTGGGAAACTGGACCACAAATATTGCTAATGCATTGTGAGAATGTCCCTCCCACTAAAACCACCTGCAACACACGGGTAGGAAGAAAATCACTGTTCATTGCTGTAATATAGCTACGACTAAATAGCTATAAAAAAACAAGAAAGGCCTGTGGGTTTGGAAAGACATGAGAGCGTGAGTAAATGATGACAAAATGTCTCCTTTAAGGGTATCTGTCTCTTTAAAACTAAAGTAAATGACCACGCACAGAAGAAAATCGAGTAAACTGTTGAAATAAAGCCATGTTACTTGATCTTTAATGCTTTTTAATCCTATTTATTAATTTAATTGTAGTTTATGGGACAACAGTTGCCACTCAAAACAAAAACAAGCACGTTGTTGTTAGTTTTTACAAGATCTTCCATTCGTAAAGATGGTTTACTTTCTCCAAAGAGTTCACAGCAGAAGTGAAACTGTTTAACACCTTTCCCTTCAGACGAGACCTTGTGATTTCCTGTTTTAATGTACATGTGACCTTCTTTGAAATGATGCATGGTGTTTACCGCACCTACAAGTTACCACTTTGAGGTTTTCGGTATTCATAAAGATCATAAATGTAAGGGTGACTGTTGGAGAGTGTGGGAAAGTTATAAATCTTTCGCAAACAAATTCTATTCCATTCATTCATCCAGACAACTTTTATTTCCTTCTGGGTTTCATTACACATCTCAGTTTTTTTAGAGATGCACCAATATATAGGCCAATAATCGCTATCAGTCGATAAAAGCAATATTTTAATAGTTTAAAAACAACCTAGTCATGAATATCAGTCATGTGACGTCATTCCAGTCGCCTGCCGCCATCTTGAGTACCTACCGAATACCAGTAGGCTACTGACAAGCATTGGCTAGCTTGCTACGATTTACGGATTTCGTATCTTTTACTGTCTATGATTCTTACGGATACGGGAAATGGCTACGAAAGACAACATTTCGCACCTTGACTGTCATGAAAAGATGCTACTTTAAAAAAATATGTTGGTTAAGGTGTGATGCCTACTCGATCCCTGATCCCTGATCTACCACTATTTTTACAACACTAAGAAGGCGCGACACAACATGAAACTTTGCTCGAAGTATCACCTGGATCTCTACACATGAACGTGAGTATTGAGAACATTGTTTGTGAACACAGAGTTTACTAAAAAGAAGGTTTTGAACAACTGACTTTGTCTGTTATCCGCTCGCCATCTTTGCCAGACATAAAGAATCGATTTCCGAATGCGAATGAATGAATCTCATATAAGGCTCCTTTTTCAACTAGAAGGTTTTTCACTTGCGACAAAACAACAAATTATGCGTGCATTTATATGGAACTATGCTTTAGGAGCTATCCATCTTTACTCTCCTCCCTCCTTACGTCGCATTCAGAGATAAATACATCTTGACTGGCAAGATGGCGGCGAGCGGACGCCAAAACAGCCAGAGTCAGTTGTTCAAAACCTTCTTTTTAGTAAACTCTGGTGTACACAAACAATGTTCTCAATGTTCAAGTTCACGTGTAGAGACACAGGTGATACTTCAAGCATAGTTTCATGTTATGACGCGCCTTCATAGTGTTGTAAAAACAGCGATTTTGATGCTCACAAATGATGCTCATTTTCCTGATACTCCGATAGCATCATTTGAGTCTACCTTCACCTCTCAGCCAACATCTGCGTACCTCCCCTCCAACCATTACAGACGTGACCGCACCGAAAACAGCAGTTTTAGGCTCTGTAGTAGCTGACTATCTTGCGGGTGGGTGTGATATGATAATTTACACATATAGTAAAACACTAAAAATCAGCCCCACTTAAAGTTAGGGTTTTTCTAAATGACACAAAAAAAAAACACAAACCACCATGAACATTCATCATAGTGAAATTTGAACAGTCACGCCTTACACTGCCTCAACATTTTTTACATTTGGTAATTATTATTAAAAAGGTATTTGATCAAAGAATGTAGCCTGACAAGACAGGTGTGAGCTGCTCCCCATCACATTCAGGTAACTCCTTAGGATGTGTACCATAACATCAAGGTGACATACCTGTTTTATTGAACTAATACATATTTTTGGAAGCAAACGTCAAAAATTATAATTAAGACACAACAGAACCGGTCTGTGTCTTTCATAGAAACCTGTCAACGTCACATATACGTGTTATATAGCATTACACGCTCCTGTATAGCTCAATGGGTTCGAACCCACATAGTGATGGATGTGTTTAATGCAAAGCAAGTTGCACAAAATGAAGTGCACGAATGATGCAGCAGTGCAAACAAAACTTGAAGAGCTTCAATAGATTACGTGCTGTCTCCATTGTTCAATATGGTGACATCTCGGCTTTCCTGGGCACATTACAGATGCTTAAAATAGCAGCAGTCCGGTAACACATTAAGCTTTCCATCATTCGTGGTTATAGTGTTACACTATAAGAGATTTTAACAGGTTTAAGAGACACAGAGTCAGTATTCAGGTCAATACTTGGATAAGTGTATAAATGGGCGTGTCAAAAATAGACACATGCAAACTTGACAACGGGCAAAATATCAACAGAGAAAATGATGACATCCGCTCTGGCTTGCTCAGCAACTTTCAAAATTAATCAAACAGAAGAAGGCTTTTCATAATTTGTTTCACAATGCTTTCGTGTTTGACGCCTTGCACAATGTTGACCAGTTCTCTTTTGTTTCTTTCTGTTTAACAATCAAACATTTTCAAGCGGCCAAAAAGGAATATGGGGTATGTATTTGAAAAATGTAAATCATAATTTGATCTGAGAGTAAATAAAGACTTCAAATGACTCATATGGATTAATTTAAAGCTACTTTTACCTTTTCAGCTGCGAGTTTGAAAACTTCTAAAGAAATTTCTAAAAAAAGTCACAAATAAATTAAAAATATTGGAGATGATTTGTTTCCCCCCATTTCGGGTTGCCAGAAACATACAGGAGCGCAATTGATGTTGGAAAGCATACATTATCTGCTTATTTTTTCGTATACTATGTTTTTGTTCTCTGAAACCTACAAACTGCCAATGTGGACTCAATCTGCAGCTCATTTTCGAGCTGCATACACCGGAGGTCGCATTTATGGGTCATTGTGGCCTCAAGTTTTGGTAAACCATTATCTGCAAGCATGTGAAAAATTAGGTCATTGAAATTCGGCTCTCCTTATGATGTCAAAAGGGGATCTTATTACAATAATTGTATTTTGAGCTAAAATGGACTTTGGGGACACCAAAGATTTATTTGACATCTTAAAAAATTATTGTGACATGTCCCCTTTAAGCAACCATGATAACTGGCAGTGGGCGGGATCACATAGACCAAAAACAGACATTTGGAGAGGGAAGGTGCATTTTTAAAAGGAGAATAACTGGCTACAGCGTTGTTTTTTAGAGAAATAGATATTATGTGAACTTTCTTAAATTTGCTGATCTCTGCGCTAAATGGCAGTGTCGTGGATGGATAGTGCAGATTAAGGGCGAAATTATCCCCTTCTGACCAGGGCTGTCACAAGGATTAAATAATCATCTCATCGTGATTGTTTGACTTCATCGCGATGATTTCAGATCACCGCAATAATTGCACATCTCTTTAAAAAACACAAGGGGGAGCTGCAGCGCCTGTATAAATGAGTCCGTATCAGATGGCGCTCCTTAACTGACATTGTAAACGCAATACATTGCAAAGCCATTTAATACAGTGGAAAAAAAATTATTATATTTATATTTTTATTTATTTATATATTTATATTTTTGTAACTCATCCGTTTAAATTATATTAAGCCTTAAAGTTCTGAATAATTAAGGGTGTGGCCACTTGAGTGAGGGGTAAACGGCCACTGCTGTCACTAGACTCGCGCTAGGCGGGCCTGGTTTCAGCAACCAGCCACCTCAGCTTCACCCATGTCCCGCCTCATTTCCCATTTTCGGTTTTCCGCAAGTGATCGCCAAGATGGCAATGGCAGGCAATGCCTACAGTACTTTAAGCATAAAAAACGATCTTCAGAAATCAATGCGTGACGTCATGGACACTACCTCCATATTTTTTTACAGGCTATGGGTAAAACATACATTTCCAAAACAGCAAATCCAAATTTAGGGAAGTGAAGGTCAGGATGCTATTTTTAGGGATATGTAAGGAATTGTGGTCCAGTACTAATATGACCTTAGTAGGATTGGCTATTTAGGGCCTGTTCTGGTATAGTCAGTTTATTTTTATAGCATTTTTATTTTCAGTTTTATTTTCAGACACTTTATTGTGTTTATTTCTTATGAAGAATTTTCAGTTTTTAAAAGATATATTCATTTAATTATATATATTTACTGCCAGGTAAACCTAGCAAAAGATTTAATTTAAAGGTGCAGTATGTAATTTTTAGAAGGATCTCTTGACAGAAATGTAAAATAATATACAAAACTATATTATCAGGGGTGTATAAAGACCTTTCATAATGAACCGTTATGTTTTTATAACCTTAGAATCAGACGTTTTTATCTACATACACAGAGGGTCCCCTTACATGGAAGACGCCATTTTGTGCCACCATGTTTCTACAAAAGCTCTTAACGGACAAACTTTTTTATTAAGTTGTCTCTAACAGTGTCATGTTTGTCCTTTGTCGGCTACTGTAGCTTCTCTATGTTTTTCAAAAGCAAGGGGTGAGCTTTGAACTGCAATTTGCAACCTCACCACTAGATGCGGCTAAAATTTACACACTGCACCTTTAATGTAGTTTTACATCTATTAAAACTTCAGTAAGGTGGCTACACAATAATAGCATCCCTAATTTCATTGATAATATAGCAGAATGGTTTTCCAAAACTAAGTTACTGGGTTGAACTTTTACACATTTTCTAGGTTGATAAAAGCACTGAGGACCCAATTATAGCACGTAAACAGGGAAAAAGTCTGAACTTTTAAAAGAAATTTTAGCCCCAAACAACTACGGTTAAGTTTTGACATCTTTTAGTAGATCTACATGCCATCCATGAACCAAAAAAACTGGTCAGAAAAAAAATTGACAAAAAATGGTCTCAAGCTATCACTGGCGCAGTACACTTTAAATAAGTTCTAATATGTAGCATTTAGTTCCAGATATGTATGTATTTGGCTCCAGTATGGACCTCCAAAGTACTAAATTGAACTCTTTAGGTGCAAATGTGTACTTGTTGAAAAGGTATAGTTTGTATAACTTGATTTATGACCATATTCATGCAATTTTCCAATCCATGTGTAAAACTGTGACTTTAATCAATGAGTTCATCTGAACTGGCAAAACTTCAAACAGTTAGTGTGATGAATATAAACCACCTCTGAAAATACAAAACATTTCTCTCCAAAAGTCCCCTACAAATGAAAAATGATGAAATCTAAAAGCACAAATGGGAGTGAAAAGACATTTGCTTTAAAAAACACACACTTATGTGTGTCAAGAAACCAATGATGTGTGTCCAATGAAATGTCAGAAAGTTAAATACAAAAACAAACATTTCTCATTCAGTTCTTTCAATGCCAAATAATCCAAGCCTGCTCTTCAAATTCATTTTATAGTTGTTTACATTTGAGTGTATGTGTCAACAACTGTCTCGTGTCTCATTTCGGTTTCAATTCCTCTTTTCAGAATACATCTGGAATAAACAAGAACTTAGGTCTGAAACTTATGAAAGATAATGTAACTGTACCTCTATCATAACATAGTAGGTGCATATCTGTCACAATAACAGATGTTAATACAGGAACCCAAAGTTTCTACAAAATATTTCATACATGTGACTCTAATTAAACAAAAACTGCACATTAAAATGTTTTCCATTGAATTACAGGATGACAAGGTTTCAAACCAGAACAAGTCTGCACATAAACATGATTTCTGAAGCATTGCTTTAATCACTGAAAACAGCCAGGAAAACATTCATGCAACTCATTTGTTTTCTGGACCTTCGTTTGACCTTACAAGTGATTTTTGTGGTATTAGGAATGGTGACTAAACTGAACAAGAATCGAAACATTCATCATAACATCTTACTGAACCACCATGCTCGCTGATAGACCAATCACCTTGAGATCAACTTATGCCAAAGCTCATCCAGGGAATGTTCCCAATGGTTTTCGGTATCAATGTAACTTGTTGGTGTATACAGTATGTAAGCTGGTTTCTTTGTTACAGAAAGAAATATATATAGATATATATATAGCTGTTTCCCAATTCAAGGGCTGCGACCTTATAAGCATGCAACCTTAAAAGGGAGCACTTGGTCTTTCAAGGGGGCAGCCTCAGAAGTTTGCGAAGAGAAATGAAATGAGACGGTCTACCCTTCGGAGGGCCCATAATTTGCGTCACCTGCTGCACGCGCCCACCGCGCCTGTCAGCAGGACACAGCGGAGACGTTTCTGGCTTATATATATGGAATCAGAAAAATATTTATTTATTTTAGAAAATATGACACGTTGATGTAGATTACACTATTAAACAGTATATTAAATTAATCAACCTTACAAATATACGCAACATAAAAAGAATAATATTAACACAAAACATAACTTATAATGCTAAAACAGTGACAAGAAAAATGTTTTCTGATAAATACACACTTGCTGTGACGCAATCGGTCTTAAAATGCGCCCTTAGAAGGTTGCAGCCTTTGAATTGGGACACAGCAAGAATGTGACTCTCTCCTTAACTATATATTTATGTTTAGTTTAAAATACACTTAAAATACACTTAATTAAAATGTACTCTATTATACAATTATAATTTGCTAAAGCATGTTACAATTACTAATATTAAAATCAGTGGCGGCCAGTGACTTATTTTTCGAGGGCGCTCGAAGCGAAGCTCGTCACAACATGTATGTAGCTCGTCATGTGTGTGGTTCATCATTTCAAAATGTGTTCGATCCGTCATGTGAACCTTGTCAGATACTTGCTTAATCTTGTGTAATCAAAGTTTAGTGTTAAATTAGTGTCTTGCGAGTATTTTGTGAACGTGAGCGCGTCTCTTTTATCATAAACCCTTTTGACGCGTGTGCAGCAGGCATTTATTTTGACATCATTTATGTTAACATCATGCAACTAACACATATTTTGACATGACTAGCAACAAACGACACTCCAAACACATATTTTGAATTCGCGCCCCTCTGAAGATAAGTCACTGGCCGCTACTGATTAAAATATTAAATCTGCATTTTTATTTACTTTTTTAGTTAAAAATAAACAAAAATGTAAGTACATAAAAAACAATGTTTATCTTGATCTGAAACTGTCAATTTTAATTTTTTTTTAAATGTATGTTTTAAACAGAGATGGTGATAAAGAGGCAAAACCTTGGTGTGTTTAATCGTTTTCTTTCAGTTTTATAATTAAAATACAGGAAGCCAAAGAAAGTTGTGCCTGGTGTTTAACTTGTAGTTTGCAGCTTTATTCTGTAGAAAACTATGGTATACAATATATATATATACAATATGGTATGATAAATTTATGTATTTCATAAATACATTAATTTATCATACAGGCCCTAGTTTTAGATCCACTGGTATACAGTATAACTATTATGTATCACCGCAGTAGCACTAATAGGTGGGCAATATCAGAGTAGAAGTTAAGAAATTAATTTAAGATGACTAAATAATCAGTTGTAGTTTTACCCACATTATTTAGGCCAATAAACGCAAAACAGTATCGACATTACAACAATGGTCAACAGTGTCAAGTCAAACGCTGCACATTTTGTATGCAACTTTAGGAAGTGACAATGTTTTTGTGGGTAGAGAGAAAAAGGTGACCTACATTTAAACAGATATTCCAGCAGATGAGCAATCTTAACCAGCGCTCACATGAGAGAAATGACAATGTTTTTACCACACATGCATGAGAAACTCGACTCTGCATAATACCATCAGATAAAACAACTCATATCAAGCCAAGGCAACCCGCAACCAAAGGAAAACAATGCCGCTATTATGAACAAGACGGCACATAAACTATGGAAAAAGATGCTAACAGTGTAAGACTATTTTGGGGCAGATGTATTAACAGCTTGCGCCAGCATTACGGTTATGCCGATAGACGATACTATCGACAATAGCCAGACATATGGCCGATAGCGGGCTTTCATGACCATAGTTGGCGATAGTAATTATTATTATCATCATCATAGTTTCACATTAAAGCGGCTGTTTTCCTGTGTTTTTGAAGCTTTTGTGTGCAATATAACATGTGTTCATGTTTCGTGTATAAAGAAACGCAGTATGTTTCACACAATTTTCTTATCTCTATACCGGTCTTTGGGCTGATGTCTTTCTTGATCTATGAAGTCCGCTCTTCAGAAATACGTAACGAGTTTTGACTGTGTAGCTTGTTTAGTGTGTTGTTATTCAACAGCAGCTTAGCTTAGCTGGCGACTGGCGAGCTAAGTCATAAACTCTTATATTGACGTTATTTTTTCAGGAAGTAGAGAGCTGGATTTCAAACAAGCCATTCTCTGTAAAAAAAGAAAATATATTGCTTGGCATTAAACTTTGAGATTTATAATTTTGCAGGTATCATTTATGCACTAACAGTAACATTACACACCAATTAAAGTTTGAAAAATGGAATCACGAAAAACGGACGCTTTAATGCAAACCCTAAAGAATTTTTGCTCTTTCTCCCCCTACAGGTTGGAAGCGGAATTGTCCATAACCACTGTCGTAAATAATTTAGCCTACCGCAGCAAAGCTGGCTCTGATTGGATTGTAGGTCTGCCGTAAAGCAAGTTTTTGTAGTTTTCACTCGAACTACAGGACCGTGACGCGACGGTTGGAAACTTCTTTGGTGCGGTTTTGGCCTATAGAGGGCTGCAAAGCGAATGTGAAAGTGCCGTTCACCCTGTTTCGAGTGGATGAATGACTGAAACTTTTTTGGAAACGTTATTTTAAGGTAAAAAAACTGTTTGGTGTTGCTTTAACATGCGCATAGCATGCTTTTCCTTGCATGAGAGGGTTTGTGGGCTTCACTTTGCACAAGAGAGTTTGTAACGCAAGCGGCATGGATTTCTCCTCTTGGAGTCTTGCTTGGACTCTCTGTTAAAACAAAATGGTTTGCAAGTCAATTTAACCTACTATTTTAAGTTTTGACGTAAAAAGTTGACATAACTTAGAAAAGCAAGTTGAAATTAACATTAATTTTTTTAAGTTAAAGTAACAACAATATATGTGTCAGGGTCTCTGAAGAAAGATTTTAAATCTATGTTTTTAAAAGTGCAGTTTATCAGGGGTGTATAAAGACCTTACATTATGAAACGTTATCAGTTTATTACCTTAGAATGAGACGTTTTTATCTACATACACAGAGGGTCCCCTTACATGGAAGTCGCCAATTTGGGCCACCATGTTACTACAGAAGCCCTTAACGGACAAACTTTTTTTTACTAAGTTGTCTCCGACGATGACATGTTTCGCTACAGTAGTCTCTCTGTGTTTCAAAAGCGAGGGGTGAGCAGTGGACTGAGCCGTTGGTTGCAATTCACAACCTCACCACTAGATGCCGCTAAAATTTACACACTGCACCTTTAATGTAGTTTTACATCTATTAAAACTACAGTAAGGTGGCTGCACAATAATAGCATCCCTAATTTAATTGATAATATAGCAGCCCTGAATGTAAACAAGACCAATGCTTGTGTAACCAATGCACATTTGTTCAGTCAACACAACACATACTGTAAGATGCGACGTGCTTTATAAAACACACCACACCGACTCCAATCAACACCAAGTACTGGAACAATCCTTGTGGTATTCCGATTTCCCATCAAGATCAAATTTTGGACCCTCTACAAATAAAAAATGTAGGATAGGATTTCGGGAAGTACCGCATTTTGAAATAATGTGAATTCACAAGAATGTTTCATAACTTCAGAAAAACAAGGGCAGGACTATCTTACAACATGCTTTAAGAATTAACTCAAAAGAAAGAAAATCTCCAAAAACACACAGGTCATGGGTGAACACAAACCACAGACCCCAAATATCTAGAGATGCTTAAACTCTTTTGTCGAAGACCTGAATTCACCACAAATATATTTCACATGCTACTCACGTTCCAAACAAATCCCAAAGCGTTACTTAGAAAATGTATGGTTTGACTTAATGACATCAATAAATTAAGTGTACTTTATTTATACATACACATTTAAGTGTATGAGGCATTTTAGCCTGAATAAAAGGCTATTGATCATGTTTATATGTCCTATATAGGACACTACTGTTGTGTGTGTATATGTTTGTGTAAAACATGTTAAAATTCAGATGAATCAATGCTATTGTTTTTGAATGACACGCCCCCTGGTTGGGATTTATAGGCCGGTTGGATGTGAGGTGTGAAAAAGTGCAAAGGCTTTTGAACAGTGCGATTTCAGAAGTCAACTATACCTTGAATTGTCTTATTTAGATATTTGAAAGTGACTGAATCACAGTGAGGAGTAAACAGATTAGGGCAAACTTTTACATCCTTATTTGGATACCCAACAGTTTACCAACCTCAGCAGTTTAACATCCTATTTTACAGATCTACTGCTATTTTACTTCCTTTCTATAATAGTGGCCAAAACCTCATTTGAAAGCGGCAAACAGACTGTTTTGGAAGGAAATGTTCCAATGCAAAGAAAATTACACAAGGTTTAAAGGTTGCAAAACATAGCAACAGCTATTAAATATAGCCATTTTATTTACATGCACTTACAACATATTGACAGCTTCCTTAGAAAAAACTTACCAGAGCCTTTCGCAAGAATTACAATTGTATTTGTATACACTTCAAATACTAAAGGGAATTCCTCTTATGCTTTCATTTATAGCACGGACCTCATCTAGATCTGAAATGAAGATATTGGTAAAGGTGAAGATAAGAAAATATTTCTCAAGTCTCTCTTGACGCATTTTGCAACAAAAAAAATCAAGACTGTTTGCCAAAAAACAACATCTGTCTGATGGGAAATAAGAAGTATTGAGTATTTTCAGATGTGGGGTGTATTTCAATCAGAGATATAAATCATGGTTTTGATAAACATGGACTTTAGCAGCACAAAAGGTCATGGGTTCGAACCCAGGGAACACACATACTGATTAAAATGTGTACCTTGTTAGTCGCTCTGGATAAAACGTCTTCCAAATGCAAATTTACTAATACATTTTTAAAACCAAAAGTTGTAACATTATTTCAGGCACAACAAACTAACATAATCAACTGTATTGGCATTAACATAACATTAAGTAAGAAATAAATGACGACTGGCCATTGAATTATTCAAAAATAATGCGATGCAAAGCGGAGTGCCGGTTTGCCACCTTGGGTGTGCATTGTTTTCAAACGATTCAACGGCCCGTCGTCAATTATTCCTTAAATAATTCAAAGGACCAAAGTCAATTATTCCACTTATACCACAGTTACAACAGACATTGCTCTGGTGGTTATTTTTAAGACATGTGAAAGGTTAGGTGTGCGCTTATCAAAAAATAACCCGTGGGAAAATTTTCAACCAATCAGAATAAAGCATTTAACAGCTCAGTCTTATAACAAAGATTTATAAATGATAAAAAAAACCTATGATGCTCTTTTGATGGTTCATGTCTCGAAAAGCTGCAGAGCTGAAAGTGAACCGTAACTCAAGTTATTGGCTTTAAATGGAAAGAGTGGTCCAGAGTTTGAAACCATTTTCCGTAAAATTGCTACGCCACGACTGGCAAAGCGTTCTATGTACTTTCTACCATGAATACATGAACCCTATTGATAACGTTGCATCGAGAAGACACTGTGCTGTGCTCTCTCTCCCTCTCTCTTTGTGCCGTGAAAGCGAATTTGGTTAATTTTCACCTCCAAAGCAGAAGGCTGTGAACAATCAGTAGTTAAAATTAATCTACGATACCACAACAGGCCCTAATGACTGCTTCTCTAATCTGTAAATTGGGTTAACCATACAGAATAGGTTAGTGTCTAGTTTATTTGGACCAGATTGCTCCTCCGAATCACAACCACTTAAGCCCAGGATACACTGCAGTATTTTTGCCATCCTATAGATGGTTTCATCCTAAACACGTGCGGTGACGCAATTACGCTTCTGGTCGAAACTTTACTTCCGGTTTCTGTTTGTTTAATGGTCTGACTGGTTACTAAACTGAACTCTTGAAAAAATACCTCATGGAAAATAACAAATGTTTTGGTTTCCTAAGTAATCTACGTGTTGTTTATTTTGCTTGTTATATAAATAAACAACTTTAAGCCTCATATTATGTTCTGGGTCAATTTTACCCGTTTTGATTTTTAAGCTGGATAAACCAGTTAACCTGTGATTTTATTCTTGAAATTTTGTGACTTTTTGTCATTTATGGCCATGAACATGCATGCAAAGGTTGGACATGCTGATATGTTTTGAAGTGTACCAAAATCATTTTGTAACGATTTTGAGGTTCGCGGGTCAATTTGACCCACATTTTGTTTTGTTCCAAAGCAACTGTATAGACCTAAATTAAATATATATTTTTTTGTGTTTTAGTTGCTATATTAGTGTTTTAATATCCTGAAATGGGGGTAAAAATGCTTCTCCTCACTCTTTTGAGTACTGAAAAAGACTTTTACAGACACAGATGGTAAAAGTGAGCTATCATTCTATTTACAATGTATATGAAATACTGCTTAAGTTAACTGCTTAGCACAAATCAGGATTTTTGTTCCGATTTTGATGTTCTTGGGTCAATTTGACCCATATTTCTTTGTTCCAAGGCAACTGTATAGACAAATTAAATACATTTATTGCGTAAATGTTGGTGTTTTACTACCCTGGAAAAGGAAAAGTGAGCTTTTCCTCACTATTTTCAGTACTGATAAAGACTTTCTCAGACACAGAAAAGTAAATGTGAACTATCATTTCTATTTTCAATTTATATGAAATACTATGTAAAGCTGATTAATTTAGACCCACAGAAAATCCAGAGGTGAAGACAGGTGATGCCAGCTGTGCCCCACAAAACACGACACCAAAATAAGCACCATTTGTGTAAAATGCAAGAAGTCAGAAAGCATATCATGTAAACAGTGATTTGTTGAATTTGTACAATGAGCCTTAAGAACAAAAGATGAGCATATTTAGAAAAAGAAAAGCTTCATTTCATTTTACAGCAATATTAAATTGTTGATTAAGGATGTTTAAAAAAAACAACATGTGGAATTAAAATTTAAGTTTTTGTGCAACATTTGTTAAGACAAACATGTTAAAAATTTTGGTTAAATGCATTTTTTTTAAATAATACTTTTTAATTTTAAGTGTTTGTAATGTGTGACAAAGACTGATACTAAAATGGTCCTGTTCATACCTAATTCCTTCTTGTTTCATAGTTTCATAATGTGATATTTAAGGAATTGCATTGAATCCAATGCGGGTCAATTTGACCCACTCCATCAAAATCGTCACAAAAATTCGAACACAATACAAGGGTTAAAAGGACTTTGTTGTTATTTATTCTTAGCGGAGTTTACCGGAAGTTACGTGTTGACCACGAAAGCCATGTGTTTATGTTGTTACTGCTGAAACCGTCTATAAGATCATAACCTTATCACACTGTGCAACATGGATAATTTTAACTTGGGTACGAAAAGCAAGTAGACTGTACGATGATGACACCTATTGAATCGTAGGCTGTGACAGCTGTGAAGGCTGCGATACACGTTAGCGCAACGTCATCAGCATGCGCTAGTGGTAACTAAATACTGGTAAGCAGGTCTTAACAGCAAACACACTGTGAGTTGATCATGCTGAATTTCTGACACTGTCAAAAAACGATCGTAGGCTAACTATCTTTTGTCGCAAGATCAGGAAAACGTCTGTCTTTGAACTTCTCTCACTGTACGAAGTAGGACCACTGATTAAGAGCCAGGATTGCAGAAATTGCGACGATTGTTTCGCGATGGCAATCTTTCATCTCGGACAGCCAAAATTCATGCCGTGTACGAATCCCGGGGTTAAGTACTGTACAATTAATAATCGTTGCTTTTATGTTCTATTGAGTGTGCTATATATGTAGTTTAGTACGTTGTGTTGTGTGCACTCAAGCTAACCGGCTAACTCACATTTATAGTTCTGCTAATCTGCGATCGGCCCGCTATTTTGTCTACAAATGTGTTGATTTATACAGAATGCCTGGCGTTCTTATGATGATATGTTGGTTTACAACTATACACTGTAGTCCCTTTCTACTGTAAACACACAGTAATGTGCCACTGCGACCAATCAGAGCAGAGTAGCGTCATGCAAAGGAAGGGGTTTGGCAAGATGAACCTTTAAACCATTCATTTGAGAGTTGTTGGGAAAATAAGAACGAAAGTGTTTTTTGACCTTGCATGTATGTAAACCTGTTATTGGGAACTCCCAAAGGCACATATTAACCTTTCTAATAGCAAAATATGTGCCCTTTAACAAATGCAAACTTATTCTGTTACTAATACTAATACTTAAAATACATTTAAAAACATTTGGATAATCATTGTTTATATTTACCTCATAGATATGTGAACACTTTAGAAGAATTTGGACGTTATTAAAACGATTTATTAATATAACCAACCTTTTAGTGATATACATACAAGCCATGACATAAGGTCAGCAATAACACCCAGAAAATACTCAACAAACACCCAGAAATGTTTGCAATTCTTTATACAAATTAAACCGTTTGAGATGAAACGGTTCAGTTTCAAGAAAAACATGAAAAATGTTTGCATAACAAGCAGCAAGCACCATTCATTTGTCTTGTGGTTTGTAATTACAGCTCAGGAGACTGCTGTATAAATCTGAAAGGTCTGTTTCAGAAATACAACACTGGCTACACATTATAAGTAATTTAATAAATGGTTTGAATTACAATAGAAGCAAAGTTAATGATTTGTGTCCAAGATCAGCTTGTTTCTGTGCACTCAAAACACAGAAATGCAATTTGGATGCCCTTAAGGTTAACAAAATGTTTTGCTTCTTGAGTGGATATTTTCTCTTGTCAGTATTAATTTGCCCACCTCGACTCGGTTTTAAAGTTGTGTGTTTTATACTAAATGCTGTAATTCTCAAGACAAACATTACATAAAGCTGTGTTGAGCTCTTAAATTAGTCATTCACTGCGATTCTTTGTTTCAAAGCCTCCAAACAAAACATCTCTTATTTCATCATCCAAGTGACCCTAAAGTTGGCCAAATTATTTTGAGTGTTATTTTTGTAGATTCATTCTTTAAAACCTTAGAGCGTTTAGGCAGACAAGAGCCACAAAACCGCAAGTATAATAATATTCACTTTGTGAATTTTTCAGTTGGGTAGGGCAGGAAACACATCTATTGACAACATGACCATTAGTCACCTTTGAGGCTTTCGGCAAGGTGATGTGCACCAACGTCAGACCTATTTAAAACAATCCAACAATACATACCAAACTCTAATTGTGTTCCTGGAGCTTAATTTAGTTGAGTATTGCGTTAGTAGCACAAATGTTGTGGGTTTGACACCCAGGGAACACATATACTGATAAAAATATGAAGCACGGAAAGCTGGTTAGAAGACAAGCATCTGTCAGATGCAAAAATTTCAAATGACTGATAAATATCCAGTAAATATTTCCTTGTGTAGTTTAATTTCTTAAAATATTGACTACGGTTAGTTGTCATATGCTTTGCTCCAGTAAATATTTCCTTAGTTAAATTAGGATATGTAAGTAATTTTTTAAAGCATAATTTATAAATAAACACTACTGGGGCTTTATCTTACACCCGGCGCAATGCGCAACCAAGTGTCTTTTGCTAGTTTCCACCCTGCGAATTATAATTTTCACGTTTAGCGCCACATTGTTTAAATAGCAAATGCATTTGCGCCCCCTTTTGTGCCCATGGGCGTTCTTGTCTGAAAACGAGGTGTGTTCAGGCGCATTGTTGGCGCATAGCTATTTTGTGGCAACTAAAATAGACTACGCCATTGACCAACAAAAACCTGCTCTAAAGTCAATAGGGCAATATGTTTTTTGTTATTTGAAGAGCGCATTAATAATATGCGGCTATAAACGGGACAACAATGCGGGTTTGCTTATCACATACATGAATGCGCAGCAGCACAAAAACGCTTTTAAATATGAAAGATTAAAGGATTGAATGTAAAAGATTATTATTGAGTCTCTTGGACATAAATGAGGACCGATTATGAGACGTCACGTTAGAAGACACAAAGAGCTGCTTCACCTGCAGCCTGGTAAGTAAATAAATGCTTTGCTTTAAACAAATGCATCTATTTTTAAATGTTTTTTTAAATGCTACCTCACGGATTTATTGTATATGATAACTCTGTACCTGTGGATATAGTGAGATGAGAAACATTTTTAAGTAATGCTTAAAAAAAACTCCTGACGCTGTCCAAGTGCTGAAACGTGCGGAGAGCCGTGTGAAAATTCTTTATCTCCTGTTTTAACAAATAAAGTATTTTTAGAGTACAAACCTTTTATTACATACTTGTAAATAATTTTTTGATGTTATTGGATAGCCATACATTTAAAGCAATTCAAAGCCTGCTATTTTACTTATATGATTAAAAGAAAACTTGTTTTAAAGGTTTTAATAAAAAATAACAATTTCAATACAAGTGAAAAACAACACAATTATTTAACATTAATTTTAACTGGGGATCTTCTTCCTCCGCTTAGTTTTTCAGTTTACAAAGTCCGTCATCTAAATAGGGATTAGACACAGCGCAACAGGCTTTTAAAGGGGATGAGAGCTGAGACTCTCATTGGTTTATTGCAAGTTACGCCCAAAACACACCCATTACTCATTAAAAAAATAGGACCAACCCTTTTCAACCATGCGCTCGGCGCACAAACTATTTTTCCCGTCGTTAAATTAGCAAAAGTGGATTCAGACACGCCCATTTAGACGTTGCGCTGAGCGCTTTCGACCATGCACTTAGATCGTTAAAATAGGGCCCAAGGTGTGCATCTTGAGACACTCGCACTGATATATTTTAAGATATGTCAGAGCAAGTTGTTTTCGATCAAGACAACACTAACATTTAAGTTAGTCTAGGACTAGGCTTAAGCCCTGTCTGGGAATCCACCCCAATAAACAACTCATGCAGTCTGAGGATGTAGTGGTAACTAAACCAATAGTATGTAATAGGGATGCTTAACGATTAATCGCAAATAATCTATTTATCTATTTATATAATATAAATTATAGATAAATACACAAATATATACATTAAAAAATATATATACACAAATATATTCTTAAATATATACATGCACGTGTGTGCATTTATCTATACAAAAGTTATTATATACAGTTTACACACATATATGATGTAAGCAAAAACTTTTATTCTGCTATAGATTAATCGCGATTAATCGTTATGCATCCCTAAATAATTATTGGGAAAATGTCTGGAGTTCATGCATAACCCTGAAGAGACAAACAGGAAAACCTAAACTTATTCAACCATGCAACCACTAATCTACATTGACTATCTGCGGCATTATGGGTTTCTGTTCAGCAAAATCCAGTGATGCATAAATCAGGGCAGACTGTGGTCAACTACATAATTACTTTAGATTAAGCCCTCAAACATTTATTAAACTCTTGCCAGTAACACACAAAATCAACACAGCAACCGAATGCTGTGGAACATTGGCACTCACAAAAACACATTAGAGTCATCTGTCTTCACCCGAAATGTGCACAGGGGCCATGCTAACAACAAAGAGAAAGTTACTTTTGGATCAAATAAAGCTGATCGTGTCATTTTACATTCTGAAGTCATTTTTCGATCGTGGGTTTGGACCTGAAATCCACACATTTTCCCAAAGTAGACTTGCTCGGTTCTTTTACCTCTCCAATCCTGAAAACGCTACTATCAATAGACCTTACTCACACTTATGTGTAATATATCACAGAGTCTGTGGTCAATGGTTCGATCTCCAGACTGGTCAAATATCTACAAATATCCACGTAATCCAAACATGAGACTATTCCTCAATCGATTTTTCAAAGTTACTCCAAAAAGGTTCGGATATCAGTGTTCTTCACTGTCGACAGGTCAGCAGTCTTTCAGCAATGCACAGTAATGTGCAAACTAATGATCTCAGTATTGATCAATGCCTTAATGTGGCCATTACTCCCTTTCAGATAAACACAATGGGGAGACTTCAAATGCATGGCAATTAGTGAAATGCTTTAGGAGATTTATGTTTGGGTCTTCTGTTTTATTGTGCAAGAGACATAAAAAGGATAAACCTTTGATGTGATCAAGCAGTGTATTAAATGCATTATGGGACCATAATATGTTAATTACTGTATATAAACTAATATTATTACCCTGTAAATAACTCGACATTACAAGTCCAACAATAGCATATGTACTATAGTAGCTTAAGAATGCAACTAAATGTGTTGCTGTTGTTGGAAAAAATCAATTCAAATCTGATTTGATGGTCTAATTTGCAAAAACATGTTAAGAAACGGCACTAAAAGCTGTGCATTACAGTGATTTTACAGGGGCATTTTTTAACCGAAGTAAAATAAATACATAATGCTTTGCATTTATTGACAAGCCTACCTGTAAGTACATAAAAAGGCACGACATCTGCAATTTTTTATACAGTTTGACTTCAAAATTGCTTAAGAGAAATGCATGATGTGTGTACATTTGGTGAGAAATGTTTGAGCTCATGTTGAAATCTTTAATAATATTGACTTCGGTATTGGCAGGTCCCACCTACATAAAAAACGGAATTGGTGAAGAAAATTGCAATCGGTGCATCTCTACAAGAAAGTTCAAATGAATTGTAAATTCAAGATGATTAAACTCAAACATTTAAGTGCAACAAATAATTTTTTACATTGTATGTGTCCCCCATTTCATCATGTTGTCTACGAGAAATAATTGAGATGTCATTTTCTAAAGGACAGATTAAGAACATTACTGAAAATTTATCTGTTAAATCTTATTCCTCTCTCATTATTAATATAGCGAAATATAAGCGAATATAAGCGAAATTAAAATAATCCTGTACAATACAGGCACAATAGTTTCAGTCAGAACAAAAGCTAAATAGCTTCTGTCTGAGCTTCAAGAGTTTGTTGAAGGTCAAAAAGGACTCACACGCTCCTGTTGTTTACCTTGTGACATTTCAACGCACGACAAGACCGATGACTGCAATAAACGGCAAAGGATAAAAGGCAAAGTCAAGGATATTTCAGCCCAATAAGCAGGTGGCAAGCCTTATAGCAGTTCAAGACCATTGAATGAAGAGTGCTGAAATACACCTGGCAAACTGGATTCAAGGTTAGCTTCTGTATCGTAACTAAGCAAACAGTTACATGTGACAGCAATAAATTAAATTTGGATGACAGAGCGTTTAGGTTTCATGGTGTGTATGGTGCGGCAGACATCCGGCTCCGATGCCGAGACTAAAGCTAATAAAGTCTTACTTCGGTTTACTCATTTTAGAAAACTATTAAAAATATAGCATTTGTATTTCACTATACCAAATACTGAATTTTTTTTCCATTGATCACTTTCTCATCTGAATGGCCGGTTAAACAGAAAAAAGACCCAGGAAGGGTGTAAATTTTGCATCGGATAAAGTGAATATAGCTTAATGGTTTATTGTTACACAGGTCATATACGATCTTTGGGTGGGTGCGTATTAATTAATTTCTATGTGACTCTGTGTGTGTATATGGAAAGAAAAGCACAATGGTTTGGCTATGTAAACTATTTGCTTTGGATAAAGTATCTAGTGTTTATTCCATGCGGCCAGCAGAAGCTCTCATGAGACGTCCAACTAATGTCATCTGTCATTTTTCCAAACGCCTGGCCCATTAGCTTCATCTCTTGGGTGTTTTTAACTAATACAAAACAATGCATGTTCCCACTTAAAATCTGTCAGCCTTTCCCACTGTTTGTAATAAGTCCAAATGAGATTACACACGGGCTGAGCATATTTAAATAGTACAGTACAATGCACTTCAGGATTAATCTCTTTTCTTCTATGCAAAACATATTGTAGTAAATAATAAAATACTCGTAAAAAATTGTGACTGCGTAATAACATTGAATCCACTCAAGCTGACATATTAATGTGCATACATAAATATAAAAATCTTCTAATGTAAACACTAACCATCCATTCACCATTTTTATTATGTAAGGTGCTAGTACATTACAACCCAAATTTCCAATTCATTCTCCAAGGTGCTGTAAGTGGGGGTTTTCTTTGTAGATATGGCCAAAATCCCTTTGGGGAGGTCACGCCACTAGGCGGCCATATTTGCAATGCCTCCGGGCCGTTATTTCAGTCATGCGGAACTGAAGTCTTATCTACTTGAATGAAGAAAGACAGGTATCTCTAAAATCACAATTAAACAACATGTTCACTAAATCTGACAGAAATCAGTTGCGTTTACCACACGCTATGTTGTTACAACAAGCACACTCTAGATATGGTAAATGGACTGCATTTATATAGAGCTTTCATAGACCAATGGCCATCCAAAGCGCTTTACAATTTGCCTAACATTCACTCACACATTCATACACCGACGGCGGTGTCAGCCGGTGTCTTGCTGAAGGACACCTCGACACCTGGTCAGGAGGAGCCGGGGATTGAACACCAACCTTCTGGATTTGTATACAACCTTATTACTTATTATTGTAGGTGAACCTGTCTCCCATCGACAGGTAAATCAGATAAAACAGATAAATCACTTCATTTTTTAAGGGGGCACAGCTCACAGAAATTTGTGCATACACAGACATCAAACGAAATATTATAGATTCTTCAGTCTTTTCCATGGCACTTACATTTCTAACAATCTGAACACCCCTGCTTTCATGCAAAAACCTCCAAAATAAAAGTGTTGACTAACTTTCACATCAAATACTATTTAATCGGAATAATGACATATTGGTGTCATATTTACATCTGAAACTGCATGTTTTATTCATTTAAGTTTTAATAAATGACTGCATTATCCTATAAAACTAATGTAATTTTTAATCCATTAAGTATATAAACCAACGAAAATGACATAAGCTATAGCCACTTGATTGATTTTAATGTTCAATAATGATTAAAAAAAATATGTTTAGAAAAAATAATTAGAGGAATGGATTTTCGAACTCTGTGAACTCTGGCGAACTTTGGCGTTGTACCAAGTAGATGAAATCTTTACTAATATAATGTTGAGTCTGTCATATTTTAAACCATACATTCTCTACACAGAGGAGGTTAACTGCACATTACTGTACTGGGGTTTGGAAATGTTGTGAGCGTTTCTTACACGTTTTAATTCCTCAGATAGCAAAATGCAGCAGCAACAGCTAAGAGCTCGTGAGCGCACTCAGACGCTGATGACGCCAGAATAAAGTAATGTTACACGATGAAAATCTCAGAAAAGTGACAAGGATGCAGCACAGAATTGATAATATTGTGCATATTAAAAAGATTAAAAGACAAATAACAGATTAAATGGACGCTTCTTTGATTTTGAGGTTGCATGCAAAATCCATTTGGCTCAAAAAATCAAGGGGGCACGTGCCCCCTCAGTTTGAATGGGCATGACGCCTCTGCCTTAAGTATCTGTCGATACAGATACCGATCCATTACTATCTCTATCGCCCTTTTAATCAATTAAGCTGCAAATAACACATTTGTTAGCCGTACAAAAAGCTTAAACGGAGCTACAGAGCTCAAACGTTTTATTGTGCAACAAATGACTGTGCAAATTCAAGACTCAATGAAACATTGCGCAATATTGCTGCTTCATTTTTATTTAAATGTTTCAAACAGACTAGTTGCAACATTTTTAGTTAGTCAGCACAAAAATTCAAATGAAATTTAAGGTGTAACTCTAGACAATTTAAAGTGCAACTTTGTGCAAATTCACGTTGCTCAGCAAGTCGCGCTTTACACCAAGTTGCCATGACAAGGTCCGTGTTGGGATTGGATTGTATCCCTCGACTTCTACAAAATTCAATCCAGCTATTTAAGCCAATACCCTATCAATATCAATACAGAATATCATACCCCCCCAAGTGTGATGTCATGACTTTTAATCACACATTCACTGACGCTTTAACCCTTTTGGCAAAGTACCAGCAACGTGTGAGAAGTAAAAAAGTGAAGGTACGCTAAAGATGAAAATTGAGAAGTGCACTGGTTGAACTTCAAGCACTGATTATATCAAATATATTTGATATTGCTCATTTCCCTTTTTCAATCTAAATGTATGAGTTTATCTCCACCATCTAAGAAGAAGTATGTTTTTCAATCTAAATGTATGAGTTTATCTCCACCATCTAAGAAGAAGTATGTTTACTGAGAAAAGTAAACACTAAGAAAAGCACAACTCTTCTCTACACATTTATTTCTTTAGCACAAACAGTGCTGGAACAAGTCGCGTGCCAAAATTTATACTTGGGGTTGGGGGTTTGCTAAAATGCAGTAATGCTTGTTTTGCAAACACCATCATCATAAAGCCAAGGATTAGGCTATTGAGCTAATATATACAAATATGTGACCTTGTATGTGAAATCAATTCTAAAATCTGATGATGAGATTAGGAGCATCAAAGTTTGATTTTAACCATTGATTTCACTATGATTTCAATGTATGACATGACATTACTCAGTCAATATATAGATATCAAGGTTATATTTTACACTATGTAGGATGATTTTACGTAGAAGACAGTAAGTAACAAAAAAAGACGCCTTTGCAGAACTCAAACTAAGAAAACACCACCAATCTATTTCTGATGTTATACTGTTATATGAAAAGCAGGGCTGGTCTAATCCAGTTATCCAGGGTTGTCAGGTTTGTAGGATGGCTAAACATACAAAGCCAATACTGACAGCGTGCTGAAATAACACACCAACTGGCATTTGGAGTTATCATTCAGAAATAATAGCCTTTGTTATGGAATTGAAAACTGAAAAGCCGAGCTGATCCTAGCTCCCTCTGCGAGCATGTACACGCCCAGTGACTACGCAAGAAACACGTCTGACCTACAGCTCACTGAGTAGGCAGCAGGTAAATATGTGCTTCAGGTATTTTTATCAACAGCTGACTAATTCGTCAAAAGAAGAAAATTATTCACGGCAGTCTGTGAAAACCATGTCAGTGCCAACATCATTTTGTTGTGATTAAATGTTTTCTACATAATTTAAAATGACATTCTGTTCAAATGTAATTTTGATATATTTAATATTGCCTTAGTAAGGTCATGTCAAAGACTGAAGTTAATGTGAAATCGATGATTGAAATCAAAATTTCCCATCATTAGATTGTGTGACTTTAGCCTGGATTTCACATGTAGGGTCAAATTGTTAAAATAAAATCTTTAATAGACATTTTAAAGGAGATTTATTTGTTTTAAAAGCAATTATTTTACAAGCAGGGCTGTATTCGCTGTACTACATCAGCCATGATGTCAAAGCCTGGGAAAGCCTATTAAATACTAAGCCAATTAAACATAGTGGTTTGGAAAAATGAATCATGACAAAAATTAAACTTTTCATCATGATGGCAAATACTTAAATTCGGTTTGAACACTGGATGGGTTCAAGTGTCAACTGTATTCATACATATTGGGGGTTGTAATTGCTTGTATTGATTATGGGGGGTTACTTTCCCTGATCCCCTCCAAAACTTTTTTATTTTTCTTATGTTTCGCTAGATAAGACCCTTATGCCTCGTTTGGGATCATTTAGAGTCCTTTGAAACTGGAATTTAAAACTGCATTAAAACTTTTAAGTGTTGGGGTCCATTAAAGTCCATTAAAATGAGAAAAATCCTGGAATGTTTTCCTCAAAAAACATAATTTCTTCTCAACTGAACAAAGAAAGACATCAACATATTGGATGACATGGTGGTGAGTAAATATCTGGATTTTTTTTAAGAAAAATGACTAATCCTTTAAAGTCAGCAAAGCTCAGCAAACTGGAACAGGACACAAGATCAGGAGACTTGCTTTTTAAAAAATGAACTTTTGACTTGGCACAGTATTAGGTACTGAAGGACAAAATAATGGCCAACTGGCCAAAGATGTCATGCTGTGAATGCATATGATAGGCGTATGTTCAATGACATTAAATACCAAAATGAAAACAACACAAAAAATCTGGAGTTGTTTAACGCGCGTTTGAATAAAATATGGACAGACCCAACTGCTGGTTTTAATGAACCTAGATTTTATATAAATATACATTTTAGACTCAACAACAGTATGGGTTCATTTAAACCCAACAGTTGGGTTTGTCCATGGGTTGAAATAACTAATGTAATGAACTTTACTATGTCTATTGACATAGTTCACCCCAAATATTTTTCATTATTTACACACCCCTCATGTCGGTTGAACCCTCATTTATTTGTTCTTCAGAACCCAAACATAGATTTTTAAAAAGTGTTGCTTGGGGTTTGATGGTTATTATTACCAACGCGGTCACCATCCACTTCCATAGTCACAACAAAAACCTTCAAGTTTCAAAATGACCCAAAAGTGTTAAATAAATAAGTGCACTCAACACGCGTCATATGTTTCAAGTGTCCTGAAGACATTTACGTCTCTACTTTCTTCTTGTGAATTTCACTGCCGTTTCAGTTATTTAAAAGTAAACATTGTAAAACTTCATAAACAACAGTTCAGACAAGGAGAATTTACATTGGAAGAGACACAACATTTTTTTTTTTTAATCTGCATTTGGCCTCTGAAGGTCAAAGAAAGAGGGTAGTAAATGATGACAAAATTGTCATTTTGGGGTAAACTTTTGCTTTAATGCTTTACTTATTTAAAACAATAATGATCTTCCCATCTCAATACTCGAGGTAAAGCAAACTGAAAGATTAAAGTTGATTTAAGGATTTACTTAATCTGGGTAGCAGGAACCATTTTAAAGTAATGTAAAACCATACGCCAAATACTCACAGTCAGAGGCAAGGAGCAAATGACGAAGATGAAGGTCATGGAGGCAAGCAGTACCAGATGGTCCATCTCTTCTTCTCCCTGTCCAAACCAGGTGCTCATTCTCCTCTTGCGTCCGGCCGACAACACCGAACCCCGTCGACTCAACTGACTCCGGTGCATACGGCAGAGGGTAACAATAACCGAACCGTTGCACAAGAAAACTACAGCGATTAAAAGTGCCATCAGCACGGAATAGGACAGCGAAAAAGCTAGAGTCCTCCGCTCCTCATCTTCGCCTTCGCCTTCCGCCTCCATCTTGATAAAACACCACGTCCCAGGACAGTACTGCTTGTGTCGTCCGTATCCGAAGAAAGGCAGCAAGCAGAAAACAAAGGTGAAGAGATAGATGAGGAACAGGGCGACCTTTGCGAAGCTTCGACGTACGTGTTTGGAGTAAAAATATGGGTGACTTATAGCGAGGCATCGTTCGACTGCCATCGCGCACAGTATCAGCATCGAAGCGAGACCGAAGAAGGTCATGGCAAAGGCGAAGAGTTCACACAGCCACCGATTTCCCGTAAGACCCACCAGGGATAGGCTTTGAGCGTAGCAAACAAAAACAGGTGGGCTGAGTAAACACGTTCCCAACAGATCTGTCAGAGCGAGGCCTGTCACGAGAATGCAGAAGACTGAGGTCTTGGTGCGACGCTCTTTTTGGTGGACACCCAGGATGGCCAAGGCCACCAGGTTGCCAACTACACCAGCGATGAACATGATCGTGCTCAACACCGGGTTGCCATTCACGTCTATCCGAGTGATGTTCTCACAGGACTTGTTTGAAAGCATGCTCAGACTGCTTTGCCTTTGAACCCGACCCCAAAGGCAGGGATCTGGCAAAGGCAGTTGTGTTTATTGTACAAGACTGGCAGGTTTTCTTAGTTGAGAATGCAAAGAATCTGTAATTAAAAAATAAAAAAGATACAAAGTTTATCACAGTCAACCAATCAAAGTAGTTGCTTAATGCAGATGAAAAACGTAAAGTATGACATTTTCAGTTTTCTGCTTTTATCATTACACTATCAGAAAAAGCTGTAACTGGGGCAGTACTCTTTCAAAAAGCACACTTTTGGTCCTAAAGGATGCATACTTGAAGCTATGTACCTAAATGGTACTGTAAATATAAGGACCTCTTTGAAGGGTACCACCGTAGTGACAGCTTTTTTTTATTCTGACAGTGTATCTTATATAGCATATAGTCCTAACCCTAAATATTTTGGATCTATTTCAAGGCTGACAGAAATTGCTTAAGGCTATTGTGCTATAGTCGTGGTATACTGACTTAACTACATTGGGGTAAAAATAGCTTCTAACCAGCATTTAAAAATTTGATTTGTTTGGTTTAAACCTCAAAACAATGTGTAAGCTCTTAGAAAATCTCTTGGGAACACATATACATTATGCAGTCATAACATGGGCCATATGGTTTTGTACAAACCATCATTGCAAGAACATTACACATACTTACATTTTCCAAAAACATTTGAGGTCAATTAACTAAAATGTTTCTCATGATCTTACAAACCTTTTAAACTGAAGGTGCTGAAATTACTGTTGTAGGTAAAGATATAAGTGTGCTATATCTTTCATTACAAAACTAAAATTTTACCAATTTCAATTAGAAATGGTTTTGGACTGAAAATCAGCCAATAAGAATAGATGTTAACTTCTTCAATACTACATCTCAAGTTGAGACCTTAAGAAGTTGCTTGATAAAATGACAAGAGAACATTTCTTCCTATTCAGATTAAATGGTAACTAAATGTGATAAAATATGACACAGTCTTGATTTTTACATAATTCACATTTGTAACTCCATAGTTTTGAGGATTTTACTATTAGTCTAAAATAATGAAAAAATTTGAATAAGTGACGATGAACTTTAAAACGGTAATGTATATAGTTTTGTTATTGTAAACACCTGTATTCATATGAAAGCAAACACGCACCTGTTATGTCCATATCTCGCGCTGCGTCTAATCACGCGCTTCCATTCATTTTAACCATGAACATTTATCGTGTCTGTCAGTCCAAACCCGACATTTAAACGCGAAATCGATGTGCCATATCCGCGGGTTGTTGTTTCTTCTGTAGCTTCCCCTCTTTACATTCACATACAGTTGTTAGTTGGGTTACTTGCCCGTCCAGTTCTCACCGCCCACTGCTTTCACAAGTTTCACAGCAATAAACAACTCCACAATATTAACGGAGACTAGTTCAGTTTAAATAAATTCTTACTTTGGTGTAACAAAGTCTATATACTGTCTGTTTCAGCTCGATGTGAAGGTGACTAGTATGAGTAAACCCTCTTGTGGCTGATAAATAAGCCGCGTGTGAGACAGAGAGAGGAGGGGCAGAGCGCGCACGCGGATCTGACAGCTTCACGAGTCTGCACTTGGCTATTCAACGTTTTATTCGTTTGCATAAAATACCGTTGTTTGATAGACTCCACAAAATATTTTTTTGCTCTTTCGTAGCTCAGGAGATTTGTTGGTGGAGTTCTCAGTTGCACTGGCGGCTGGTGCTAGAAAAATGTTGGGGGGCGCAAACAAACTCAAAATCAAACGTTGACTTTAGTAATGCTGGACTGTAGCCATTTAACAGGTTATGAATATCATCACTGCTTAGCTAAAGTGCTTAAAATGTTACTTTTGAAGTCAACTAAAGCATGAAATAAATGTAGCCCTATGTGAATCTGTACATTTGAGCATATGTGGGTTTATATCAGTAATAAACTAATCAAATAATTTTCTTTCTCACACACACACACACACACACACACACACACACACACACACACACACACACACACACACACACACGGACGCACGCACGCACGCACGCACGCACGCACGCACAGACACACACACAGAGCCGATCCTGGCCTTCTGGGGGCCCTAAGCAACTTTGTGAGGGGGCCCTGTCATCGCATTCATAAAAAACATTCACTGTCTCTGCTTAAATGTAGCTATAAACAAAATGTGAACTAAAACATGCATTATCTTATAGCTGTACATTTTTGCCACATGTACATTACTGTGACACTCATCAGAATACTTCCTAATTATAACATTGACACATGTTTTCTGAAAAGCCTTTAAACTGTTACATTAGTACTTAGAAAACAAGGTCTGCTGCAAAATATATTATTTTTTAAGAGATGTAGAACATAAGGGAAGCAAATTTTAAATTATGAATCAAATAAATCCAAAATAGCTTTCAGATAAACTATAACAAATAACTCAACAGATTTTCCAATTTGTTTACAAATTAAGGCATCAGACTCCACAGATAAACATACCAAAATACATCAATAATTCTCTAGATATACAGATATTAGACCTAATGTGCATTGTTTTAAAATGCTAACAGGAGTCACACAACATCTTGCATAAATAAATGTGTTTATTTTTTTACACGTATGAAAGATTTTGAGTATTAATGCGTACAAGCATTTCTAACAAAACACACTGGACAAAAACTGAATCTAGAGATTTGTACTGCAGTGTTTGTGATAAATTCATTGCATGGTTAGTCAAGACTAAATAGAAATTTTGTATTCTTAATCTTTTTACTTCTTCACAGCGCTTGTCTTTCCTGCTCCGGGTGGATAGCTTTAATATCCGAATAAAGACGCATGTTGATAGGCACGTCAACCGCATGCGGAGCTGCATAGATGGACTGACAACTGGAATTAAAGTACTGTGAGATCAGACTGCTTGTTATAATTTTGATTGGCTTCCGCCGCGGCACAATGATGTCACTCGCCAGCTGGTCTGTGCAGCGCTGCATGAAGTTAAGAACAAGGGGGCCCCCTAGTGGTGTGGGGCCCTACGCAGCTCGCGTAGCCTGCGTATAGAGAGGATCGGCTCTGCACACACACACACAGACATTTTTTTTCAATCTCCGTCATTTTTTTTAATCCACAGCATTTCTAATCATGAACTTACAAGACAAGCATACAAGTTAAAATGTGTTTTGTTTTGTAAAGTGAACAGATTCACAAAGAGCGTGCATCACTTTAACATCACATGAAGCAGAATGCTTTTATCTCGCAGTGACAATGGAGGCGACAAAACACGTGTCTTTTGTGTTGAACAGGCAAATATCAAATCACAAAATACTACTGTGATTAAAATATAAACAAATTTTTGAACCAAACTTATCTGAAACCATCTCAATAGTGTATGACATCAAAATATCGCGAGAGAGATTAACGCACTGCCACCAACTTGACATGAATAGGAATTACATTTAGACAACTTGTAAGTGCAACAGGGCTGGCGTCAAGGGGGGGCATTCGCGGGCAGTGCCCCCTCGAACAGGTTGTTGTGCCCCCCCTACAAAGTTTTTTATTACTTTAATATATATCAAGAATAATTAAAATAAATTAAACATTGAATGTTTCATGACTTGTAATGTAATCAAATGAGGAAAATATAGTTGATATATGTTTTCTTTGATTAACATAGACCAGTTTCTCTGATGGGTGTATTGCCGCGTCTCACCCGTCTTACGTCTTTAGCATATTTGTGACTTGATACTAGCAACGCGTTTTTTCGCGGCATTTTATGGATCGTGTAAAATATGGATATTAGAACATTTAGAACGAACCAGCACCGCCTGCTCCATCTTCATGCAAACACAGACTGGCTCAAACTCAGAGATTAGAGGTCGAGGTGAAATTTACAAATCTACAGGACACAACATACAGTCCAACAGTGCTCGTTCTGGACGGTTCTCGAAGTTCCCTTAAACACAGTGGCATTCTCGTGGGTGCTCCTTTAAACTCCATAAACAACAATGTTGACCAAGTCAAGGAATATACTAGATTATCGGAGCTCTCACTCTCGTTATGTCCATGCAAAGCCAGCTCAAACGCACCACAATTCTGTGCACTTTATCACGCATTCAGACTTTAAAACAGCAAACAGGGAAAACAATAAAAGTAATGACTTACATTGAACTTCGCCAAATCTGTTTGCCATAAGAAGTGGTGGAGCACTTCTTAATCCTTTATTTACTCTTCAACTAAACGCCTTGTAAAGGGTCATTGTCATTATCAGGATAAAATCATATTTTCCTTCATCTGAAGATAGTTCACTTGCTTCCACTGATCAGGGCTGGGTTTCCTGATAAAGATTGAACTTAGCACTTAGGAGCGTTTACCAAAGATGCACATAAAACGATCGCCCGCAGCTGGGTTTAAAGTGCTACTTACGAGTCCCTATCCTTTTGTCAAGTGCTGAAATGTCACCTAAAAAAATGACTCGTAATTGTAGCAAAAGCTTGTTTAGGCTAATGATCTTCAGCCGATATACACTAATATTTTTAATAATATTATTCATTATTGTTCAATGACTTATTACATGTAATGTGTGCATCATGCAATATTCTGGGTAACAGTGAAATAGTACAACTAAATGATTTTATTTTGTATTAATTTGCAGTATCGTGTAACATGTTAAAGTAGCTTTCCTCTCTGGCCAACTCTAAAGGACAAGTTTGGTATTTTACACTTAAAGCCCTGTTTTCAGATTGTTTATGATGAAATAGAACGGTTTTGACTGAAGTTTGGACATGTGACGCTGGCCTGAGATTTTTATGGTGTTTGTTGTTTCACCCCCCACCTCTGCAGTGGCTGTATAGGTGCACTGGAACAATCCTTCCTAAAATGCATTAAACTTTTGTTTACAAAGATGTGAAACTCACAGAGTGGTCAGGGGTGTTCACTGATATGCTCACACAAAAATCGCTGCAAAAGATGCTTTCCAACAGGTTTTATCGTAGTTTTTGTCCAACTCCATTGACTTGTATTAGATGTGCTGTGAGGTATGCTATTACTCTGCCGCTGGAAACGGAAATGGGGTTGTTTGTATTCTTGCAATTGGCAAAGGTGGATTATCGCCACCAACTGGGCTGGAGTGTCTATTATTCAAGCTCTCAACAGAAGAATGTACGGGTGTGAGGCGTTTGGAAAAATAGGTCCACAAGTTTACAACGAATGCTAAAACACCTGTTAGAATGCGTATTTTGCAGCGTTTTTGTGTGAGCATACCAGTGAACACCCCTGACCACTCGGTGAGCCCCACGTCCCCGTAAACGAAAGTTCAATGCATTTTAGGAAGGATTGTTCCTGTGCACCCATGCAGCCATTGTATAGGTGGGGACCGATACAACAAACACCCGAAAACCCTCGGGCCAACATCATATGTCCAAACTTCAATCAAAACCGTTCTATTTCATCATAAACAATCTGACAACAGGGCTTTAATGTGCCCATATTATGAAAAACTCACTTTTTCTGGGTTTTGGGGTGTTATTTTGTGTCTCTGATGCTTCCACGCGTATACAAACTTGGGAAAAAATCCATCCATGCTGTTTTGAGTGAGATTCAGGTTTCTGAATGTCCTCTGCCTTGAGTCTCAGATTGCGCGAGTTCAAACTCAGCTCCGAAGTGATGTAACTAGCCATTTCGTCACATTCCGTTTGAATTTTCCCGCCCACCACCCCACTCGCAGGTCTCCACCCACCAGGTAGCTAGAGAGCACAGAGAGAGCAGTCACTTCGCTGATACCCTTTATGCTGTTATCATGTCTCACTGAAATAACAGCGCTATTTGGATATTATGGATTATACTCCCGCCTTGAAAACAAAGTTTAAACGTGTGTTTATTTAAACCTAAAATGTGATCTCATATACAGTGTGTTACGAGGCAAATAGTCCTCAAATTGTAGGCGATAAGACATTCATGCGAAATCTGATGTAAACAACAGACTATGTAGCTATATTTCACGGATTATACGCATTTGTGGACAAGAATGTATTTTATTGGACTTTCATGGATTATTCACACATCTGAAACAGACTGGATTCGATTCGCGATCGTTGTATCAACACAAAAGGTAAGAAGTCACGTTATATTTTGCATGTTGTCATCTTCTGTCACAAAATACTACATTTATGATGCTAGAGCATCTGTATCTCAAAACAGAGATCATACATTGATTCTAATGCCGTAAATTATACCTTTTAAATGTATATGCTATTCAATTGTTTGTAGACAGTAACGTTAGGCTATATAGATATTTTTTGCAGACTAGAGAGTTTGCAGCGTGGTTTCGAAAGTTAAAAAAAAAAATGTAACGGCTTTATTTTACAATTCTACAATAACTAAGTAATAGTGCTTTGCCAAACTAAAAGTGTTTGCCAAACTAACCGAGACCGGGCCTTACCGATCCGGCTTTTCTGACGAGGCCAACGTACCCCCGAGTCTCTTATAACTTTACAGTCCGGACCTCCCGCTAGCTTCTAGCAATTAGCACGCAGCCCACAAGCAGTATACATCCCCTGCCGGGTCTTAATTTCTGTCATTTGCGAAAATAATGCGTTTGAAAATGTTTTATAACGGGAATATGTTAGCCTTGTCCAGGGAAAACGAGTTTATTGTTGAGACTGCTACATCACAATTTACTCTGGAATCATTGTGTGTCAAGAGTTTCTTCTCCTGGAGTGTACTTATTAGTGATACTTTTCTGCTTGATTTGTCTGTTGGCAACATAAACCGTTAATAATAATAATAATATATAAAATAATAACACAGTATGGTCTGTACTGCTCACGATACCACTGAGCACGCGCACGGGCACATGACGTTAGTAGTTGGGCGTGATCAAAGGAGCAGCAGCTCATAAATATGTAATGACCACCTCAAAACGGCACAATCTGAAATGCCCTGAAACAGAGGCTCCTAGAGATGGGTAAAAATATTTTCCTACAAGCTATTCCGAGCAAACAACTTTTGAAGCATGCTTTACGGAACTCATACACCTATTTAACTTGTGGAAAAGCAGTCATAATATGGACACTTTAAGTGTAAAATACCGAACTTGTCCTTTAAGGGGTTAGTGCCCCAGCGCCCCCTATTGACCAGTGGCCACTGCTCAGTTGTGTACTAATTTAATGATGGGGGTGTACATCTCGACTATGATGTTACAGTTGGTGTTATGTTGAGATTGGCCGGTTTTTAGCAGTCTTTTGTATGCACAAGGTTTACATAAGGAGGAAACAATTGCACTTTAGGCTCACAATATGTCATTCATTAGCATGTACAGATTATCTTATTATTCATCTATGCTTAGGTAAATACATTTTTACATCCTACTGCACCTTTAAAGGGTTTCCTTCAAGCTTACGAATTTAAAGTAGGCTAAGCAGACTTCAATGGACCTGTGCTGCCTGAGACCTGCAGAAAGCAGAATAAATGTGTTTGTTGTTAGAAATCAGAAGAAGAGAAAGATGATCGTGGTTTGAAATAAATAAACCTGCGTGCTTTCCACAACATTTCTGCTTGTACTAAAACCATAGACAGCTAGAATCAGCACGCTGACTGTGTTATCCACCCATTAATGTAAAATTTATACAATTTCCAAGTCTGTCTGAAATTAGATAGCTGTAGCAGTTAATGTGTGTGTGTGTGTGTGTGTGTGTGTGCGCGCGCGCACGCACACACGTGTTAGCACACACACACACGCACGCACGCACACACATAAATTTGAGTTCCTATGAACATTGATTGTTGTTGTCTATAAGCATGCATTATGAATCTTTGTGAGGTACCCTGGAGCCATAGGAAATAACTATACAGCACTTTTCAACAGGAACCAGACACAATTATTTCCTTTTAGACTTAATGGCCTGTGTTATTAACCCAACCCAAACACTTACATGTGGTTCTGTTTACAGTTTATCCCAGAATAGTGGCATTATATTCTCTTGTCCTGGAGATGATCTATGATGATGTCGCCTATAGAATAAGAAATATATAGAAAATTTTGGAGTTTACATGCAACTTATTTTCTTGTAAATGAGCACTTTTATCAGGCTCTTATGTTTAGGATCAGGAATTATACTTGCAATAAAAAGGTTATTCAAAAGGAATTTAAATGCCTTATTTTCACACATGTCACTTTAGTCATTTCGTTGTTTTTTTAAAGGGGACATATCATGTAAATCTGACTTTTTCCATGTTTAAGTGCTATAATTGGGTTCCCAGTGCTTCTATCAACCTAGAAAATGTGAAAAAGATCAACACAATAACTTAGTTTTGGTAAACCATTCTCTGCAAGCATGTGAAAAAATAGGTAAATTGGGCTCCCCTTGTGATGTCAGAAGGGGATAATACCGCCTCTTAATCTGCACTATCCAACCACGGCACTGCCATTGTGTGCAGAGATCAACTAACTTGCATTTTAAGACACCCACAAGTGTCAGTTTTAACATGCTATAATAAATTATCTATATGGTATTTTGAACTAGAACTTCACATATGCACTCTGGAGACACCAAAGATTTATTTGACTTCTTAAAACAGTCTTGTGAAATGTCCCCTTTAAACAATGGCAAAAGTGCATGAAAACTCAATACACGCAAGATATCATTTTCACGTCCACCATCACGTTGTTCAAATAGCAAATGCATTTTCGCCCATTTGTGCGCCCATGGCCGTTCTGTAAATAGTTCAGCCACATTGTGTGTTCAGGCACATTGTTGGCGTGTTTTTTTTTAAGTAATATTTTTCAAAACACTCATGGCGCTGTCCCAGTGCTGAAACATTTCGGCTCTCCACACGTTTGTAAATTATTTATCTCTTTTTTTGTTTCAAATAAAGTTTTTTTTGCATATTTGTAAATTATTATTATAAAAATCTTTTTGAGATTACAGTGATCATGGATCGTACATTATCAGCAATTAAAACACTGCTTTTTTACTTATCACTCCATTAGCGAAATAACAAGAACTAAAGCTTTAAATACAAAAATAACCATTTCAATAAATAAAACACAATGCAATTTTGGTGGTCTTCTTCCTCTGCTTACAGTTTTTCTGCTTACAAATATCGCCATGTAAATGGGGAATCTGCCTTGTTGTGAGTGCAACTGGCTTTTAAAGGGGATGGAAGATGAGACTCTCATTGTTTTATGCCCAAAACATACTCATTACACATTATGAAAATAGGAACAACCCTTTTAGACTGTGTGCCAGTCGCATAGACAATTTTTCCCATCGTTAAACTAGCAAAAGTGGATTTGGACATGCCTTAAGTGCACTTGCGCTGAGACCATGTGCTTAGATTGTTAAAATAGGGCCCATAATGCTAAAAATTAATACAAGTTTTGTTATGCCATCATTATTCCAATCTATTTTCCATGCACTTAGAGGACTTTGCTAAAAAATGAATGTGGCGTTTAGCAGATTCTGACAAAGCAGTATTTATAAATGGCCTAAGCAGATTTGAAGCGATGTTATTTGATAAACGTATAATCTGTGCCGAGAGCATTAGGTTAATATCATTATCTCATTTTTGATGTAGGTGCGTTTAGCGGCTTTTGCAACTGAGCTCTTTAAATACAGATGAGATTTTTTTAATATGCCTGTTTGTCTTAGACAACTATACGACTGGAGTAAATGCAGCCTTTAGTGTCTGATTCAAAGGTCACAGGGTTCAATAGAAACTTTTGTTAATAAATTTCTCCATGACCAAATGATCTAAACCAGGGGACTCCAACCTTGTTATGAGCAAGGAAAGGGCTACAATGGCTAAAACAATCTGGAGGGCTACTTTTTTTGATATAGTCTACTCAAAACGTTATTTTACTTGTTAATTTTATTTATTTTACTTGTTCATATGTTTTATCATTGTTTAAAATGTTAACATACATAAATTAAGCCAAGCTAATATAAAAAATATGTAATAACTAAATATTAAAATTGTAATTATTTATAGAATGTGCTTTGGCGGGCAACTCACTGACACCATTTTGGAGACCACTGATCTAAACTGTGCTAACCACATTTTTTATGGTCATTTACTATTACAGAGTCAACAACTCATTTAGGTTTATTTATACAAGGAATTTTAGTAAAAACATCAGAGACAAAAATTATACATGAATGAAACATAAGAACTCTAAACATTCTCCATATGACACAGCAATGACAAATTCTAACAGAAATAAATGTACGTTACTATAGAAAAACTATATAATTTCTAAGAAGCAACACAGGTTGTATAATGATTGTATCATTTTATGATATTTAATAGTTATAGAAAGGCAATGTTATTTTTTTCTGTTGCGCATCTGTTTCATTATATCTGTAGGTGCAGATTTGAAATCTGCTTAACAAACAATTTGCTTGAATTTTGCTTGATCATATTCATTTTACTGCTGTACAGATTGTTGCTTCTGCTCTTGGCAAGCACACACACACACACACACACACACACACACACACACACAGTGCAGTACATTCTGAATTGTTATGCTGTAGTGTAATTGATCTGAGATGTATTTGCCGGGACTTTAATCGAACACATATTTTACTGGAAGCATTGAATTTTTTTAGGGATGTATGCCAAGTAAAACGGTGAGATAAAGATGAAGCTTCGATTTTTCAAAGAAGTTAGTTTACCAGAGAAGATACTTAAAACCAAAACACTCAGGGAATTTAAATAAACAGAATATTTCCTATTGGAACGGATAACTGGACTGGACATTTAAATATTTAGTTTATATTACAACCATGGTTTTCCACTTGTTATTGCAAGACGATGGGATAAGAGGAATATCTCTATATATAGATGGTTAATTTTATTTACCTAACAGAAGAATATTTATTAATAACAATACATGGTTAGCCCAATCCTCAATAAAAGGAAAATGACAATGCTATATTATCTGGGAGGCAAAAGTGTTGAGCTCACACCAGCCCATGATTAAGGTGGCAGTTTATTTTATGGCTCAAATGCAATTTGCCTTTTTTATTGTTAACAATATACAAACCAGAATACTGCAACTGCACCTACCCTCCATTCCTCCCTCACCCAGCCAACCTAACCCCTCTGTCCTTAAAATAGTATATAATAGGTAGAAAAACTAGCCAAAGCCACAGGAATCATAATATGTAAATTTTAGTCTCACATTAAAGGTGCAGTGTGTAATTTTTAGAAGGATCTCTTTACAGAAATGAAAAATAATATACAAAACTATATTATATGGGGTGTATAAAGACCTTTCATAATGAACCGTTATGTGTTTATTACCTTAGAACGAGACCTTTTTATCTACATACACAGAAGGTCGCCTTACACGGAAGTCACCATTTTGAGCCGCCATCTTTCTACAGAAGCCCTTAACGGACAATTTTTTGTTGTCTCCAACGATGACATGTTTGTCCGGTGGCAGCTACCGTAGCTTCTCTATGTGTTTCAAAAGCGAGGTGTGAGCAGTGGACTGAGCCGTTGGTTGCAATTTGCAACTTCACCACTAGATGCCACAAAAATTTACACACTGCACCTTTAACTCTTTCGCCACCATTGACGAGATATCTTGTCAATTAAGAGAAAACGCTTCCCTGCCAATGACGAGAATTTCCGGCTTTCCGCAATACCGCTATTAACCACCAGGTGACGCACTTCCGCAACTTATACAACCCAGAAGTAACGCCTCACGCGAAAGAGAAAGAACTCCGTGTATGTTTTAAAGATCGCTCTGAATCTAATCTCTATCAAAAGTCTTTCGCAAAAATGGAATTATCTCAGCTTTTTGCTCAAAATTGGGTGATTTTGAAGAAACCTACCCATGTTTGAGAGGTGATTACAAGAGAACTACTAATGAAGGTAGGATGAAACGTTTTTTTTTGTATGAAAGCAGAGGGTCTGTTCTTTCATCTGATATATTGTTTGTTTATATATTTAAAGAAGAACATTTTCTGGAAGGCATTAAACTTTTGTGAAAATCATGAAAAATGCTGGCACTGACTGGCAACTTTAAAAAAAAAACGCTGGCGGGGACAGAGTTAAATTTAACTCAAGGGGAATTGCATTGTCAAAGTTTGCCTTGTCTGCTGAGATTGTAACAACGTTCAAGAAACAGCTGAAGACCACCTGCACTTAACAAAAGTATAGTATTCCTATTAATAAAAAACCTAATGTGTATTAAATACAGAAACACGGCTACACTGTTATAAATGCAGCATTTTTATCAAATTAACATACATTTTTATGTTACTTTTAAGTTCTTTTAACGTCATGCTGTATTCTTTTTATAGTAAAACAACATCTGCAAATTCCCCTACAATTATGTGTTCAGATCCACAATGAAAGAAATACTCCAGGTGCAGTTTAACATTGAATAAAATATGCATTGCTCAGTCCTGTTTTTAATTTTAGCCCTTCAACAATTCTGTGTTTATGTAGTTTGCTCCCCCCTACACCCTTGCAACCATAACAATGACATTACACATGAATTTATTATTTAGAACAAGTGGTGCTGTTATTCATGCAAAATGCTGAGAGTCCACATCCACTGTAAAACACGGCTTCTTGGGGCTTATACCTGATAATGTTTTTTTTTTAAAAACACACATGTAATATTGTTTCTAAAAGTATGTAGTTCTTCATGAACAATTGAATAAAGTAGTTGCCAGGCAGCACAGATGCAGTTGCATAGTAATCGCAAGGTCCAGTTGCGCAAAGTCACAGCTGTATGCTAATTTATCACGGCTCTATCATTCCTATTCAAGGACCAGAACTAGCCTGTCCATTTTGTTTTTATAAATGAGACATCCACATGAAACATGATTTGAGTTTTATTACCGGTAACTTGTAAAACAAAATTGGAACCTCAAGATTAAATATACAATTTTTTTGTAAACGTGATTTTGTATTGACTATTTCATTAATATATTAGTTACAACATAACAAGTCAGTCTTTGAATTATTTGAAATGTTCTAACACTCGCGTGTTGCCAAAGATAACAATAAAATTGATAAATGGTTTCATCAGACGCACATAGGTTGTCACGGTTACGCACCTGGCCCGAAGTTAAAGAGCAACTATCATCAGATTAACGATTTTACATTTGCTTTGGTGTGTAAGTGTGTATTAGTACATGTTAACGATATGCAAAAGGTACAAACCCCAAAGTAAACGATGACGTCGTTTCCAATGTAAATATCTTTTCTTAGACTACGACAAACACACAGATTGTTGGCAACAGTTTACTTCCTGGGTGGTTGACGTGAACAAGAACGACATTATCATAATTCATCCCATTTTTGACTCGGCCTGTAAGTTAAAGAGCCACACAGATCCAAAATCGAAAATGACATGTATTTCAGTGTCAAGTAGCTGTCTATCAATGTAAACAATGTGCAAAGCAGTTAAACCAAAAAGTGCATGCTTAATAAAATTATTGGCTTCTAAAGTAGGGAGTCGACTCTGAATCGCTGAAACGAGTGGTCATATGGATTGAATCGTCTGCCTGTCTTTATTCACGTAATTCCAACACTTTGCATAATAATCTCCTTGCCTGGGAGAAACGAAAACTCTGACCTGCCCACATACACTTCAGCTATTTAGTGTGTAAACATCATATCACGCTGTGTTTTCAGTTTGGGTTGTTTTCACTACTAAAGGATGAAGATATATGAAGAATCTGTGGTTAAAATTACTTTTCCATGGAGGGATTTACTAGACATTTGGCAATGAAAGATGGTTCAGTACCCACTTTATTTGGAACAACATGCGTCTCTTAAAGGCAGAGTCCACGATGTTTGAAAAATGCTTTGGAAAAGGAGACGGGCCGACTACCAAAACCAACTTATAGCCAATCAGCAGTAAGGAGCGTGTCTACTAACAGACATCCTTGCCGGGTTGCGTATGTGTGGGGCGGGTCTATCAACAGAAGGTCCAGATTCTATTGGGGTAGGGGCGTGTTTGTTTAGGTGATTTCAAATATCAACATTGGCTTTTAAACATCGTGGATTCCGCCTTTAACCACAACCTGTAAGTATGATTATAGCTACATACATACTTGCTTAAATGAGTGTAAAAATTTTAATGTCTGTCGTTGTTGACTTGGACTAATGATGAATGATGTGTATTGATGTTGGTGTTTAAACTCTTAATATACTGTCAGAGAGTCACGTTAGCAAGCGGCTAACGCATACACTTGTGTTTACATTTTTGCTACAGCCCGGTTAGCTTACATACTTGCTTAAATGAGTGTAAAATGTTAGTTTCTGTCGTCGTTTTTATTGCTTGGAGTAATGATGAATGATGTGTATTGATGTTGGTGTTTAAACTCTTAATATACTGTCAGAGTGAACTTACGGTTTTGCTATGGCCCGGTTAGTTAACAAATCCTTAAATGTTTTTGTCGTCATTTTTATTGCTTGAATTAATGATGAATGATATGTATTGATGTCGATAATGTCTTCTCAGTAAATTATGTTAGCACTAGGTCAATACATGTTGCACTACAATATTGTTGGTCTGTGCCACTGATCTGTGGTCTGTGCGGAGACTCTATCAGTTGACCAATCAGAGCAGAGTAGGCTACTGAAAGGTGGGGTTTAGGCAGACTGAGTCCTTGAACGGCTTCACACGAATCGTTTGGGGATCTCTGAGAAATGGGGTAAATTTATATTTTGAGAAAATTACAGTGTTTTTTGAGCTTGCATGCATTTAAACCTGTTGTCCGGGAACAGTGATAGGATGCTTAAATTTAGCATCTTACTGGCTCTTTGACTCCTGTCAGCATTGCGAACGAATCTTTGAAACATGGTAAGGAGCTTCACATTTCTGGCTGACGTCAAATGTATTCAGGACAATCACAATGTACTGATTAGTTGGCCAATCATGGACACAAAGCTTGTCAGATTGATGAGTTTTGTACAAAATCAATGCATTTGAGGAAGGCAGGATATCTAGAGCTATAAAAATGTACGGTATGTGGAAATTAATTAAGCCACAGAAAAATAAGGCTACTTACCAACAAAACTACAATGTATCATTTAATATATTTATAATATATATAATATATATAACAACAGTGCTGTTGTTGTCCTGTCAGTATCAAGTACTACAAAGTTGTGTAAAATGTGACAATTTTACAATAAAATGTGAATTCTTATTTTAGGGGTGCATGATTTTTGAAAAACACTTTGGAAAAGGGAGTCAGGCCGAGTACAAATCAGCCAATCAGCAGTAAGGGCGTGTCTACTAACCGACATCGTTGCCTGGGTTGCATATGTGTGGGGCGGGTTTGTTTAGGTGATTTCAAATTTCAACATTGGCTTTCAGAAATCATGCACCCCGCCTTTAATCAGCAATCCAACTTGCAAAAAGCAGCACATTTCATACATTAAAACAAATGCTTATTTTAGTGATCAAAGCCATTTTCCAGAAATGTGGTATAAATTGGAGTATCTGTAAATGATAAACAAAGCCTCAAGGCTTTTAATCATATATTTATGTAGAAAGTCAGATTCATTTGATGGCTTTGATTTGCAGAGTAATTCTGGATTGATGTTCAATCTGAAATAAATATGCTAGACTATTTGTTCAAAACTGATCTCTTTCTATTATATTCACCACACATGTAAGAATTGTGTCCCCAGCGACTAAAATGCTTCCGGCAAAAAGCTGAGAAACAAGAATCACATACACATTTGGCAGACACATTGAGGCAGTGCTGTACATTCAAGCTTTAGATTTTACCTGAGATCAAAACAAATAAAACAAATCTCATTGGGATGTAGATTGACTTAAAAGTAGTCATAATATCGAATCAACCATCTGAATGAGATATAGTGGATGGTTTAACCCTCCGGGTGCCGTCTGAAAGGTTTTCATTATGATTCAGAAAGTTTACATCTTTCTAATTTCCTCTAAGTCATTTGAATTTATTGAGTTTGCTAGATATATTAGAGTTGAATTGCTTCCCAACACAACAACATTTGATTTATTTGTACGCAATATTAAGTTAGTGTGGAGGATCTCTCTAGACTGTAAATTGTGTGTATGCGTGTATATTATAACAGGTAACGTTAGGTGTTTTAAATCGCTTACTTGTTGATGAGCAGCCCATAAAGCAGGCGAATTACCAAAGCTCCATCTCATAGGGCGAAATCCAATCGGAAGTGAACATCCCGACCCTTCCACAAAGGGCAGCCCTTAAATTGGGAACTCTGGAAGGTGACGGGTAATTGTACCTCATAACGTGGCTGTTTGTAAGAAACTTGGCGATAGGAGTAAAGAAAACGATGTAATTTTGTGTTTATCCCGACAGACCGTTGTGTGGCGTCCCCTTCTCGAAGTGCACTTCAAGGGCGCAAAAACGCCGATTGGAGTTCGCCCATAAACTTGCCGCGAGCCTGAGTGACTCCTGTAAAAGTGTCGTCGGTTGGCCGGATATCGCTGAGGTAGGATTGCATTATATATATAACCTTCTTATTTCTTAGGTTTAATAGCGGATGTTATTTGTTTAGCAAAATTGATTGATAGATTGATTTAATCTTTCAAATGTAAATTGTCTGGTACTGATAAAGTGGTCGACTTGAATCAAGTATATTTACACAAAAGGGCAGTTATGACATCCATTAAACGTGAACATGTGGAGAGGGGCGCGCATGCGCGAGGACAAAAATCCTTCATTTCTCGTTATCTTTGATTACGTGTAAAGTTATAATGCCTTCGGGCCTTATTCATACCATAGACTATAAAAGATTCATATTGGTTGACAAAAGACACTTTCTATGCATACTGAATTGTTAACATTTTCAACACGGTTGAATTTACTGCCATCTTTGGTCAAACAAAGGAAGTTACAAAACTTGTTACCTAATTTGAACACATAAAAAACATTTTTTAAAAGACCCACAAGAAAAAAAATTATGTATTTTAATTTTTATAATCTGTTAAAATTACAATAAAATACTGTAGTGTTTTTTAAAATTAATTAGTAAATATTAAAGTAGGGGAGAGAGGGGCACAACCTTACGCTTTTTGGCTTTGGCTCTACCATTCAAAAAATATTTAAGTTAGATAAATCATTTTTTACACAATCAACAAGCACATCTCTGCTACAAATGAACACTTAAAGTTGTTTGTGGGACCTGCTGTTATCGTACAATTGCACTGAAAGTGACAGGAGTGCAAACGTTACAACTTACCCCATAGGTGGGGTTAAATGTAACAAATAGAGGGTTTGCTGTAACACTTGCTAGAAAATTTTGTTAAAAGACAAATAATTCAATAAAATTCTGTCTATATACTAAAGGTGGATATTGTTTATATATCTGCCTATAATAGATTGATATCCAGACATTCATCCATCCATGATCCTTCATCTAACCATCTTTGTATTCTGCATCAATGCATAGATTGAACAATTAAGACAAAAAAAAAGATAATTGTCAGTTATTAAATATTTCCCCTGATATTGTATTAACAGTAATCATTTTGTTGAATAGTATTTACATACTGTGTGACAACTAACCCCGCTGTGTAAAAATGTTTTCAATCCAGGCTATCAGTTACTAGTTGCTGACATGTTTCAAAATGGTGTTATGTTTTATGTAACAAGACAGTGATTAAAATAATATAAGGTTGGATTTGGTGACTTACTTAGAAATTTACTTTCATGACTCCAAAACACCCTTTGTTCAATATCTTAACCAAAACACATCAAAACCTTTCACAAATTCACAGGAGATCATCTTCTGACATTAAGAGAAAAAAGACCAAAAGCACAGATTGCTCAGCCCTGTATACATACTGTATGTAAAGTAGCTGCGTTACAATTAATCCTACATAGGTTTGTACCCGCTCACCCCTATACTACAGTATTTAGTACAACTAACAATTTACACAATCACAAGATAATCACAAGATACTATACATATCTAACAATTATTGTGGTATTCTGCAGTTTACTGCTGTTTACTATAGTAAATACTAAAAAAACAATACTTTTTCATATCTGTATTAATACTTTTTGGTTAAAATAATTACCATATGACAAGGCTCATGTGACCTTGAAGATTAAATATTACATAAAAATTGCTAATATATGAGAGTAAGTAGGGTACCTGATGATTTTTTGTGATGATGATTTAATTGTATTTAAACAATCAGGGTGACTTCAACCAAGATCCAAAGGAGCAAATGCATTCGAACCAGTGCCATAAGTTAAGGTGGAGACAGAAGTTTACCAAAAAGAAAAAAACTCATTGGATAAATGAGAAGAACTTCAAATCACAGCACTTTAGAGAGAAGGAGGACTGGGATAAGGAGATTGAGGAGTGTTTACTTACCACAAAAGAACAGAGCCAACCCCCTTATGGTAATTTCATACATGATTAATTGGATACATTTGGGGGGGGGGGGGGCAGTTTATAGCTTAAAGCTGTTTTGAGTTATTGTCTACTATTTCTAACCATAGCCATGTTTCAACAGATCCTGGAGATGAACTGAATACAACAGAGATGGTTCAGTGTGACGTCCAAAATAGCACAAGCTTCAGCCAGGACCACTACACGCCAGTAGTTCACCACAAACGGCCTGTCAAATGGGTCCGCTGTATTTACACCGTAGTGGCTGACCAGTTTGCTAATGCTGAGGATTAAGGCAGCCCACTGTACCATGTTTTATGTTTTTTACTAAAAAATATTTCATTTTATGTATTAGTTAATTCATTAATAGATGTTATTTTATAATCTTCTCAGTTCATGGAAATGATCTTTTAAGTATTTGTTGAGTTTTTAGTGTGCTTTCATTATAGGAAATTAAATGGATATGTTAAGTGTTTCATTGTTTAGTACCATCAACTCTTGCCTGATGCAAATTTATGTTTCAGTGTTAATCTAAGCACAGTTTTGAATTGGGTTACAGTGTATCTTTAAAAGAAACTGTATTAAACAGAGAGAGAAACTGTTCTTCGCGTGTGCATGTAATTATAATAATTAATCAGTATGTACATAAATATATCAATAGGAAATACAATCAATGACATCCATAACAGTAGTAAAATAATATTAATAGCTTCATCAGGATTAGAGGGGGGAGTTTAAGAAAAAAGGACAGAGTAATAGTAATAATATTAGTTTCATCAGAACTGGGTGAGAGTTGGAGAATAAGGGACAGAGTAGATAGTGGTTGTGATAATAAATAATAATAATTTTCTTTGAATGCTGCCTCTGATCCCACTGCGGCCACATTGTACGCCCGTCCTCAACCTATGTCACGTCATAGCTGGGTATTAGGGACAGATGGTGCACAGCGCTCAGGAGCCACCAACACCCTCCCTGGAAACGTTTTGCCCCAGGCCACCACCTACACGCCACGCTTACTATGTTTCACATTTTTTTATATTTTTAATGCATGGGTGTGTATTTATGTGTCATAACTAGTGTGCATGGTGGGGAATGCAGCCCTGGAAAAAGGTCTGGCCAACACACACTTCTCACTTACCCGAAGTTATATTTTACTGTTTGTGTGTGTTTATGTCTGCAAAAATACCAACTTATGTTTGGTGCATTAATAAAAACGTGCAGTGAAGAACTATCTCAGGGCAAGGGTCAGGTCAACAGTCATGCCACACTAACCCTGCATTTTATACTGTTATGTCTATGTATGTTAACTAAGATGTGATGCATTAAGAGAAATGAGGCGAGTAAAACAAAGAAGCCCAAGGAGAAATTACGAGTAGATGGCAAGGAGGCAGACACTGAGCCTAATGACACACCCACCCACAACCATCCCTCATGGTGCCGGACAGGCAAATAGGGGACCAGGGAACGGAGAAAAAAAGAAATAGGTAATAGTTAAGGAAATATAATGATACCATATATGTTTATAATAACTTTTAGTTAACAATGTCAAGAGTAATAATAATCTTTACTATGTCCACTCCCCCTAAATCAGATATCCAACTTGATGCTTTCCTTGTGGATGGTCTCAGACAAAGAAAAACACTGATCTATGGCAGTTGAAAGGTGTCGAGAGGTAACCAGGATTCTTGTGATCATGAACAGAAGTGGACAGGCTTTCCATTGAAATATAATTTATTAGCAAGTTTTTTTCAGAGCGAGATATGTATGGTGTTTTTTGATTTACAGATCATGAGGATAGTTTGGATTAAAAAAAATCTTAAAAGGCACCTTTTATGCAAATAGTTTACAAGGTGTTAGGACATAAATGTGTGTTGGCAGTGTGTGAACACAACCCAGGGCCGGCGTCAAGGGGGGGCATTCGCGGGCCGTGCCCCCCCAAACAGGTTGTTGTGCCCCTACACAGTTTTTTATTAATTTAATATATATCAAGAATAATTAAACATTGAATGTTTCATGACTTTTAATGTAATCAAATGAGGAAAATATAGTTGATGTATGTTTTCTTTAATTAAAATAGACCAGTTCTCTGATTGGTTGTATTGCGGAGCCTCATGCGTCTTTACGTCTTTAGCATATTTGTGACTTGATACTAGCAATGTGTTTTTTCGCGGCATTTTATGGATCGTGTAAAATATGAATATTAAAACATTTAGAACGAACCAGCACCGCCTGCTCCATCTGACTTCATGCAAACACCGATTGGATTAGAGGTCGAGGTGGAATTTACAAATCTACAGGAAACTGTATTAAGGAAGTTTAAAGTTCGTACACGCCGGCTTCAGCTATTTTAAAGGTATGTTAGCTTTGTTTTAATTTGCGTAAGCTTATATGTGAAGTGTGGCTATAGACCGTTAACAGCAATACGACGTGATTATGGTAAAGCGGCTTTTAGGACGCGGTGTGCGCTGCGCTATAAAACACATTCATTTCAATGGCTTGCGCCACGCGAGGGCTATTGTTGTTGCATCGAGCTTGCGCTCACGCCGCGGTCAAAGTTCAAAATAGTTTAACTTTTGCGCATAGTTTGTGATCTTCTGCACTTTAAACGGGAAATGAGCTGACAGTCTGTACCAGTTGTATGAGTGTGTGCTTGCACTGTATTTGTTGTTTTAATGTCTTGTTTTTGCAAGTTATTGTTGCTAATTGCGTGCCCCCCGTTGGAAGCCACGTGCCCCCTGTTAGTTATGGTCTGGCGCTGGCTCTGACACAACCACCCTACAATGAAAAAATACACATGCTTGTCCTTTTTAATCCCCATTAAACCAGAGCCGTCTCATTAGACATGCTGTTTTGATTCTCTTGTTAATGTGATGTCACGCTTATAAAGCCCCACCCACGGCCATTGACTGACAGTCCTGCATTCCCATAGTTTTCACCCTTAGTAAGTTGTATCTTGTCTGCCATATATATTATTGTCTCTAACTGTATTCACATGAATCAGATGTATTTTAACTGAAAGTACCCAGTGAAAGGAAGTGTAGCTCTGTACCTCATTTGCATTTAAAGTTACACACACGAAAAACAGTGCATTTTTGCTCCCACCCAAATAGGGGCATTTTAGACATGCTATAACAAATGATCTGTGGGGTATTTTGAGCTAAAACTTCACTTGCACACCTTATTTCAAATCTTACAAATTGACATAATAGGTGCCCTTTAAAGTGGAACTGAAAATGAGTAGCCTAATACTTTGCTATATATTGTAGTTTCTCTAGGTGGCAGTTCGGTTCAGTCTACAGGTACTGTAACCTGGTGCGAAACATACACCACCTGAAAGTTGTTCAATATGATTCAGATGTTTTCATTTTTCTGTTGTATTTTATTTCGTCTTGTGCTCAGTCATGCGAATTCGAGTTGTGTTTGTAATCGTCTACAGATGAGATACGCTAGAGTTCATCTTCACAGAAGAATTGCTTCCCATCACCACCACCACAACATTTGATTTATTGTTAATGGGATTCACATTGGTCAACCTGTCCTTGTTTCTGAAACCATACTGAAGTACAATTCCACAAAATGCCCCACAACTGTTATTGTAACAACTGTCCTCCTCTAAAACAACAAGTTACAATATTACGACTTCATTCTCTGTCTGTTTTTTTTCCTCTGTGGCCCTAATGTTCTATCATTTTATATATAACCTTACAGTCTATTGGAAACTGTAAATAATCTAATGATAGCAACATCATCTAAAAATCACAATTTATCCAAAATTATTGAAATTAATGATCACAAACATTTAAAAAATGACAGTGGGTCTAGTTATATGTGATAACAATGTATATTGGGCAGTGAAATAACTATTGGTTTCCGTTTGTGGTGACTGCTGACTGACATAAGGGATAAGATTAAATAGATCCTGGAATTTAGCATGGTCTGGAGCAGGCTAGCTCCACAGAATAGATCTCCATGGTAATTTATACCATAACATATCCTCCTGCCCCCTATCCAGCTTTAGTGCAACCAGATCACAGATAAATTGAGCTAGAATCACCAAGATATCCCAGCTTAATCCCTTATACTAGTTTTGTGCAATAGGCCCCTGGTTGGAACCCTATAATTATTAACATTTGATTTTAAACTATGTAATTCAAATGACAATAAGTAACGAATAAGTAACAAAAGCAGAAATCTATTAAGACATTACCTTTTTGTTGTTTGTTTACTGACCTATCAATCCTTTTTCATAATTGATCATCATAACTTTGGTTAACATTACACGTGTGGCTGTAGATAACTTTCTGAAGACAATTTAAAAAGGCAAAAGTTAATAAATGCTGAATTGGTCAAATATACATTGTTGTATTTCCACCATTTTGATCTTATTTAGGCATTTATGACTTGAGGGAAATTTAGTATACTGATGTTTCAAATCAAATATTAATTTATTTATGACAGCTAGTACTTTTATAAAGTTCTTTATTACAATATTTATTTATTTATTTATATAATAAAGATTTAATACATTTATTTCGTTACGCCTAACTGAGCGCAAGGGAGTGCATCCAACAAACACATTGAGGTGTGTTTGACTTAACACCGCAGATGGCACGAGGTATGACATCAAAGTACCGCGAGAGTCATAAGAAAGCCCCGGAAACGGATCGAACTCGCGGTACTTTGATGTCACGCGCAGATCCGCGTCGGCTGCCTGCACTCAACGTTGCGATCATAAGCTCATCATGCTGTTTTTAGCAAATTCAGGATGTCGTGTCGAACGATCGCAAAACGGTTTTTTCTTCTTTTCCAACTCGATTTTTGACATCGTGTGATTTATCTAACTACCTAACTAACGTTAGTTGGAAGTACCAACGGGTGAAGCAACGGCGCTGACTGCGGAGTAAGTTAACAATTTTAACAGAAAATATGTTATGCATGTAAGTTAGTCGATCAACAGAATGATCGTCGTATATTAATGTTCTTTACATGATTTAAACCTTATTAACGTTTATCAATGCAATGCTATCAAGGCCCCTGCAAAGTCCCGAAGCCACGTTTTAACGCATGTTACTTTTCAGCGCTGGTGGGGCCTGTTTTTTTTAGAAACCACTCAAAACCGTTAACGTTGTTTTATTAAAGCGGTTTGATCATTTAATTTATTCATTGTTTTAGTTATATTAGTAATATCTTAACCAAAAATATACTATTACAAAATGAAAAGGAACGTAATGTACAAACATTTTATTACCTAACGTTACAGGTTATTAATGATAATATTTGAGAAGAAAAAAAATATATTGTGGTCACGTGACTTAAAAATGACCTCGCGACGTAGTAGGGTGTTTCTCAAACGGAAAGCTTCGTCATTTTAAAATTATTTTTCTTGTTTTAATAATAAGAAATACAAGTACAATCAGGGGGTACATTATACAAATATATAAAAAATAAGGCTGCGTCCTAGGAGGGCTGCATGTCTCGGCTGCTACGTCCTCAAGTATCGTCGAAGGACATCTCAATCTGCTTGTTTTCTTTTTTGTTGTTTTAATTTAATCACGTAAGGTTAAACTGCTCATGTTGTAAAGACTTTTATTCACTGTACTGCAGTATTGGAATTTTGTAATACCCTTTTTTTGTAGTGATGCATTGCTTATTTTCAACTTCTCTCTTTAAAGTTTTCATGCCATGACCACTGGGGCGGAAACCATTATAATATTGCCATGGACACCAAACTAATCCATCTCATTTTAGCTTTTGAGAAGGACTCTAACAAGTCACTGGTGGGGTTCTGCTGCTAAGGTTGTCATAAAGCATGCTTTTTTACATTTGTTGCATTTGGCAATATCGTCAAAAGATTCTGAAAGAAATAAGTTTCCCAAATTTTAAAGTATTAAACTTTTATTATTGTTTATTTACTGTGTCTTTTATTCTGCTTACCTAACTCATGCAGAAATCTGGCTTGATGTTTGGTCCACCTGTTAGCTGGCTCTGGTGCTTGATAGTTTTCTTCATCCTCTGAATCAAAGCCATCTTGAGTGGTCTTCTGAAGACCATCATTATGCTACAGTTGTCTCTACTATGAGGTAAATCTTTTTTAACTGCAACATTGATGACTGTATATTCTGTACAGAGAATTTAACTGTACAAGGATAAAAGAAAGTCTGTAGTCCAAAAATTAACACTGGGTCCAAAAAGTAACACAGGGTCTTTTTCCTCTGTTACGGACTGGAGTGCAGCTGTGTTGCGAATTGCAGCTGTAACATGTCGGATGACTGGTTGGTTTTCGAAGGGGCCGACCACACCAAACGCGTTTATAGCAGTTGCAGGCGCCTTTTTTGGAAATAGGAGAGGACAGATAAGAAAAAAACATTAATAATTATTTGATCTAGGGCTCATTAGATCTAGTTCAATCAACACCCTCACCATGCTCTCCAGCTTTAGGTGCTCAGGCCTGTTTTTCGAATCAAACAATACAAGGACAGATGTTTTAACGTGATGCCTTCGTGGCATGAAAGATCCAAATCTTAATTTAAACCCAAATGGGATATGATCTTTAAATAAAAGTGCCTGATATTTAATTGATTACAACCATAATATTGAACTTTAATGTATAAGTGTTGAGAAAGTATTGAATTCTAACTGTGGTGGAGATATCAAAAACTCTTACAAAGAGGCATTTTGGGTTTATTATTTAAAGACCATGTCCCCTTTGGGTTTAAATGAAGATTTTGATCTTTTATGTTTTTCATATTTTTGTTTTTCTTTATGTGCAATTAATATAAACAATATACTTTGTCTGATGTGACGATGTTCCCATTGTGTTATGTTGTTACAGGCAGAACTGAACTGGAGTTTGTGACCTAAGGCTGTGTTCGAAACAACTTAGATGTTGGATTTTATCAACCTCAAACCCGTAAGAAGTCTGGAACGGCAAACAAAGTTGGGTATCCGACCTCTCAACTTGGGACAGATCGATCAACACCGACCTCAGCAAGATGTGTCATTTGATGTCGCAGACAAGGTGTGGCTAGCCTTTCACAGCCTTACATGAACCGCAAACAAACTTTAAACTATTACAGCACGTAATATATATGAACATGAATGTTAAAATATCCAGTAACTGTTTTTGGCCATAATTGGCACAAGAGCCTGAACCTCTGACGTCTTATGTGCTTAACATGCATATGTGATACGTGATTGACTGGAACGCATTGAGGTCGGAGGCAGGATATATAATGACATAACATCCAAAATCCGAGTTGTCTGTAATGCAGCATAATTATATCACCTGATTATCACCTCCATGTTTTAAACACAATCATTGATTGGTCACACTGATGAAGGCAGCAAGCAGACATTTGTCCTTATATCTCCAAAATAAAAATACATCAATCTATATATATTTAATGTAAAAAAAAAAAACATTCGACTGTGTTAGATAAATGTGCTCTTGGAAGTCAGTTTAAGTGAACAAATGGTAATGTTTATGAAAATTGAATTGAAGTTTCCGCCCTATTGCGCGAGTGGTGCTTTTTGTGCATTTTGTGTTTGACGCAAATTTGCGGCTGACGCCTGAAATGAACAATTTGAACTTTGGCGTAATTTCGCGCCACGTTTTTTCGCGCGTCTACTCCGCTCTACACGCGCGAATGCATTCAAACTGTTCATGCGACAAACTAGGCGCGATTTTGACGCCTGAAACGCGGTTGGTGTAAATGTACCATTAAGCTAGCCCTAAAATTTTGTGAGAATCTTGATGTATCAAACTTGATGTAAACAAACAGGTTTGTTTGCATGTAATTGCATTATTATTAATTTGGGGTTGGTAGTCTAAAGTTGGTTTGTGAGAAATATTTCAATGTTTCTTATACAATACTTTTTAAAACATCTTTTTAAATCGTTTCTCTTCTCAATGCAGCATTTAGGATGAACCACTCTGATCTGCTAAGATGCACAGATTCAACTCTGACCCAGCATCATCCCCACATCTCATCAGCCAGTAGTTTCATGTAATGTCTGTCAATTGCATTTCTATAACAACTTAATTTAAACTTTAATTTAAACTTTTATTGTGTTAAACAGGCTTTTTATTCCACAACCCATTAGACAAGTGTAATCTACCCTAGACCCACTACATTTTTTTTAAATATACATTTTTGAATGGTGTAAAACACTTTCGTTCTCTTTCAGTCATTTTATTTTCTATTTCATAATGTAAAATACATACAAGTTTATTTGCAACTCCAAAATATTTTGATATATTCTATCAAAACCATTTTCAGGCATCCTTCCTCCTCCCCATCTCCTCCTTCACTGCTCTCTTTCTTCTACTGTGTAGGTGTGTTTTGGGGGGGGGGGGTTTGAAACGGTAAATTGTAAATTAAAGTTGCATTTAAGTCTTGTGTAACAGTCTCCCTTATTTGTGACTATATTCACGATGTAACATGGTACTTTCAGCACTTACTACATTACAGTGTTTTAATGCTTTTGATTTTGATTTTTATTATAAATTAATTCACTTTTAATGAATTCTCTCTTAATCTAGAACTTTTAGAGTCTAAAATGTAAAGTGTCATGATCAGCTCTGGGTCTTGTGCAGTGATATAATGGACAGATGGTAAATGTCATGGTTTTGCAGTATATTGGGCTCTGGATGTAATGAACAGTGAGCACATAGGTTTCATAAATTTAATTTGGTAAACAAACTTGTCAGAAAAATGCATGCTGTGATACTGGACAATACCTGGTCAAATGAATACATGTATAATGTGTTTCCACATTTGTATAAGGTTTCTTTATCTATTAGAAAACAGCGCAGAGACTGCTGTGCATTATTGGTTACGGTGTATTTGTTCAAATTGTAACCAGTAAGATTATGTAGACCACTTTCTGTGTACAATGTATTTTCTTTGAGTACCTTTACGTGTTTTATTACTCTGAACTTAAAGCAAAACGCAATTTAAATGCAGGTGCCCCCTCTTACATATTACTACAAAATATGCAAGTGGAACTGTACTAAATTCATCTACATTAGGGCCTGATTCCATGTTTCTGCATTACACGTGATATGATATATAGGGTGTATAATAATTATATTTTGTGCATGCAAAATAAAAGTCAAACTCTTTAAAACTGTGGCAAATGATATGCATTAGATATATATTTTTAAATCTTTTTGTTTGTGTTCAATACAATAAACAAGAAATAGTCAGCTTTGCCCTTGTTTGTATTTTATTGGGGTAAATAGTTTGTCACACTCTGCACAGCGTTATTAGCGTCCACATTGTGATGTCACTCACGGTAACCGTGACAGAGCGCTTGGGTGATTATTTCGTCACTTGAGGTCCCTATATAAGCCCGCGCGAGTTACCATAGTTTTGTGGGTTTGTTGTTAGGCGAGTGCTGTTGATTTTGATAGCGACTTTTTGTAAGTGATTTTTCTTTTGCAATGAAGAGTTGTCGAGGACCAAATAGGCCCGCTGCGGTCAGTCAGCCATTTTTTGGCGGGCTGATCGCGCGGGTCTTATTTGGTCTCTTTAATTTCTTTTTGAGCATCTTCTTGCGCTTTTTTCGGTTCGCGCGGCCCGAGACAAGCGACAACGGGGAGGAACTCAGTGAACCGGAGGGAGCTTTCGGACCTTGTAGCGAGCGTCCACCGATGCTCGCTGTGGGGTCCGAGGTGAACCCGGTTCATCGTGTTGAATGCCCCGTTTCGACACCTGACACCGCGCTGGAGACCTGTAAGTAAACTTATTTCTTCTGTCATTAACTATACAGTAAAATCAGATGTGTTTATTATATTTGTGCTGATCAGAGTTTGACATGAACTGTGAGTCTGTATCCTCTCCCAGCATGGTCATAGTTGGTTTATTATGCTGGTTTAAGAGGGTTTTTGAACATTTTTTTGGCTGGTTTTAGTTGGTCAGGATGGCTGGTTAAGATGGCCAGGCTGGTCTTAGCTGGTTTAAGATAGTCAGGCTGGCTGGTTTTTATCTGTGTAACTTGTCTAAATGGAAATTAAATGAATATAAACTTGTCTATCAGATTATAAAGATATTGTGATTTTTGTTTTGTATTTGTATTGTATTGTTATTTATTATAGAAATGCAGTGTTTGTTTTATTTGTATTCTCTGTTCAAGTTTATTTATAACCCAAACACTTGTTAAAAATGAAAGTTGATTATATTTGGTCATACAACTATAGTGAATGTATTTCTTCAGACAATAATTTAATCTCATTTTAGTCAGGGCATGCTACAGACTCATGCTTATGCTATAATTTTTTTGTGAAACCAGTTTTATCATTTAGATTTAGACTCCTCTCAGATATATTATATGATTAGCAACTAGAATTATTTAAAGGTGCAGTGTGTAAATTTTAGCGGCGTCCAGTGGTGAGGTTGCAAATTGCAACCAACGGCTCAGTCCACTGCTCACCCCTTGCTTTTAAAATGCATACGCTATGGTAGCCGCCACCGGAAAAACATGTCACCGTCTGAGACAACTTAGTAAAAAGTTTGTCCGTTAAGGGCTTCTGTAGAAACATGGCGGCACAAAATGCCGACTTCCACGTAAGGGGACCCTCTGTGTTTGTAGATAAAACGCTTCATTCTAAGGTAATAAACACATAACGGTTCATTATGAAAGGGTCTTTATACACCACTGATAATATAGCTTTGTATATTATTTTGCATTTCTCTCAAGAGATCCTTCTAAAAATTACACACTGCACCTTTAAGCTACATTACCCCAAAATGACAGCGTGGACAGCAATTTCAGGAACCTGTGCAAAATGCTCAATGTTATAATGAAAATTGAATAAATTATAAAAATGACTTGTTTTTTTATTAAAATACTTGTTCCGGATGATAAGAAAAATCAAAAAGTTTTAAAAATGATGTCATTTATTCACTTTTAACACTCACTAAAGTTAGCTAAGCAGTGTCTGGGGCATGCCAAAATCGCATACATTCAATCAAAAACATATTCAAGAGATCCTTGTACTTGAATGTACATAAATGTTTGGTCATTTATAAATGAACCTCAGAATTTCATTATTTTGGATTAAATTTGTGATGACTCTGATGAGAATAGGAAAAGGCACTTTATAGTGATATTGACTGTAAAACCCTGTTGTTAATGTTGTTGACATTGCATGTCCTTCTCACACCTGACTGAATCTCATATGGACAGTTCTGGACAATATACAGGAAGAAAGAACAATCTTGTTGTTTTCCTTTACTCTTGTACTGTAAAACTTATGAACTGCTTTTCATATACAGGTCCAGATGCCCAACCCCGAAGACCTCTCATGAGGTTTTCGGAGCGGATGTCTGTGACAGTAAACGGCTGTCACACTAAAAGGTAACATAAAACATTCACAGTAAATAATATAAAGAAACAGTTGAAATTCATGAACTTGTTAATGCAGGGGTACCCAAACTCGGTCGTGGAGGGTGTGTGTCCTGCAGGGTTTAGCTCCAACTCGCCCAGTTTCTAGTTAGTATGCTTATTAAGATGTGTTTTATTAGGGTTGGAGCTAAACTCTGCAGGACACACACCCTCCACGACCGAGTTTGGGTACCCCTGTGTGATGATGTCAGTGGGCTTGTAATGATTCAGATGAGTGCTGAAGGAAACGCTTGTTTTTTCTTTGTTATTACAGACCTTCATTTCGGAGTACTGCACGATCTCTGAGAGTGACTCCTCAAATGCGTCCCACTTGTGGTTCACAGGTTAGAGTTTACCAGAGCCCTGATCATAACTAGTGCAAAGTAACTAAAGTTGTTGAATGCATGTATTAATTCTCTGTTTGTTGCATTTACAGCCCAGTCGGACACATTTTGGGGAGTTCACACCAAGGCCGTTGCATGCTCGAAGTGATTGTTCTTTAGTTGAGTCCCGTAATGTCTCCACAAATTGTCAAGCTAGGGGAATGCGTAAGTTTTAATTTTTGTGATACATATTTATTTACATTTGAGGGCTTCACAATTGCTCTTAAACTTGTAATTTTTGTTCTTGCTTATCAGGTTTTGTATACCCTAAGCTTGTCCTCCGTCGTCTGGACCCTGGCAGGATTCGCTCTGCTGACATCGCGCAGGTCTAAATTTAATCATACCTAAAGCCAATTTGAAGTTAAAAGTAGTTTAATGATAATTTATTAATTCTCAGTTTGTTATATTTACAGCGGCCTGTCAGAGAGAGGTATGAGGAGGTGGGAGTGACCGTTAGACGTGTAACACCCAGATCTAACGCTTCGTGAGTTCAGCTATTATTGACCTTTTGTTTTATTAATCATTTGCCATATTTGTTTTAGCCGTGTTTATTAAAACAAATATGTAAACAGCAATTGTGTAGTCCTTGAATAATTGTATGTTTATATATAGACCTGTACGTCCTCTCATACACCCGGGACCTGTCTGGGTTACACAGCGACGTCGAGGTTATCATGTGGCTCCTACTGTACAGGCACGTATACCACCGAGAGTGCCTGTACGTAGTAGAGCCGCCTTAATGGAGGACACATCTAGCGATGGGTCCTCCAGACTACTTCTGGCAGAGGAAATCTGTAAGTTATAAAAAAATTCATTTCAATTTCCAAGCAGTGCTATCAGTTTTTCTTATATGCACAATTGTTTTTAAAATCTTATCAGCTTCTGCACAGCCTGAGCGGCCTCAGGCCCTGGAACCTGGCAGGAGTCTGTCTGTGGTTGTGTCACAGGTTAGAGTTTTACTTTTACCAGAGCTCTGATCATGACTAATGACAATTTCAAGTAGTCTACATGCATTTTTTCCTGGTTTTTTATATTTACAGCAGAAACCTGTCATGGTTGTGCGTCCTCTGGGCCGGTGTACACGTTGGGGTCGTGTCGCACCGGCTCAGCAGGTCCAGCCCTCGCCCGCTTGGCAGTTCCGGGCTTCACCTACTGCTGCTGTATCACTGGTAAAGTTTTACTAGAGCTTCAATCATAACTAGTAGCAATTTTAAGTAGTCTACATGCATTTTTTCCTATTTCCTTTTATTTACAGCCGAGTTTTACAAGCAGCGGTAAGGATAAACCTGTCCAGGTGGTGCGTCCTCTGGGCTGGCCTACACTCGAGGGTCATGTCGCACCACCTCGGCAGGACCGGAGCCCGCCCGCTCGGCAGGACCGGAGCCCGCCCGCTCGGCAGGACCGGAGCCCGCCCGCTCGGCAGGACCGGAGCCCGCCCGCTCGGCAGGACCGGAGCCCGCCCGCTCGGCAGGACCGGAGCCCGCCCGCTCGGCAGGACCGGAGCCCGCCCGCTCGGCAGGACCGGAGCCCGCCCGCTCGGCAGGACCGGAGCCCGCCCGCTCGGCAGGACCGGACACCGCCCGCTCGGCAGGACCGGAGCCCGCCCGCTCGGCAGGAACGGAGCCCGCCCGCTCGGCAGGACCAGACCCTGCCCCCACCCGCTGATGTCTCACAGGTAGAAATTTACCATAGCTGTGATCATAACTAGTGCCAATTTAAAGTGAAGTAATTTAATGTGCGTGTATTAAATCTCTGTTTGTTTTAACCTCTACCAAGAGCTCTGATCATGACTAATGCCAATTGTAAGTAGTCTACATGCATTTTTTCCTGTTTTTGTTTTTACAACAGAAGCCTGTCATGGTTGTGCATCCTCTGGGCCGGTCCACACTTGAGGGTTGTGTCGCACCGGCTCAGCAGGTCCAGACCCTGCACCCTCAGCGGTTCCTGCCTCCACGTAGCGCTGTTGTCTCACTGGTAGAAATTTACCTGAGCTTTGATCATAACTACTGCCAATTTTAAGTGGTCTAAATTAATTTTTCCTATTTCCTTTTATTTACAGCCGAGTTTTACAAGCAGAGGTAAGGACAAACCAGTCCAGGTTGTGCGTCCTCTGGGCTGGCCTCCACGTGAGGAGCGTGTTGTGCCCGCTCGGCAGGACCGGACCCCGCCCCCTCGGCAGGACCGGACCCCGCCCGCTGCTGTCCCACAGGTAGAAATTTACCATAGCTCTGATCATAACCAGTGCCAATTTTAAGTTAACAAGTAATTTAATGTGCATGTATTAAATATCTGTTTTAACTAATGTCAATTTATATTTGAATTGTTGTGTTATATGCATGCATTAAATCTCTGTCTGTTGTTAACCTCTCAGCTAGTCCAGATCCCGCCCGCTCGGCAGGACCAGCCCCTGCCCCCACCCGCTGCTGTCTCACAGGTAGAAATTTATCATAGCTCTGATCATAACTAGTGCCAAATTTAAGTTACAAGTAATTTAATGTGCATGTATTAAATATCTGTTTGTTTTAACTAATTTCAATTTATATGTGAATTTTTCTGGTATATGGATGTATTAAATCTCTGTCTGTTGTTAACCTCTCAGCTAGTCCAGATCCCGCCCGCTCAGCAGGACCAGGACCGGACCCCGCCCGCTCGGCAGGACCAGCCCGCTGCTGTCTCACAGGTAGAAATTTACCACAGCTCTGATCATAACTAGTTTCAATTTTCAGTTAGTTAATTTAATGTGCATGTATTAAATCTCTGTTTGTTTTAACCTCTACCAAGAGCTCTGATCATGACTAATGCCAATTGTAAGTAGTCTACATGTATTTTTTCCTGTTTTTTTTATTTACAGCAGAAACCCCCTCGGCAGGTCCAGGGCCCGCCCGCTCGGCAGGTCCAGGCCCAAACGCTCGGCAGGACCAGACCACTACCGTACGGCAGGTCCAGACCCCGGCCACCCGGCAGGTCTAGCTCTATCCCGCTGGTCTCACAGGTAGAAATTTACCATAGCTCTGATCATAACTAGTGCCAATTTTAAGTTAATTTAAGTAAAATTTAATGTGCATGTATTAACTATCTGTTTTAACTAATTTTATTTGTGAATTGTTGTGTTATATGCATTAAATCTCTGTTTGTTTTTTAACCTCTCAGCTAGTCCAGATCCCGCCCCCTCGGCAGGACCAGATCCCGCCCCCTCGGCAGGACCAGGCCCCGCCCCCTCGGCAGGACCAGGCCCCGTCCCCTCGGCAGGACCAGGCCCCGTCCCCTCGGCAGGACCAGGCCCCGTCCCTTCGGCAGGACCAGGCCCCGTCCCCTCGGCAGGACCAGGCCCCGTCCCCTCGGCAGGTACAGGCCCCGCCCGCTCGACAGGTCCAGGCCCCGCCGTTCGGCAAGACCAGACCACGACCGTTCGGCAGGACCAGTTTCCGACCGTACGGCAGGTCCAGACCCCGGCCGCCCGGCAGGTCTAGCTCTTTCCCGCTGGTCTCACAGGTAGAAATTAACTATAGCTCTGATCATAACTAGTGCCAATTTTAAGTTAATTTAAGTTAAATTTTATGTGAATGTATTAACTATCTGTTTGTTTTAACTAATTTTAGTTGCGAATTGTTGTGTTATATGTATGCATTAAATCTCTGTCTGTTTTTTTAACCTCTCAGCTAGTCCAGATCCCGCTCCCTCGGCAGGACCAGATCCCGATCCCTCGGGAGGACCAGATCCCGCCCCCTCGGGAGGACCAGATCCCGCCCCCTCGGCAGGACCAGATCCCGCCCCCTCGGCAGGACCAGATCCCGCCCCCTCGGCAGGTCCAGGCCCCGCCCCCTCGGCAGGTCCAGGCCAAGCCCGCTCGGCAGGTCCAGGCCCGACCGCTACCGTACGGCAGGACCAGACCGCTACCGTACGGCAGGTCCAGACCCCGGCCGCCCGGCAGGTCTAGCTCTATCCCGCTGGTCTCACAGGTAGAAATTTACCATAGCTCTGATCATAACTAGTGCCAATTTTAAGTTAATTTAAGTAAAATTTAATGTGCATGTATTAACTATCTGTTTTAACTAATTTTATTTGTGAATTGTTGTGTTATATGCATTAAATCTCTGTCTGTTTTTTAACCTCTCAGCTAGTCCAGATCCCGCCCCCTCGGCAGGACCAGGCCCCGTCCCCTCGGCAGGACCAGGCCCCGTCCCCTCGGCAGGACCAGGCCCCGCCCGCTCGACAGGTCCAGGCCCCGCCGTTCAGCAGGACCAGACCACGACCGTTCGGCAGGACCAGACTCCGACCGTACAGCAGGTCCAGACCTCGGCCGCCCGGCAGGTCTAGCTCTTTCCCGCTGGTCTCACAGGTAGAAATTAACCATAGCTCTGATCATAACTAGTGCCAATTTTAAGTTAATTTAAGTTAAATTTAATGTGCATGTATTAACTACCTGTTTGTTTTAACTAATTTTAGTTGCGAATTGTTGTGTTATATGTATGCATTAAATCTCTGTCTGTTTTTTAACCTCTCAGCTAGTCCAGATCCCGCCCCCTCGGCAGGTCCAGGCCCCGCCCCCTCAGCAGGTCCATGGCCCACCCGCTCCGCAGGTCCAGGCCCGACCGCTCGGCAGGACCAGACCACTACCGTACGGCAGGTCCAGACCCCGGCCGCCCGACAGGTCTAGCTCTATCCCGCTGGTCTCACAGGTAGAAATTAACCATAGCTCTGATCATAACTAGTGCCAATTTTAAGTTAATTTAAGTTAAATTTAATGTGCATGTATTAACTATCTGTTTGTTTTAACTAATTTTAGTTGCGAATTGTTGTGTTATATGTATGCATTAAATCTCTGTCTGTTTTTTAACCTCTCAGCTAGTCCAGATCCCGCCCCCTCGGCAGGTCCATGGCCCACCCGCTCGGCAGGTCCAGGCCCGACCGCTCGGCAGGACCAGACCACTACCGTACGGCAGGTCCAGACCCCGGCCGCCCGACAGGTCTAGCTCTATCCCGCTGGTCTCACAGGTAGAAATTTACCATAGCTCTGATCATAACTAGTGCCTTAAGTTAATTTAAGTAAAATTTAATGTGCATGTATTAACTATCCGTTTTAACTAATTTTATTTGTGAATTGTTGTGTTATATGCATTCAATCTCTGTCTGTTTTTTAACCTCTCAGCTAGTCCAGATCCCGTCCCCTCGGCAGGACCAGGCCCCGCCCCCTCGGCAGGACCAGGCCCCGCCCCCTCGGCAGGACCAGGCCCCGCCCCCTCGGCAGGACCAGGCCCCGTCCCCTCGGCAGGTCCAGGCCCCACCGTTCGGTAGGACCAGACCCGACCGTTCGGCAGGACCAGATCCCGACCGTACGGCAGGTCCAGACCCTGACCGTTCGGCAGGTCTAGCACTTGCCCGCTGGTCTCACAGGTAGAAATTAACCATAGCTCTGATCATAACTAGTGCCAATTTTAAGTTAATTTAAGTTAAATTTAATGTGCATGTATTAACTATCTGTTTGTTTTCACTAATTTTAGTTGCGAATTGTTGTGTTATATGTATGCATTAAATCTCTGTTTTTTAACCTCTCAGCTAGTCCAGGACCAGATCCTGCCCCCTCGGCAGGTCCAGGCCCCGCCCCCTCGGCAGGAACAAACCCCGCCCCCTCGGCAGGTCCAGGCCCGACCGCTCGGCAGGACCAGACCACGACTGCTCGGCAGGTCCAGACCACGACCATACGGCAGGTCCAGACCCTGACCGTTTGGCAGGTCTAGCTCTTGCCCGCTGGTCTCGCAGGTAGAAATTTACCATAGCTCTGATCATAACTAGTGCCAATTTTAAGTTAAGAAGTAATTTAATGTGCATGTATTAAATATCTGTGCGTTTTAACTAATTTTATTTGTGAATACATATATACATGCATTTAATCTCTGTCTGTTTTTTAACCACTCAGCTAGTCCAGATCCCGCCCGCCCCCTTGGCTGGACCAGATCCCGCCCCCTTGGCTGGACCAGATCCTGCCCCCTCGGCAGGACCATATCCCGCCCCCTCGGCAGGACCAGGCCCCGCCCCCTCGGCAGGACCAGACCCTGCCCGCCCACTCGGCAGACGAGTTTTGTCCGTGAAGACAAAAAATGAAGCGGGCCTCAATGAAGCAACCCCCCATCCTGAAATACAAATTAAATATTATGTACACACCTGAAATTTGAGATTATTGATTAACAAGTATTTAAAACTGAGATCTGGGTTTGTTTTTAATACTTTGATTACTCAGTTAGCTGGATTTTATTGTTAATACTTTTCTTTGATCTATTTGAATCTTAAAATCTCATCCTGTAGTTGTTGTCAAGCAACAGATTTAAATGTTAAAACCTCTTCGGGGACCAGGCTTAGTTGACCAGAAATGAGAGCTTTATAATGGAGGTGATTGGGGAAGTCTGTCACAGCTTTGTCCTCTTCATGTTTATAAGAGTAATCTGTTGAGGATGCTGTGATATGAATATGTGTAAACTTATAAATTAAAAAAATGTAAATGTTAAAAAATTGGACCTCTCCATTCTTCTATAATAGTAACAGTAAACAGGATAGATTACAGATGAGTACAGTGTACAAGCTTAAAATACAGGTATACAATTCAACATAACATTTAACATTATTGTCATAACTAAGAACCAGTTGCAATAACATTAACTAATAAGTAGACGTCATAAGTTGCAGGATTTCTTCCCCATGGTTCCCAAATGGCCACAGACAGACAGCTGTATAACTGAATATAACTCTATAACCTCCAGCAATGAAGAAGATTCAAAGAAAGAAAGGAAGAAGTGTTATATAGTGAATTATTAACATGTTTTGTTAGTTGATTTATTTGCATTATTTTATTAAGTTTATTTTGTACATTGTTTATCTGTATTGAATGACCTTCCTTTGTTAGGGAGTCAGACACACTTGATCAGTCAGATCGAGACTCGTCTGTTTAACCAAGCGTTCACCTGATTTATTACCTAAACATGTTTATGCTTCAATAATGAGCTTGACCTAAACCAAACACACATCTATCTAACTGTAAAACGTACATTATATATCAGCAGCCTCCAAACTAACATCAGCTTGTTTTGTCTGCATGTCTCATGCTTTTGTTTTCAGACTCAGCTCCGGTTCAGTGTGATGCTCAATGATGACTGCAGCCATCAACCAGAAGCAATGAAATCTGTGATGATCAAAACCTTCAACTTTGCATCCCAGGATCTGTTGCCGATGACTGTAACGGCATTGCATTCATTTTGTCATCTTACTTTCGTCTGAGAGGGATTTCTACTTTTGGCCGCATAAAGATATTCAGAAATTGATAATGAACTATTAATTGACACTGGTGTTGTGTGTATACTGTCTTGTTTTAAATGAATCTCTCTGTTCTGTTTAAGTATGGGTGCATACTTAGGTATTTACAGTATTTTAATGTAAAAATATGTTTATGTTTGTATTATTTTCACAGATGCATCGATGTGAGTAAGTGAAGCAACTGTGAGGATGAGACGGTCCACATACTCTTGAACTGTGATGCAGAAACACAATAAGTGGATCCATCTGTCTCTGACCACAAAATCACAGCTCAACTACATCTGATATAGGAACACAACAGGTCGGTTTATCCTAGTCCCAGACTAAAATGCTGATTTTTTTCTGACATCTCTACATATATCAGTGCCATTGTTTTGTCTCAAGATGCACACCAGAACTATTTTTTTACTATTTAAATGTCCTAATATAACTAAACTGGTTTAATCTAAATGCTTTCCAGGAAACTGCCCCTAAAAGTCTAACACTGTTCAGCGATCTCACAAACCTCAATACTGTATAAACTTTGACACAGTTTAATTCAAAGTTTTTACTTAAAATGTATCATTTCTATTTTTGACTTAAATGATATTTAGTTTTGGTCATATTTTTGTCAACTAACTACATATCAGAACATTTTATTTGATTAAGGGGCAGTTTTCCGGAGAGGGTTTAGATTAATCCAGGACTAGTTGTTTTAAGACATTTAAGAAGTTTTTACAAACATATCATACAAAATAACAATACTGTTGTGCATCTTGAGACAAAACAAAGGCACTGATATATGTTAAGATGTGTCAATAGAAGAGGTTTTTAAATGAAGGCAGCTCAAACATGCATTGTAGTCTGGGACTGAGACCTATCCAAGAAATCACCCCTAAATATCTACAGTATCTAACAGGTGGGTTTAGTGTAACAGTCCTGTCTCGTGTTTCCCTTGTCCATGTCTCTTATTTTGAAGTCTTGTTGTTGTCTGCCATGTTTGTAGTCTTTTGTAGTTCTTTTGTTGTATTGGTCCATGTTTGATTGTCTCCCTAGGTGTGTCTTGTTTCCTTGTTACCCAGGTGTATATATTGCCCTTGTGTTTCAGTTGTCCTTTGTGGAGTACTGTGATGTTGTTCCTGTTATGATCGGTTTGAATTATCTTGTTTTGTTTTGTTATAATAAACTTTACCTGCACTTGGATCTGCTGCCTACTCTCATCATTACATTTAGTGCATTTTGGCCTGTTTAATGAAATTATTGATTTGACGTTGATTCATTTTAATTCTGGAGCACACACACACATAAACACACACACAGTTTTTTGAATGACATTTTATTAATGTTTAAACACGTAGACATTCAACAAATGCATGAACAAGTTTATATAAATAAAGTAGATTATTGTAAATAACTTCAATATTAACGTTGGTTAATTTTGGGTAAACAAACAAATATTAAAACATTTGAGCCATATAAGAATAGTTCAGATGTATTTATATGATCAGCTGTGCATCTTGACATCAGAGGTGGGTTGTTATGAATTACATTTACTTGAGTAAATATTTTTGGTAATACTTTTAGAGTATATTTAAGGATGGGTACTTTTACTTGAGTACATTTCTAGAAAAAACTACTTTTACTTTGCTACATTTGGTGGCGTTACTCTGCTACTGTCAAATGGTAATAATTAATAAATATCAATATAGCCTAGACCCAGCAATATATTTTTGTGCTCTGTAGTGGACATTAGTTTCAGACCTCTATGTCAAGCACAGTTTGTTTAATCTATTTGACTCCTACTGTCCTGTGAAGAGGACATCCTGGGCTTTCTAGTAATACCATATTTTTGGGGACGGGTCTTACACGGCACACAAACGTTTTTCAAAATAATGACAATTGCAATTTTCACATTTTTTGCCAACAAGGGTAGTAAGAAATACTTTTTTGCAGATAATATGTTTTCTTGATAGTCATCAATTGTTTTTTTAACATGAGAGTCTAGACTTAAAATTTAGCAGTATTTCAGAAATGTACAATAATTCTGAACGACTTTTATTTGATGTCCTTTGTAGTGGACACCAGGACTTTTTGTTTCACTTCTTGTAATAGGCAGATCTATGAAAGATGCTGAGAGGTTTTTGAATAAAATAATTTGTAACACTTACAGTAAAGTTGTACATTGTTGTTATGTGTTAACATTATTATATGGATTAACTAACTTCCCACAGAAAACCCACACATGCCCCTATTTTCTAGCTAGCCCACATGATTTTGCCATTAATCATAGTAAAAATAATAATTACTAAAATAATTATATTTAAAATAATTATTATTGGTTGCTATATCTTAGGAAAAATTAATTTTATAAGAGTCTGTCCAATATTTCTGTTAATTTTAATAAAATAAATATTTAATGTTGAACGAGTTCTAATACAGTAATTTTCGGTTCCGTCTGGACGCAGTGCTTCGCTGGGAGAAGCACTTCCTTTTCCATCTTTATTATATTTTTATATGGTATTTCGTTATGCTCGTTCGACTTCATGGAGCTCTGCGAGAACCGACAGGTGAATGACGTCAACGTACCGCGAGAGCGTGTCGAGAAATCACACGTAGAAGTCTAATTTCGAATCGCTCTCGCGGTACTTCGACGTCATCTGCCTGTCGGTTCTTGCAGCGCCGCATGAAGTCGAACCCACCTATTATTTGCGGGCAAGCGCCTCATTAGTTCAAACAGCGGGCATTCTGGAGGTTTTTTTCCGTTTCTGTGGTAAATTATGAGGTAAGTTTTCATTAATTCCTGGTTACTTCATAAAAATAAGTTTATAGTAATGTTTTTAGTAATTCGATATGATCCAAATATATATTACGAACTTTAAAATTGACTCTTGATGGCCGCTGACAGTTGGACTGAGCTCGTGACACAGCTGGGTACTATTGCTGCGTTCCAGAGCCCATCCAAACCAGTGGGATGTAGGACTTATCCTACCTCCAACTAGGAAAAGTGTACTGGAATGCCTGTCGAAGTGGAACATCCTACCGGCGAACTCGGGGGAGTTCGACTTACCCCGACTTCAGAAAAATAAGTCGGAGGACAATGGCGGCCCATAGATCGCGTCGTCGTGAGAGGAAATCTTCAAGGAATAGACTATAAATTGTACTTTTCTGCTTGTAGGGTTGTTTTAGACACTGTAATTTTAACACAACTTGTTTTTTTATATTATGGCGTGAAATTATGTCGTTATTATCTGTTATCATGAAACTACGGTAAAAATATACCAAGTTACTTAGCGACATGCAGCACTTTTATATAATGGCTCCAGAACACTTTGCAAAGATGTTTGACTTGATGTTTTACTGTAGTGTGAACTGCACAGTTCGGACCGACGTTTAAAAGTTATGTAGTCTGTACGAGCCTTAAGAAGACCGGTCGGTCGTCCATGTTTTCTGTTTATGTTCCACTTCAAATGCCTGGAACGCTTTTAAGTAGGAGCTAGGACACTTCAAGAAGGATAAGTCCCACGTCCCACCGGCCTGGATGGGCTCTGGAACGCAGCATAATGTCAGGGTGTCTGCGCGGTAGTAAAAAAAATCTACCAAAATGAAGGCCCTTGAAAGGTAGTAAAATATGGAGGACCACAAGATTCATGTAAAATGTAATAAAGAACTTCAATATTTAATAACTACCTGGACAATAAAAATAGCAATTAAAAGATTTGTTTAAAAATTCATTAATTAATCTATAAATAAATAGACAAAGTTACAAAAAAATCATTATGTAACATTTTATTAGGCAACAAAAAGTGAGATTACAAAAATAATGTATAAATGAAATATGAATCCATTAATAAATAGTTCAAATTAATATAACAATTTACAAAAACATAAAACACTCAATAAGTTCATTATTTTAAATTGCATTTATAAATTCTTAAATAAATAATAGAATTTCAAAATGTATTTCAAAAGCGATTTAAAAAGAGAAATGAATAACTGGATTTATAAATTGAACTACAAATACAGGTTTGAATTGGGCATTTAAAAGGGCATTTCCGTTTAACATTCCTGTTTTCATTTCCCGATGGTTCTCCTTATTCTTTTCGCTATTCAATTTGCTTATCGTTTAAGCCTCTCTATTTAGCTTTTCCGTGACTCTTTGGGTCCTTGCAAATGGTCAAATGAGAAATGCAAATTAGCTTTTGCCAAGTGGATGTAACAAGCTCTGGCTCTGATTGTACGTCATGCACAGATTTATAGATCTCGGATGAGGACCCAAAGAGTCACGGAAAAGCCAAACAGAGAGGCCAAAACGAAAAGCGAATCGAATAGCGAAAAGAATAAGGAGAACATCGGGAAAATGGAAACAGAAATGTTAAACGGAACTGCCCTTTTAAATGCCTAATTTAAAGGTGCTGTACGTAGTTTCCAGCGGCCTCTAGTGGTGATGTTTCAGATTGCAACCAATAAGTTTACAAGCGTGTGCTCGAACTCATGAGCGACGGCCAGACTGAGATGCTACACACCAGATAAAGCACCACACAACATGCTGGAAACTCAGGTATACTCCCACTGCAACGTTAGATTGACTGCATTTAGCCTATGTTATGTGGTGTTACATAGGTACATTTACGGTAAGACAATGAAAACAGTTAGTGAACTACACTGAACAATTTCAGTATAACAGTACAGCCCGGTATACACTGTGCTGTTTTAAATAGTCCTTTAGGATTGTTGCTTGTCACACTGTGCGATCAATATCGTAGTTAAATCCATGTCACACTGTATAATCTCAGTTTCCATCAATGTCAGACTGTACGAGTTTAAAGACTTTTATACCACGGGTCTGTTGAATGCTGCATTCTGATTGGCTGAGAAATGTTCTATGGGTGTTGATTATTTTTCTGTAAACCGCACACCTAACTTTTCAAATGTCTTAAAAATAGGCACCAGAGCAATGTTTGTGGTAACCGTGGTATAAGCGGAATAATTGACTCCGGTCCCTTGAATTATTTGAAAACAATGCACACCTGCGGTGTAACGGCACTCCGCTTCGCGTCGTGCCGCATTACCACCTTGGTGTGCATTATTTTCTTATAATTCAATGGCCCGTCGTCAATTATTCCTTACTTAAAAAGCGGACACACGCAAACAAACGCGTCCGGAGTTTTACGTCATCGATCGACGACGGCTGGGCGAACACACTATAAAGCGAAGGCTAGCAAACAGAAACAACATCTAAAAAACTAAAGCACATAATCAAAATATATTTTTACATGCTTTGTAGTAATGTTAGCTTACCTGTTCAAAAGGATGAAAGCCAACTCCTGATCCGTTTTTATACCCAAAACAAAGCGGAGGTTTCTCCATAATTCAAATGTTAAATTCTGCCGATGTTAATCCGTGTTTTTGTAAAAAGTTTATCCGATTCACGTTTGGCTTTACGAGCTTCAGCAGAAAATTTTTTCCTTCACAATATGTGGAGTTTGTGTTGAAGTCTGTGTTGTGCTGGGAGCAGGTCGTTTCTTAATGTTATCAGACGCGTTGCAGTGTCGTCGCTGTTGAGTGCAAAGTCAGTAGACGAGGCGAGGGGCTCGGGAGCGCGCATGGAGGTGACGTCACTGGATTTCGCGCCAAATCCGGCCCGGTACTTTCACATAAAAGGAATAATATTTTTTTTCAGAGGTAATAGCAAAACCCGCAAAGTGGATCATTTTAATGTGAGATTACAGTCCCCTTCACACAAAGGCAATTGAAAAGGGTTTAAATTAGTTTAAAGAGTCAGTAAGATGACAATTTTAAGCATCCTATCATTATTTACAAGTCCCGGACAACAGGTTTAAATGCATGCAAGGTCAAAAAACACTGTAATTTGCTCAAAATATAAATTTAAAATTACCCCATTTCTCAGAGATCCCCAAACGATTCGTGTGAAGTCGTTCCATGACTCAGTCTGCCTAAACCCCACCTTTCAGTAGCCTACTCTGCTCTGATTGGTCAACTGACAGAGTGTCTTTGCACAGATCAGTGGCACAGACCAACAATAGTGCAACATACTGACCTCGTGCTAACATGATTTACTGAGAAGACATTGTCAACATCAATACACATCATTCATCATTCATCCAAGCAATAAAAACGACGATTGAAACTAACATTTTACACTCATTTAAGCATTTATGTAAACTAACTGGGTCATAGCAAAACCGTAAGTGAGCATGCGTTAGCCGTTTGCTAACGTGACTCTCTGACCGTAAATTAACAGTTTAAACAAAGACATCATTCATCATTCATCCAAGCAATACAAACGCTGATTGAAACTAACAATTTTACACTCATTTGAACATTTATGTAAGCTAACCGGGTCATAGCAAAACCGCTTGTTATCGTGACTCTGACAGTATATAAGTTAGAGTTTAAACAACGATATCATTCATCATTAATCCAAGCAATAAAAACGACTATAGACATTTTACACTCATTTAAGCAAGTATGTAGCTATAATCATACTTGCAGGTTGTGGTTAGGAAACGCGTGTTGTTCCAAATAAAGTGGGTACTGAACCATCTTTCATTGCTAAACGTCTAAATCCCTCCACTAAAAATTAATTTTAACCACTGATTCTTCACAGCCAGACACGTTTAGTATAACCCTCCTTGAAAAAGTCTCCTTTGGTAGTGAAAACAACACAAACTGAAAACACAGCGTGAGCTGATGTTTACACACACAAACTAGCTGTGGGCGGTTCATAGTTTTCGTTTCTTCCGCGGGCAAGGCTGTAGGCGGAGATTAGTATCTAATATGACGTGTGTGACGTGGCAAATATCAGGAAGAAGACTCACTCCCTATAACCACTCGTTTCAGCGATTCAGAGTCGACTCCCTGCTTTTGAAGCCAATAACTTTATTAACTCTTTCCCCGCCATTGACGAGATATCTCGTCAATCAAGAGAAAACGCTTCCCCGCCAATGACGAGTATTTCCGTCTTTCCGCAATACCGCTATTATCCACAACTTTTTAAACCCGGAAGTATTGAACTATGGCAAGCTGCTGCATGTCCGTGTCTGTTTTAAAGATCGCTCTGAATGGGATCTCTATGAAAAGTCCGTCACAAAATGGAATTATCTCTGCTTTTTGCTCAAAATGTGGTGTTTTTGCAGAAACCTACCCATATTCAAAAGCTGATTACAAAAGAACTACTCAAGGTTTGAAAGCAGAGGGTCTGTTCTTTCATTTGGTATATTGTATGTTTATATATTAGAAGAACATTTTCTGGAAGGCATTCAACTTTTGTGAAAATCATGAAAAACGCTGGCGCTGGCTGGCAACTTTTTTTTAAAACGCTGGCGGTGAAAGAGTTAATCTTGCACTTTTTGGTTCAACTACTTTACACGTTGTTTACATTGATGAACAGCTACATGACACACTGCAATAAAGGTTAGTTTCGATTTTGGATCTGTGTGGCTTTTTAAGTAGAAACACTGCGGACAGCTCCTTTAAACCTGTATTTGTAGTTCAACCCACAAATCCAGTTATTTATTTCTCATTTTAAATCGCTTTTTGAAATACATTTTGAAATTCCATTATTTAATTAAGAATTTATAAATGCAATTTAAAATGATGAACCCATTGAGTGTCTTATGTCGTTTTTGTAAATTGTTATATTAGAACTATTTATTAATGGATTAATATTTCTACGTTATTTTTATAATCTCATTTTTTATTGCCTAATAAAATGTTACAATGTTTTTTTGTAACTTTGTCTATTTATTTATAGATTAATTAATGCATTTTTAAACAAATGGATTAATTGCTATATTTATTGTCCAGTTAGTTATTAATATTGTTAAAATAGTTCTTTATTACATTTTGCATGACTCTTGTAGTCCTCCATAGTCCCATAGTTGTAGTAATGCTGACATCGCGGGCACGCGCATCGAATTTTTCGGTCGAACTTCTGGGTTTCATCCACTGATCTATAGACCTTTTGCGAGTCGACTTCACAGTTACGTCACGCGCGCATGTGGTGGCAGAAAAACAGTAGAAATGAATGAGACACGAGTGAAACGAACAATATAACTCACTAGAAAATGTTTTGTTGTGCTGTTGAGTCAACTGCAAAGTTACAGTGAAATCCTCCTTATTTGACATTTATACACAAAACCAGAGGTTCAGAATGTTCTGATATAAATCACCCAATGCCATGACTGAATCTGAAAGTTACGATCATTCTAATATGTGTTATAACAGATGTGAAGGTCAAAGGATATGCTATGAATAAACAGTTATTGAAGCAAGATGGTTATGATTTGCTTTCAAAACACGCATGTCTCTTTGGCACACAGGTACTGTACAGGTTAGTGTAGATTCCTAAAAAGGAGGAAGGCCAATTAAACGAAGTAAAACTAATGTGTAGTTTTGGGGTTATCCTCTGTATTTGTAAAGAAAGTGCACTCCAATGCCAATTCAAACATTTATTCCTTTAAAAAAACATTAATGTATGTGCAATTATATAATATTGTAAATCTAATACAGTACACACATCCGTTAACCTTTGATCCCTCACCTAGTGCTAAATATGTTGGTAAATATGATAATACTTTAAACTGACAATAATAGTATAGTATAGTACTCTCAGCTCCAGTTAACTCATTTGACCAGATTTATATCCATTCTGCAGATTCATCCGAACTAGCCCAGGAAGTGAGATAAGATACTGTATACAAATGTCACGGGATAACGGAGCACTTAATAACTATTCACAAGCCTTTTACATGTACACCTTAGGAAGAGTTGTCAGTCTCAAATAGTTTTATAACAATACCCTCATGTGGCTGGAGTATTATTGTTCGTAGAGACACAGGGCCTATTCGGTCGAGTCCAGTGCTCAAAACAAACAACCCATCTTCAGGTAGGCTAGGAGCCCAGTCTGGCTCTACAGCATGTGGTTCAGATCCCAAATTAAACACCACCAGTAAACGAACGCACCCCCATGAGCGCAGGAACGCTAAAGGAGGCGTGGCTGTTGAATTGAGGGTGGTGGAGGACATAGTGGTGTTGAAGGGAAGGAAGGTGAAGCTGCCGAAGCGGAGAGCCTCTTCACGGGCACGTAATTGACTCAGAGAGCGAAACAGGGCGTGAGGACGTCTAAGCTCATCCTGACCCTGAATCATTCAAAACAAATCGAAAAAAAAATCAGCATTTACATCTCATTAAATGAAACTTCATCTACCCTGCTAGTCAATGATTTTTGGTGATATGCTTCATTTTATCAGAATGTACAGTGTGTTTTATTTTTGCAGTGCCATGCTGGTGTAGCCCAACCCACTCTGAAAACTTATTAGACCAAAATCGCACTGTTTAATATGTATGAGAGACATATTAAACATGAAAATATGAGATGTTCAGAATAGAAAACATCAGATGATAATCAATGCAATCCATAATTCTTGGTACTCACCATCTAGGTTTAAAACATAAAATTGCATTATGTACATTACATATATTTACATGTATTGAAAAATATGATTCTTTTTAACTCTTTATTTCAAGTAATTTCAAAATTGTCCCTAAAAACATTTAAATTTATTGCTAAAACACATTACAAAGATTGTAAACTATGTAGTATAGACAGTTTATCCACATTTCTGCTAAAACGGTGGCTCGATGACGCGCTGGATCCACCGCGTTGCCTGCATGGAGTCTGTAAATTGCCCCCTAAAGCACATTCTACTAATACAGGTTTCCCACACCTTAACTTCAAATTTAAGGACCTTTCAAGGACTTTCCAGGTCCAATAGCCTCAAATTCAAGGACTAAATGTGGGGAGACATTTTAAGTGAGAGCAAGGTTACATAGTGTTATCTTTTAAGATATATTGTTACAGTTCCCTTTTGAGGGAACTCGCGCTGCATCACTGCGGTGACACTTTGGGGACGCCTTCAGGGGTAAGTGCATCTGAATGTGTATATCAAATTCAACTAATGGTGAGGCTTAACGACAAAGACGGGGTGACAATACCCTCACGTGGCTGGAAGTATATCGCTATATGAAATATTGCCAAAGACGGCGTTACAGGAATGCAGGAATTATGGCAAGGGAGACGCAGCGTCCCGTTCCCTTCTCAGGGAACAACAGTTACATACGTAACCCGAGACGTTTTCATGTGTCAAACACAATTATGCAAAAAAAGCATTTTGGTATGAATCAACTTTCGCATACAGAAGATATAAGCATTTAAAGCGAACAGTTTAGCACGCGTGCTTAAAGGGGCCCTTCCACATAAAACCGTTTTTACTTGTATTTTTTTATATGTGTTAGGTCCATATGTGTTTGTGTTGTGTCGTGAATGTGAAAATTAACTTCCACCTCCTCTGTCAGCTCTAGCCACTGAAAAGAAATAAGCGGAGAAATCAGGTCAGTTAGAAAAGCTTATCAGTGTGACGTGGAATTGATCGAGGTCATTACTACTCTTGAGACCGCGCCCACATAATACGTCTAGTTCAGTGAGTTTTCATAAGTTACAGCAAGGATGGCTGAACGTCAACCGTACCGTATTCAGACCATTGTTTTTCGTCGAGAGACATCATTCCTATTAAACGAGGGAATCATAATAGGGAATAGTTGCTACATGTTTGGATGTTCAGAAGAACGCTGGATTTGAAGAGAGACTGCGAGTAAAAGGCAATGCTCCTCTATCAACTGTTAGATTTTCTTGAATTTGGCTGCTCAGTCTTTCATGGCTCGCCAACGTATTAGAATGTATCTAATACGTAAAATAATAAGCAGGACCAAGTGCATGTGGGGAAAAGAGATTTAATGAAGGTTCTTATGTAGCATTGTTTTTCAGGAGCGATGTTGTCGTGTCAACCTTCTACATTCTTAACCCAAAGTTCTGTCTGTGGGACAGAACTTTATACATGATAACAAAAGGCCTACAACCAATAGACACCTGTTAGGACCTCCTACAAGAGATTGGTCTATCGAGCAGTCTACACTGAGGAATGGTTATTCTTTGTTATTCACACTGATCAGTTTCTATAGGCCATTTGGTTCACACCTTCACTGCAGACACATATGTTGATAACATCAGGGCACAATTGTAATGTAATCAGAAAGTTTCTAACATCAGGGCACAGTTGCAATGTTACGCATCAGACATTGATTACACACAAAAGAAATATACACAAAATCCTTCAATCAACATTGAAACCGGACAGAATGGCGCAGCTTATGTGAGTTAAACACTTTAGTACTATGTGTCACTGTGGCGGCCGGGACTTCTCTTCAGAGGGATGCAATTCACACGAATTCATGCTGCACACGCATCAAAAGGGTTTATGATAAAAGACACACGTGTGTGTATGTGTGTTTGTGCGCTGCTACACGCGCATCAAAAGGGTTTATATAAAAGACACGTGTGTGTGGTCGTGCGTGCGGGCGCTGCTACACGTGCATCGAAAGGGTTTACGAAAAAAGACACGTGTGGGTGTGTGTTTTTGTGCGTGCGCGCGTTGCTACACGCGAATCGAAAGGGTTTACGAAAAAATACACGTGTGTGTGTGTTTTTTGTGCGTGCGCACGTTGCTACATGCGCATCGAAAGGGTTTACGAAAAAAGACACGTGTGTGTGTGTGTGTGTGTTTTTTTGTGCGTGTGCGCGTTGCTACACAAGCATCGAAAGGGTTTACGAAAAAATACACGTGTGTGTGTTTTTTGTGCGTGCGCGCGTTGCTACACGCGCATCGAAAGGGTTTACGAAAAAATACACGTGTGTGTGTTTTTTGTGCGTGCGCACGTTGCTACATGCGCATCGAAAGGGTTTACGAAAAAAGACACGTGTGTGTGTGTGTGTTTTTTTGTGCGTGTGCGCGTTGCTACACGCGCATCGAAAGGGTTTACGAAAAAATACACGTGTGTGTGTTTTTTGTGCGTGCGCACGTTGCTACATGCGCATCGAAAGGGTTTACGAAAAAAGACACGTGTGTGTTTTTTGTGCGTGCGCGTATCGAAAGGGTTTACGATAAAAAGTGTGTGTGTAAGAAAGACACTGTGTCTTTGTCTTAAGACACTCACTTAACAGTAAACGGAATAACAGATGAGATTAAACAAGTATTAAAAGTTAGTTTGACTTCGAAAAACTGTTATCCAATCATAGCAGTGGGCGTTTACTTCCAAGTTGTCAATGCGGCCCGCCCATCAAAACGGATAATTTCTCTAACCAGCCTCAAAAACAGGGTACAAAATGGCCCATTACTTATTGCTTTTGATGTTTTTGGATGTAAAAACCATGCAAACGTCATGAGTAGACCTCAGACAACAGTATAAAACAATAAAAACGACCAAGAAAGGGCACCTTTAAGAAGTCTATAATTTTATGCTATTATCCTACAATACACAGGAAATAATATTGATTTTTTTCCAGAAAACTTCTTGCATAAAATAGATTCAAGCACTTTCAATAACCTGTATCTATGTATGTATATTTTCAAAAACTTCCCAGGGCCTTACATTTTTTCCCCCAGATTCACAAACTTTCAAGGATCTGTGTGAACCTCATCATAGCATCATTTTTAATATTTATTTAGTACATATTTTTATATCCTCTTGGTTTTTTTATGTTAACATTTTAAACAATGATAAAACATATCAACAAGTAAATTAAATCAACAAGTAAAACAACATTTTTGAGTAGGCTATTTCAAATCAATTATCGATTGATGTAGCCCTTGCTCACAAAAAAAGGTTGGAGACCCCTAGTATAGATCGGGTCTAGATACAAGGAATGTTTTACAAGTTTATCATTTTAGAGAAGTTGTAAAGGCACTGTTCTGACTGGCTGTTCACTTGTTTTGTAGCATCTCCATTTGCAGGATCAGACACATTCACATAAATATTCTAAATATAACCAATTGAAAACAACTGTGAAATCAAATTGGGACCAGAATGCCATTTTTAAAGACTAATTCTTCATCTTACCTGAACTGGGTTCAGCTCATCTCCATACTTGATGATGGGCGTTCCAGGTAGAGTCATCATCAGAAAGAAAATTGCTCTCTGCAGTTCCCATGGTACTTCTCCGCCCACCTTTACAAACACATAGTATAACACCACACACACAAAAAAAACTTATTTTTGTTAAAAGTTTTTTTTAAAGGGACAGTGCACCTGGAGTACCCTTACAAGTGATAGTTTATGACTCTAACAATAAATAAATAAACCCCACAATAAAGGATTACTCAATTTTCTTAAAAAAATCCAGATAATTTACTCACCGCTCTGTCATCCAAAATGTTGATGTCTTTTTTTTCAGTCGAGAAGAAATTATGTTTTTTGACAAAAACATTCCAGGATTTTTCTCGTTTTAATGGACTTTAATGGACCCCAACACGTAACAGTTTTAAAGGACTCTAACCGATCTCAAACAAGGCATAAGTCTCTTATCTAGCAAAAGGATTGCCATTTTTGGCAAGAAAAATAAAAAATATGAACTTTTAAACCACAACTTCTCGTATATCTCCAGTCCTGCGACGCCCCAGCGCGACCTCACGTAATACGTCATCACGTCAAGAGGTCATGCGAAACTACGCCCCAGTGTTTACAAGTGTGGACAAAGAGGACCGTTCCGACGTTGTTGTATGTCAAATGATACAAAGTAATGTCTTTGTGTCAGTTTATTGTTTAAAATGGTCCGCAAATGTGTGTTATATATATAAAACGTGTGACCTTTCAACGTCATTACGCAATTATGTGCGGTCGCACTGGCGCGTCGCAGGACCGGATATTGATGAGAAGTTGTGGTTTAAAAGTGCATATTTTTTATTTTTCTTGCCCAAAATGACAATCGTTTCTCTAGATAAGACCCTTAGGCCTCGTTTGGGATCATTTAGAGTTCTTTGCAACGGCAATTTTACATTATAACTGTTATGTGTTGGGGTCCATTAAAGTCCATTAAAATGAGAAAAATCCTGGAATGTTTTCCTTTAAAAAACATATTTCTTCTCGACTGAACAAAGAAAGACATCAACATTTTGGATGACATGGTGGTGAGTAAATTATCTGGATTTTTTTTTTAAGAAAATGGACTAGTCCTTTAAGTTAACACCATTCCAGTACAGCTACTTTAGGGCGGTTAATCTACACACAAATGAATCCATACACAATCAATACACACATTAGGGGAAGGGAAATCTGACATCTCCAATTAACTTTGGACTATGGGAGAAAAACGGAGTACCCACATGCTGACACAGGAAGAAAATGCAAACAAAAAAGACCTCCTTACCAAGCCGAGGCTCGAACCGAGGACCGTCTTGCTGTAAGGCCACCCTTACTGACTAACAACCTACAACCCCAAGAGACATGTGCTATCCAAAAGACTATTCAATTAAGAAATGTCCACTCACAGTCCAGCTTGGCCAGTATCCTTGTGGCATCTGCAGAATGGTTTTTATGGCCTCAGACACTTCAGGGGCCGTCAGCGGACGGTGCGATGGAGGAATCAGTGACTTTGTAACCATCTCCACCAGTGAACCATTAACTAGGTTGGATGTATTAGAAAGTAGAGGACTCCCACCTGTTTGCCTCACCATCAGAATTCTTCGAAAATGAGATAAGAACGTTAAACCCACGTTTACATTTGTAAAATAATGTGCAATGACAAATTGCGCACAATAAAACCAGGAAAACTAGAAACCAGGAAGATGTTTAAGGAAGAAAATGTAGAGATTCAGTGTTGATTTTATCTCTGGCTGCTGGTTGGTTATGGTTTGTTGGTCAGTATGAGTTCAGTATTATACCTTTCGTCATCTTGTGAACTGAACTCTCGCATTAGCACATTCCACTCCATTAACATCTGCAAACCATAAACCACATCCATTTTTACCTCGCGCTAAGTACCATGATGTAAATAAAATATACGCATCCCAACACAATTTGTCAAAGCAAAACATACACACATTTCCTTCCCATACAGCAAGAAGAGCATCAGTCCATTTTCAGACAGTATTACCTTGATGGAGAAAGTGGTGTCTGTGTCGCAGATTTCAAACCCTGACACACCTTGTTCCAGCCAATATCTTAATGAGTACTGAAAAGAGAAATCACAGTATCAGATGGTAAAGCATGGTACTTTGATACCATACTATTAAATGATTAGCATGTTTGTATACAATAGTATATATAAATACATTTACATTAGCATTTGGCAGATGCTTTTATTCCTAGCAGCTAACAGTATCTCAAGAATGTGTGGCCCCTGTATGTTTTAAATTGTAATCTTAGGTACATGACCTAAATGACATTGTATTACCATGTTAAGAGTTGTGTACATTACCTGTATATTTCCTGAAGTGCCGAACCGAACCTTAGTGTTATTGCTCGCCGTTGGCTCCAAAAGGACCGCTTCACAAAGGCACAGCATTATTCTCAGACCTGAACCAAACACCAAATTCACATTTTAAATTCATTCATTAACATCGTCTCAGTTATGTCTCAATTTCCCACACTTCTACCATTCACAAGTAAAGCGAGAGTTTACAAGGCACCATTTTATCCATTTCCAATGCTGGGTTGATCAAATGTGGCTGAACAGCACCATCTATTGAATTTCAAGTGTAGTACAATCCTGTGCCAAATAGCAGGAGGGGTGATTCTCACATTGGAAATATTTTCTCCATGATATTCCTCCATTGGTCCAGACTCAAAGGCTACTAAGTAAGTTTTTTTAATGAGACATTAATGAACTATATTTTAATAGAATGTGGAAACTACCTGTATCCCTAATAAAAAACAAAGTCGTGTACGAAGCGTCACAAGAGAATATTGATCTTTTTACTAAAAAAATTATAAAGTAATCTGTTAAACTGGTAACCATTTTAAAGGTATTGGCAATTGTGTTAAAAAAAAACTTAATGTAAATATCTATGTGTGTGTGTGCGTGCGTGTGTGTGTGAGCAGTCCTTTAAAAGTGTTATGAAGGATAAGAACAAAAGTAATGGACACTTTTTTCTTCCACTAGTTCTTCATTTTTATCATACATAAATATTCTATATTTTTTGTCATTTGAGAATATCTAGAAGAACATCCAATTATTTTTTATTTTACTCTGTTTAAATTACAACATAAAGCACTCAGACATAGTGGGATGCGTTACGATAATGAGATATCAGCAGATAATAATTAATTCCTATGGTAAAATTATTCTTTGTGCAAGGTAGATACACAATTTTGTTTGTTATGAATTATATGTTTTATTAAAATCTTTACTGCGTCATACACTCACCTAAAGGATTATTAGGAACACCTGTTCAATTTCTCATTAATGCAATTATCTAAGCAACCAATCACATGGCAGTTGCTTCAGTGCATTTAGGGGTGTGGTCCTGGTCAAGAAAATCTCCTGAACTCCAAACTGAATGTCAGAATAGGAAAGAAAGGTGATTTAAGCAATTTTGAGTGTGGCATGGTTGTTGGTGCCAGACGGGCCGGTCTGAGTATTTCACAATCTGCTCAGTTACTGGGATTTTCACGCACAACCATTTCTAGGGTTTACAAAGAATGATGTGAAAAGGGAAAAACATCCAGTATGCGGCAGTCCTGTGGGTGAAAATGCCTTGTTGATGCTAGAGGTCAGAGGAGAATGTGCAAACTGATTTAAGCGGATACAAGAGCAACTTTAACTGAAATAACCACTCGTTACACCTGTAGTATGCAGCAAAGCATTTGTGAAGCCACAACACGCACAACCTTGAGGCAGATGGGCTACAACAGCAGAAGACCCCACCGGGAACCACTCATTTTCACTACAAATAGAAAAAAGAGGCTACAATTTGCACAAGCTCACCAAAATTGGACAGCTGAAGACTGGAAAAATGTTGCCTGGTCTGACGAGTCTCGATTTCTGTTGAAACATTCAGATGGTAGAGTCAGAATTTGGCATAAAAAGAATGAGAACATCGATCCATCATGCCTTGTTACCACAGTGCAGGCTGGTGGTAGTGGTGTTATGGTGTGGGGGAAGTTTTCTTGGCACACTTTAGGCCCCTTAGTGCCAATTGGGCATCGTTTCAATGCCACGGCCTACCTGAGCATTGTTTCTGCCATGTCCATCCCTTTATGACCACCATGTACCCATCCTCTGATGGCTACTTCCAGCAGGATAATGCACCATGTCACAAAGCTCGAATCATTTTTTAATTGGTTTTTTGAACATGACAATGAGTTCACTGTACTAAAATGGCCCCCACAGACACCAGATCTCAACTCAATTGAGCATTTTTGGAATGTGGTGGAATGGGAGCTTTGTGCCCTGGATGTGCATCCCACAAATCTCCATCAACTGCAAGATGCTATCCTATCAATATGGGTCAACACTTCTAAAGAATGCTTTCAGCACCTTGTTGAATCAATGCCACGTAGAATTAAGGCAGTTCTGAAGGCAAAAGGGGGTCAAACACAGTATTAGTATGGTGTTCCTAATAATCCTTTAGGTGAGTGTATTTCAGTGATTTCATTAGAATGACCCAGATATACTCTATTTATCAAACACATTTAATAAGAGGTCATGGATGTGAGCACACTATCAAAAGAGTAAGTGCATAAAGAGTAAAAGCAATACAGTCTACCTGCTTTTCGGCTTTCTGTCATAAGCTGTGTGAACTGTGGAAGGGTGCCTACATCTTGGTCAATCTGTGTCAGGTTTGGTGTGGAGCCGTCCTTACGAAACAGCCCTTCCAGGATGAGAGCCCCGACCCTCAGTGACTTCAGATACGGCAACCGCTCGGACACCCCTGAATGACAGAGATACACCTGTATTTTGGGCTTTACTCATTTTACTATTATCATGGATATTGAATATGTGTATTTTTAAATTGTCCATGTTGTCTGTATTGTATTTTTGTATCTTAAATGCTTTTCCTGAGATAAGACCTTTGTTTAAGTTTGTGTTTAACCATATGACATACTTTTTCTCATAGTTTTTTCATCATATTGAAGGGAGTGACACTTTTGACCACACTGATCAAACAGAGTTAAAGCTACAATATGTAGGATTTTCACCACTAAAGGTCGCTATTTCACAATAACAAAGGTGAAGCTAAATGATGTTATGCAGGCAAGTGGAACGATGGAAGATGTTGTTTTTCAACATCCAGAGACTTATGGAATTCGCTAATCATGTTAATGAATGGGGTAATGAATTAATGCTGTGTGTTAGATGCTGTATAGCTGCCATTTCCGCATTTGTCCACTTGTTTTGCTATAAAGTAGTTTCTACAACCGGTAACTGAGGATAGGACGGATATTAGGTTACTAAAAGGGCGACAACTGCAAGGAAGACAAGCTATTATTTAAAACAGGAATTTCACTGGAATTACAAATCCTTGGGAACTTTTGGGATAATGCAAGTACACAACTCCATGAAATGGTTCTATATATGTGCTATATATAGCACTTGTGGTTCCCATTTGATTACAAGCCGATGAAGCGCTTTTAAGGCCATTTAGCACTTTTTTTTAAGTGCATCCCAGGATTATTTAAACTGTATGTTAACTGTTGTAATGACTTATAGGCGTTTCACAGAAGTAATAATGACTTTGACATGCAGGTGTGAATGCACGATTCAAGGTTACAGTACTTTCGCAAAGTTCGAGTAACTGGAGTTATTGTTACCTCCCAATATTGTTTGATGACTTACTGCTGATAGCGTTGGGTTCATCGCTCTCTGCATCAACAAGGAGTGCTGGTTGCAGGCGATAAAATGGATCCTTCTGCCACCAGAGCAACACAGGAGTCACTGCCCGCGGGCTCTGAACGATCAATGTGATTGCAATTCCCAACATGACCACCCAACCGATCCAGAAGGCCAGAACCAGACAAAAACGAAACTTCTTCCAACCTGGTCCACCTGCACATTTCACCAGCTCTTCTTTACTCAGGGGTTTCCAGGTGTACAGGTGAGGCTCAGGCTCTGGAATAAGCAGGGGAACGGTCTCCGACCCATCCAAACCTGTAAATCGACTTCCGGCAGACACGCTGCCATAGCCTGGATCACCTTCTACCTTTAGGGTCATCTGGTTTCACTGGAAACATAACCATTGGGATGACAAATACAATATGCACAATTTTGATGAGAGCGTGTTAAAGAAAAACACCACAATTTTTCAACATTTCACTATGTTCTTACCTCAACTTTAACAAATTAATACATACCTATAAGTTTGCAGCACTTCGACCTCGGGCGCAGTAATATTGACCAAAGTTTGAGTGAGAAGGGGAGTAGTCAGGAGTGATGATGTTACTGCGCGTCGAGGTCGAAGTGCTGCAAACTAAGTGCTCTTCCGCCATACAATATAGTTCTCATTTTTTTATCCGCTTAAAAAAAAAACGCTACATTTTATTTTGTGCCACCATACTTACTCGTGTAACTACTCATGTAACAGTCTTTAAATACCGAAAACATGGAAGGGTTTGGCGGCCTCTAAATTCATCCCTGTTTGGATCCTAAGGAATGAATGTGGCTAGGCTAAATGCTAACACATTCACGATGCGCTGTACAAAGATTAAGTGCACGCATTGAAAAAAGATAGATATGTATTAATTAGTCTAAGTTGAGGTAAGAACGTAGCAAAATATTGAAAAACTGTGCTGTTTTCCTTTAACTCTTTCACCGCCATTGACGAGATATCTCGTCAATCAAGGGAAAACGCTTCCCTGCCAATGACGAGATTGCAGAGCAGAGGGTCTGCTCTTTCATTTGGTATATTGTATGTTTATATATTTAAAGAAGAACATTTTCTGGAAGGCATTAAACTTTTGTGAAAATCATGAAAGACGCTGGCGCTGGCTGGCAACTTTTTTTTAAAAACGCTGGCGGTGAAAGAGTTAAAGGGGTAGTTCACCTAAAAAAAAAATTTAAACAGTGTCATTATTTACTCATCCTCATTGTTTGAACCCCCAGTGTCTTTCTTGGCTCTTCAGAACCCAAATGCCGATTTTTTTTAATTGTTGTTTCGGGTTATGGGAGTGAATGGTGACCAACTCTTCAAGCTTCAAAGTGGCCCAAAGTGTTAAACAAATAATTCCACTCAACTTATGCTGTGCATTTTAAATGTCTTGAAGGCACAAACAAACTAAAATACAATCCACTGTTTGATGAAAGTCTTGACCTGTGCCTCTCTTTCGGTCTCTGTGTCTAAACCTGTTGAGGGAGTTTTAGGATACCTTTGAAATAACATCACAAAGGTTAATAATAACCTTGATTGAGATAATGTGCGTCAACCAAAACAAAAGCGATATCCACAACAAGAAAGCATATAACACAAGATGAGTGGAGTTTTATTTTGGGTCATTTTGAAGCTTGAAGGGTTTTCTGGTTACCATTGGAGTGCATGGTAACCACCTCAGTCACCATACACTTTCAAAGTAACTACAAGACACAAAACAGCTTTTTTTTTAAAATCTGCATTTGGGTTTTGACCCTTATGTTGTTACAAACCTGTAGGCTATACATTTTTTGTTTTGATGATCAGAAGCCCCATTGACATCCGCAGTAGGATAAAAGAACCCTATGGAAGTCAATGGGGCTTCTGATTGTTCTGCTTACAAACGTTCCTCAAAATATCTTTCTTTGATTTCATCAAAACATGAGGGTGAGTAAATTACATCATTTTTATTTTTGGGTTAACTATCCCTATAATGACTGACATCCAAAGTCCCATTCAGACGCACAACATCAAGATCCTTCAAAATGTCATCCTTGTTCTGTACAGAACAAAGCCATACAGATTTACAACAACACAAGAGAGTATAAATTATAAAATTCACGTTTGAGTAAACTAGAGCTACGTTGAGGCTGATATAAAAGACATTTTTGAATGTACTTTCGCTTTCACAAAACATCAACAAACACCATTACATCTCTTTCCTAAACAAGTGTTGCTTACTATGTTATATGCTGATGATTCATGCTAATGAAATCATTTTAAATAATGTGTCCAGTGTCTCTGTTTTTAATGTAAACAAACAAAAACTAAAGCTCACAAAAATGCAGATTGATTAACACAATGCTTTTACTTATATGGTAGCTCCAATGTACTCTCTCTGTTTACCTAAAATCTAAATAAAGAAATCGTTAAAAATGATATTACAAAATAGCAACATTGACTGACTTAAAATTTAGTGGATTCTTTATAGAAAATTAAACAAGACTATTTTATCATTTAACATGCATTTTCCTGCTCCATAAATAGTCAATAAAATCTTACACATTTTGTGAATTAAAAAATAACCTTTAGCCACATGATGCCTAAAAAAGTGTAAGGGCAGAGGCAAATGCTTCAAATATAAAAATCACATTGTAATCTGTTAGCAGCAGCTTACCTGTTGCTGTTATGAAGAAAGTGAAAGAGATACTTTCTGTTTGTCACGCTCCTTTCAGTTTATTTGCATGACAAACACTACCTTTATTGTCAAGGTGCGACAAAGAACAGACTTGGACTGACCTTCTCTGAGCACAAAACACTCCTCTGCATTTGAAATTCTGCTTATTACCCTCCATTGGTAAGAAAGGTATGACATGAACATCAAGATGAGGTCATTAGTACATAGGTGTAATGGCCTATGACACTTCAGTAACACATTCTACAGAGCTACTGTATGTGCTACATTGAATATGATATAACATGTGCATACAGTATGTAAGTATAATATGAAATAATATATGAAATATAATAAGGCAGAATCTTACAGTAAGGTGAGCATAGCAGCTATAAGATCCTTTGTGTGCTAATTTGATGAAGCATTGCGTAAAAGGTTATCCACAGCATTTTCTAAATATATCTATCTACCATGTATACCCTAATAAATTAACTACATTTTTTTATTTTGATGTTTTGCTTAAAATCTAACAAGCATAAAATGGACATCTTAGTGTTGCCAAATATGTACCACTGTTTACAATCAAGTGTATGTATAGTTCATTATAATGATGTTGCTCTTATAAAAATATAAATAAATCTTTCTCCTCACCAATTTATGAACAACAGAGGAGAATGCTGGGTGCTTGCCAACAACTTGCTGAGTCATGTCAGACACGAGAGCCTGTAATAAAACCACTTAATAGCAAAGCAGAAGCAGAACAAGCGATAGTGCTTACAAACGAGATCAGAGGAGATTTTAAATGGAGCAAAGCTTAACGTTTATTGGACAACGTCTCCAGTGTAACTAAGCCAATTAACATGTAATGGGAGGGGCAACGCAGCCTGGATTTCTAATAACGGCATGTAGCTTCAATATGATTTAAAATCGTAATCTTTAATGTGATAGTTTGAATTGAATGACTATTAAAGTTTATCAGTAAAAAAAGTTTTTTTTACTGTCTAGTCTATGACAAATAACGCGAGAGCGATTCGAAAACCGTCTGTTACGTATGCGTTCGAATCGCTCTCGCGTTGCTTTGATGTCATACCTAAACGATCTGCGCAGCGCCACGTGAACTCACCCGTTGTTTAACTTATCTTCAACTTATGACATTCCTGGACGTGTTACGAACAGGTATTTTAACTCCCGCTGCTAAATTTGACCAAACGTTACATAAAAATGTATTTGTTGATTTGTAGCAATTGATTTATTTAATGTTGTTGCAAATACGTACATACCTGATCGGCGCGATGTATATTTACTTAATCCACTTCGTGAGGCATAAGGCTACTTTAGAGAGATAGAGATATTTTTAATATTTCTTTACAGAGAATGATCATTATTGTTTTTATTAGCTGCTGGAAGGGTTTCTAAAAAACGTTTAAATTACATAACAAAGCCACTAGATGGCATTATTATGCTACCTGAAATAGAAGTGATCGTTTCTGTTTTTCCACCAATGCATTGCAGTAAGATGTATGTAGCCTACGAAGCAACATCAACATACGAGTGAAATGCAGTACACGTCGATATAAAAGATTCACAAAAAGTTTGGCCTTACGTACATATTTCTGATTTACTTGCAAATATGAAATGTTTTTATAGATGGATATTTGTTGGAAGACAGGAAGAGCAAACAGATAAGAGTAAAGACAGAGAGACTAAAGGGTTTAGAGACAGAAACAGGTAAGAGATGATGAAGAATAAATAAAAAATAAATTAATAAATAAACACACCACATAACCTCTTACGCTGACTGATCCACAAGGGTGGGACCAGTGTGTTTTAAATTAAAACTTTTTGTACTATGTATCTTATTGTCCAAGAACAGTGCTTAACATCAAACAGCCCACAGGGGTTTAGCTTTGATGTCTGAGCACAGTTTTATGAAATAAATCCTTTAGCAACAAAAAAATATAATAATTCATTCAAGGAGTAGAAATCACAGCATGTAAAATCCTAAAGGGACTTGTTTTATTTAATTGTTTGACATTGTTGCATCAAGTTTTTAAAGACGCTTTTTTGAGAAATCAACATTTGCACACTGGAACTAGTCATAAAAGTATTATCTCAAATACTGTTAAACAATATCCGAAAAGAAAAGACAAGACATTGGAATGTGTAGTCAAGGTTTACACATGTTATCTTTTTATTGCTGGACAGAAGTTGAATAGTATGTATGTAAAAGATCTTCATTATATTATAATTATACTGAATTATATATTGAAAATGTTTATTTTACCACAACTTTTCAAACCATAAGGATTTCAAGTCAAAGAAAACCGTCCATATGAAGCCTATTTAAAACTGAAGTGTATAATTCCTTGCGTTGTCAAATATTGCAAAAATAACAATTTTCATTCAACACTTTTCATTGGTTTTCTGTTGGCCGGGCACACTCATGACTGAGACAGTGTTGCGGTGTCAGTCTGTCAGGGTGCTCAAAAAAACAGAGCAAAGTCTTAACAGTGCCACAGACACTGTATGTATTTATACTTTCACTTTAATCTATCCATGAAGTATAGAGAAAACTAGACATTTCAGCTTAAGAATGCTTTCCTATTTTGTTTCTATTTTAACAACATTGATTTGAAAAAGAAAAATTTGGCTACACAGTTTTTCCTTTCTTAAAGGTATTGTGGAGGATTTTCTTTTTCCAGGTGGATCATCAAGACTATTGGTCCTCCTAGTTGTCAATCAGGAGTGTTGCGCAATTGCATTTTTAAAAAAAGTGGAGATGGCGGTTCTTTTCTAAAATTCGAGAAAATCCTCCGCAACACCTTTAAGTAGTTGGCTTAAAATTGTCTTCCTTTCATTGGTAATTACATCCACAGAGATTCCAGGCTTGATTTTATTTCCAGGAAATCTCACTAGTTGGAATCCTCAGATCCGACAGTATCCTTAAATTATAAAAATATATATGAGAATTCACAACACAAAATAATTCTTTTGTATTCGTAGATAGTAAATATGTCCTTTATATTTAAGATTTTGGATGATTTTGAATAAACTAAAGATTTCAAACATACCATCGCCTCAATAGATCTAATGGCTGCTGCATATTTTTGATATGCCGCAATTATGCAATCTTTCCTGCAACAAACAGAAAACAGTACAAAGAGAGCGAAAACTCGTGTTTGGAGAACTTACAGTTTAAAGGCAATAGTTTGACTTCATTTTAATTTATTTACTTGATAAATACTATATAACAAAAAATCAAAATCAAACAAAATATATTTCCTGTCTATTACATATACTGTATATACTTACAATAAAAACAGGCACAAAAGCATATTTCCTTTTTTAATAAGCTTTCTGTGATGCTTTCTTTACTGTTGTCACTCACTTGCTTATTATTCCTCCACCTGGTGGAAGGCCTGGAATTTCTTCAGATGCCAGGAACTTCATCACATAGAGCAGGTCAGGATCCTCATCTTTAGCTCTCATCATTTGAATGATCTCTAAGTGATGTGAGACGAAATAGATTTTTAGAAAGTAAAACTAATTATGGACACTCATTTCGCCCCATTGGTTGGGAGTATATCAAATTGATTATGTTAAATTTTACTTGTATTTAAATGACGGAGAAATTTGTCAATTTACTTTCCACTTTCTGCTCAATGATTTGCTCTAACGCTGCCTCACGTTGCAATGCCTCTGGCGTCACTTTGGGGGCGCTGTCGAAGCAGATAATGATGATGCTGATGTTGTCTAAGCTTCCCTGAAAGATTAACAAGACATTTCATAAATTAAATGTACCCCATTTTTAAATGTTTACTTTTGTGTGTGTTTACAAACAGCCTGGTTATAAACCAAAGACCCTTTAGCCTTTGTCATGTTCTGTTGGATTTTCCTCAATATTCCTATACCTAAAGTCTAAGACTGTGACAATCTTGTGCATAATCCCCCCTTTGCTCCTAATCGGTCTATTTAAAGAAAGGTCTCTCTTTGTAAAGAACATGTTAAGCTGATTCTGTTATTCTGTAATCTTACTTGCGTCAACATGCAGCATTATATAATATTACGTAACCCAGATGCATGTAATAACGTTTAATAACAACATGTTCAGCATGTTTTAGAGTAAGGGTTAAAAGTGCAAAAATATTTTTTTCATTAAAGGGACAATAAATAAAATTGTATTTTGTATTCAAATAAATAGTGCTCTCTAGCGCCTCGCTTTTCCAAATGCGTGTTGCAACTATGAGGGGCCATTATGAAAAGATCTCCTTGTCCGTTTCAGCTGGTTCACGTGTTCTGAACGAAAACGCGTTGTGGAAACGCATTGGTAGACTAGTGCTTTTTGTCCCTCTCTGCTATTATAGTTTATCATCATTATGGCGGAACGACATGGAAGCCTCCTTGGACTTACCTGTTTAATGTAAGTAAAGAGAATAAATTCTAAGCTAACAAAGAAAAGTCAGATCATTGGCAGAGATCATTTGACACCAACGAGGACATATTTATGAATAAAGACATTGAATTTGATTAATAAAACACTTAAAACCTTACTTACTGTCCTTTTAAAGGTTAAAGGTGCTCTAAGCGAATTCACGCGTTTTAGACCATAAAACATTTTTGTTACATACAGCAAACATCTCACTATCTGGTTGCTGTCTGTCCGCTGATCAAACTGTAAAAAAACGCGATCTCTGTCGACAGCCCAGGCTCCACAAACTGCAATAAAAACAAAGTGGCCAAACTTAGCACTACGAAACATAACAAAGAGTTCCAGCCAATAAACAACAAGAAGGATTTGGGGGTGGGCGCGTTCATGAAAGCACGGAAGGGAGGGGGAGGAAGAGGAGTTGGCTACGCTCCGTTTGTTTGAAAACAGTTCAAACATCATCAAAAAGTAAAGTCACACAGATTCGCTTGGAGCGCCTTTAATTGTTTAAAAAATGATCAAAATATGTACACCAGCTGTCATTAGGGCAGTACCCTTTAAAAAGGTCCTAATGCTTACCATTTAGGTACATATGTATACATTTGGTACCAATATGTACCTTGAGGTACTGATATAAACTCTTTAGGTGCAAAGCTGTACTTATTGAAAGGGTACAGCCGCAGTGACAGCTGGGGTACATATTTTGACCATTTTTTTCGGACAGTTTAGGCCTAATATCCTTTAAACATAATATTCGTTCCCACTTGAGCGATTAAAAACCGTGCAAACTGACTCCCAGAAGTTGCCAATCCGTCATGGAATTCAGATTAGAGCTTGCAATTTAGGTAAAGCTTGCTAATTGCGTGAGGTCTATGAATAGCCCATGGATGTTAGATCAAGACCTTAAGACCAAGTATATTCTCTCTCAGCTAATACCAACCTTATAGAGGCAGAGATCAATGACCTGTGCACAAATGTCTCTCAGATCGTCGCACACCTGCAGACGGTTACGCACAAATGCACACAGCTCCTCATTACCAACTGCATCCCATACACCATCGCACGCCACCACCAAGAACTCATCTTCCGGGGTTCGCCTCAGTTCGTACACCTCGGGTTCAGGTGATACCAGCTGTTCGGTCTGAGTCTTCAATTCCACCTCCTTAAAATCATAGTCTCCTAGAGCTCGGGACACAGCCAGAGAACCATTGATGCGCTGTAGGGTGACTGACCCCCCGGCGTTCTGGATGCGCTCTTTCTCTCGTGGGTTGCAGGGTTTGTGGTCCTCCGTGTAGAAGACCACCTGGCCATTGCGGCAAAGGAAGGTTCGTGAATCGCCGCAGTTGATGAAGTAGATGTTTCGCGGAGAGATCATAACAGCAGTCGCCGTTGATCCGCTATGGTCCCAGTTCTCATTACGTGCCAGGGTGTGCATGTGCCGGTCGATGCCAAGAAAACCATTCCTGATGCCATCTTTGACCTGATCTGGATCCTCATCCGCCATCACACAACCTGATCACACAATCATACAATCACAATGTTAAGAATCACAGGATCTGCCAATAATAGCTTGTAAGCTATTTTTTTTACCAGAATGACTATGGATCAGAACAGTATATATATCACTCACATTTTATGTAAGAATTACAACAATCATTTGAAATTCCTTTGTAGTTTTATAAGAAGAACATCACTTGTTACATCTATTTATTGTTTTCTTTGACCACATATAAACTCAGTAAACCACGAGTACCTTTATCCAGGATGAAATCCAGCAGATGTTTGGCGCAGTACTGAGCCACTGTTCTTCCAGCATGTCCATCAAACACAGCAAAATAGCTCCAGCTTGGAAGTCCTCCAGACATCTCTGGCATGCAGGTGTGGGCATCCTCCATCTGGACACGCCAACCCTGCACAGAGGCCATGCCGTAGTTAACTCCCCATTTTGATCCCCCTTCTTCCATGTCCTTCGCCAAAATCGGCCGATCCAGGTACGGACTTGGATTGTCCTCCTCATTCTCAAAGTCATAATCTTCCCTTCTCCCACCCTTAAAGAAGAAGGTCACCATCTTCTCTGTCTCCTTCACCAGCTGTCTGAGGAAGGAGGGCACCTCCATGGTACTAGCCCGCCTGGCTGTTCTCATGGCTGCTTGAATTTAGTCTCTTGCTAGTACTTCTCCTCAAATTTCTCTTCCTGGTCTTCCTCAGCCGATCCAGTGGTGCAAGCAATGTGTTGTCAATCACTCTCTGCTAAAGACATTGTTCATGCAATAGCTCTCTAGACTGTCTCAGTCCCTTGAAATCCATTGGATTGCTGCAATAGGAGCTGGTGATCTGAAGTCATGTGAACCTTAAGTTAAACACTTTTGTCAAGCTGTTGTATATGTCCAGCCAGTTCTGATTGGATAATCTATTTACGTTTTCTCATCCTCCACACTGTTCTTTCTCTCTTTCTCTCTCTCTGTTCTTCGCCTGTGTCTAATCCCGGCTTCATAATGTGCCTGGATTAGATACGTGCACTTGATGAACTACGCAGTGTTCTAGAGTCATGCAAACAGGATGGAGATGTGACTTACAATACTAGCAAGGCTTATTGGGATGTGTCCAGTGTATGATGACGCTTTATGAATGGTTTTGTGGAATAGGCTGGGAAGAAGTGAGATGAAATGTTACATTTAAAGATTTAGTTCACCTAAAAAAAAAGTTTTTTACCTGGATCAAACATTGTGTTTCATTGCCATGAATACATAAATAGATATGCAATTGATATGAAATAGCAACTTTAAAGGTTACACAGGCTGTTTGCATGTCTCTAACACTACTAGTCTTTATAAGTAAGGACTGCATGGCCTCCTTTGTAAGCCCTAGTTCTTAGAAACTTGAGGATTACTGTGGTATGTAGATGTGTGAAACTGGACTTGAGCCTGTTGTACAAAATAAACACCAAAATAAAGCCCCATGAGGCATCTTTGCTCTGTGAACAATTAAAATGGTTTTGGTAGGCTACTTCAGTTTATGAAAAAATGCAATATTTGACAGAACACCTGTTGGGTTAATAAATAAACCTATGCAGGGTTATTTTTAACCCAATGCTGGGTAAATATTGGACAAAACCGTAGACTGTAAAAAAGATGGACGTAGTATCTGTGACGTCACCCATAGGTTTCTGAAGATCATTTTTGAAGCTTAAAGTAGGTGGTTCCTGCTGTCGGCATCTTGGCCGCACGTCATCACGCAGGACATTGGGCAACCTGGTAAGTTGTAATACACATTTCACTTTTGAGTCACATGACGTTTATCGACCCGCGCCGTTTATTTTCCCCCTATAGTAAGGTTACCAAATACAAACCGGTAACTCTCTCGATAAATGCACAATCAACATCAGCCATCTTGCAAACAGACAACCGCATAGCACTTGCCCCTCCCACAAGAAGCGGATTTTGCCTCTGACGCACGTCAAATGCTTGGTTTTTCCGCGAGTCTACTTTGCTCTAGATGTGCGAATGCATTCAAACGGTTCAAGCGGCAAATTAGGCACGGTAGACGCGATTTTGACGCCTCAAACGCGGTTGGTGTAAACGCTGCATAAGGCTTAATATCATTTAAACGGACGATTTACAAAAAAGAAAATCACCCCCCTCACAGTTGTCATGAAGTCCAAAATTAGCTATACAGACCAAAAACCATTTTTTGTACCAGGCTGTAAACATATTATTTTTGACTGTAAAGTTGGGCATTTTTACATGGGGCTCTATGGGAATTGACTCCCTTTTGGAGCCAGCCTCTAGCGGCCAGTCGATGAATTGCAGTTTAAATCACTTCCGTATTGGATTTATCAGAGAGATCGTAAGGTTGCCTCTCGGACAGAACACATGTTGGGTTATTATAAAAACCTATGCTGGGTTTTTTCAATGCAATGCTGAGTTACTTCAACAGAATTTAGAGCATAATTTCCACTGAAACCGGAAATTAGTGTGGGACATATTGAGTACCTCCTCCCCTTTTAAAAAAGCCAATAGCATTTAGTTTACCTCACAGTCGGGAATCAGATAAGAAGCTGAAAGGCAGAATAAAGTGATAAAAATCATTGATCCGTATAGGTGGAAGTGAGCGACTGTAAGTTTTAAAGGAATAGTCTACTCATTTTCAATATTAAAATATGTTATTACCTTAACTAAGAATTGTTGATACATCCCTCTATCATCTGTGTGCGTGCACGTAAGCGCTGGAGCGCGCTGCGACGCTTCGATAGCGTTTGGCTTGGCCCCATTCATTCAGTGGTGCCATTTAGAGATAAAGTTAGAAGTGACCAAACACATCAACGTTTTTTTCTATTTAAGACGAGTAGTTATATGAGCAAGTTTGGTGGTACAAGATAAAACGTGGCGCTTTTCTGGGCGGATTTGGAAGAGGAACTATGTTTTGTGGCGTGGTAGCACTTATGGGAGTACTTCGAATCGGCGCAGTAACACCCTCCCTCTCCCATTACGAGAGTAAGAAGGGGAGCGGACTTTTCAGGCGAGTCGAAGTACTCCCAAAAGTGCTATTACGCCATTAAATATAGTTCCTCTTTTAAATCCGCTTAGAAAAGCGCAACGTTTTATTTTGTACCACCAAACTTGCTCGTATAACTACTCGTCTTAAATAGGAAAAATGTTGATGTGTTTGGTCACTTCTAACTTTTTATCTCTAAATGGTACCATTGAATGAATGGGGCTAAGCTAAATGCTATCGAAGCGTCGCAGCGCGCTTCAGCGCTTACGTGCACGCACACAGATGATAGAGGGATGTATCAACAATTCTTAGTTAAGGTAATAACATATTTTAATATTGAAAATGAGTAGACTGTTCCTTTAAATGCTTATATCTTCTCATTGTTTTCTGCACATATACTGGTGCTAACATATTCATACTAAAAACCAAAAAACTTCAATATCAATTTAATGTGGACTGTAAATGAAAACATTTACATGTAATAATCGCATGGGTCATTTCAAGGGTGCATCACATTCAAACAGGCAGAAAGGCAGATTATGCTGATTTAAGATGGCAGGGATGAGCTGCACACACATGGATGCTCTCATTCTGACAACAGTAACACCCATCCACCCATTCAAACTGTAGTCTTTCTCCAATTACCCTTCATGGGCTGCAGTACAGAGAGAGAGAGAGAGAGAGAGAGAGAGAGAGAGAGAGAGAGAGAGAGAGAGAGAGAGAGAGAGAGAGAGATGCAGCCTGGGAGGGGCCGGCTCATACAAAGAAGAGGAGACTGAGAGAGAGAGAGAAAGAGAGAGAGAGAGCACTGCACTAAAAGAGAGGGAGGGGTGCGTGGGGGACACACAGAACGTGAGGGAGCCAGGAAGAGAGGCTGCGATCAAGCAGATGAGGAGAGGGGGACTCCAGTTTGGATGGGCCCAGCAGTGCCTTAATGGAGCATGGGTCAGGTTATAGGGTTCTCCCACTGCAGTAAGTGCTTGCTTTATTTTCCTCCGCCTGGAAATCAATCTCACCATCATCTGCATTGTTCTTTGTCTCTGTTTCTCCCTCTCTATAGCTGACGTCTTCATATTTTGTTGCTTTCTTCCTAATGCACAGCATCCATCTGTTTTGCTGTATTCTGCTGATGTTGCGGTGTGTGCTTGTGTACCTGTGTATGCAGCAAAGTGATGTGTTTACAAACGTGTTTAAGGGGCAATCGCTGGGAAATTAGAATGAGAGTTTTTGTGTTTGTTATTAATGGTAGAATATATAAGTGATTATAAGTACATTTAATACGTGTGATGTATGGTTAATATACTAATATCACAGATTTCTTTATAATATAGTAATTTGAAGGGAATTAATTGATATGTGCTTGAATCTGAGTTTGAAATTGGGGGTCTTTAACAGGGTCCCGCCAATTACAGTATGCCCTGTCCTGGACTTATTTTTGGGGGAAAATATAAAAGTGTGTTAAACTAAAATACAATATAAAGTTATATTCATCTACAGCTAATATTAACAAGCTATTGTTACCTAAATGGTCTGTGAATGTATTAAGTGAAATAACATAAATTTATATGATGCTTACATGCAAAGCTATTAAATTAAGGATTATTAATGTACTGTACAATGTAAACACATTCATATGATAACATATGTATTCATTTGCACATGTTAAAGCTACAATCCATAATATTCCCTAAAAAACAGAAATCATATAAGATCCAGTATTTTCCAGTAACCTCTTATCTTACCATGATACGCAAAGGTAAACTTACAATAATGATTCATAGGTTGAGTTGTAGGAAATGTCAGTTTGATGTTATTTGACCTTGGCACGCATTGAAGGGATAGTTCAGCCAAAAATGAAAATTAGCCCATGATTTACTTACCCTCAAGCCATCTGAGATGTATATGACTATCATCTTTCAAGCTTTCTACGCCTTATTCAGTCCGTGTTGATTCCAAACCGAGGGATGGACGTCCAGAGCGTGCGCTTTAAACATATTGTTTTGTATCACGATGTTGGTCATTCAGCCATCAAAACACAGAAAATACAATTTGCAAATTACAAAAGAACCTCAGAAAACGTGAATTGTTCAAATTAAAAGGGATGTATGGCCTAATTTGAGATGAAGGCAGCTCATTGTGTAGATAATATCCGTTTTGAATATTAGCCTGTTAGCTAATCGCTAATTTCTCATGTTGTAAGCATGTTTACTTTATTTGAAAACACCAATATAGTGCAACAATGTATTTTCTCTGTTATGTTTTTTTCACAACATGATCTCACAGAAAGTTGTGTTATAGTCACGCAAAATTTGATACATTTTTTTGTGTCCATGGCATGAAATTCAGCTTTTTTCGTGCCTTGAGCATGAATGTCTTTTTCGTGACATCACTTGCACAAATTAAGTAGTTTCTTGGGTCCGTGACTTTCTTTTTTTATTTTTTATGTATTTTTTTCTCATTTTCCCCCTATTTTTAAATCATCGTTGCTTGGGGTGGGGGTTAGATTTGGGGTTTGGGTTAGGATGTACTTTTATGTATAGGTTTCTACATGTTTTTCTTCCGCTTTTAAAACTACTCTTGCCTGAAGTTGGGGTTTGGATTAGGATGTAAAAAAATGTATCAAAGTGATTCTAGCCCCAATCCCAAGCGACAATGGTAAGAAAACGCACATGAAAACCTATTTATAGAAATTTGTGTGTCACGAAAAAAGCATTCGTGCTCAAGGCACGAAAACAAGCTGAATTTCGTGCCATGGACACAAACAAATGTATCAAATTTTGCATGAATATAACACGACTTTCCTTGAGATCAGTCTGTTTTTTCAAGACATGAACATTGACTTAATAACGTGTGATTGGCTTGATAAGCTATTTACATGACAGTTCATTGTGCAAGTATTGTTAGAGGTAAAGCCCCATAACCCCTAAAGTTGTGTACAAATGTTATTTAGTTAGAACCCTGCTGGAAAAACCAGCAAGACCAGCATATGTTGTGTTTTAATGCTGGTTTGCTCAGTCTGGAAGTCCATCCCTCACAGTCTCATTTTGGAATCAACATGGCCGCAAGCAGAATTAGGCGTATAGTGGTTGCAAATGGTGCTACTGATTTTAAAGCCCAAAAAAGTTCATCCATCCTTCATAAAAATAATCCACACGGCTCCAGGGGTTGAATAAAGGCCTTCTGGTGGCAATCTATGTGATTTAAAAAAAATATCCATTTTTAAAAATGTATAAACTATAACAACTCATATAATAAATCATGAGGTAATTTTCATTTTTGGGTGAACTATCCCTTTAAGAAAAATATGTAAAGTAACATGCAATTTTATGTTTCAAACAGAGATGCAGATATTGATGCAAAAGTTATGGACTGCATCTTTATTAGATATATAAAATGTTCTCTTTTTCCTGAGAAAAGTTGAAGTTTTCTTGACTTAAAGTTCTTTTATTTAATTGAGCATCATTACATTATTTATATAAGAGGGTGGACGGCACTCATGCAAAGGCTTTGACCATAGCTCCCTTTTATGGATATCCATAATATTCAAATGGACATGAGCTGGCAACGTATGGTCCACTTTACAGTTCTGGCCAACAACCGCTTACTAAGAAAAGGTCTGTTTGACCTTCACGAAAATTAACCAATCAATGTTCGTTCCTTTGCATACATCCCATACAGAGGTGGCTTAAAAGTCAGCACAGCCAGTCACATTCGAGCTGGCAATTTAACTGGCAGCCATAATGGTTTGGTGTGCAGTGTGCAGTATACTGTAGAGTTTTGTATAAAATGGTCTGCTTATTGAGAATCTGACATATTAAAAAATGTGGTCACATGGTTGTCACATTGACTTGTGTTCTTATGTTTCAGAGGAATTCGGAACAGTGAGTTCAACGCCTGACTCCACCCCTTCCTGCTCAGATGGTGACGTCATTTAATTTTCATATACAGTATATAAAGTATTTGCTTTATTTGGTACCTGAATAAAATTCAATTAGAATTTTAAGTCAAAACTATTAGTAATGTTTGCCTTGAGAGTAAAGAAGATACATTTCTCAGAAAAATCTTTTCCATCTTTTCTCAGGTGGAAACGAGGAGTCCGACTTCCCTGAACTGCAGACAGCCAGGGAGTGGTCTGAGGATGAGGAAGGTCCAGACATTGAAGATACTGATGAATGTCTCAGCAGCTCTTCCATATGGGGCACACCTCGCCAGAACTCGTTCGAGCTCACCTTTTCCTACTTTGCCCTTTCTGAGAGCGACTGCTCACCACGGAGAGACTCAGGGCGGCGAAGGGCCGGAGGAAGAGGCAGCCGAGGTTCGTTAAACCGCACGGATACCGCGGAAAGTCAGTTACCTCCGGATTCCCCCGCTGTGGACTGGGACCCCCACACTTACCTCTCTGAGGAAGGAGAGGGAGATGCGGAGCAGGAGGATTTGCCGCAGACTTTAGAGCCCTTCGCACAGGACTGGATAGAGGAGTTTCAGGAGAAAGACTCAGCAACATGCAAAAGATCGGAGGAGATCTCAGGCATCCAGACGCATAGTTTAAAGTACAGTCATCCAGATGAATCATCCGCAGGTGCTTATGAAATTACAATTGTGTGCATACAACAGCATTTGACACATTCTGTGTGAGTGTTTGGGGTGTTTGCATGGATCTATTGAATCATTCAATCTGACAATATGTTACAGGTGAAGTGTGTAATGTTTGCGCCATTAGTGTGCATTAACACGCTAGGTGTCCCAGACTAGTGTTGGGCGATATGCCCCATTTTGAGGTCATTAGCCTCTTAGATCGCCGGGGCAATAGTTTACTTTTTTATTTATTTGTTCATTCTTTACTCATTTATAACAAGTCCCTTGTTGGACAAAAAGAAGGTGATTTACTCTAAGGGCACACTATCATGACCGTAACCTTTTTAAAACTGATGCCATTAATCCGAGCGGATAATTAAAGCCCAGGCACTCTGAAATTTCCTGCGTGCCAGGGAGCAGGAACAACAAACTCGCTGGTTTTAAACCCTTGCACGCCTAACAACCTTCTAGTGCAAGGAAATGTCAGAGACACGCGTATTACAAGCTAATGTGCTAGCCCATAGATATATACATAGATGTCGCCTTGGGGTTCTAAGTACGCGTTGAAAACGCCGCCATCTTGGAACAGGGTTCTTGTCATAGGAAGTAGCTAGGTAACGCTGCTATCTCCGCTTGTACTTCGAATTCATGGATGATACTGGACTTTTGTGCTGCTTATGGATGTTAGGCCTACTAGCACTATGCATTATGTTAGGGATAATGTAGAGGCAGCCGGTAGTTATTGGGAAATAAGCCCCGACAGTGTGATCAGGACCCGACGCGAAGCGGAGGGTCTTGTATCACACTGAAGGGGCTTATTTCCCAATAACTACCGGCTGCCTCTACATTATCCCGCTTATTACACGGCTACTTGCCACATAAGAAAAAAAACTGGACATGAATATGAATTTGAAACATTTTATTGGCATATTTGTTTTAAATTAACATTTTTATTCTTCCGCGAAACTTTGCACAGATGCATAAAATGATCGTAATACCTTATTAAGATCCTCTGCTTCATACTTGTCTCCATCTTTTCTCTTTTAGCCAGTCTTTGATAAGTTTTAATGCCCATTCTGTATTTTTTTGTGTGATGGCTTCGTAGCTGTCATGCTCTATTTTGTCAAGTTCAGTCTCAGTAAGCTGTCTGTGTCTTGTCGTGGTTGTCGAGTGTTTTTCACAAGATGGCGCCAAACAGACAGTAATCTTTATTGATCTTTATTGGCGGGGAGCGATTTTACTCGTGCAAGTAGTCCGGCTATGCGTTATTATTTTGGAGCGGTTATTATTTGAAAAGAACGAACCTGCAAATGTCTCAACTGACCAATCAGAATCAAGCATTCCAGAGAGCCGTGTAATAAAGTTAGAAAAAGTAGATTTTCATAGTATCAAAACTTTAATTTTTTTTCTGGATTCAATGCTAAATACATGACTGTTGAAACGAACCAAAAGAAAACCAAGAAAATCGCATTTATAACAATTTATGGTGATTTTATTTCCGTTACACCATTGCCTATACAATGACGCTGATGCGGGGCTCCCCTGTTTCAAGATGACGGCTCTAGTTGACGCATTCGGTCCAATGAACTGCCGTAGCCAAAGCCACATCTAGTGTACATATCTATGGTGCGAGCCGAGGAAGAGTCCATGGCACATGCCTTCAGATCCATGCAAGAGTCCAAGACACGCACATTAAGTGCAGTTGCGTGCGAGAAGGAATCCACGCAAGTTACAAGCTATCTCACGCAAAGTGAAGCCAACAAACCCTCTCATGCAAGCTAAAGCACGAAATGTGCATGTTATTGTGAAACTATGATGATAATAATATTAACTATCGCCAACTATCATCATAAAAAAGCCCGCTATCGGCCATATTTCTGACAAATTGTTGATACACAATAGTATCGGCACAACCCTATACCAAACACTGGTCAGATAAACAGAATGTTTTGTTTTAAACTTACGCCATTGGTTGAACCAATGCTGCTTATGAATAGCTCACTTTAAGGGGACATATTATGCAAAATCCACTTTTACAAGGTGTTTAGACATAAATGTTTGTTGGCAGTGTGTGAACACAACCACCCTACATTTAAAAAAACAACCTTTCCTTTTCTTGATTCCCATTAAACCAAAGCAGTCTCATTAAGGGGGGCGCACACCGGACGCGCAGCTTAGTCCGGTGTGCGACCCCCTTTAGACATGCATGTTTTTGTTGATCTTGTTAATGTGATGTAATTCAAAAGCAGCACTATTTCTTTTCTCTCATGATACTTGGATGTCATACGCTAATAGATCTGCGTAACGGCATATCTGTAAGTAGTAATGTTTTTTTAAGTTATATTTTTTGGCCAGTTTTTGCCTTTATTTAACAGTGAGTTTAGGAGAGAACAGAAAAGTACAGGGAGGAGAGAGGGGTACGGGATTGGCAAATGACCACGAGTCGGAATCGAACTCTGGTTGCCGAAAGTGCGAAAGCACCACATGTCGGAGCGCTACCCACTACACCATCGGCTCCGACATAAGTAGTAGTGTCTAGCACGTCACTGTATAACGATTATAAAAAAAAATTTAGAGCCCGACCGATAAAGGATTTTGAAGACCAATACAAATGTTTGTTGTTTTTAAAATCCGATATTCCGATATATCGGCCGATATTTTTTTTTCAGAAACGTGCAACAAAACATTAACAGATTTCCCTAACATTAGTTATTTGTAGTTATTTATGAGTTTGAACTAAAAAATATGATAATGCATTTGAAAAATAAACTTTTTTTCTTTTATTGTCTCGTGACCAATTCACCATGAACTCACTTAACCGTTGTTCTCTCTGCCCAACTCTGGCTGGATCAGCAGGTTGCAGGATGTGTGACGCGTTATACACAAGTGTTGCCAACAGGGAGGTTGTAGAGTGCCCTCTGGTGGACAAACTATACATCGGCAACACTCATGACATGGTTGAAGGCTGTTTCGTCCGTTTTTAAAAAAATATTCATTTATCGACCATTATTAATGACGATACCGTTAGTTTGGAAAATGGCTAATATATCGATCGGGCTCTACATTTTATTTTATTACATCATCTGTGAACATGATTTGTGAGTCCTATCAGATCAATTCCTATCAACAGTGAAGATAAAGACTCTTTCACATTGTCATCAAGATATGCCTTGCTGTTGTTTAGCGAACTCCTGTGATGAAAATAATATAAAAGACATACTTCCCCCACTAAAAAATACAAAATGGCAAGTATCACTATTAGGAAGGGGCAAGGTATAGTGATTTAAAAAGAGCCTTCCTTGCATTAGCAGCGCAAAGGTCATGGGTAAGTAAATAAGTCACTTTCAATGAAAGCGTGTGCCAAATACTTCAACCAATTTATTTTTCTTTTCGTTTCAGTTTACTCTGCTCATTTTATATGAAACATCAATTTTCTTCAGATCTCATCTGTTGCGGTGTACACAGATGATATCATGGTGATTAAATGTTAATTGTGTCAACAGTACCACATCCTCATGGGTCAGATCCTTCTGTTGCCACGGAAACCACAGCCAACCTGCAGACAGTGGACCCATCGTATACAACAGCTCCTGCCATTGGTCGAAATACTCAGGAAGAACAGATCTGTGACCTGTGGTACTCTACTCTTAACTTATCAGAGGGGTCAACAGTTTGCTTGGAGATAGCAGGTTAGACATCTCATTGTGTGAATGATATCCTCTGTTGATTATTAGGCAGAGCACCACAAAGGGAGAAACCATAGGTGTGGTCGACTTCATGGTGGGTTTGATCCCAGGGGAACACACACATGCTGATAAAAATGTATAGATTAAATGCACTGCAAATCTAAAAGTGTGTAAATGTAAATGATTGACACCTTTAACATATGAAGGAGCCCAGTTTGAAGAACGCTTCATCAGTCAGTATGTAAGTCAATATGTAAAGCAAAACCAGGGGATATGTTTTTTCACAAAAGCTTCCCACATGCTAACACAAATACTCCATTGGAGAATACAGTGTCCGTCTCCATAGTAACACACTCCAGGGCCTGTTACCATAATGGGCCGATACAACTGGCCAGTCAATCTTTATTATTTCATGCAGACAAGTGGAAAACCAGTCATGCTCTGTGCATTTGCTGCACACGTCAGGTTCTTTTATGGTTGCCATGTAGATCCAATATGTGACCTGTACTGTCTAAATGAGTCTGATTTTGAGCTATAGACAAATTTCGATTTTGGTCAAATTTGAGTTTTTTTTTAAAATAAGTAAATTAAGCGATCGTCTAGCGATCCCAGTGCTTCAAACAGTAATTGAACATCTAAAATGATTTTTATTCATATGTTTGATCATTGTGACTTAATTTGCCAGGATGCGTCACATATGGGGTCCTAACATACTCCAGGCGCAATGCGACCCCAGGCACGCAAATGTTTTTTGCTAGTTTTAGCCCAATGCAGTTATCATTTGTTTAAATAGCAAACCTTAAATAACAACTCTTTGGACCATGTGCCTGGCACGCCGACTGTTTTTTCGTCGTTAAACTAGCGAAAGTTGATCGGGACCACAGTTGCCAACTCTCGCGAGACAAATAAGCAACTGCAGCTTCAAAAACAAGCCCAATATTATTAGGGATGCACCGATAGGATTTTTTGGGGCCGATACCGATTCCGATTTAAACAGACAACTTCTGGCCGATACCGATGCCGATATCAAACCCTTGTATACAATACTATACAGTTGGTCTATTAGCTAGTTTATTTCTGCATCAAATAATTTTTACTGAACATGGATTGGATCTAATTAACATTCAACTGACCAACATAATAAGAGAGGCACAAATTAAAACAAATATAATAAGACATCATGACAACCTTCAAAGGTGGTTTTTGCTATTCAGCATTTATTTTATTAACAACATTAACTCATTTTTTACATATAATGGATTTCTTTATGCAGTTAATTAATAAACAATCGGTATCGGCCTGTCTCGTGCTATTGCCGATATGCCAATGGTTTCAAATTCATCAAAAATTTAGTGATACATCGGTGCATCACTAAATATTATAATATTATTTAGTTTCAACATTATAATTTATTATGTATTACCAATAAATGAGCCTGCAACATATTAGGCTAAACTGAAACCTCTCCTTTATTAGGAAAGTACAAATACAAATTATTTTGTGTATTCATACATCATAAAAACATTGTAAAAACTACATATTTACCTTAAAAAAGAAGTCTATCCATTACACTGTCCATCATCTTCTCAGCTGTCTCATCTTGTCTATCATAACAGGCTAACGTTAGTTTAAATTACAGTTTCGTGAAGTTCTCTTCGCACAGTGAACGTGACTTTTCTCCAATGAGGGGGAGAAGGGGGCGGATTCGGTGGGATGTTTTTACGAATTACGCCACAGCACTTATATTAGCTGCGAGCAGACATCAATGCATTGGATATTGAGAAAACGGCAACCATAAATGTAAAGAAAACAGATTTTTCTAACAAGCAACCTTTTTTTAAATAAGCCCAAAAAACGCAAACCGTGACTTTTTTAACGCGACTTGCCAAAATAAGAAGCCCAAAGTCGCGTATTATAAGTGGACTTGGCAGCTCTGATTGGGACACGCCCTTAGTGCTTCAGACCATGTGCTGAGATTGTTAAAATGGCTGTCATTTACACGAAAATGGCCTAAAAGGTTTTTGAAAATGATATCGTAATTGTGACAACATTGAGTTAACTTAGCACTTTCCTGTATACGTTACATTATTACTACGCTCGCTTGTGCGGTTTATTATTAGCCGCTGTATTCTGCTTCTTATCTTATCTAGCGATTTTTCTGTGTTTTCCCCTACATCTATTAATTTAAAGCTGCTTTAAAACAATTAACAATTGTGAAAAGCGCTATATAAATAAATTTAATCGAATTGAATAGAAATAGTGACATGAAGAGTTTCGTTGCAAAACGAGATAAATCAATTTTTTAACATTTTTGTCAAAACATGTTTATTATTATGTTATCATGTTATTATTTTGTTTTATGGTGCTACTTAGCTGTATTTTTTTAAGTTATGAAGGTTTAAATCAAAACAAACCAACTGCAGTTGTATTGATATTAATTGGAATGCATAACCAAAAAACAAGATTTTTGAACAATTAAAAAAACGGATTTATCTCGCTTTGCAACGAAACTCTTAACATTATGTGCGTGGATATTACGTGTTCAGACATATTGCGACATCGCCAACTACTGGCCTGTAGGGGTGTCACGATTCTCCAAATCCTCGATTCAATTACATTTTCGATTCTAAGGTCACAATTCGATTTGATTCTCGATTTTTACTTTTTTTTTTGAAAGACAAAAAATGCTATGCCATTATTATTATTTATTATTATTATTATAGTTTCACACTAACATGCACATTGTGAGCTTTTCCTTGCATGGGAGTTTGTGGGCTTTACTTTACGTGAGAGAGCTTGTAGAGAGAGGATTCCTTCTTGCACGCACATGGACTTTCTGCGCGCGTCTTGGACTCCTAGCATCTGAAATAAATCCAGCGCGGCATAAGCAGCTGCGCTTCTCTTTATCTCACGTGTCATCTGTCCAAAGTCTAAACATAAACTAAAGTGGTAATCCTTACGTATTTGTTCTTTTTTTTGCGGTTCATGCGAGTTGAGGCAAACTATCCCTTTTGTTTCAAATATAACCCGCTGCACAAAAATCCTCTCTCACTCTCGCGTAACTTACGTACAGAGAGCTGCGCTCTGTCCAAAGTCAGATCACTAGGTAGTAAATAATCCTGTTTATGATATACATTTCAAGGAGTTGTAGCAATACATCCCTTGTGTTTAAAATATAAATTGCGTTCCGCTGGACCAATGTTTTTTTAAAGGCACCTCTGAGAGTTTTTTTCCCCCACTTGGCAAACCGACCGGACGTGACATGGGGGCGTGACAGCATCGACGATCCCATTTTTTAATTCGAAGTTCAAGGTTGTGACTTAATTTCGTGACACCCTTACTGGCCTGGCATGCATAATGCAGTGTTTTTTTTGTTGTTGTTGTTGTTTTCGTGGATCCATCTGAATAGGAATCGTTTTAAGAATGTTGTTGTCTGTATGCGTGAAATGCAAAGGAAAAACCTTTCATCTTTAACTATATCATTGTCGTTTTTTTAACTGAAATGTTTACTACAGAGAATATATTTTCCAGATGTTATGACCACACAAAATAGCAGATTTCACAACAATATATACAAAAAAGTTGTATAACACAGAGGGCTACCACAGAGTTCATGGGACAAAATTATAAGATTGTGTGTATCCATACACCCAGCAGTGTAAGGATGTGTTTGGTGGGCCCCCTTTGTCTCAGGTCCTGGGACAACATTTCTGGTAAAATATATTTTAGAGCTGCATATCTGAAGCTAAAATATTCACAGTCATTTACTTAATATACAAATCCTTTTTACAGTGTATGAGCTGATGACAGGTAGATAAAGATGTTGAGATTATATGTGAGTATATTTGTGTCCTAGCCATGTCAGTCTAACTCTGACTGCCTTCTTTAACGGGGCGGGCACAATTGTGCAGCTTTATTTTTGGGTTGTTGGTGCAGAGGGCTGCTGACAGAGCAAGACCAGCCAAAAACAGCGTGGGGGCTTTTAGAGAGGATCAGGGACATAGGCACAGAACAGAGAGTGGTCGACCCATGAAGATTTTAACATGACCAGTACAGGTGAGCAGAAATAAATAAATAGTAAATAGAGGCTTTTATTTTGGTAATGTTGTGGTAAAAATTGAGCAGGTTAGGATTTAGGTAGATGAGTTTTTTTGTGTGTGTGTGTGTGTGTCTGGAGGTGGGAGCTTATTCTTGTGAGTGTGAAAAACTGTTCAGTGGCTATAATTGTCTGATGATTATAGATTGCGGTTGTGATTTGTGTAGGAGATAATGAATGAAAAGTTGGGATTTTGATAGTTATTTAACTCCATATTAAATACCTAAAATAGATGCATGGAGTTATCTGTGTTACATTATCACAGTTATGATTTCCTTATGTTTATTACTGGAATACTTGATTCTGATTGGTCCATGGTAGCATGATGACTTCTTACACTGAGGAAATGAATACAAAATATACCTTGTCATGTCTTACATGCACAATTTTAAAACCCAAATGTGAGTTGGGTTATTCGCTTCATATTGCGTTAAACTGTGTTTTGAACAGCCTTGCATTAATGTTCATGTAGTCCTACACTGGAATAAAATGTTTTTGTGGTTCGTAATCTTTCAGCACGTAATGGCATATCAATAATAAATACGGTTGCTTTGTTTGTAAGTGATGTTGTCAATAGCTTAATATATCTAGCTTTTCCTCTCCATGATATTATCATGGAAAACAATACATAAAATTAAACAAACTGAAGCTATGAAATATGCTAAGAGATTTTTGGATTGAACTCCTAAAAAGCTGACACAATATTAAAGGTGCATTGTGTAACTTTTAGGAGGATCAGAAATGCAATATAATTTACATAACTATATTATCAGTGGTGTATAAAGACTGTAATGACATAATTTACTGTAATGAACTGTATTGTGTTTTTTACCTAAAAATGAGCCTTTTTATTTACATACACCGCGGGGGCCCCTTACATGAAAGTCGCAGTCATGTTTCTACAGTAGCCCTACTGTTATACAAAATGCATTTTGTCCCTAAATTGTCTCAGACGATGACATGTTTGTCCTGTGGAGCTACCGTAGCTTCTCTTTGCGTTTCGAAATTGAGCTTGGTTGCCATTCGCAATCTTACCGTTAGATGTCGCTTAAAACCCATACTGTACCTTTAAGGAGATTTCTTACATAGATCATTTTGCAATGATTGTTGCAATGATAAACAAACCAAGTTTACTTTATTTATCTATTTCACAATACGTAAGCTCCTACAATGAAAGTCAATGTGGTTTACTTTACCTCAAATATGGGTGAACTGTTCCTTTAATTTGATGAAGTCAACTCAGAAAATCAATGCAAGTGTTACATTTTTCATCTGTTTTTTTTTCTACGAACACTTCATTTTTACATGGTAACCTGAGTGAGTCTAACACGTGCTTGCTAAAGTTAACCATATGAAATAAGTCTGTTATACCACCTGCCATAACAATAGATACAGTAGGTGTGCTGGAAGCCAGGGTCCTTGTACACATTACGTCGAGGTTATAAATAGTCCATCCACCAGCTGCTAGATTCAGCCGTTCAAATCCGAGCGGCAACCATGAATGACATTTATTGCTGAGGTAATTCTGAATGGATTAGCATTGAGTATTAGCCTGTACGCTATCTTATATAAGCCTCTTTAGAGTTGTGCCACTAATATAAACAAATGAAACCTACCGAACTCTTATCAGATTTCTATAATATTGTCAAATGGTTAGTTACAATGCTTGATTCTGATAAAACACATCCATGACCGCTGCACCCAACAATTTTGTATCACTGCGCAGCACGTGAAAAAACATTCTGTCGGTCAGGGACTATTTTTTTCCCAGTGGAAAGAAGAATTTTAGTGATTTTACTTCATAAAGGTGGTGTTGTTACATATATTTTTGCTTTAATATTTGTGTGACAAGCAATAAGGTACTCAAGGCTAGTGCTGTATTGTAAATAAGTCTCGGCTGAAGGGGCTACTACACTTTTCTTTGTGAGTAACAACGCTGTGACTAATTCATCGATACAACACAGCCTCTTATCTTATTGCTTACTTAATTCAGAGGGTATAAAGCTTTTCCCAGTGTACTAAACTGACTTTAAAGCTTTACTTAGACTAGAGAGGTTTGTAATTTAAAAAAAAGAAATAAATGAAGTCATTCTTAAGTCATTCTCGTAAGAGTAAGGTGCTCAAAGACAGTTTGAGTGCTATCAGCAGGTGGTTTAAGAGACCACTTTAAATTCTTCGTTTCTTTTCCTTCCTACGCTGTCTAATAATAGCCCAGGTCAGACCAAAAGACTCCTTGCAGTTTTTCTTCTTGTCATCAGTAACATAAACTCACCCGCCCACTTGCGTAGCAAGGGCCTTTTGTATTGTAACCCGAGTGATTCATGTTGATTCACTAATAAAGTGCAGCACTTTATTGACGTCCCCTAAACCTCCAACACTTAGTTTCAATCTGCCTGACCGAAAATAACTGCAAAAATTGTTTGTTTCATACGGCTATTCACAAACCCATTTTTTCTCTTGTCTTCAGTAATGGACCTGATCTACTGGAAGGATATGGAGCGCACAGGCGTGGTGTTCACTGGCCTGGTGGTGGGGCTGCTGTCTCTCTTTCAGCTCAGCATCATCACTGTGGTGTCCACCCTCTCGCTGGCCATCATGTGCTTCACCATCTCAGTGAGAATCTACTACAAACTACTGCATGTGCTCCAGCTGGGAGACGGAGTAAACCCCTTTCAGTGAGTTTTGGTTGTTTTTCTTTAAACGTGCCATGAGATATTATGATGAGCATTGAGTGTTTTTAGTTGTATGTTGGGGATTGTTCTTTGTGAGATTTGTAGGATGAGATTATTGAAAATTTTATTTAAACGTTTATTGCACTGTGCCATCTTAAGCTAAATGAACATATTAACACAGGGAATATTGAGATATAATGCTGTGTGCACACTACCAGCCACTTTAAAGACATGAGGTCGGGTGGCACAGTGACTCAGTGGGTAGCACAGCAAGAAACTCCCTTTTGAGCCCCGGCTAGTACAGGTGGCCTTTCTGTGTGGATTAACCAGTTCTCGCAATGAATATAGCCGTAGATGTTGGAATGGCGTAAACAATAAAGAAAGAAAGAAAGAAGACATGAGGTCATTATGAGTCATTTCTAATTCTGGTTGTCCTAGTAGCAACTACAAGCAAATGAGTAACTGTCCTCTCAGTAAATGACGAAAGACGGATGATGTGAACTTCATTGCTTCACTCTCATTGGTAGTTGCTTCTGAAAGTTGCTCATCAATTGCTTAAAGTTCACAACAAAGGGGCAACCATACAACAACACAGAAGTGACTAAAACTGCAATTCATTGACTGGCCCCTCTAGACGGGGTCCAAATGGTGATGCTATAGACTGACTCCAAATGGGAGTCAATCCATAGACCCCCCCCCCCTCCCATGTTAAACGTTTAGCAGAAATAAATATGTTTACAGCCTGGTACAAAAAGTGATTTTGGTCTATATAGCTAATTTTGCCCTTCATGACAACTGTCCTGCAACGGGTCGGGTACCATGGGTACCCGCGGATACCCGCATAAAAGTGTCTAAAGCGGGTGGATTGTGACATTCCCAGAGGTGGGTAGAGTACCCAAAATCTGTACTCAAGTAAAAGTACAAGTACTTATACAAAAATGTACTCAAGTAAAAGTAAAAGTATCAATCTAATTATTTACTTGAGTAAGAGTAAAAAAGTATTAGATGAAAAAACTACTCAAGTAGTTAGTTACTCGTTACTTCTACACTGAATTTCAGACTACTTGGAGGGTTTTCACAAATCTCTCCTTAAGAGTCTCATTGTTCTGCTTATATACAAGTAAAGCAGCCTATCTCAGTCCTGCAATGGGTACATTAACATCACATAACGTGTCATTTGAGAAAAAAATCTCAAACACACTCACACAGATGTTTTCTGACGGTTAACTCTATATTTTATTTCATGTTCACAACACAAACTTATCAGCATCTGCCTTTAAACATGCAAACAGTAAACAAATAAGAACGTGTGTGTCTGTTTATTATCATCTTTTTATATTTATTTTCATTGCCATTAAAGTGCAATTACTGAACATAAACAGGAGCTTAATAAAAATGATCATTTTAGATTTTCATATGGAACTTATCTGTTTTTGCAAATCATTTCTACATTTATTATAATATATAATACATGTTTCTTTCAAATCAATCTTTATTCTTTTATTTTTATTCATTCATTCTTTAGGAAGGATTTAAATAAAATACAATCCCGTTTTTATTTGAATGTATTTTCTACACATTAGTGAGGTGTCCGGATTTGTGTATAAATGCAGTCATTACATTATGCTGTTAAGTTTGTTTAGTTGTGGGGAAATGATATGGAATTGGCAGATGTGAACGTGCTGTTTGTATGGTTTAACTTACATTAGGATTTGTATTGTAATCGCTTGCACAAGAGTGCATATGGCAAAAAAACTCGGACAGTGTGTGAAATGACCATTAATAGTGTTCAAATAGACATACTGTGACACTTACTTCAGGCTGGATCTTGAATTCCTGTACGCTGAGATGTCAGCTCGTTTAGTGAACAAAGCATGCATCACATTATGAAACTATTCTTTTTGACCTCTTGGAGTGAAAACATAGACCGAACTTGATGCCACTCATGATCTGCCTCCGATAACTCGCACAACGCACACGCGCCCTCATCTGCTTCTCCTATCATCTACGCGGCCGCGCGCGCTAAAAGGGTGACCGCGCGGTCGCGCGCTAAAGGGTGACGCAGCCTGTTTCGCGCAACTTTCGAACACGCCCTATAAACTTTAAAAATATATATATATTCATTAATTATTACCATTTGACAGTAGCGCAGTAACGCCGCCGAATGTAGCAAAGTAAAAGTACAGTTTTTTCACTAGAAATGTACTTGAGTAAGAGTAAAAGTACCCATCCTTAAATTTACTCTAAAAGTACTAGTTACCCGAAAAATGTACTCAAGTAAATGTAACGAAGTAAATGTAATTCGTTACTACCCACCTCTGGACATTCCTATAGTTCACCGGCGGGGGTGTGGGCGGATAATTAACTCGGGCGGGCGGGTAGTAGCGTGAATGAAAATATGTGCAATATTTGTATGTCTAAATTACCATTACACGCGCAACATATGACATTTGACCCATCACGTCACCACCACTGCAACCCTTTGTTGATGCTTCTCGTAGCCTAGTTGGAGCGAGCGTTGCAGGAGTGGCATAAAGTTTTGCCGTTGATAGCCGGAAGCTGGGAACGTCTTCTTCTAGAAAGCATTTCAAGACGAGACTTATGCAGGGTTTACACCAGACGCGGTAGAGGCGGCAAGCGCGAGTGATTTACATGTTAAGTCAATGCAAAGACGCGATTAGGCATCCTGCGGCGCGATATGCGCAGGATTGAGCAATTGAGCGTTGCCGCGGGAAACACGCAAGTTGAAAAATCTGAACTTTGATGGATTTCCATGCTGTGCTAACCAATCAGGACCTTGCTGTAGTAGTGACGTGTTTACAGGAAGCGAGCGGAGTCTCAGCGGAGTTATTTGAAGTTGCCGTCATGTTTCTATAGTAGCCCTAAAAGGACAAACTGTTCTATGAAGTGTGTTTTGTCCCTACGTTGTCTCAGACAATGATGTGTTTCCCCTGTGGCACCTAGCGTAACTTCTCTATGCGTTTTGAAAAGGAGGGGTGAGCTGTGGACTGAGCCGCTGCTTGCAATTCACAATCTCACCACAAGATGGCACTAAAAATCTACACAGTAGACCTTTACAGTGATGCAAAAGAAAATATTGGTCTAGGCAGAATCAAAAAGACAATACTGTAACTGTACCCTTAACAAATAATAAATGTACCTCTTGGATAGTATTATATGTGCATACAGTGTGTAACAATTGGTTGTTTGTCTATGCATTAATGTGCTGCAGGTCATATCTAGATTTGGACATCAGTTTAAAAGAAGAGACTCAGCACTACATGCAAAAGGCCATTTTGTTGGCCTGTCATGCTGTGGACACACTGAGGAACCTCATCTTTGTAAGCAACCTGTTCAACTCGCTCAAGGTGAGGCTTGTGAGGAGATGGCTCTTAAATATTCAACATTTAACAAAACAAAACTTAGTTGTCAGTATAATGACATTCCAAACCTGTACAGTTTTCTTCTGAGGGAGTATTGAAGAATGAATGTTGGTTAGGGTGACCATACGTGCCATACGCGTCCTAGCCAGGAGTTCGGGTGCGTCTTCCGGAAGTCGTATTTGTCGACCGCCTACGTCATAGAGGATTATTATTATTATTATTATAGAAAAGCAACCATTACGTTTAAGGTAAGAATGAAACTACGATTGTATGTCTTATGTTTTTTAACTGAATGGCGTAACAAATATGACTTCCGGAAGATGCACCGAAATCCTGGCCAGGACGTGTCCGGAAAGAATGGCACGTGTGGTCACCTTAATGTTGATGCTGTTTTTAAAGTGAATGAATGTTGATGCTGTCATTCTGCCTGACATCTTCATTTGTGTTACACAGAAGTAATGAAGTAAAGGGGCTGCTTACATGACAATGATTTGAACCATAAACTGTGAAGTTTTTTATGTGGGTTGGCTGTACATTTACACAACAATGTCATTTTGGGGTCCTTTAAACACACATTTTTGATGACAGGTTTGTCATTAACACTTCTCCAACAAAGTTGACAAAATTTTGATGCTTTTTGGTCCAGGGTCACCCATCGTCCGTCTGAACAAAACTGCTAAATGCTTTCGTCGTCTTAATTGTTTATATTTATCGCTCTGTTAAAGGAGGGGTGCATGATTTTTGAAAAACACTTTGGAAAAGAGAGTTAGCAGTAAGGGTCATGTCTACTAACCAACATCATTGCCTAGGTTGCGTATGTGTGGGGCGGGGCCTATCAAAAGAAGGTCCAGATTCTATTGGGGTAGGGCCCTGTTTGTTTAGGTGATTTTAAATATCAACATTGGCTTTCAGAGATCATGCACCCCGCCTTTAAAGAATGCCTATGTGCTCAGGCGTGTATGTTTCTTTAAAAGGTAACAATGCCATCTACTGGCCTGGCACACATAATACAGCGAATTTAGTCATCTAATTGAGGGGCGGTTTCCCAGACACGGATTAGTTTAAGCCAGGACTAGGTCTTAGTTTAATAAGGAAATATAACAAGTTTTAACAAACATGCCTTACTAAACATGCCTTACTGATGTATTTTAAGATATTTTTTGAGCTATTGCTATAATTCATCTTCACACCTTTATCTAGATTCTGAATGGTTATCGCTTTTTGACATTCATGGTTTAATTTCATGGTTTCTCTCTTTCTCTGTGATAGAGCGTATAATTCCTCCTTCAGAATGTATCATCGCAGAAACGCTTGTTTACTTTTCAATTTCATCCTCTGTATTGTCTGTCTTGATAGATTATCTTCATTCATTCTCTATTTATTACATCTTCTTTTTCATTCATTTTATTCAGCACTTCAGTGTTGCTTTTGTATTTAGTTTCTGTTCTGCAGACATGTTCTCAGTATTTAAAGCCTGCATCTCAGCTGTGCACTTAAAATAAAGCAGAGCATCAGCTGTCACACTAATTACAATGATAATAACCGACAAGAAAAGTGTTTGTGGGATTTCTTTTTAAGGATAAGTCGTAAGACTAAACACACAGTGTCACTCGGACTTAGTGGCACAATACAAGCATCCACGATGTTTTGCCTTTCCTCAAGAAAGTTTTTTTTTTTACAAATTTGGATTGAGTCTATGAATGGATATTATACAATTATGCAATTTAAAAAAACACAAAAACAGTCCTAATGGTTATTTTTTTAATAAATAAGCTTTCCATTTATGTATGGTTTGTTAGTATAAGACAGTATTTGGCCAGGATACAACTATTTGAAATTCTGGAATCAAAAAATAAAAAATAATAGGAAAATTGCCTTTAAAGTTTTCCAAATGAAGTCCTTTGCAACACATTTTACTAATGATAAATACATTTTTGATATATTTACGGTAGGAAATTTACAAAATATCTTCATGGAACATAATCTTTACTTAATATCCTAATGATTTTTGGCATAAACATCGATCATTTTGACCCATACATTGTATTGTTGGCTATTATGACTGATTTTGTGGTCCAGGGTCACGCATGTTTATGTTATTTATTTTCTAAAACTGTTTACTTCTCCGAGGTTTTTCTGTCTCACAGAGGTTACGTTTCAAATATATCTCATATTTATTCAAATAGATGAAAAAGAGAAAATTGTTGACATTTAGTAAGAACACAAAAAGGTATAAAATGCACAGTTCTTGGAAGCTAGTCTTGGAAGAATTTAAAGTTACAGTCTCAAAATGATAGACCGCATAAATGTATTCAAGTTGACACTCTTTTGCTCTCAGTCTCTTATTAGTCCCTAAGAGTGGGAGGGGCCAAGGCTTACAGATTCACACTATGACCCGTGTGGTATGTGACATGGGACATATGTGCTCCTGTGAAGTACAAGACGGGGGATGAGGAGGGTCTTGTTCTGAGTGTGGGGTTTCCAGTTTCTCCACAACTCTACACCAAGAGATATAAGGGGAAACTTGGTTACTAAAGACTGACAGACACTGTAAGGGCTCAGTCACACCAAAAGCGCTTTAAACGCTTGCAAACGCAAGGCGCGACGCACTGCCTTTTTTAAAAAAGAGCAGTGCAGCGCGGCTTTTCATATTGCTAAGCAACCACCGAGTCAGCTGTCTTGTCAATCAAATATTGAAGCGTGAGCGCTCTTTTGGTGTTAACTGTCATATTAGCAGAAACTTTAAAAAGAGGGCGCTTGCTCTGACCTTGTTTGAGGGTGAGAGGAGCACAAACACGCAGGAGAGAGTGAGCGAGTGGAGTCCGGTTCTTCAAAGCAACTGTAAACTTCCCTCGCCACAACGTAAGGCCCGCCTCTCCCCTCATTCGATTGGACAATGGAAGACGCGAATGACGTCAGGCGCTCCTCCGCTCTCAGCTCTCCTTCAAAAACGCGTGCGCGGCAGGCGGCAGAAAACCGCAAGGCACTCGGCGCGCATAAACAGCGCGCAAACGCGCCCTGCCCATAGAATATCATTCAAAAAAGGCGCCTGCAACTGCCATAAACGCTTTTGGTGTGACTGAGCCCTAAGGCATAGGGTCATGGCCCCCACTAGAGGTCACCAGAGGTCTCTTAATGGATTATATCTCACCATACAGTAACTGCCTTTCCTAGCAGAGAAAAAAATTGCTCAATTGATAAAGCATTATGTTAGCAGTTTAAAGGTCATGGGTTTGAACCCAGGAAACACATACTGATAAAATGTATACCTTGAATGCATAAATGTAACTTCTTTTTTTAAACTAAGATATTTATGACAGATGCTGAAAGATGTGTGTTTATGCATTCATGATGTGTGATCAGATTTGGGTTTAGTTCTGTATACACAAACATTTTGGGAAGTATGTAATATAATGTTCATTGTTGTTTTTTTAGTTCTTGTTGTTGATGTACCTGGTGACGTACCTGGGAAACCTCTGTAATGGCCTGACCCTGCTCATCATAAGTGTGATTACAACGCAAATAAATACAGCCAGCTGTAACAGGGGCGGTTCCCTTTCAAAAGGGACACCTTTGCACCTAAAAAGTACATATTGATACCTCAAAGGTACATATTGGTACCAAATGTATTAATTAACATTTTAAATTGTACTGCCCCGGTGACAACTAGGGACTGTTTTTTGACCATTTCTTGACTGTGCCTACTTGACGAACAGTAGGGCTTTTATTTCATGAAATGTTAGCAGCAGTATAAATGTTAAATATCTTCCTAACTAGTTTACTTCATTTGTTTTTATCATGTGATGTTAAGGTGTGATTGCAGTCTTCTCTGTACCTCTGGTCTACAGTCGGCATCAGGTAATGCACTGTAACCAAAAAGTTGTGTAAATTTTTTTATGTTGAATTACCATTTTTACAGTGCGTGACACAATACAGTGTCTCCTACCATATTTTCTGGTTTCATGCAGTCTCTTTCTCTTTCTTGTCTTCACAGGATAAAGTAGACAGCTGCTTTGCAGCGGTACAAGCTCGTATTGAGAACATGAAGGACTTGTGAGTATAGCGGCACCACACATCATGTACTGACCAGTGGCAGCCGGTGACCCCTTTTGAGGGCGCACGATGCGAAGCTAGTCACAACATGTATTTAACCCATCATGTGTGTAGCTCGTCATGTCAAAATATGTGTTCGGTGCGTTATGTGAACTAGGGATGGGCATTCGATTACAATTTTTTAGTCGATTGTCGGGAGAATTAACGATCGACTATCGATTAATCATTAAAAATTTTATAATAAAAATAATTATTTAACTTTTATAATTCAAAAATGTTGAATACAAAAATACAACGTGTTTTCCTCCATGAGACCTTTATTACAAGATCAACTTGTGGCAAACAGTTAAACTACATTTAGTTAGACAAACGGAACATATATGCGCTTGAATATGAACCTGCAGCTGCGAGCTGCAATCTTAAACAGAGACCTCAGTTGTTCCAAAAAATCATGACCTCATCATGATTATTTTTTTAAATCAAAACGGAAGGTCACAGATAACGGAGTATGGTTTCAAATATTGCACCCTGGTGGTAAAATGTTGAATTGCTGCCACACAGTGAAATTCATTTAACTGCTTCAAGACACACGCTACGCTAGGCAACGCAACCTGCATTAGATAAAAAAAGTATTCGATTAATCAAAAACAAATTAACGTCATCGACTAAATTCTTAACGATCAATTATCGATAGTCGATTAATCATGCCCATCCCTAATATGAACCTATGTGCATCATGCGTCATGTCAAAATACGAGGCTGCTGCAGACGCTTCGAAAGGGTTTATGATAAAAGAGTCACTTACGTTTGTCAGATACTCACTTAAAATCATGTGTAATAGTGTTAAAGGATTAGTCCATTTTCTTGAAGGACTCCGGATGGTTTACTCACCCTCATGTCATCTAGACTGTTGATGTCTTTCTTTGTTCAGTCAAGAAAAAATATGTTTTTTGAGGAAAACATTCCAGGATTTTTCTCATTTTAATGGACTTTAATGGACCCCAATACTTAACAGTTTTAATGCAGTTTAAAATTGCAGTTTCAAAGGACTTTTAACTCAAATGAGCCATAAGGGTCTTTTCTAGGGAAACAATTGTCATTTTTAGCAAGAAAAATAAAAAATATGCACTTTTAAACCACAACTTCTCTTCTTCCTCCAGCTGTGTGACGAGCCAGCGCGACCTCACGTAATTGCGTTATGACGTCGAAAGGTCACGTGTTACATATATGAAATAGAGCCCGACCTATAAAGGATTTTTAAGGCCGATACCAATACAAATGTTTGTTGGTTTTAAAATCCGATATAGAGTCCAATATATCGGCCGGGTTTTTTCCCCCAGAAACGAGCAACAAAACATTAACAGATTTCCCTAACATTAGTTATTTGTAGTTATTTATGAATATTAACTAAAATAATATGATAATGCATTTTTAAAAGAAACTTGTTTCTTTTATTGTCTCGTGACCAATTCACCATGAACTCACTTAAAGCAACACTAAAGACTTATTGCTCTTTGCTCCCCCTACAGGTTAGAATCGTAATTGTTTATTACCACTGTCGTAAATACTGCAGTATAACTGGCTCTGATTGGATTGAAGGTCTGCCGTAAAGCAAGTTTTTGTAGTTTTCACTCGAATTACAGGACCACTACCCGACGGTTGGAAACTTCTTTAGTGCGGTTTTGGCCGATAGAGGGCTGCAAAGCAAATGTGAAAGTCATCCGTGACCTTTTGACGTGATAACGTATTACGTGATGTCGCGCTGGCATGTCACAGGACCAGAGGAAGATGAGAAGTTGTTTTAAAAGTGCATCATTTTTATTTTTCTTACAAAAAATGACAATTGTTTCGCTAGATAAGACCCTTATACCTCGTTTGAGATTGTTTAAAGTCCTTTGAAACTGCAATTTTAAACTGCATTAAACTGTTAAGTGTTGGGGTCCATTAAAGTCCTTTAAAATGAGAAAAATCCTGGAATGTTTTCCTCAAAAAACATAATTTCTTCTCGACTGAACAAAGAAAGACATCAACATTTTGGATGACATGGTGGTGAGTAAATTATCTGGATTTTTTTAAAGAAAATTGACTAATCCTTTAAGTTAGTGTCTTGCGTGTATTTTGTGACTGTGAGCGTCTCTTTTATCATAAACCTTTTTGACGCGTGTGCAGCAGGCACTTATTTTGACATGACACATGATGCACATGGTTCACATGACGCACCGAACACATATTTTGAATTTGTGTCCCTCAAAAGAGAAGTCACCGGCCGCCACTGGTAGTGACAGATATTTTGATCAACCATTTAGAATATATATGCATTTCTGATTTTGTTAAATTCGCTTTGGATAAAATAATAATTCATGATCAAGGTAGTCTCTGCCTATATTATCCATAAAAAAATGTTCCTGCTAATTTTAAAAAAAGAACACAAATTATATTTTATTTTGTTTATCTGTCATGCAGCTTTCGTCGGCTGGCTCAGGGTGGTGGCCCACCCCATGACCCCACACCCGGTGGAGCTAAACCCAAAGCCCATTGAGACGTCATAGAAAGAAGAGAGGAGCCACACGCTGTCAATCAAAAATGTCTTAATTAGCCGTTTAAGCTCAGAGTCCCGCCTCCACAGCAGTGAGGGCGGGTCTAATGAGACCCATAATTAATGGGACCGTGCAAAGAACAATCCTGAAAGGTTTTGGAAGTCTGAGAAGTTAAAGAGAAGCTGTTTTTTTGGCAGTATGAAAGTCGCTCGCCACAAGGATCACTGAGAGATACCTGAAGATACACGAAGACTTCAGTGAAGTAACGACAATGAAAATACTGAGCTTTTTCGATTCCGATTGACTTCAGTTTGCCTGCCAAAAACGTATTATCGCAGGACGGTTTCCAATTTTTCACATACTGACAGTCTCATAGATCTTGTGTTTGTGTGTATGTATGCGTGGGCAGCCCAAGCCTGTTACAGTACCTAAGAGCTATTAAAAATGACAATGTTTCTTTTTCCTATGTTTTCTTTGTTGTTTGAGTCGAAATCGCAGTCAAAACAAATCAGATTCTCCACCTTTAACAAACACTGGTGACTCAACAATAACCATTTCTGGCAACAAGATGTATAAATGCATTGATGATGCCACTGTGTATCTAACACTTGATACAAGAAAAGGGAAATAACATGGCTTAAGGTCATATGCAGCCAGCCAGTCATATGCTCTTGGATTCTTTTTAAAGGTGCAGTGTGTAAATTTCAGCGGCATCTAGTGGTGAGGTTGCAAATTGCAACCAACGGCTTAATAAACTGCTCACCCCTCGCTTTTGAAACAAATATGTCATAGTCGGAGACAACTTAGTAAAAAAATTGTCCGTTTAGGGCTTCTGTAGAAAAATGGCGGCACAAAATGGCGACTTCCATGTAAGGGTATGTAGATAAAAAGTTCTTGTTCTAAGGTAATAAACACATAACGGTTCATTATAAAAAGGTCTTTATACACCCCTGATAATATAGTATATTATTTTGCATTTCTGTCAAGAGATCCTTCTAAAAATTACACACTGCACCTTTAAAGGTAATAACACTGAATATAGCAAATACATTTATTGCTAATAAATCATCACTCTTGAATCACGCTTAAACAAACACACAACCTGATGTATTACACTTTAACATCTATCACACTGTTTTTTTCTAAGCCATTTATAATGTTTGCTTGGGGGACCATAAAACACAAAATAAAAAATACTAGATGCTTTTACTGACCACAATATCTGAGACCTTGGCAACATCAGCAAACCTGGCAACCACATCGCAATGCCGTACACTGTCAGACATGGGCGAGGCTAGCCTCTTTTTAGGGGTGCTTCAGCACCCCTAAAAAGGAGCTCAGCACCCCTAAAAATTGGGGCAAGAAATTTAATTATTCTAAAATGTTCGTTCGTCATTGACCAGGTTAAATAATGTCCAAAACATACTCCGTAGTTTGTGGTTTAAAATATATAATAAGGTAGAAAATGAAAACCTCCCCGCTTAGCAAATGGTGTCATCCTCTTTTACTTCTCTGTACCTGCATCGCTGAGCCCGTCCGTCATTCAGCGTGAAACACACGCAGAGTGAGAATCAGATAGTGTTGTGATGCAACTTTTTTGTTCAAATCTTACAAAATGTTTACGTTATGTTTATAATGAGCGAGTACATCACGAATCAATCTTTCAAGTCGTGTTTTTGTCTTATAATGAATCACCATGGTACACGTATAATAAGTGTTTATTTTCGGATTATTTAAGTCCGGCGGGTACCCGCGCGCTGCGGAGTAGCACAGTACCTGGGTGACTCGTCCATAGACTAAAGGCCCGGGTATACTTTTTTTCCGCATCCGCGTCCGGCTCGCGCGCGCACGCGTCCGCGCAGCTTTCCGAGTATAGTCCCCGCGGCTACACGCGGATGGCCGCGTTCGACACTACGCAATACAAATGATTTCTTATTCAAATTATTAGTCTAACAGGCTGTCAGGGCAGCACTGATTTGGAGACATTTACAGTACATTAAAACATTAGGATAGGTGAAGAAAAGTAACTGATCCACCATTGCAAACACAGTTTAGAACAAACAACGAGACAACAAAGAACAGGAATCAAACAAACATGCTCCAGGGCTTTCTGTTCTTGGAAGAAGTAAAAGTTAAAGAAGAGAAACGATAGTGTGTGTGCAAATGCTGTCTATTTCCTTTGTATAATTGTTTATAGTGGAGTGCCCTGTCTAAATATTTTCACGCGCATGCGCTGTTGTACGCGGACTGTACGCGCACTGTCCGCGCGGTCTCAAATTTTGGGCCGCACGCGCACGGTCCGCGCGGCCGGCCGCGGACCCTCTTGATGACGAAAATGACGTCATGCGGACGGCGCGCGTACGCGGACGTCCCTAGTATACTTTCGGCTTTAAACGGAGAGAAGTAGCGCCGGTTACAATGTTCTTCCGCAAGACGCATGCAGTGCGTCTCAGTGGGTAGTTGCATACGTGTGTCTCCGTTGTTAAAGTTTATTGTATGATTTATCGTTAATTTGAGACTTATTTTAACAATCGGGAGTCATGTAAACATGACATCACGGGCGTCTTTTCTGGTCAGTCGTCATGAAAACATGGCGTTTGGAACAGAGTGAAAACAAACTACATATCACTGTATACCACCAGTAGGCTACCGGTAAGTTATGTGTGAAATCACTACCTGTCTGACTATCAAACTAGACAATAAATATTTTTTTAGTTTGTCACATGTAGACTAATATGAAGGTGATAACGTCTTTAACCCTTAGTGCAGGAGTCACAAGTGTTTTGTTTTAGACATAATAGTAAAGGTAATGGTTCAATTAAAGGACTGCTAAAAGAAAAGCTGCAAATTAACAAACTATTAATAAACCTACCATATGTTGTAGGCATAAAAGTTATAAATTAGGAGATTTGTCATTTTGACAAAGGCAAACGATACACTGTATATTCACATAAAGCCATACCCACACTGCTGGTGTAGCCCACCTTTTGTCCTGAGACTTTAATATGGCATTAATGGCAAAAATGTGCTAGCTCACCATTAATTAGAAATAAAAAGGTTGGCAAAAAATGCATCTGAAAACTCACCAGATTGATGCTTTAAAATATGTAATTTTAAAAAAAATTCTAAAGGGGGAGCAGCATGCTCCCGGACCCTAGGGGTAATATTCTTCTCATCTTTTTCACCCCTGACCCATTTTCATGCCTGAAAGGTCTCCAAAAAATCTTTATTTTGGAGTTAGTTGAACCAATGTTAAAATGAAAGCTATTTTACAATATACATATTATTGGTTTCTGTAGGAAAAAAGAGCGGGTGGTGGCAGCGGAGCTCATTGGGTGCTCAGCACCCCTAAAGCTCTAACCCTAGAATCGCCTCTGCTGTCAGAAATAAAGGTACAGAACTTTACCTTTTCTGTTGTTGGGGTGCTACCCTGAGGTTCTGTTTTGTACTTTTACAGGTAGGCCTATACAAAACAATACAATGTTGTAGCTTTGTGGGTGCATTTACCTTAAGGACCTATTGTGTATCATCCCTTATGAGAATTAACCATGTTTTTTGTGGTAAAAAGTGTTTTTTTTAACTGTAGTAAAACCATGGTTATTTTTCGTAAGGGTTTAAAGGTAAAATTAAATGTTTTGTACCCCTGACATTACACAGTCGGCACCCTAAAGGTACACATTCGGTAGGATAGTCAGCAGCACTTTGGGTTAAAATTAGATCTGATTCCTGTGAATACAGTCGGAGACAAAAGTATTTTTAGCTGCATTAGCGCTACAATGTGTAAAAGTTTTGGGTTTTGTTTGTGAAACGTCACATTAACAAGATAATCAAAACAGCATATCTAACGAAACTGGTTTATTGGGGATCATAAAGACTGGGTGGATTTTTTTATTGTAGGGTGGCCGTTTTCATAGACCACCAGCACACATTTGGGTCCAAACCATATAAAAAAAAGATGTACAACGCAACGCCGCTTCTTTCCATTGTAATAAACTGAATCCCCAAAACGCTCAAGCGCCCAATTCAACCACTCCCCTTGAACGTCTCATTTGACTGGCTTGCTAAAAAAGGTAAGTTAAATCTTATTTTGTCGGTGTGAAATAACACATAAATCGAAAATTGATAGTTAATTATATCTTCAATCTTACCTCGAAGCTCCGAGAGTCCGCTCAGAGTAGCTGTCAATCACAAATTCATAACGACACGCCCCGTTTCTATAACATCAAATAACATTAGTAGCTACAATCACAAAAATGAGCAATTAAACATATATCAGCGTGATAACAAATCGTTTTCAGAAAATTTTGTTGGAAATGTATTTTACTTTTTTATTTTGACTCGAGTCCCGTTTGTTTGCATGGAGAGGGCGGGGTTTATGACTTGTACTGCAGCCATCCACCAGGGGGCGATCAAAGAGCCAGAGGCAGGCTTCACTTTTTAAATGTATGAAGCATACCCGGTGCTAACACCTTGTAAAAGTGGATTTTGCATAATATGTGCCCTTTAATAGCTGTTATTTATTATAAGGAGTCCTATTAATGTATTGGCATTTGTAACGCCAAGGACATGGGTTCAGATTTCCTGGGAAGTTGTTATACACTGAATATACTTGTAAGTCGTTTGGCATGAAAGCATCTGCCAAAGGAGTTTTAATGTAATTGCTCACTTAAGAGAAGGCTCTTTTGATTCGAGATTGTGACTGCTGTAATACTGCATCCTTCCTATTGCAATCAAGCAACTGAGTATTTTACAATGAGTTTAAACATAATGACCTTCATTCAAAATATTATCAATGGTTTGAGTCACAGATCTGAGTAGGTGTTGATTGTAGGCTACTTGTGTTTATTTGCAGATCCCCTGTTGTGGTTTTACTTTGTGGTAGTTTTTATTCGGGCTTTTATTCAAAGCGATCAGTCATTATTTATCCGTCATTTTCATATGAATAACATATCTATACTGTATATTAGTCTGAGACACAACAAAATATCTGACAGTTGATACTCAGATTGAATTTAATTATAAACTTTATGTCTCCTGAGATATAAAAAAAATAAAGGTAAACAAACACGTCAATTTAGTTGCAAGGTAAATAAAAATATAATAACATTCTCTCCAGACATCATGGAGAGCCATTATGTCAATGCTGTCAAGTGCAATTAGTCACCTGACCATAAAACCCTTCAACCCTTTATCACCTTACTGTAGCTATATTTGAAGTTAATATAGATATGAAGTCGTGGCAAAACAAATAGTTAATTTTCTGGTAGGTCATTAGCTAGCTTACTGTATTTTTTATATTCACTATGAAAAATTAAACCTGACGCCTTTTAATGAACTTGTTTACGAAAAGAAAAAACTTTATTTAACACTTTTCTCGCCATTGACGCAAGAGAAAACATTTCCATGCTTTCGTGACGAGTTTTTATGATAATCTGTAATTCCGCTATTATCACTAGATGGCGCTGTTACTCAATTTATAAAAAAATTGATGCAAAAACGAATTTAATTAATTTTAAACAGTATGTTTTCATAATCGTTCTGAATCTGATCTCTAACAAAATTCCTTACCAAAAAAATTCAATTATTTCAGCTTTTTACTCAAAACGTGGCATTTTTTAAGACACCTACCCATATTTATGAAGTAATAAAAAGAGAACAAATGAAGATAGGATGAAACTTTTTCCCATGTTTTTTTTTTTTGAAAGTAGATGGTCTGTTCTTTCATTTGATATATTGTATGCTTATATATTTATAGAATACATTTTTCCTGGAAGACATTTTTTGAAACTTGTGAAAATCATAAAAAATGCAGGCTGGCTACTTTTTTAATAAAAGCCGGCGGGGAATGAGTTAATTTGTATCGGTATCACTTTGTAAAACAATATAGCTTTGGGGAAATGTGTTTTTTGAATGGTTATTTTCTAGTTATTGAATCTAATATCTACACATCCTGATCGTTTGTCAGGTTATTTGAGAAATGCACCACCAAGTGGCAGCAAAGTTCTGTTTAGCACTATAATGGCCCACAAAAGTTTGCCAAAAATTCAAGCAAATATTGCTGTTCAATGGTAACAAACTATAACATTAATAGTAATTTATTTAACTTTTTTTGCCATTGATGAATTGTCATTTACTATAAATATTAAACATTTCTAAACAAACAAACATTTTCATTTTATTAGGCCTATTTAATTTTCATAAACTTACAATTAAAATTAGTTACAGATTTATCTTTTCAAATGTATTATTTTAAAATAGTAATTAACACACTTCAGAGTAAAGTTTTTTTTCTTACCTTTACATTATCTTTGATAACAACAGAAAGCAACATAAAGGGTTAAAAGTTCCTTACAAATACAGGCCGATAAAGTAACCTATTTATTTACAAAACTATGATCCCTAATTAACAAACGTGACTAATAGATATAACCAATTATTACCAAGATTTTTATCATTATACCCTTACCATTGTTTCCATTGGCACAGGGTTGGAGAAGTTGATCCGCGCGTGTTTTCAAAAGTCTTGAGAAGGGGAGGAGCTAGTCTAATGAGGGTTGACTATAAAAGCTGCCTCTCCCCGTACTCTCACTATTACGTGCTGATCGTGTATTAAGGAGAGTTGGCGTTTGTGGATACAGTGGTCATACAGGACCCTTACTACTGGACCAGGATCATTTACGCAAAGCTCGTAGACTATTCACAAGTGCAGATACGTGCTCTCATTCTCATGTGTTTATCTCGGGTCACTCCTTTAGGAGTGTGCCATCAACCCGCGGTCCCTTCAAGCTGCGCGCCTGAACGCAAATGGATTATAGTAACCTGATGGCGCCTCCGGTACCGCCGCACAAACCCAGAACTCCCAGCCTCGCGCACGGACAGGGCAGGCTGTTAAAGTGCGTGTTTCTCGGCGACGGAGCCGTGGGGAAAACCAGCCTGATTGTCAGCTACACGACGAACGGATATCCTACGAAATACGTGCCGACAGCCTTTGACGACTTCTCAGGTGAGTGCAGTTTACAAATGCGCGCGCCGCAAGTGTTGCGCACTGAACGCGTTCTGATCTATATAAAAAAATTGGAAGTAGCCTCATTTAACAGCATTAGACAACGTCTCGACCAACTACGTATGTGTCTGAGTTGTTAAAGTGCTTTGCATAGTTTTTGAGTTATTATGGGGCCATAAATGCTGTGCGTAAACTAAAGGATAGCAAAATGATAAGAATAATAAAACGCATGTTGTTTAAAATGAACCTTAACCCTTTTTGATTTAAAGCCCCTTCATTGTCCAAAACAGCCTCCACTCTCACAATTTCTACCTTATTAATTTAAATGTTTGATATAAAACACCTATTTTAGCTTATTTTAATGCTTGTTTTGTCTTGTTTTAAATGATTAAGTCATCTTGAAAGTTTGGGGAGACCCCTGTGGGCTACAGACCTAATACGGAGTTGTGTGGTCAAAAATACTAAGTGTAAAATTACTGTACAAGAATAGGACACATGACATAAATGCATTATCTACACAAACACAAACAAACAATACCTGCTAGTAAAGTATTAAAGCCCTTTACATTACAACATGTAGTATTATGTATTGCTTTAATAATAATTGTAATAATAATACTATAAAAACATAATAGTTCTTTTGTTTATTGAATGTTTAAGATTTTTCTCCTCGATTATGAATGGCTTTTGTCTAGTTGTCATTGTTCATATCTCCAGTAGTCCCCCACAAGCATGTCTTTGTGTTATCTATGTGTAAAGCTCTTGCGCAACTACGCCTGACCTATAAATCCGGCTTATAAAATCCGTTGGGTCCACTTGTTGCAAAATCTCTGAGCTGATATTGTATGCTGGTTCACCATGGTGATGTCATCCTCAACCCCTGGAACAAGATCTGGCATCTGCAGACTGATTTCAGAGCAGTTACGCAATTCAACAGGTGGCACTTTGGGGAGAAAGGGGCTGAATTAGGGATCATATGACGGGGATTTGGAGACAATTACACAATGGCTCCTTAAAGGCTAAAACGCTTTGAAGTGGCATATCACCAAGATCTCGGTTATTGTGTTTCATAGTTCACTTTACAGTGGCATGTTGGAATTAACTTACTTTCCCATCGATTTTGTACAGATTTCTTTATACAATGAATGAAAGGCTGAGATAAGCGACACCCAGAATTATCAATACACCAGCAAACTGAAATTTAAGTCCTTAATCTTGGCATCCTTGCTGCATGAAAGAAGTGATTGTGGATTTTTGAACAAATCTTTTTAGTGACTTTCATTCGTGAATCAAATTAATTTTATTCTGTGACTCCATGATCAAGGTCAAAATTATGAATTAGCAATTGAAATTTCAGTCTTAGACAAAGTTTGTATTGCTTTTACAAAGCTTGAGCACTTTTATGATATGTGAAGGCCTGCTTTTGTTCACAATGTCAGGTGACTCAATGGAAACAGGTGTGTGTTTGTCTTTTGAGTAAAGTGACTCATTATTTTTTCTTTTTTTAGCGGTTGTACAGGTGGATGGTCAGCCTGTCAGACTTCAGCTGTGTGACACTGCTGGACAGGTAAGAGCTTAAGTGCACCTTCACATTGGTGTATAAATTAGTCAAATGTTTAAACAATACGAATGGGATCTCGCCACTTACTATCCTAAAAATAAAGTTTCCTTAAGTGTTCTTTTTCAGACTGTATGGGTCCATAAAGGACCTTTAACATCTGCGTATGCTTTCAAGCTACAAAGCGGTTTTGTAGTGAATGAAAGTACTACAGACTATTAAAAGCTAAAAAAGAAATGAAGTTTAAAGTATATTTGACTCTCTTGGAGAACCAAAAATGGTTCACCTACATTCTCAGAAAAATGTACATGAAGGTACAAAAGTTGTCACTGGGGTGGTACCTTTATAAAAAGTACACTTTTGTACCTAAATCATGCATATTGGTACCGTAGAGGTACATACTGGCACCTCAAGGGTACATATCTGTACTTAAAAGGTACATATTAGGACCTTTTTTTATAGACGTTTCAGCAGTAACAACATAAACATGCAGCTTTCGTGGTTATCACGTAACTTCCGGTTAACTCTGGGAAGAATAAGTAACAACAAAGTCCTTTTAAAGTAGTTTATTTATATAAGAAGTAAAATAAACAACACGCAGATTACATAAGAACCCAAAACTTTTGTTATTTTCGACTAGGTTTGTGTTTAAGAGTTCGGTTTCAGCAAGTAGTCAGACTATTAAACAAACACAAACCAGAAGTAAAGTTCGAACCAGAAGCTTATCGCGTCACCGCACGTGCGCCCGATGAAACAGTCTATACACTCTATTGCTGCGTTCACACCAGTTGCGGTAGAGGCGTCAAGCACGAGTGATTTTAATGTTAAGTCAATGTGAAGATGCGTTCTCGATTTCGCCTCATTCACGCGTCTAGTTTGCAAATGGCGCAAATTGAGCATTGCCGAACTTTGCCGAAATTTGAACTTTGGCGGAAAAACGCGCCGCATTAACCAATCAGGAGCTTGCTCTAGTAGTGATGTGATTACAGGAAGCGATCGGAGTCGGAGAAGCCCCTCCCATGACGCAAATTTCCGCATGACTGTCTCGATGACTAGAATTTCACTCGCGGTTTTCACGCACGAATGAAGCAAGTAAACTCAAAATGTTCAAGCGGCAAACTAGACATGGTAGATGCGAAATGAACGCCTTAAACACGGCAGGCGTGAACCCATGATAAAAAATGCTGGGTTATTTTTAACCCAGCGTTGGGTCAAACCCAGACTATTGGGTTGTAATTGAACCTGTGCTTGGTTGTTTTAACCCATTGTTGGGTGAATTATAAATATTTTCTGGGTTAATTTAACCCAACTGCTGGGCTCGACCCATCTGACCCAATGTGGGGTTAAAAATAACCCAGCATGTTTAAGAGCATAAGGTAATTTTGTACCTTTTTCTGAGAATGTATGACATCACTGCGAATAAACCCTTTTAAAAAAAGTGTATGTTCGCCTCCAGCATTTACGAAAAGTGGGTCTTGCGTTACCTCACATTTTCCAGTCGTTCCTATTTTCTCACGTTTGTTTCCATTTCATTTGAATGTCTTGCATCAGAATCAAATTCCCTTCTGTTGCTTGCTGAAAAGAGGATTTGGAAAGTGATTGAAATGCCAAACGCCTAGCAATCGGATAAGATCAGAGCTGACACCATACTGTGAGGAAATCATAAAGGTGAAGGGAACAATCCTCAAGCTATTGGCACCGTAGTTATTGGAGCTCACACAGGCTTAGACAAAGTACCGCGCAACCGCCGGTTGTACCTCCGAGCATCGCTTCTTACGCCAAACATTTTAATGCCATTTGTTAATAGCTTCAGTTGTGTAACTAGATTTCAAATAATTTCCATGTTCCAGTGCGGCGTGTTTGCATGTCAAAAGATTTTATTCATTGAATCGATTCAAATTTCCACTGTATTGTTTGAATTCAATTTCCGAACAAAGACAGACTTCGCCCTTTTAGTACATAAACAATAAATCCTTTTATACACCAATGCAGGGACAAGCTTGGCGAACCAGTTAAAGTAGGTTATACCGCAGTCTTTCATATAAGGAACGAACATAGCCAAAAGCAGAAAAACAAAAGGATAGTTTTACAGGGAAACAAAAGTCTCTCGCTTGTGGAATCAAACCGGATTTAGTATATTCCAATTATGTTTTGCAGGTGTCCAGATTAAACGTTCAATCATACGATATCTGTTTGTGTCTCATGTATAGCATTGCATTAACAGTGCAAAATGTCATAGGTTCATGCATATTGATAAAAATGTATACCTTTTGGATAAAAGCATATGTTGAATGCATGTTAAATGTCAGTGAGGCAGTATGTAGAGACACATTTGAGAAAGTAATTCATATCCGAGAAGTTTGTAAAACAAAGCAAGATAAAACAAAGGTATTGAAAACATAGATGCGAGAGAGAAGTGCTGTTCTCCAAATGTTCCTCTGATTTATGTTTTCATGTACGGCGTGAACGGGACAGGGTGTGCCAGAGTTAAAAACTTTGGCCGAGTTTTAAAGATTAAAGTGCTCGCTGCACGTTCCACATGCAATGTTCTTTGCAAACGCCAGCCTGTAATTTCGTTTAATTGCTCGGGGGAATTATAAAACTCCCCAGAGTGGCTTAAGAGATTTTATTGTTTGAATAACAATTTGGGATCCTGTAAATGATTTTTGAGAAGGCCTCACAAGGATTTTACTTGCGCAACCATGTAAATAATGTCTGTAATGATGTGCTTTGGTAATCACTACGAAATGAAAATTTTATTATTCGCTTGCGCCATGAGATGCATGGAAAACGAGAAGATTTTTATTGCTTTTCCTCACTAAATAAACATATAATTTCATGAGTCATACAGGTTGGGGTGAATAAATGATATTATATTCATTATTTGGTGTAGCGTTTCTTTTAAATGAATAGGTGCATCTTGATTGAGGAGTCATCGAGTTGTTTGTACATCACATTTACCCCCTCTTTTATTCTCTCATCACAGGACGAATTCGATAAATTGCGTCACTTCTGCTACACGCGAACCGACGTCCTCCTGTTGTGCTTCAGTGTGGTTAGCCCCGCCTCCTTCCAGAACGTCAGCGAGAAATGGGTACCGGAGATTCGCCGCCGTTGTCCCCTCACACCCGTGTTGCTGGTGGGCACCCAGTGCGACCTGCGCCAGGACGTCAAGGTCCTCATCGAACTGGCACGCAGACGCGAGCAACCCGTCCCGGAAGAGGACGCCCGCGTGCTCGCGGACAAAGTCGGAGCGGTAGCCTACGTGGAATGCTCCTCCCTCACACAGAAAAACTTGAAGGAGGTGTTCGACGCCGCCATCTCCGTAGGCCTCCGACATTCAGACCGGAGAGCAAGGAGAGAACGGAAGGTCAACAGTACTGCTGATAAAATCAAAATAATCTCAAAGTCATGGTGGAAAAAATATATCTGCATACAGTAGCAACAATGGAGCAGATCTATCATAGAGGAATGAAGAATCTGATAGACACTGGAAAACTTTATAGTACTCGTATGGATGATAAGACTCGGTAGAGTGTCCACGAGAGCAAATGTGTAATGATACTGATAGCTTCTCAGTATTTCAACCTCAGTACGTTTGAACATTGAATCATTTCTTCAATCGCTTTACTGGAATTCGAACAGTGCTGGTTATTCCCAGTTCTTGATGGACTGAAAAAAAGACATTTTATTATGGTTTTGAAAATCATCTACTGCTTTTGTTTTTATAACCAAATATGGTGCAACACTATATACTTTATATTTATTTAGCCATGTCGCCTACCCGAAAAATGCATGAATATCCAGGTCGCATGTTATTGATCCCAGCATGCTGATGGTTCTTCAAAAATTTTAAGTATTTTGGTGAACTTTTTTTTAAAGCATATTAAGAGGCAACTAGAGATGCATCGATATAATCACATCGGTTGATAAAAGCGGCTAACAAAATTTCTTTAAAAACTGCAGATAGTCATGGCCGATATATCCTGTCAATCAAAAGAGAACAAGAAAATGCAATAAATGTAATGTTTATTGTTCAATATTAAAGGTCATTATATAAATGAATAACATGAAAATGAATTTAATCTTCAGAATGTAGTTAATGCAAGTTTATATAACCCCCAAACTATCTGTATCGGCAGATATCAGTCTGAACAATCGGTGGGAAAATTTTATATCTGTGCATCTCTAGAGGCAACCCAAAAAAGGTTCATTCATATCCCAAAGCTTTGTACTGAAATGAAGCAGATGTTCATTGTGTGCCTTTATTTGATCATTTTGATTCATTAAGATCATCAAGTGTAAATGAACACTTTTGTCTTTGCAATGTGAAACAAATTGTGTTTAATTTGGGCTTTGCATGAAATGAGTTGCATAAAGGTGAAAGGTTATAAGCGACAGGTCCAATTTGCGTTTGTTAATGCCAAATCTTTGTTTAACTGTCTTTTTTCTATTTGTAATGTGCCATGTTTAATACAAAGTTATTTGGCCGCACCCTCTTGTTTAACCAGCGGCCAATGAGATTTGTTGAATTTGCTTCTCATTATTCAGAAGCCCAGATTCAGTCAGTCAGTCAGACATCAACCAAAAACAACAGAGCGCAACAGGAGGAGGGTTCCAAAAGTAAAAATTCGGTCTGTTTGGTCTTCAGACAAAATTATTTTGAACATCTATGTCTTTCAAGACACGATGACCATGTACTTCAAGGTTACTCAGAAATAAGAGTTACTTCAGTGGAAATCATAAATGTGTATGAACTTACTATGATCTTTGAATATTTCAATGATTCGTATGGGGAGAAAATTAAGTCTTTAGTCTACAAACTTGGCCTACACACTGTAATTTGTATATTTTGTAATAAACTGCAAATATGTGGGGTTGGATATTGGAGAGTCTTTATAGATTTATATAAAACCATGACAGATTTAGTTAATCTAAAAAACTGAAATGTAAAAAAACTTCTGGAACCCAGATGGGCGTTAACTTTTGCGTCCCATACACCACACCTGTTTTATTGTCACAGAGTAATCTATTGTCGATTTGTACAATTATGATTGTATTTTAACTTTCTTTTACTTTTAAAACACTCCTGTTTGGACGGCGTAAGAGTGTTTGGGTTGCTGACTGCTATCCGTGATTTCATGGAAAATAAATGTGATGTTTTAACTAAAACCTGTTTGTGTGGTTTATTGTGCTGTTTGTAATCATTCATCATGCACATTAAAAATAAGAAAGTAAAAGTGCAGGGATGCCATAAAGGAACGATTTTTCATTCGCCAAATAACATTGTCTCTATTTCCCTATTGTGATGTATATCCAAGCAAAACTGCTTCTGAAATAAGGAAAAAATAGGCAGGGTTCCCACGGGTCCTTGAAATCCTTGAAAGTTTCTGAATCTGGGGATGGAAATTCAAGGCCCTGGGAAGTTTTTGAAAATATACATACATAGATACAGGTCATTGAAAGTGCTTGAATCTATTTTATAGAAGAAGTTTTCTGGAAAAAAAATCCATATTATTCCCTGTGTAGTGTAGGATAATATCATAACAATTGTAGACTTTTTAAACACGCGTGCTAAACTGTTCGCTTTAAATGCTTATATCTTCTGTATACGAAGGTTACTTCATACCAAAAAGCTTTTTTTGCATAGTTGTGTTTGACACATGAAAACGTCTCGGGTTACGTATGTAACTGTTGTTCCCTGAAAAGGGAACAAGACACTGCGTCTACCTTGCCATACTGCCTGCGTCTCTGTAACGCCGTCTTTGGCAATATTTCAGATAGCGATATACATCCTGGCTCCCGCGTCACCCTGTCTTTGTCGTTAAGCCTCACCATTGGTTGAATTCGATATACACATCCAGACGCACTTTCCCTTGGAGGCGTCCCCATAGTGTCACTGCAGTGACGCAGCGCGAGTTCCCTCGAAAGGGAACTGTAACAATATATTTTTAAGGTAACACGATGTAATCTTGCTCTCACTTGAAATGTGTCCCCACATTTACTTGGACCTGGAAAGTCCTTGAAAGGTCCTTGAATTTGAAGTTAACGTAGGTGTGGGAACCCTGAATAGGGCGTGACTTGATTTCATCCATTGGGAACTGATTGGATTGTTGGAAATATTAAAGGCATTGCAAACAAAACAAACAAAAATAAAATACAATCAGGGTTTTGGCTAGGTGGGTTACAGCTATGACCTTAATCTTGTGAGATGTTGGGTTTAGGATTAGGTTTGGGGGTAGAATAAGGATAAAAACAGCACTCATCTGGCGAGATTTCATGAGATTTAGCTCGTTGCTTTATCCCTTCTAGCCACAACGGATGATTAGCTGCAGCTAGCCCTTCCCCCTAGCGCCATAACTCTTGACAGGAAGAGACGGGAAATTGTTTCGAGGGGATGTGGAGGTTAACATTTTTGATAAAAAATTATAAGGGCACATGAATAAAAAAAATGAAGTGCACAGATTTATATTTATTGAAAAACCAACACAATCTCAGGGCAATTTGTACATATTTTACGAGGTGGTTAATTCGTACGACTACTTTTGTATGTTTTGTACAATTGGCATTGGTTTTCGCCCATGTGTTATTTAGGATTTGAGGCAAGGGTTATTGGTGATTTTTATGATAATAGTATGCTTTTGCATGATTCACATTGTAGGATTTATATAAATTAGCCAACTCCTAAAATGCGTATGAATTTTCGTGAGATGTCATAGGATATGAAAATAGGATATTCTATAAAAAATTAAAATTTGTCAATTAATGTAAACATTTTACACCACAGATAGCCTTTCATGTAACGGAAAGCTTCTGTGGATGTTAAGATTTCTTTATTGAACCATACAGCCTGACCAAAGGCCATTTTAGGAAGCTTTATTTTTAAAACTGTAGCTAGACACAATACTTTTTATAACAGTCGACATGCCACATATGCTTTACCCAGTAAGTGCACGTACTGTACATCACTGAATCGTCTGTACTGCACACATGACAGTTTCAATGAATACAGTCCTGTGTCTTGCCTAGCATTCTCATTCAAGAGCAAACAACAGTTACCCTCAAACCATAATATGCATTCTTGAATACAAGATAGCTGGTTAGATATGGATGGGACTATAGTTGAAAGACATAGCACACACCATACAATCTAAAAATACAAGAAACATCCATTTAAAAAGTTCAGAAACATATTTCATAATCAAAATTGTGAAATAAAAGGCATCAAATATCTTAAAGATTACAATCAAAGACTTTTGTAAGCCAGTGGATGTGAATTATCCTGCATGTTCACTTGAACCCATATGAACTCCTCTTATGTAATTTCTGGGAATGTTACTGAATGTGTGAACCTTGACACAACATGAAATAAAGTTTGGTAATGAGTTTTGTCGCAGTTTTATGGATGCTATGAGAATGTCCTGATCTCAGAGATGGGTTTAAGTTTAACAATGTGTTGGCGAAAGTCCTTTCTGATGTGTAGAACTTTGCACAGTCTTAAGTCTGTTGTTATGTGTGTGTGATGTAATGTGTCGGGTCCCTTTGAGAGGCGCTGATAGGGGCCCGCTGATAGGATTAAAACCAGCAGCAGTGTGGTCTCATTTTGAGCACAGTTCTGACACAAATCTGTTTTTAATATATGTCTGCTGGCTTAATGGTGGTTTGCTTTAGATCAATTAAATCTTATTACACACATTTTAATAACCGTGGTCTTGTTTCGCAAAGATCAAAACATTTGCCTCTAACTATCACTATTATAATGGCTCAAACTTTGTGAAACCTAATGTTGTTTACTAACCTTTACAATTTTAAAGCTCATTTTTTGTGGACACAAATAATCCAAATTATACAGTTTGTATGATTACATAATTTAATTATGGATATTTTGTGCCTTTGGGAGCATTGCCATGTAAACATCATAAAATAATTATTTGTTTTGAGGTAAGGTTGAGTAAATAATACCAGAATGTTCATATTTGGATGAAGGTCTCCTTTAAAGTCCCCATGAAATGGAAGTAGTGATTGTCTTTTTTCCACATCAGAATTGATACAGACTGATTGGATCATTGGAAGTTGGACTATGTTGCTAATTGCTAATCGCTGCAATCTTTTCCCAGGCAGAGAAAAGTCTTCGAAAGCCCCACCCTCGTGCCACTTCTCATGACAGGAAGTGAAGCGAGGTCGTTTCAAGGAGGGGAGGAAGTTAAAGGACAAGTTGGGTATTTTACACTTAAAGCCAAATCTTGCCAAATCTTGCACGAAAAACAGCAAACAAGTAATAATAAACCGAAATAAATCCAAATGCTTTACCTTAAAGATCAAAATATTGGGTCCATCACACAAGAGCCAAAAAGCCTTAACGGTTATGCGCCAAAACGGTATGTAGGTACAAAATAGGCGAGGACCTGGCAACACTGCAAGAGCAGCCTCATGCTACGTACACACCAAACGCAGGACATCGCGTTACCCGCTCTAGATTACTCGCGGGATTTAACTTTGTTTCATGCAAATTTTTCGCTCGAGTTGAATATTTTCAACTTGGGTAAAGACGCGTTTGAGGTGAATAGCGAGTGTTTTCGCGACAAACGCACCGTCCATATCGCGTCATTCGCATCGCCCCACGTTTGGACGCATCTGATTGCGTCTTTGCATTGACTAATTGCGTAATTACGTGTAAATACATGCGTCTGGTGTAAACCCACAGTCACAAATGCGTACAATGCACAACGTCAAGACGGAGGTTTATTGCAAAACATAACGCTATTAAATTATTTTGGTCAAAGCTGTGAGTGATAAGCACGCAAGAAAGCCGAACGTTGCTATGGTTTTCTCTGTGTCAATCATCATATTTTTGGGAGTAAGTCTTGTTCCGTACAGACATGTAACGAACATTTCGGGTATTCACTCCTGCATTTAAGTGCGGTTTTCACTCCCGAAAGTTTGCAGTGTGTACGAGGCCGAAGAGGCCTTTATCCTCCCAATCTATATGTGGCACTGAGAGGCTGGTTTGCCTTTATTGTTCTACTGAAGAAAAATTACATTTTTGATTAAATATGATGAGAGCACATGAATTGAAAATAAAATGTAGCGCACAGAAAAGTAATTAATAAAACACCATGGTGTCTTTAAGCCAGTAGGCAACCATGAAGCAACCTTCTGGAAATTACCCAAAAAATCTAACCAATCAGACAACAAATTTTATACGGGTGGTGAGTTTTTCATGGGGTAAGTGCCAAATATGACCAGATTTTTAAGTTTAGAAACATATTTCATAATCAAAATTGAGTATAAAAGGTCATGATGTGAATGAAATATTTTAAAGATTAACAAAGGCTTTTGTAAGCCAGTAGACCAGAACACAAATCATGTGACCTCAGTATGACCAATAGTTTCACGGGGTAAGTGCTGCTTACATTTTATAACACAAATGTAAAATACGATACGATTCAAATCTGTCATCACTTTTGAGAAACTGAAAAACCAGTCTTAATGTTGCTTAGGTGACTAATAATGTGTAGTATTGTTTGATAACTACTGATAAATTCAATAGTTTAAAGCATGGCAGAAGCTTTTGACTTCCTGCCATATGAGATGCCATAAAAACCTTCAGTCTCCAGCACACATGCATGCTGTGTGTTTTCAATGTGGCTGAAGGGAGTGCCATACTTAACTTGCATATTCAAATGATCAACACAAAGCTGTGGGAATAAATCCACAACTCCTGCTGTATTATTGAGAAACACTGAAACAAAATTTGATGCAAAAAATTATTACATTTGCAAAATAATAATACATTTAAAAAAAGACAACCTTATGAGTAATAAATGTGTATTTTTCTTTCATGCTTACAATTCAGAGGCAGGTGTAAGCAAATCGTCAGTAGATAGATTTCCCCCTAGAAAATGTAAACAATGTGACATTGTTTTGTTCGTTTGAGTATCATGGGGTCAACTAATGACGTAATGGAGTTTAAGGGCGGGACAAAATTTGTATGTGGTGCTGTAGAAATGACACTTTTTTATTTTTATAACAGAATAAGAAATAGTACTGCGTTTTAATAGTTAGTATCACATTTTTGTAAAAAATAAATGTAAAATCTTTAAACCAGTTTTATTTGTACGTGATGCTTCTTTTAAATACTAAAATAATTGTTTACTGAATTGCTAAAGAAACAGGACTGTTGTAGAATTGGTCCTCAAACCAGAATATATTAAATTTCCTATGACGATGAAAAAATGCAATTCTTTGAAAATTTGTGCATGTTACTAGTTCAGCTATAGGCATGCACAACCAAAGACATTATTTAAGTACTCTATGTAAGCGGAAATGCATTATTTACTAACCTGTAATGCAAAATCTTGGCATACATGGGTGATTCTCACGAAAACTTGGTTTTAAAAATGTCAAGCATGAAAATTTAAAAATTGCTTAAATTTACTTTTTTCCCACCAGACAAAAAAAAAGTAAATGGGAACATTAATTCAAAAACTTTTACTTATCATTTAACACTTTTTGTAATAATTTAAAAAATTAGTCCTAAAAAATCTCATTACCGCAACAGTCAGAAAACATCAACACTAACATATTTTCAAAATGACATGACAAACCTGAAAGAACATAATTTGGAGATTCTGCACATGCATTTAAAATCAAAGTATTATGCTTCTATTAAATAAATTAACATTTAATAAGCATCTGTTGCGGTAATGATAATCAAAATGTCGTGTAAGCATTCTGACAAGACAATATTTCAAATTAACTGTAAAAAAATTATCTTACCTGGTAGCCATCTTGAAGTAACTGGTCCATGTGCTTGGTCACTCAAAATCAAACTTTATTAAAATTCTGTATGTGTGCTTAAACTGTCCTCAAAAAGTGTTGCGGAGGATGAGAACATCAGGCATGGACACATCATTTTCCTAATTTTTCTTCATTAATATTATACATGAATATTCAGTAAATATTATTTCTGTCATCTAAAGTAGTCTAGCAAAACATCCATTTATTTTTTTTCTTAATATTTTTGTGTTAATTTGATTAAATTACAACATAACGCATGTTCAAACACAGCCGGACACATTGCGGTAATGAGAATTTCAGCAGAAAATGAGATAAAATGTACAATTATAAATTCTTATGTTGAAATCACACATTGTGCAAGGTAGAACACAGTATTGTGTTAATTCTGATGCTTTTTAATGTTACTATATTACACATTTTAAAGCTAAAATCATTAGTGCCGTGGTGTTTCAATGGTTTTGTGAGAATCACCCACATATGCCATACATAAGCATTTTAATATTTTTTCAAACCAACTAGGCCTTTAATGCAGCATTTTTAGTTGTTTTGTGGATCAGCATTGTTGTGTGTTTGTGAAACATTTTTCCTTTTCACTACATCATTGTTGTGTTAAAGTAACCTGATACACAGATTCGTAAATGTGATCTTAGCATTGAGTTTTGCCACTTTCAATCATTTATTTACTCAGATTTTCAGAGTGTCTCTCCCTCCCATCCGCTCTCTCTATCTTTAGTTGCTTTGATCTTCTTGTGATGAGTGACATCACCTCAGCCCCTCCAAAACTCCTGATGGCCTCCAGACGTTCTCTTGTTTGTAAATGAGATAGTCATGCAACAGCACAGCCTTTGTTGCACAACCAAAAGCATTGATCATGTGTTGGTCTATCGTAAACTTTGTCCAGCCGGTAGTCCATTACCTATCATGGCCCTTTCACCTAAAGTGTGCGGTGAAGTCATGTGCTGGTTCATTAAAAAACTAAAGGTATGAGCAAAGTAAACCTGCTGATGGAGTTTATTGAATCATTGTGATTCATGTATGAATGGCCTACACCATTAAAATGCTGTTTTTTAAGTCAAATATGGACAAACTCAACTGGCATGAACCCTAAAAGCCAATTAGTACAATGAAAAAAATTATTTATTCAATTTACGAAATATTTTTAAGATAATGTTTTTGTTAAATGTAGCTTAAATAAATTGATTGCAACCACTTACCTTAAAAAATTAAGTAAACTGAATGAATCATTTTTTTTTCAGTGTGGTCATGTAAAACTACCATTATTTTTTCTGCCATCTGCTAATATAGCAAACATGATTTTGTGCTCATGCGTGCTATGTGAAACCGTACTCACTTAATATTTCTCAATGGTGAAGTTTTTCCAGACACTAGAGCGTATGTCACAGTCTGATCCAATCTGTTCAAAGATGTGGGTACTACACTATGAGATGAAAACCATCTCAAGCTGTGTCCTTGGCACAGAATAATCCAGATAAACCCAGGATTAGCTGTTCTGGATCAGGACCCAGCAGAGTGGTTTACAACAAGTTCAGACTGGAGTGGCTCATTTGGATTTTTTATGTAATGGAGGATTTTTCCCTCTACGTGTTGTTTTGTGTAACCGGGTTTATCTGTGACTGAGATAAAAGCTGCAAACTGCTTGACTTCACTCCTGACATCGATCGCAACGCGACTCAAAAACACAACATTTTGGTACAGACAGCGTGTATAGACTTGTAACCTTATGACATATAATAAGATCCATGCTGTTTATGAAGTTCTTAAAGTTTGGGAGGAAGATGTATACGTTACATCTGGGATCCTTTATTTACCAGCTCCAACAGTCATTTCAGAGCTGGGTGCCGAGTCTCTGACTCATAGTGCATCTATTCTTTATGACGCTGAATAGCCTATAATAGTAATATAACAATTTATTTGGTAACACTTTACTTGAAGAGGTGTTCATAAGACTGACATGACACGTGTCATGAACATGAAGGAGATTTTATGAACATTTATGACAACTGTCATTAAGTGTCTTTCGTTCAATTATGTCATTTTTAATGTGAAGATGACATTGTTTGAGATGTCTTTGTTATGACAACTTGACATAAAACAATACATCATAAATTGTCATAACAACTTGACATTACCAAGACAACATAACTTACCACTTTTTACCAGTGATACAAATGAAATTCGTCATTAAAATGTTATTAAGTTTTAATACTTAATGTTATATAGTTTTATAACAGCGTCATGATTATTTTTCTTGACCTCAACTACAGTGGTACAAATATAATTTGTCATTTATATGTCATTAAGTGTTAATACTCTGTCAAATATTCTTCAGTTCATAATGTTTTTTAAAGCTTCCTCCAGGTGTTTAACAAATAAATGTAATCATTTAATAATAATAATAATAATAATAATAATAATAATGCTGATACTGATACCCAGTCTCACCGGGTTTTGTGATATAGTCACGTAATTTTGTTATTATTTTTTCGTGATATTATCACAAATTTCCGAGTTTTTTTCGTGATCGTATAACAAATTCCTGTTTTTGTGTGATTATCACGTATTGGTTACTCAACTGCTTTTTCCTATTTTTAAACATCGTCGCTTTGGTTTAGGGTTAGATTTGGTGCTTGCATTAGAATGTCACTTTATATATTGGTTTATACTATTTTTTCTGATTTTTTTTTATATGTCGCCTGGCGTTAGGGTTAGAGTTGTGTTTGGGTAGGGATGTCATTTTATGTAAATCTAACCCTAAACCGAAGCGACAATGGTAAGAAAATAGGACAAAACAGTTGAGTAACCAATACATAATAATCAAACAAAAACAGGAATTCGAAAAAACACAGAAATTCGCGATAATATCACGAAAAAAAGAATAAAAAATTACGTGACTATATAACAAAATTTCGTGAGACTAGGCTGTAATAATAATAATAATAATAATAATAATAATAATAATACTAATAATACTAATAATAATAATAATTGACAAAATTATATCTTACTGCATTTGGAGACCGATTCACATTAAATTAAATGAAAACAGTACAATAATGGGTAAAGCCATGCAGTGTTGGGTCCATATTGCTGAAAAAACAGTTAATTACATTAAAATAATTAATTTAATTAATTAAATGTTTTTTCTTCTATGTCAGAAAATTTCATGTTAGCTGTCAGTTTTTATGTATTTTTTACATACATAAAGTTAAGTATAATATTTTGACGTGTCTGTTGCATTTTGTTAAGGTATTTAAAATTATTTGACAGAGTATTAACACTTATTGACATTTAAATGACAGTTTAAGGTAATGTTAACCAATAAAGCTAGATAGTTTCTTAAGTTTGATAATTATTCTGCTAATTATTCTATGTCAAGTTGTCATAACAAAGACATTTCTAACAATGTCATCTTTGCATTAGAAATGACACAATTGCACAAATGACAGTTGTCATAAATGTGCATAAAATCTCCTTCATGTTCACGTGTCATGTCATGATTATGAAGGTGTTGTGTCAGTCTCATGAACACCCCTTCAAGTAAAGTGTTACCATTTAACTAAATCCTGCAATAAAGCATCTTTCTAGTACCATCCGCTTTTTTGGCGCTTTGAGACGTGTCACTTTGTTATCGTTTTCTGACTGACGATGGTTCCGGGGCTGTGCATTTCTAAATGAAACAAAAACAGTTACATATACATAGTTCTGAATCCAATACTATGGACAAGAGTACCTGTGACATTAGTAGGCGGAGCTTCCACTACAGATCATAGTGTAAGGGTACTCAAGGTGTATGTAGATAAAAACGTCTCATTTTAGGGTAATAAAACAATCCAATTGATTATGTAAGGTCTTTATACACCACTGACAGTATAGTTATGTATATTATATTGCATTTCTGTCAAGAGATCCTTGTAAAAGTTACACAATGCGCCTTTAACAATAATAAAAAAATATATACCAACATGTGATTTATGTCGCATTGTTGGTGATGTAGTGAGTTCAGCTTACTTTGTTGGAAATGCGAGCCGCTTTTACTGGCCATAGCCTGAAGCTCAAGCATGAAGTGAACTCACAGAGGCCTTGTTTGCTCATACAGGTCAAACGGTAGATGAACTGTTGCCGTGATTGATGAGGTACTCGGCCAATGCCTGTTAAGTCAAATTGTGTTTCTAGCGTATGGGTGTATTTATAAAGCCTCAGATCTTTTCGATCACCCTCCGCGATGATCCCACGTGAAATCTCACTGCTTGCACACCACACGTTGCCTTCACAAATAAACAAGCTAATTATTTCCACTTCGGGCCGTTTATAACTGCGGAAGCCATTAGCCCTGTCTGCTTGAAGTTCAGCAGCCCTGACTGCAGTAAGTGACCCCGGCCCATAACTTGTGCCCTTCCTCTTTAGAACATAAGAGAGAGGGGGACTGACCTTTGACCTGCCTGCCTCACCTCCCACCACCAGAGCTCCCCCCTGCTCCCGGACAGGATGTGACCTCACCGGTAGAGACACTGTCCAGACTGCATGTCTGCTTTAGGCATAAAGACCACTGTTAGGGCACAGGGATGATCTGGAGGTGTTTAGTGAAGTCTTCATGGTTAGTTATATGTGAAAACCCAACTAAACCCATTTATTTAGCGATTTACTGTTTTCTGCATCCATAAAAATATTTTTGTGAAAATATAACCTTGATATTTTTAATATTGACAGACAGAGTAAGATCATCAATGAGTGAATCCATCCATCAATGAATCCATTAGTGTTAATATATCTCTTCTGAAGGGAAACAATACATTTGTGAGAGAAAACTAATCATATTTTGAGATTATTTTGCAATCAATGTGTTATTAAAACAAATATAAATCAGTGTGGTACATTTATGAACACATCCATAAAGTTAAATCTTGGTTATTGCATGCCTAATGACTAAAAAAATGGTTAAAAACATGGTCCCAAGCTTTTACTGGAACAGTACACTTTCAAAAAGTACACATTTGCACCTAAAGAGGTAGCATAATATTAATACCTCAGCACATATTGGTACCAAAAGCCCCCTTCACACCACTTGAACCTTTTTATAGTACACAAACTATTTATGGGACTACCTGCTTTTTTGTGTGTTTGCACCACAGGAACTGGGGATGATTTTAGTACTGGGACCACCTTTAGCTGCATATTATTACCTTAAAGGTACAGTATGGTTCGAAAAGAGTCAAACCCAGCCTTTGGTTTAAATTAACCCAGAAAATGTTTTCACAAAGTGTTAAGATTATTGTGTGAGTATTTTTGTATTTTCAAAATACTAATTACTTGTATTTTATTTAAATACATTTTTCACATCAGTATTCACGCGATAGTTTCACGTGCGCACTTTATTTAATTTTTACTCAATGTCCCCTTAGGGCTTAGGGGCTCCGTAGTATTTGTAGTTTGTAACAAAATAGTTTTTGATGTATTTGTGCCCACCTCTGAATATTAGTACAAAATGTATTTGTACTTTTTTAAAGGTAACAGTGACAGATTTTTTGACCACTTTTTCTTGGAATCATGAAACACAAAAACTAATGAGACTTAACTGATCACTCTTTTCCATGTATTAAAAGTGATTAAGGACTGGCGCTGTCAAACATTTAGAATGACAGAAAGCATCATAAATGTATCATTAAAATGTCTGTAAAGCTTATATTCCAAGTCTTTTGAAGTCAAACAATAACATATGTGTGAAGAACAGACCATAATTTACCCCACTGCTTAAGAGGGCAAAGCTGTAATCTAGACAGAGAGTGGTTATTTTAAAGAATCTCAATTTTTAAAGCGTAACATAAATATAATATAATATTAAAACTAATTAAATTTAACTTTTTGGTAACTTCAACATTTAAAATTTTATGACATAAGTGAATAAACAGGCGTCTAAACATTTGACTGCTTATAGCACTCCAGCCGGTTTTCATGTATGTTTCTGGTCAGAGGCGTCATGCCCATTGAAACTGAGATTTTGCATATCTCAAAATATATAATTTGTAAGATATTTGCAGTAAAATATCCAAAAACCACTAGTCTGGGTGTTATATATTTTGTCCAGCTGATTACTAACAATATCTATAATGTTTTCAACTACTTGTAAATTATGAGAAAATTGCTGCCCTAAACAGTGACACGGAGCAGTGCAGTTGCCTGTCAATGACGTTAATATCTACGTTACCCTTTGTTACCGCCTTTACTGACATAAAAACCACATGACAACAGTGTCGTGGACAAATGCGGAAGTAATAGCGTCTGTCAGGCCACTCGCTTTTTTATGGTAAGTTTGTTCATCTGTGTTAACAAATCATCGTATTGGACTAATACTGTAACATCTATGACTAACAATTGCGTTTTGAACATGACATGAAACCTTACATAATGAAAAAAAACCTGATGTCATCAAACACAACATTTATAAAACTTGATTTCTCGTTCCCGTCTGATTGATGGCCATCAGCGTTTGAGTTAAAGACAACAAATCTCATCAGTCCACGCTGCTTCAGAGCATCATTAATCTACGTCATTGTTATTGATTTGATCTGGCGCCATCTAGCGGCGCGGATTATACAAATTGCATCTTTAAGCATCTTTTCATCTGTTACTTTGGCAAAATTCGATGCAATTCATTTTTAAAGTGCACCTATTTCATTGCTAAAAACAATGTTATTTTGTGTATTTGGTATGATACACTGTGTTTGCGTGGTTTATGGTTCAAAAAACACATTCTTTTCCACATACCGTACATTTTCGTAGCTCCAGATATCCTGTCTTCCTGAAATGCTCTGATTTGTACAAAACTCATCGATCTGAAAAGCGCAGTGTCCCTGATTGGCTTGAATACCTCTGACGTCAGCAGGAAATGTGACGCTCCTTACCATGTTTGAAAGATTTACTCACAATGCAATGCTAACAGGAGTTAACTTACAGGCTGTGTGACCAAAGCGGGAGGAATTATGATAATGTCGGTCTCGTCTACATCACCAATCCCAGGAAGTAAACTGTTGCTTACAATCCGTGTGTTTGTCCAAGAAAAGAGATTTACTTTGGAGACGATAACTCGTTGTTTACCTTGGGGTTTGTACCTTTTGCATATCTTTAACATGTAATAATACACACTTACACACCTATGAAATGTAAAAATGTAAATCTGAACGTGCCCTTTAATGCATTATATAAACCTGGACACAACAGCGCTGGGGCCATAATTAACTGTGCACAAAGATGATAGTTAAATCAATTTCTTAATATTTATATCTAGATTCACCCCTACAAGGGGCTTCGGAATCATCATGTGTTCTGACTTTGAGGTAAAATATGATGCAAAAATGCGTTCCTATAATAATTTTATATAAATATGTTGGTAACACTTTACAATAAGGTTGTATTTGCTAACAATTAGTTAATGCATAAGCAGTGACCAAAAAAATGATAAATACTTCTACAGCATTTTTTAATCTTAGTTCATGTTAATTTCAGCATTTACTAATACATTTATAAAATCAAGCGTTGTATACATAACTGTTAACATTAATAAATACACCATGAACTAACATAAATAACTACATTGACATTAACAAGAATAAGTTGTTTCTTTATATTCACTGTTTTTGCGGTGTTGATCATTACATTACAAAATGTGACTGTATTAAGCGAGTTTTTTTTATTAATGTGTAAAATAGCAATAAAATAATTAATAAACGTTTCTCTTTTTGTCTGTGTAGTCTATAAGAATAAGGCATATAAAAGGTTTTGCTGTTTAATTGACGTTAATAATTATGGCTACAGAATGAAAGGGTGCTGTGCACGCTGTGTCCCCTTAAAAAAAAATGATGCATGACGCCCCTGCTTCTGGTAAAAGTGCACAAAGCAGATGGACAATGTTTGTATTATTGTGTTGCTGTATCTAGTCTCAAACACTCTCTCTCTCATTCCCCCGCACTCCTCGACCCTCCCACGTTCGGTTTCGCTCTCTGAATGCTGCTAGTCATTGCCAGTACAGAACATATGAACACAATCCCTTGTTCTGCTTTGTTTGTCCATTATGCAACTGGTCGATGTGAATCCATATAATTCATTTGCTTTTAACTGCTCTCTTCTCTGTCTGTTGACAGAAGCATTAGCACAAAGAAAAAGCTTTTCCATGCCACAAGTGGGTGTGTGTTTTCACATCAAAGAGTTTTGCATTGTGCTCAATGTCATTGTTATATAGTGTGCACAAAAAAGCCTTTAAAGAGGCCATATCATAATTTAGTGTTTCATATAAATTTCTCTAACAGGCTACTTTTAAAGTTTTATTTTAGTGGCTTTAATGATTTAATTTGAATAGTAAGCCCTTTTCACAAAGAGATTACGGAAAATATACGGAAAATGGGATTTTTTGGTTTATTCACACTGCCAATGATTTCCCAGAATCTATGCATGCATTCACACACATACTCCAAAGATGCCGCAAGGACATTAGGAGTTTGCTAATTATTTAGATTTTTTTAAAGTTAATGACAAGATCATAAGAAGCACATGATGCACTCTTCTGTCATTTCATTTCTGTCATGTGATTTGAATTCGTCCATCAAGAATAGATCGGATTAAAGTTGGGTCATTACTATTTGCTATCGCTTCCATCTTTTTCCGCCATTCCTCGTGACCGGAAGTACAGAGAGATCATTTCGAAGAGATTTGCGATTTTGATTAAAGATTATGAGGGCACATTCATTTTAAATAATGAAGCTCACAGATAATTTGGTGTAAAATTAGTTTTTATTTTAATTTAATTGAAATTGACTTTAAACAGCACAAGACAGATGTGACATGTTGATGTTTTTCAGTAAAATTATGCCACTAAACTGTTTTCTCTCTCAAGTCTAAATCTAAGTCAGGTTGGTCTCATGTTGAATTTTTTTCCTGTTTTTTTGTTGTAGATAATAGATCTGAGAGTCACACAGGTCATGTGTGGGGTCAGAGGAGGATAAGCACTAAAGAGAAGTAAAGGAGGAGGGAGATTGACAAGATTTGGCCAATGAAGCAGAGAAATGCCACAATTTACAACAGTGGAATGATTGACTTTAACTTTAATTTAAACAAATAATTTATTCACCCAAATGTCGTTCTAATCCATATACCGTACTGTGACTTTTTCCTGTATGACACTTAAAGATATTCAATAAGAAAAAAATGACGGATGAGATCTCTTTTAAATCACAATTATTTCTTCTACACATCAGTGAGATTAAATGGAGAGCAAATGGAAACTTTAGCTTTGGTCTCCTGCTGTGTCTTAGATATTTCTCCTGAAAAAATTACCCCAAAAATGTCTCGATTCGCCTATTGGAAGAGATCTCAACAATGTCACAACCTGATTGTCAAGTCTGCAATCAAAAGTCAATGCTATTGAAGATTTAAAAAATGAACTCAAATATTTCTCATCAAATTTACACAGATTTACAGATTTTTTTACTTATAAAAGCTCAGGGGCCTCATTTATAAAGCGTGCATACGCACAGATTTGATCTTAAAGTGTGTGTACTGCGTAAGCAAAAATCCAAATGTCATATTTATAAAACTCAGGGTCTGAGCAGATGTATGCACTTTTGCTGTAGGTTTTTGAAAATATAAGCCATTTTTGCTGCTCTAAAAGGGTTTAAACATTGACAAGTGCTCTTTTATATGTCTATGATATTAAAGGCGGAGTCCACGATGTTTGAAAACCGCTTTGGAAAAGGAGATGGGCTGACTACCAAAACACACTTATAGCCCAGATTTTATTGGGGTAGAGGCGTGTTTGTTTAGGTGATTTCAAATATCAACATTGGCTTTCAAACATCATGGACTCCGCCTTTAATTTGGCATTGTTTAAAGGCGGAGATCTGAAACTGCTCAGCTGCGCACAAGTTCAAGTTCATTTGCGATTTATAGATTTTGCGATTTTTATGCACTTTCTGTGGTAACGTTCGTTTTACAAATCGCATTTTTGATAAATGATCGTAAGATCAAATGTAGGATGGTTTCTATGCAGCATTTTATAAATGAGGCCCCGGACATTTGTCTGATTTGATACTATTTTCTTTCTCCTGAGCAATTTTTGGATTAAGATGATCAAACTGCAGGCGTAAATAGCCCAAAATCCGACTTTTTTGCCCAAATGTGACCCATATCTGATTTTTTAATGACAGTCTGAACAGCACAAATCCATTTTTTTCCAAATCAGACCTAGACCACTTTCATATGGTGTCCTAAATCGGATACATATCTGATGTATTGCATCATTTTATGTATTGGTTTCTACATGGTTTTCTTGCGCTTTTAAAACTATTCTCGCCTGGAGTTGGGGTTAGAGTTGGAGTTTGGGTTAGGATGTCTAAAAAATGTAACAGTAAGTGATCCTAACCCCAACCCCAAGCGACAATTGTAAGAAAATAGGAAAAAACTATGAGAAAACAATACCATAAATTAAGCGAAAAAGAAAGCTCAAGGCACGAAAAAAACTGAATTTCGTGCCATGGACATGAATAAATTAATCACATTTTCCATAACTATAACACGACTTTCCGTGAGATCAGTCCGCTGATATGTCACATCTTCTTCTGCGCCTTCAGGTCACTTCAGGGCCATATATGGTTCACATATGGGACTGATGGCAGTCGCATTTAAATGATAATGTGAAAACTCCATCAAATCTTCTGAGTTATAAAAGACCAAATGTTGTAATATGTTCTGAAATTTATTCAGAAAGTTAGCTGAAAGTTAGTTTCGGAGTAGCAAAAGAGGACATGAACAGAAGGAGGAGATTTCTCCTCTCATTCAACATGATAATTGCTCTCATTAGAGAGGAAATTCCTCTTACGACCACGTCTGGTGACCTTGGCCTCTGAAATGTAAAACAGAGCTCAACGATGAACAACTAGCCCCTCTGTCGCCAACCGCGTGCGAGCGGGTTCACCGATACTCCATTTGATGTCAAACAAAACAATTACGAAGTGCTCATCTCATCACCCTCCCGAAAGTGTAAATGTCAGGTCATGCTCGGGCGATTTGACACGCAGCCTGCTGCTTAAAATTGTGAACTTTTTGAAGTTCAAGTACACCGGGCATTAAAATGGCAGTGGTCTGACAGCAGCTGCTGTGAAAGAGATTTAGGGTGGCCTGGGATTTTTTTCTTTTAGAGGATCTGCTGAGATACCAGCTGCCTGTTTGTTTCTCTTTGGGTTAATATGGTTAACTACTGTGATAGTCCGTACAATGTAATACTTCATTTGAACTCATCTCATCATAGTAAACACCATGCTTTTAAAAATTTTATCCTGGTCCAGGCTGGCACCTCTTACGGAGGAATGAGCTTTTGGAATTTAACAATATGTTACATGTTTGAACCTGGAGCATTTACAGCATCTAATGACTTTATTTCGACTTTATTAAATCGACATGTCAGTCAAAATATAGGTAACTGATGGATCAAATCTGTCTAGCAAATTATTTCATAACTCTCTGCATGTCGCAGCATGAGCAGCTGTCTTATCAAATCTAAATCTTGTGTGTTATATCAAAATGAATGTTGCACAACTCATCATGAGCCCCTTCCTGCAGATATTGGCATATTATGATATTCGATACACTATATTACGTGCGTAAAACATTATGCAAATACCTAAACAGTACATTTCATACCTTAGATCACCCTCGAGGCTTTATTGTTATGAAAGACACATAACAACATATACGATAGTTTCTGAGAATTTGCCCAGTAACTGTATACATATAGGACAGCCTATATTTAAACCTGTTTTCTTGCATTTTATACTGTATCTATGGTCCTAAATAGATAACCTCACAATAGAAGCACTTGTGAGATTTCAGTGTAGATTTTACAATGTACATAATGGCAGTTCTGATGCTACTGGGGACGTCCTCCAAGTGTACGAAAGATGAATTGGATGAACGACGCCGTGCGAAACGACTGTGTTTTATATTTAAACGTGGGTCCCTTGTGAGAATTAAGACCTGAATTCTACGTGAATGTGGCAGTGACATGGATCACAGATCACTGACCCTAATGTGCGGTTCAGTTTCTTTATTTTTACATTCTGACTTTCATTATTTGCAATGTTTCTAGTTGCATCTTTAGTGATTTTGCACCTGCATCTGTCTTGTCCAAAAAGTGAATGTTTGCCAAAAAAAGGTTGCATACACTAAGGCCCTGTCCACATGTAGGCTACACACGGGTATTTTCTAAACCGTGCATTTTTTATGCGGTTTGGCCATTCATCCACACCCAAACGCAGTGTTAGGTGACTGAAACTGAACTTTTATGAAAACTCCTGCCAGGGTGAAGATTTTTTTGAAACTCCGGTAGGAGCGTTGTCGTGTAGCCGATGAAACCACAGTTTTTGGTTTGTGACGTTATTGTTTGTGCCGAAGCGAGACTCTGCTCTTCACAGTGCTTTATATCGAGTTTTTGCATGTTCGTGTGGACACAGAGATTTTTTAATGAAGGAGGGAAAACTCCCCAAAACATTGATTAGAATACCCGTGTACATGTGGACTAGGCCTTAGAGGGTTTTGCAGCGAAAGTCAAATTTGTTAAATACCAATGAAACGACTAAAGTGACATTTGTGTAAATATGGCATTTCAATTCCTGACCAATAACCTTTTCATTGCTATTAAAGTAAAATTACTGAACCTAAACATAAAAGCCTCAAAAAAAAATATAATTTACAAGAAAAAATGTCAGATGCACCTTAGAGGATTTTGCATCTGAGCATCCTCAAATATTCAGTTTTTACATAAAGCACGAGGCACCCGAAGCTGTATCATATAGTAATTTTTCACCATGTGAAAATTAATATCAGATTCAGTTTATAGTAAATAATGAAATTACAAGTAACAAGACACTTTAAAAAATATTTTGTGGCTTAGTAAATTTAACTAAATTAATTCTTGACTTTTTAACAAAATTTTATTAAAAATAATACAAAAAAGTGAGTAATTCTAAATAAACACTTTATTTAGTAAATTTAACTAAATTAAATTTTTTTGACTAAATTTTATTAAAAATAACACAAAAAAGGTGAGTAATTCTAAATAAACACATTATTTAGTAAATTCAACTATATTTTATCATGTAAAATTTGTAAGAAGGAAATTAAATGAATAATTTTTGGTTGAAACTACTTGAATTATTTGATTAAATACAACTAACTAGGCAGTGGACTAAAAATAATAGGCTGTATTTACTGCATCCACTTTTTTAAGTAAATTTTACATGGAATTTTAAGCAATGGATGCAAAAATGATGCACTGTATTTTTTTATAAATACAGCGTGTTATTTTTTTCAGTGTACATTCAATTATTATAATAATATTGTATTTTCCTGTCTAGTGATCAATCCGTGACCTCCACTGGCTAAATGTCAGCATTTCACTTTCATGATATTTAGCATGCCTTGTTGTTGATTTGTTGGTTCATCTTAAAAAATTAAGTTACCTCGTTGCCTTAAACTTTTTAGTTAATTCAACTTAAAAATATTAGTCAGATCAAAAGTTGTAAAAAAATTTAGCACCAACCAATATTTTTAAGTTGAATTAATAAAAAAAGTAAGGCAACATGGTAACTTATCGGATGCGTCTGAAAACTCTAAATTGCTGCGACAGCATTCCAAGGCATCAAGGCATGTCCGAATCCAAAATTAGGTTTACTTCCTGACTTCTGAGATACCTCCATCATCTTGTCCCACAATTATGTGTGCACATGGGGAATGTGATTGGTCGAGCTTGGCTGAGTTTGAAAAAATAAAATGGCGGCCAAGAAATCGACTGAAGCACAAATTTAGAATAAATGAATATTTTCACTTTTTACACCTTTTAAATGCATTTCTAGTGAGAAATTAATATTGTAGTTTTCAAATATGTGATTAGTTATCACAAAGGCGTTGTCTATTTATATTTCAAACACGCTGCCTTTGAAGTGTGTCCAAAAGCGTTTCTCTTAGCTACCCTCATGCCTCCGAATTCATTGCCTCATGAGGCAGCGAAGCAACAAGTCAGCTGCCTAATGCTACGTACACACCAAACGCAGGGCATCGCGTCACTCGCCCTAGACTACTCGCGGGATTTAACTTAATGCAATTTTTTTTCAAAGACGCGTTTCAGGCGAATAGCGCGTGTTTTAACGGCAAACGCGCGGCCCATATCACGTCTTTACATTGACTTTGTACGTAATCTACTCGCGCAAATCATTGAACTCGCGTCTGGTTTGAACGCAGCCTGTGTTTAAATTAAATCTTTTCAGTGTGTCTGAATCAACGTAACACAGCTTTTGTAGCCTACAATAAACAAAACATCACTGTTTATTACATTTGATGATATTTTGGGCTTATGCATGCAAACGATCATGTAATGTTCAACTAATAGCAGGTAAAAATAGAAGTACAGTTGACCCTAATAGGCACAAACAGAAATTTAGTAGGCACATGCAAATATAGACACTTGGATAAACAAACAAGGCTCTAAAGATAGAAAGCCTTGCCGGCCGTCACAAATATCACAAATCACACTCCAAACTTAGACTCACAGACATCCATACAAATAACCTTCTCCTTTAACCCACACTCCTTTTCCAGAGCGTCTTTAAATGTCTCTCAGTCACACAGACACATATAACCTTAACCTAACTAACCACTGTTGCCTTTTCTTATTCTAAACTTATTCTAGTTAGCAAGCACACAAAATTAAAACAGCAAATATTTATAATTAATTGGCAAAGTATATGATTACTACTAAGACATTTAATAGCTGTGCTTGTAAAATTGGTGCCAACATTGATACTAAGCACATAAATCTGGCCTTTAATGTAATAGTTTTGTCATCTTATCAGCACAATCTGATGGCAATGTGTAACTATTTTACATTTGATTCATTCTTCTTCTATATTCACTTGAACTTCTCATTTGGGTTGGAGCTTCATGTTTGCTTTTTAAAATAATGATCAGTTTTTGTATAATTCAAATCACACATGGTTATATAATCCACAGACTACATTTCAAAATAGACTTTAAGAAATCACGCAAGTAGAACCAGGAAACATGACTCTTTAAAGCATAACACATTAACAGTAACCATCCCAGAACTGAACTAATCCAAAGTTTTATGTAGCCTACACAAGGGTGAAGAAGGGAAACCATTAAAACAGGAAATTATAGTCAGAAACCAAGAATATCATGGAGGACACGATCTGTAACTATATATGGTTAAAAACAAGAAGTGATGAGATCAGGTTGTTTTAATTCATGTCAGAATAGCTTAAGTCATTTTATTAAGATAAGTAATGTTTTTCTCACATCATTGACTTGATGTCTTACTCCTGCCTCAACTTTTCCACTCCGAGCTGAGCTGAGATTTCAGACAGGACAGCGCAGTATACAGAAGAGAGCAGATGTTTCTTTATGAGTCAACGACTCAAGGGCCCCATCAGCTGCCGGCTGGAGACTGACATCATTCAGAGACCTCAGCACTGTTGATGGAAAAACCCCTTTAATCTGACACTGTGACGTTTGAAATTTAGAGGAGGAACAACTTCATCATCTTGAGTCACTATATACTTTAAATGCAATCTGCCAGGTCCTGTGATAAACATCTTTGCTCTAAGAAATTATATACAATATATATATTAGGGGAGAGCGGGGCACAAACTTTTTTTTATCATTCAAAAAATATCTAAGTTAGATGAATAATTTTTTACACAATCAACACACTCATCTATGCTACAAATTAACACTTAAAGTTTGTTTGTGTGTTATCGTACAATTGCACTGAAAGTGACAGGAGTGCAAAACTTTACAACTTACCCCATAGGTGGGGTTCATCGTAACAAACAGAAGATTTGTTGTAACACCTGCTAGAAAATGCAGTTTAAACACAAATAATTCAATCAGGGTTTCAGACACCTGAGGGAATGCACAGTGTGAAACGTCAAATTATGAATAGCCAGGGTTAAGTTTGAAAAGTGTGAAACGTGAAACAGATAACCTAAGATTCAGTTAACCCAGGGTTTAGAATAACCGAGGGTTAACTATTTCCAATGTGAAAAAAGACTTGCAACAAAGTCATTGAGACAACTTGCCTCAAACTGACATGTGCGCTAATGTTGGCTAAATCTCAGGGTTAGCATGGCACGTCACCTAAACATAACAAAGTTGCATTGCATAAAATTTAAAGTGCACTTTTTTTACTTTTTAAGCCAACAAAAAAGAAATTTGTGCTAACGTCAGGTTAGAGCGATCTTGACTACATGTGAACACAAAAGCTGTGTCTGAAAACGCTCCCTATCCACTATATAGTGCACTATATCGGGTGTCGGCCATTTTGTAGTGGTGTCCGAAACCTGAGTGAACAACTTCATTCCTACATTCGTTCACTACTTTTTACCCATAATGCTTTGATTTTGAGGGTACATTCGATGTACACTCGCTCATTCATATTTCTCATGATGCAACGGGAGACGAACACAAGTGGAATCAGCTAAAGGATACTGACAGTAAACACTTTGGGGCGGTTTCCCGGACAGGGATTATCTTAATCCAGGACTAGGCCTTAGATTAATTAGGAAATATATCTGGTTTTAACAAACATGCCTTACTAAAAACATTACCTGTGTGCATTTTGAGGCAAAACAAAGGGCACTGATGTATTTTAAGATATGTCAATGCAAGTTGTTTTCAGTTTGGACAGCTCTTAAAAATGTTTTAGTCTAGGACTAGTCTAATCCCTGTCCGGGAAACCGCCACTTTATGTTGATACACAATTTTTTAATTCTTGTTGTCAGCTATTTTCTACTTTTTTTAAATAAATAAATTCAAAATAATTGTGATACTTTTTATTTAAAATATTTTTTTATTAATTAATAAATAAACAACAGTAAATAAATATGACAAGCAGTTGTTTTGTTCCCTTTATTATTAACTTATACAATAAACATGACATATGATGTGACAAACAGTAAGAAAGTAAACTTTACCGTTTCACGGTACAATCAATAAAGGCACACAGGTGTAATGGTTTATGACGAATCACTGCAACAGCTCGGTATTTGAGGTCAGTGTCCGAAATCGCTCACTCATTTTCGTTCCCTTCTTCCCCATAAAGTGGACTCAATTGTCATTTGCTATATGAATAGTGAATGAGGAAGCGGTTTCGGACGCAGCTAAAGTTGACTATAGAAGAAGTTGTCACACAAAATGGCTATTTGATTATAGTGCCTCTAGTGTTGGAGTTATGAACAGTGTGACAACTTACCCTTATTGCTGACTGTTTTAAAGGTGCAATGTGTAATTTTTAGAAGGACCTCTTGACAGAAATGCAAAAATAATATACAAAACTATATTATCAGGGGTGTATGAAGACCTTTTTATAATGAACCGTTATGTTTTTATTACCTTAGAATGAGTAGTTTTTATCTACATACGAGGGTCCCCGGAGGTCGCCATTTTGTACCGTCATATTTCTACAGAAGCCCTAAACGGACAAACTTTTTTTACTAAGTTGTCTCCGACGATGACCTGTTTGTCCGGTGGGGGCTACCATAGCTTCTCTATCCGAGAGCGATATTGCTTTTATACAACAGTTCGACGGCACACGTTTGACGGAAAACTAGAAAACAACAACGGAGTTATTTTAAAAGCCTCTTTGTTTGAGAACTACTTCTTCCGCCACGGATTTGAGGGCTGCCAGAATGACAGGTAACACTTTCGGCTGCTTTGAATCTCATAACAACTCAATGGACGGAAAAGCCGTTTCTTTATATTACCGTTTCTTGGTCACAAAGTGTAGTTTTAAGATTAGTTCAGTCAAGAATGTATATGTATTATATTTAAATCTGCAGTCGATTAGTAAAGATAGCGCCTGTTTGAACGTTTGCTTAGTGAGATTCGGTACGTATGAGAACCAAAGCATGAGTGGACGTCAGTGTTCACTCGCCCCGCTGACCACCGCCCTCTCTGGGCTACATCTCTGACAGGGATTCCCTGGCTCTCATGTCGGCCTTGTTTGTTTTTGATGGTCAAAAATGAGATCAAATCAGCAGTATTTGGTGTCATGATCAAACTATTACTTGTTTTTTTATTCATATTTAGTGTCTTTTGTGTTGTTATTGTTTTGGCGCGAGGTAAAAGTGAATAAAACTGTACTTGTATAATGTTACTATTGCGTTCCCATTTACTCTTAATGCGATACGAGCACTCGGTTATTATTATTAAACTTTGTTCTTGTCAGTACTATACAAAACGTTTATTATAAGTGTCAGAGAGATGTTTTTGCATGCTGCTTATAAATATATCAGTGGCGATATCTCTTAAAAAAAATTTAATAGTCACGTCACGATAAAGTAAATGATCAATGTCCACATTTAAAAGCTGCGGTGCTTACCTGCAGTTCCACGGTGTTTTCGCGTTCTGATAAGAGATATAGCTCCAGAAGAAAAACGAGTGTTTACATTCCTCTTTCCAAGTGTTAATCGTCCACACAATGTGACAAGACAACTCCCATTAACTTTAACGTAACATCCAAGAGCGCTGATCTTTGACGGAATAATAACTTCCGATTGGGGATTCACAGACTGATTTACGAGCTAGTAAAATAATGAGACACACGGAGAGTGAGAGTCTGTGTTTTTCCATTCAGAGATGAGCCTGCTTAGGACCTCCATTCACTAGGTGGCGGAATGATACGAAAGGTGAAGCGGTTACTGTGCCGTTATCAGTACAATATCGTATGGCTCTTAGCCAATCAGATTCGAGAACCAGAAAGAACTGTTGTATAAATATATATATATATATATATATATATATATATATATATATATATATATATATATATATATATATATATATATATATATATATATATATATATATATATATATATATATATATATATCATTAGTATAATGTGTTGCTAAAGACTTCATTTGTATATATATATATATATATATATATATATATATATATATATATATATATATATATATATATATATATATATATATATATATATATATATATATATATATATATATATATATATATATATATATATATCATTAGTATAATGTGTTGCTAAAGACTTCATTTGGACAACTTTAAAGGTTTTCTCAATATTTAGATTTTTTGCACCCTTAGATTTCACATTTTCAAATAATTATATCTCAGCCAAAGATTGTACTATCCTAACAAACCATATGAAATGCTTATTTATTCATGATTTGTGGTCCAGGGTCATATAAGCTAATGTACTATTACAGTATTTTCCAATAATACCATGTATTCTGTATTTTCACAAGCCTCCTTTTACTGTATGCCTGTATTAATATCTACAATGCAAAATTGTGAAAGTGCTATAGAAATAAATTGAATTGAATAACTGGAAAGTAAAGGAACCTGACAGGTTTCTGGCTCTTCATCAGCTGATAGCCTTGACTTTTCCACACAAAACAAAAGCAGTCAGCTTCAAAGAGCAACAGTGCTGATCTTTATGGCTGTTGTGGAAGTGAAGGCCTTGGACTTCATCACTGTAATTGCATGAGGTCCTCTGGAGTGCAAAGCAGTTTCGACTGTACTGTTTGGGTTTCAGCGATAAGAGGCAACGGGAGGTTTGACGTCATGCCAAACAGCCACAGCGAGTTAAGTAACAAAGATACTTAAATGTCTGCCGCCACTTATTTTTATTGTGCAATTCAAGGTTCTTTTATTACAAGATTCAACATGTGACTTATGGTTTGTGGAGATTACTCCAAGACAAATATATATACACACCTGAGCTGAGATTTGACCTCTGACCACCACATGCAAACATCATAAGGAATAATGAGAGATTGACCTGTAGTGTGAAGGTTTGATGGTGACAGAGGAGGTGTAAGGTGCCACGAAGCTGGTGTAAATGTAAACATCACACTTTAACACTTGTTCTGTCTGTGGGAGGCAAACATCATTGCTTCCTCCACGGTGGACAGTTGTTACTATCATTAGTGATGTGTTGATAAGGCAGAGATCTTTGTTATTTTTGCTTGGAGTAAGAGATTTGAAGAAGCCCTTAAAGGAGTAGTTTATCCAAATATGAATATTCTTTAATATTTTACTCACCCTCATGCAATCCTAAATTTCAGTTGAACTGTTTTTAAAAAGAATATTCACTATTATAGTCCTGTAAAGCCAAACCAAAATGTGCAATGCCATTTGGTTTATCCTATTTGCTTTCCATATGTGGTTATGGATCATTCATTGTGTGTAATAAATTAGATATCATTCTATTATGAGGCTTTACAAACTATGCATGCAAAAAATTACAGTAGATGGTCTGTTCCTTAGCTTATACGCTTGTTAAGTCATGATTTAAGGAGTTCCCGGGTTTCCGGGTCCAAGCCTCTGCTCATTTCAAGTGATACTACAATCTCCACAGTCATTTATGAGCACTGTTTACTGTTTTCACGCATTTATCCTAAGCTTTTATAAACTCACGAACAGTGTTGGGTGTAACTAGTTACTATGTAATTAGTTACTGTAATTAAATTACTTTTCCTTTGAAAAAGTAAAGTAAGGGATTACTCTTATTTTTTTTGTAATCTAATTACAGTTACTTCTGATGTAACTAAATACTGTGTATGGACTCTAAACAATTGTATATACTATAATACAATAGTGGATTTAACATGGTTTAAGTTTACAATACTCACTATTAACTGGTTGATTATTAGCATTAATATTAATGAGATGCTGGCTGTTTATTAATACTTAATAGCACACATTAATGCCTGATTCTGCAAAACCTTATTCTACATCCTTAACCGTCCCCATTTCTACAAATACTTAAAATTTATAACTTCTTTAGTATTAGTTGTTGGAGTATATTGAGGCAAAAGTAGTTTTAGTTAGTAATAGTTAGTTAATATAGAGAATTGGACCCTAAAGTGGGACCAGAATAATTGATGTACTTATTTTTGTATTTTTGTATTACTGTAATATTAATTTTTGGGGAGGGCGTTTATAAGCTTTTTGCTTCGGCCTACTCCTTTTGAGCAGAATAGCTACTGCCCAAATAAAAAAAAAAATTTCGAGCCATTTCAACCCTATCCTTGTATCATGTACTAAATAGGATTTAGAAAGTAATTAGTAATAAGTAATTAAATACTTTTTGGAGAGAGTAATTTGTAAAGTAATCTAATTACATGATTGAAGATGTAATTAGTAACTAGTAATTAATTACTTTTTTTGAGTAACTTACCCAACACTTGCTCACGAAGTACAATCTCCAGGTTCATGGCTTTTAAGACTTCAATATTTTACTGATTCATAAAAGACGAATTCAGTATGGAGATAGAGGTTAGGATCGTGATTTTTCTGTAGTTTTAAAGCACAGCGTGTGTGAATATTCGTTTTTGTTGTTGTTGCTTAAAGGAAAACACCACTGTTTTTCAATATTTTACTATGTTTTTACCTCAACTTAGACAAATTAATACATACCTATCTTTTTTCAATGGGTGCACCAAATCTTTGTACAGCGAGTTGTGACTGGGCTAGCATTTAGCCTAGCCCCATTCAACTCCCCCTCTCACTCAAACATCCGTCAATATTACTGCGTTTGAGGTCGATATACAATATAGTTTTCATTTTTTATCCGCTTAAAAATCGCCACGTTTTATTTTGTGCCACCATACTTACTTGTGTAACTACTCGACAGTTTTTAAAAAGGGAAGACATGGAAGTGTTTGGTGGCTTCTAAATTCATCCCTGTTTGGAGCCATAGGAATGAATGGGGCTAGGCTAAATGCTAACACATTCATTACGCGCTGTAGATTAAAGATTAAATGCATTGAAGTGTATTTGTCAGAATCCTGCCAGATCCTTGTTTGTATTTAGATCTAGTTTAGCATGGCAGGGTTCTGACAGTACATATGTTCTATGTGGGAGATGCGTGGTTTTAGTATTAGTTTATTCTGACCACGCATTTCCCGGGTCTCGTCACTTTTTCCCCGATCCCTTACTTGTAATGATTTCCAGGTGTGTGTAATTCACTTTGTCCCTATTTATTGTCCTTGTGTTTGCTGTTCTGTGCACGTTCGTCTTGTCACATATCCTGTTGGTTAACCTGTGAGTATTTAGTGGAATCTTAGTCGTAGCCTGTTTTGAAAAGTTTGTTGTTAGTTTGTTAAGTTTAGTGTCAGTTTAGTGTCGTGTTTCCCTTTTCTTGTTTTGCCCCCTCGTGGGTTTTGTTTTCCCTGTTTTACCCTGTTATGTTTAATAAATTCCTTTTGTCGTCAACGTCTGCATTTGGGTTCGTGCCTTGTGTATAAACCTTGACAGTATTAGTTTGTCTAAAGGGGATCGCACACCGTTTTTTTTAGAACGGGCGGCACTGAGCTGCGCAGCCGGTGTGTGACCCCCTTAAGTTGAGGTAAAAACAAAGTCAAATATTGAAAAAGTGTGGTCTTTCTTTTAAGCATCTGATAGAGCGCTTGGATCCAAAACCGGTTTCAGACCTAACAAGCAGAAATAGTTCGACAATAGAAGCACCATGTTCACGGGTTTAATTCAAAGGGAACACACACATAGATTGGAAACTGGTTTAACTTTTATTTGATTTGGATATGTAACTGTAAACAATTTATACTGTATCACTGCATCCGAATTTGTCTTTTTCCATACTCAGTATTTCCGAATTCATTGAAAGTACCCGGATGACCTGAAGATGAAGATTTTGAAGTGTGCATTTGATGGACACATCCCGTGAGCCGCTGAGAGAGGAGTCACCCAACAAAGAAGAAGAAGAAAGAGAGGCGTCATCATAATCAACATTGTCGGAAAGCATTAATACGGCTCTATTTAAATGTAAATACATGAGGAAAACATGTATACATTGCTCCTTCCGGTTAAATCATCTAAGGTACACTTGTTATGACACCGTAAAGATTATGTACATGCATGTTATTACATTGTACTTACATTTCAAGTATCTGAATGTAATTACACTCTTGACCTGATCCCTAACCGTAAACCCACCCCTAATCTATACACGATCCAATGCAAGAACACAACAGTTAAAGACTACTGATATAAAGTGAGACTCAATTTCCTCAACAACTAGAGAAGCAGAGCTGATCTGAGGTTAAGGTGTTGTTTTGGTTGATCACTGAGATTCTCAGATTCCAGCAGGACATCTGCTGCCAGACGCAAACACACACACGCACGCACGCGCGCGCACACACACACACACACACCCACACACATGCACACACATTGTATAGCTCAGTGGTAGAGCATTAAATTGACACTGCAAAAGTCTTGGGTTCGAACCCAGGGGGCACACATAAAAAATAAAAATGTATACAATATAATTCGCTTTGAATAAAAGCCCCTGCTTGCCGAATAACTGTTATAGACCAGTTAACCCATAACCTCCAATTTTCTGTAATTCAACAAAAGTTCGCCTCTCACGCTTTTTGGGACACGTTTTACACTTTGGCAATTTATATTTCTGATGGCCCCAGAGATAAATGTCATCCTGGATATAATTTTTGACTTCCACAGATAACATAAACGTGGTCCTCGGAAGCAAAGAAGTTGATGTAACAGCAGCGATTACGTCTGGAGGTTAAACAGACCGGAGCGGCCGTACAGTGTTTGTGGATTCCTCTTCATTTTTCTCTTTATACCGTCACCACATAGAGGCACAGATGACGGCTTCTGACAAAACCCAGCAGATTACGCCACTGATAACATTTGGATGTGAACCAAAAATAAGACATGAAAGAGATTTGTTTAGTATTCTAAAGTTATCAGATTTAGGGTTTTCACCTAGCGGTCATAAACCCCCTGCAAACTATACCATATCACGGCATCATATTTTCACATGCAGACACTTCGGGAGAGTACATTTTGACATGGGCCAGTGAGCAAGCACGCAGCATACATTAAAAACCACCTAGCAACAGTCCAGAGCACCTTAGCAACAGCAATGCCACCTACAACACCCTTGGCACCACCCACATTCATGTTTCAGCTTGTGATCGCAGAGAGGAAATCAAGCTTCTTTCAGCCTTGAGCTAGTAAATATTATCTCAGATAAGACCGACAACTCGGTCTGTCCCACACTAGATTTGTCTACAAACCCTCCACCTCTTCCTTTCACCATGTCAATTAATCAACACCCCCCCCCCCCCCACACACACAGCCATAAACACAAAACATACACACACAGTCATTTCTGTGTTTCTGTGAATGGTACATTGATCCTCAGTCTGTCTCTTTCGCTTTGAAGCGTGTGCAGGTAAGTGGGTCTGTGTAACCTGATCTCCCCTCCTCTCTCACAGGGGCTTTTCACCTCACCCACACATGGCTTTCATTGTTTCATCCCCGTGTTTCCTGGGCCCCTCCGTTACCTGCCGGTACATTCCTGCATCCTGCCGTCAACTTTCCCAAGCATCCCAACGTCTGGGATGACCTGTATTGTTCACATGCAAACATATTTCTAAACACGCTTATTGGTGTGATATGGCCTCCTTGGATAATTAATGAATTACATAATTTTTTTATTACTTGACAATGGGATAAGACGAAAGTTAGTAAAGAGTTTGTGAAATACATCAACAATATAATAAACAGACTTTGACTGGGAACATTCCCAAACGGCAAAAAAATATATTTCAAAATATACAAAAAATGGCCAGAAAATATATGTACTAAAATTTGGAAATATGTTTACAGAAATTTATTTTTCACCAATATATTTTAAGCCATTTTTAAATTTATTTTAAAAATAAATATATTTTAAATTATTTATATTCACGTCACATTGGAAGAAAAACTTTATATGTTACAGACCTTTAAATAACAGATTTGAAAATGTTCAAATTAAATATATTTTCAACTGCAAAAATAAACTTATAATTCAATATTTTTATATATTCTTATACATGTTTTACTTGTTTATTAATTTGGCCAGAATAAAAATATTTTTAGATTTTTTGCTGTATGTGTTGTAAAATTAGAAATGTATTCGCTGCCCCTAAAATACATTTTGAAATATATGTTAATATATTAAGGTTAAAACTAAATATATTTTCAAATTTAATTAAAATATATTTAATTAAGCTTTACTTTCTACAAAATGTATTTAGCACATATTTAAAATATATTTTTTGCCAAAGAAATTTTTTTGCTGTATGGGTTGTGTCTAAACACTGGTCCAGTTGTTTAGCATTAGTGAATGGCCAGAAAATATATGTTCTAAAATATATTTGGAAATATGTTTACAGAAATGTATTTTTCACCAATATATTTTTTGCCATTTTTAAATTTATTTTAAAATAAATATATTTTAAATTATTTATATCAACGTAACATTAGAAGAAAAACGTTATATGTTACAGACGTTTAAATAACAGATTTGAAAAGGTTCAACTGCAAAAATATACTTATAATTCAATATTCTTGTACATTTTTTACTTGTATATCAAACTTTTATATTTTGGTCAGAAAAAATATTTTTTTTTTTTTTGCCATGTGTTGTAAAATTAGAAATGTATTCGCTGAAATATATGTTAATATATGAAGGTTAAAACTAAATATATTTTCAAATTTTATTTAAATATATTTCATTAAGCTTTGCCTTCTACAAAATTAGCACATATTTAAAATATAGTTTTGGACAAAGAAATGTATTTTTTTGCTGTATAGGTTGTGTCTAAACACTGGTCCAGTTGTTTAGCATTAGTGAATGATCTTAACTGCTCTAGTAAATACTGCGTAATGTGCTTTTACGAACAGTAGACCCTACCATGGAAACCAATTTGTGCACCTGTAACTACATAGCCCCAAAAGTTATGACTATCCGCTGAAGTGGAAGTCTCAGGTAATGAAGGTTAACCGGCTGACAGCACAGGGTGAAATCCGGCAGCTTTATTAGAGCAGTCGTTGGACTGTGAGAAACCCCTGAGAGCATTATATATGACAGGTGATAAAGATTTACACGTAGAGGGCTGAGATTTACATCTCAATCCATAACACTTCTCACATCATAACATGCCGCACCACAAACCACATGGTAAATATATACACATAGACATAAATCTTTGAGTTGATCGTTATTATTAATTCCTCTTTTATTTCGGCAATTCCCTTTTGGCAGTTACCCCTTAATAAAAAATCTACTACCTCTGTAAGATTTGTTTCTGCCAAAATAAAGAACTACTATTTGTACTATCATAAAACTTTGGTAACTTGGTATGAGCCATGCTCTCATTGTAAATAGATATTAAACATAATTTATACCTAAATAAGACCATAGAGTAGCTGTAGTAGTATAATCGAAAACAATCTATGATGATAAATTCACTTAAAGAGCCCTTATTTTCCGATTGACGATTTTACACATCCTTTGCTGTGTAAGTGTGTGTTAGCACATGTTGACGATATGCAAAGGTACAAATCTCAAAGAAACCATAACGCGAGCTATCGTCTCCAAATTAATTTTTTTTTTAATACAGCGAACACACGGATTGCAGGCAACAGTTTACTTCCTGGGCCTGTTGACATGGACACGACGGTCATTATCATAATCCTACCCGCTTCTGACAGCCTGTAAGTAGTCTATGTTTTCATATTTAACGAATTTACTACTGACTAAACCATGATTTAAACGCAAGTTTTGAGCAGTGCAGAGTAGCACTTGTTGTTTGTCATTTCTACGATCACAAATGCAGAAATGTGTTTAATGTTTTCGTAATCAGAAAATCATGTTATAGTCACGAAAATTTTTATTAATTTAATGGTGTCCATGGCACGAAATTCATCTGTCTTTGTCGTGTCACTCACACGAATTTCTATGTTTTTCATGTTCGTTGCACGACTTTCTTTTTTCTGTCATGTTATGTATTGTTTTCTCATTGTTTTTCCTATGTTCTTACCATTGTCGCTTGGTGTTGCGGTTAGAATCACTTTCTGTAAGAAGCACCACATTACCGCTGACGTATTCAGGCCAATCACAAAATACTGGTAAGCTGACCAATCAGAGGTGGTTTTTAAACCATAAACCTTGTGAACACGTTGAATTATACCAAATACATAAAATAACGTTGTTTTTTGCAATGTATTATGGTTTTTTAAACCTTAAAATATACTGGTGTACTTGCAGTATAAGAAATAATAAAATAGTAGTTTACTGAGAGTACACTTCAAAGTGCACTTTTATAAACAAACATAAATTATTGAACCAAACTGAGTTCACTTATAGTTTAGTTGCAATACAGACAAAAAGTGGTTGTAAACTAGCTGTGTACTAAAATACACTAAAGGCCAAAGCATTGTCCACTTTTTACGCATACATGAGGGTTTGCGTGACGCAATTTTCATCATACTATTCATACACGCACCGTCAGATTTTTGAAACACTGCGTACATTGTACACGTAGGTCGAGCATATGCGTAGGGGAGAATGTAGTATGTAGCCCAGGAGATGCATTGCATTTTGCTGCAATGCGCATGCATGAAACATCTGTGTGCACGTACGAGTCAAATAAACGATAAGGCTGTGCATTTAACTGTGCGCACACGTTCGCATACTACTACATATTTCATTGATAATAGTATACTTACTACAATAAAGATACTTAAAATATACTTCAACTTTACTTGCGTATTCTTACACTGCAAAAACACTTTTGACAACATTTTTGTCAAATCAACAAATATTTTTATTTTACTTTAACTTAAAAAAATAAGTTAAACAATTTCATCTTGATTTTATAAGTTATTTCAACTTATCACAAACCAAAATTTTTATTAATACTGACCTGCTAAACCAAGTTGTTTTAACTTCATGCTGCATTTTTTATAGTGTAATAAAATGAACTTTATGGTAAAAGTTTTGTTTTTATTTTGTTTTCCATGTAATCTTTAATTTTTATCTTATTTTAGGTTAAAGCAAATTTGGTTGGGTTTTGCTTGTATTAGGCAATACTGCCCTCCAAAGGCTAAGTGCAGTATCTACGCAAACACTGAAACTGAGAAAAATGGCTTTAAAGTTTTTTACACCAGCCAGTCAAACATGTTACTGCAATTTTGGCACACACATTTCTCTGAAATGGGACAAAATTTAACCAGGAGACTTTGTCACAAGACACAACAGATCTCACAAAGCCCATTTTAACCCTTAACTCAATTTTGACCAAATGCGTAGTTACTGCGCTTTCGCTTTGTAGGGCAGAATAGTTTTATGTGCTTTCTGTCTGAATTTTAGTTGCTGAGGTTTGCTTACCCTGCTTCTGCACTCTAAACCTGATCTGTCCACGGTCATGTAAACGGGCCCCTATGTAAGGGAAGTAGGGACAGATGTCAGCATTTAGACTCTGACTGCTCTTCTAACAGCACCCGATGAACCCAGTGAGATCAAGTACTCGGTGAAAGCAAGCAGACATCGTGTCAACCCAAACCCCTGCGCACATCCACCGACCCCCAACCCCATCTACCTCCTGAAATAGGTCTATTCAGCCCTGAGCTTCAAACTGAACCGAGGTCTCTCCCCAGGGCTGGAGGAGGGGTAAAGCCCCCCAGGGGCGCCCCCTTAAGCCAGGCAGGGTGGTCCTGTTTAGCCTAACCTCTTTTGGGCTCAAAGGTCAGAGGTCACAGGAGCGCTGTGTGGGAAACGTGCAGTGACGGTGGTTGTGGGAGGGGTGATGTCCGCTTGGCTTCTCCACTCGCACCCCTGCAGTTTGTTTGATTGGATGATTGCTGGAGTTTCTTGCACAGACATATTAGGATGTCAATTAAATTAGCCAGTATTTATACATTCGCATTTTGGGTTACTCAGAACGGCACTGTCTACACTTATCTGGATATATTTGGTGTTTTCATTTGAAAAGCTTGTCATCCATATTAGGATTTTAAAGGATTTTCCAAACACACCAATACACCATGCATGCAAACTTTGTTAAAACATTTGAATAAAGAGCAAATGTAAATTGTTCAAAGTTGGACATCACTTTTGGCCACTTCTACGCAAAAGATAATAAAAATGTGTCACTGTTTTGAAAGCCTCACAGTCCACACAATAACTTTGGAGAGAGTTTTCAAAAAGCATAGTCTCAATGTGTGCAGAATGCCAAAACTGAGAAAAAAAGATGTGCCTTCAAGTAAAAATCTATTAGGACTGGTCCATAGAGTCCTCCCTATATTTTGGAGATACTGTTTGATGTTAGAGGTTTGGTTTGATTAATGGACATTTGGTCCACATACTATAGCAATATATTTTAAAATATATTAAATATATTTTTTGGTAATTTTTGGTATATTTTAATGTTCACAGGATTGTAACATACAATGCAAAGTGAATATAAATGCTTTTATATATATGAAGAGTTTGGTTCCAAAACGCAATAAAACCATTTTGACAAATTTTGGTAAAAACGTGTTTTCTATACCAAGAAAGTGACAAGATGAAAACAACTATTTTCTGTTACAAACTTTCACATAGCATCTTTAGGTTATAAAAACATAAAAAATTCAAATCCATAAGTTGATTTTCAAAGATTTATTATAAAATCAACAATTTTTTACACAAAATGCAATAAATCCATGACAAGTTTTTATTCAAAATGCTATAAATCTATTGAATCAATAGCCTATATAAATGTGCATTCATATTTGCCATGTTATATTCATTTAGTTGACTAGTTGTACACACTAATTAAAAATATAAACATTAATGTCATTAATCAAAACACTTACTTTGTCATATTAAGAACCCTGTCATTGCGGTTACTTGACGTCTTCGCTTAACGTCTTTCACAGCGATCAGCTGTAAAATGTTTTAGTCCTGCTCGATTTTCGTTGACTTTGAGTAAAATTATGGAAAGTTTTTCATAAGATCCTCTGGGGTCAATGTGTTAGCATGAGAAGCTTGATGCTGTCGGGAGAACAAGCACCCGTCTCCCGAGTGCCTCTCAGGGAAAATATTAGATGCTGATGGCTTACGTTTCTTTCCCATCACAGAAAACCATCACAGGTTTAGCGATGCAATTAAAGTATTATTTTGTTTTTGTTTGTTTGTTGATCACGAAGTACAAAGTAGATGAGGAAAACTAGGACTCTGTGTACTCAGCGCGTCCGCCATTGTTTGTTTACATTGCGTGACTGGTGGGCTGTAATATCAGAAATGGATTTATTGCGTTCTGTAAAAAAGGAGCAGTGGCGTTTATTGCATTTTGGGAAAAAAGGGAGAAAAGATGACAGAATAACACGGCGGATATTGGATTTTGCGTAAAATTAAGAATTTACTTTTAACTACTGACCTGATATAATACTGATTTTGGCAGTAACTCATTTTTTTCAAAAATGGCGTTTATCGCGTTTTGCAACCAAACTCTTCATATATATATATATATATATATATATATATATATATATATATATATATATATATATATATATATATATATATATATATATATATATATATATATATATATATATATACAACTATTAGCATACAAAATAAAAGTATGTTTTTTGCATAATATTTGTCTGTGCACTGTGTGTTTTTTGTATATATAAAAACACACACATGCATATATGTGTTCAAGAAAAATTTTGTGTTAGTGATTAAATAAATAAATAAATAAATAAATAAATAAATAAATAAATAAATAAATAAATAAATAAATAAATAAATAAATAAATAAATAAATAAATAAATAAATAAATAAATAATATACACACACAATACACACACAAATATATTATGCAAATACAGACGTTTATTTTGTATGTGATTAATCGCAATTAATCTTTTGACAGCTTTAATAAGAATATATGAAGGTTAAAACTAAATATATTTTCAAATTCAAAATTATATTTAATTAATTTTTACGTTCTACAAATGTATTTTGCATATATTTAAAACGTGTTTTTATTTATTTTTTATAAAAAACGAACATACCTTTTGTAACTTGGTGGCTGGTATTTTACCACTCTAATTTTACCA